>NW_028317887.1:5085000-5685000 GCF_062004578.1 Staurois parvus
GAACTCAAATCGCCTTCACCCTGCTTAGATACAGCAATCGACTCCACTCTACTTCTCCATGGAATCCTCAATAGTGTGCAAGGAAAGAAAGGCTACATAGTGTAATACTGCCACTCAATACCATATAAATCCAGAGAATAAGGACACTCACATGTTTCAATAAAATAACAGGCCTTGTTTAATAGCCTCAAAGGCTTCAAAGGAACAAGTTTCCAAATTGTAAATATAGGGATCTCACGCTTTAAGGATCACTGTAGAGGATGACCAGCTTTCCACCTCAAAAATGGCTGCTTTAACCGCAAAAGTCGGCGTGCGTTCCAAATACCGAAAGTGACGTAGGCCAAGAAGACGGTAGACCAGAAGTGCGTCAATGCATTTCGAATTAAAATATTGTAATTAGATCAGCAGATAAGGGAGGGGGGGTAGTGGTCTTAAATAAATCAGATTATTATATAGAGCTGAATAGACTGGTGGATGATGTTAACACATATGAATTATTGAAAAATAACCCCACAAGGAAATATAGATCAAAATTAATTAAACTAGTCAAAGAAGGAGAAAAATTGGGAATATTGAATAGTAAGGAAACAAGATATCTAGTGCCTAAGGCTCCTAAAATACCAGTGATTTACCAATTACCTAAAATTCATAAAAATCTGACAAAACCTCCAGGAAGACCGATCATAAATGGGATTAATTCATTGTTCTCCAGACTGGGAGAATATGTAGATAAGTTTTTGCAACCCTTGGTATCTTCCTTTCCTGCTTACTTAAGAGATAGTGGGGATTTGATTGGCTCACTCAAAGCTATTAGTGAAGGTGAGTATTGTGTCATGGCCAGTGTAGATGTAAATTCGCTATACACTAATATAAAACATCATGACGCCCTAGCAGCGGTTAAAGGAGCAATGGTAACTAAGTCAGGAGTTGATTCTGACCAAATACAATTTATCATGAAATGTCTGGATCTGGCTATGACACATAATTATTTCTGGCATTCTAAAAGATTTTATAAACAGATTATGGGTGTAGCGATGGGTGCTAAGTATGCACCGTCAGTAGCTAATTTATTCAAGAGTGGGTGGGAAAGTAAGGCAATCTTTGAAAATAGGAAGAAAGAACTGCTACTTTATAGGAGGTTCATAGATGATATCATCATTATATGGAAAGGAGACAAAGAAGGACTGGTTGACTTTATTGATAAGATGGGGAATAATGATGTTAACTTATCATTCACTTATAACCTGAGTGAGACAGCTATTGATTTTTTGGACCTGACAGTGTATAGGCAAGGTAACAGGTTTCTTACAAAGACCCATTTTAAAGATGTTGACAGGAATGGGTATATTCCGAACCATAGCTGCCATCACAGAAACTGGCTTAAGGCCATTCCGAAAGGTCAACTTATTAGGTTAAAACGCAACTGTGATGATGATAAAGTATTTCAAAATCAATCTGATATGTTATTGAATAGATTTAGGGAAAAACGTTATAAAGAACAGTCCTTGCAATGTGCTCTAGAACAGGTCAAGGGAATGAATAGGGAAGATTTGCTGGTCAAACAATCTAAAGATAGATGCACAGGAGAAATGGCTTTTATAACGAGTTATTCTCGCCAATTTAAACTAGTAGAAAGGATTATAAGGAAGCACTGGCCAATTCTAAAAAGAGATGAGATTTTGAGTAAATTACTTCCGGAGAGGCCTAGTTTCATTTACAGAAAACTGCCTGTATTAAGGGATAAATTGGTAAAGAATGTTCCTGATAAACCGAGGAAATTAACCACTTTTTTGGATAGAGTGGGTTTTTTTAAATGTGGAAGGTGTTCAGCATGTAGAATTTTAAAAGGGGATAATAATAAAAAATATTTTGATAGCTTCAAATCTAGCTCTAAGGGTTCATCCTATAAAATTAAGAAGTTTATTTCATGTGACACTAACCATGTTACTTATGTGCTTGAATGTTCTTGTAACCTTCAATATATAGGAAGAACTACTAGAAAATTATCTGTGAGATTAGGTGAGCATATCAGAAACATCAAAAAAGGATTTAAGTATCACAGTTTATCACATCACTTTAGGGTTTGTCACAATAGGGACCCAACTTGTCTAAAATTCTGTGGTATAGATAGAGTGGAAACGCCATGGAGAGGGGGAGATATGTTGATAGGCATCTCACAAAATGAAACTAAGTGGATTTATAATATGGGGACATTGGCCCCCAAAGGTTTAAATGCAGAGATTGACATTAATTGTTTCTTATCCAATTGGTGAGTGGATTGACTGAGACCATTAATAGTGTAGTTGTGGGTGGTTTCAGACACTCTACTTAGTGGAAAGTTAATGGTTGTATCCAATAGAGTTTTGTGGTGCTATAGCTTCAAAATATTTCAGAGATGTTTAAGGAATTGTGATCTACATATGTACATTTTTTTTTTATTTAATATTATTATTATTATTCTTTTTTTTTTATATATTTGCTTTATATATTTTTTATATATATTTTTTTTCATTGTTTTACTTTACTTTTCTTATTTTTTTTTTTTTAATTTATAATACATTTTTATTTTTATTTTTTCATTATTTCCCAGAGAGTATTAAAGATAATTGCGGATCATTGTCTTGTATTTAAGTTGTGAAGGGTTCTCACGCTGAGTATATAGAGGATGAGGTAAGATCAGAGGGTGGGTACTTTGTATGGTAATTATAATGGTTTAATGATCAGGTGTGGTAGTGGGAGGTAGTTTCTATTAATTTGCATAGGAGATGGATGAGAGCTCTCCCTAATGGGTATAAAAGACGGCCAGATACTGAAGGTGGTGTCTTGAAAACGCCCTGTGGGTGGAGCGAAATGCATTGACGCACTTCTGGTCTGCCGTCTTCTTGGCCTACGTCACTTCCGGTATTTGGAACGCACGCCGACTTTTGCGTTTAAAGCAGCCATTTTTGAGGTGGAAAGCTGGTCATCCTCTACAGTGATCCTTAAAGCGTGAGATCCCTATATTTACAATTTGGAAACTTGTTCCTTTGAAGCCTTTGAGGCTATTAAACAAGGCCTGTTATTTTATTGAAACATGTGAGTGTCCTTATTCTCTGGATTTATATGGTATTGAGTGGCAGTATTACACTATGTAGCCTTTCTTTCCTTGCACACTATTGAGGATTCCATGGAGAAGTAGAGTGGAGTCGATTGCTGTATCTAAGCAGGGTGAAGGCGATTTGAGTTCCTCCTGAGGGGCTATAGGATCCCTTATATCCTATGAGGCTTATTACTCACCTCCATCTGGTGAGTGCGGTCAATATTATTTTTCACGTGGTGATTAGGTGGAAGCACATTTTGGAACATTGTTTTGAAAATCCTTTTGGGAAAATAAGGACTTATGTTTGAAATATTAGATATATATTTTTGCACGGACATTTATTTATTTGTGATTATTTTTATGTATTTAATTTTTGCGCTGTTTTTTGTGTTATTTATTATTTCAGGCTGTAATTGACTGCAAAGGATTTGCAACCAAGTATTAAAAAGTGAAAGTTTGATTTTATGATTATTATTCTGTCCCATTACTTTTGGTCCCTTAACAAGTGGAAGGCACATATGCAAACTGTTGTAATTCCTACACCGTTCACCTGATTTAGATGTCTATACCCTCAAATTAAAGCTGACAGTCTGCAGTTAAAGCACATCTTGTTTGTTTCATTTGAAATCCATTGTGGTGGTGTATAGAGCCAAAAATGTTAGAATTGTGTCGATGTCCCAATATTTATGGACCTGACTGTATACTTCCATTACATAAAAAATAATATATATACACATACTATATATAGGAATTAATATCCTATTCCCAGAGATATAATGTATATATGACAATACATACATATATAAACAAAAATATTTAAAAATATATATATTATCCATAAAATCATTTTAATAGAATAATTAATACGTGTGTATATATAGTGGAAAGCGGAAAAATACAAATTTTCAGAAAAAAAATAAAAATAAGGAAGGCAAAAATTACATTTCAAATCAAACTCTACATTGAGTCCTCTAGGGGACAAACCTTTAGTTTTATGAATCCAGCAGGATTCCCTTTGGTTTAATTTTTGCCTCATCTCCTGTGTCTATTCACCTTCTCCAGTTCCCAAAATGCCATTTGGCTAGGGTCGCAATTATTTATTTATTTCAGGTACTTATATAGCGCCGTCAATTTACGCAGTGCTTTTCATACATATATTGTACATTCACATCAGTCCCTAACCCTCAAGGAGCGTACAATCTAAAGTCAATTGTGCATCAGTTTAAAATGCTTTGAAACACTGTTTCTCATAACCGTTTTTAATGTTCTGTATATGTTGCTGAATTGTTGTAGTAAAATTTCTTGACATTCAACCTTCAGTCCTATTGAAGTACACAGTTACATTTGATCATACACACTACCCCTTCTGAAGCACAGCATATAAAATCTTCCCTTTTTATTTTGTATCTATTTTATTTAGTAACTAGCCTTTTAGTAATGTAACCTTTTAGTAATCTCCCACAGGGCCAGAAGGGTGCAAGCAGCATCCTTGCACACCTGTATCCTCATGGTTGATCAAGGTCATAAAGTAACCCAACTCAATCCTGCAGCATCCAAGTTTGAAGGGCTTGAGGGCACATTCCACAAGGCAGAGGCAACCTCCTGAGCAATGTATTGCAGAGTCTCACTGGAAATGATCTGCAAGGCAGCAATATGGTCGTCTAGAAATACATCGCATCACTGGTCTTTTTCAAACAAAAGAGGGGTGCTGCGCGCCCGAGCGAGCATGCAACCCTCCTCCCCCCACGTTTGCTGTGTCTACTGGACAAAGCAGAATGAGAATCTTGGTAATCAGAACCGGTGATCACAATGACAACAAAGCTTCTATGAATCAATCTGATTTACTTCTGTTCCTGGAGAGCTGCTGTGATCGGGGCAAATCACAGCACCCTGTGACCAGCTGGAACCAATCACAGACCACTATTATATTGAACTGCCATGAACTCAACATATTCATGACAGTTCAAAGCAAACTTTGTATTGCAGAGCAATGATCTGCATTGCAAAGTGTAAAAAAAAAGAATCCCCGATCACCCCCCCGAGAAGTACAATGTTACTGATGACAGTATTAGAAAACAAAGTAGCAAAAAAAAAAAGAAAAATAATGTTTAAAAAAAATAAAAAGTTGTATAAATGTGTTTTTTTTTTTTTTAAACTTTTCTCTTTTATTTATTTTTTTTAACTACTTTCCGCCGGCCCATGCCACTTTTTATTTCCGTGCATGTGTGCACCCTCACTGCCCCCCAAGCTGCCCAGAGAGAGAAGAACGAACAGGGCACTACATTTTACATGCACGTTAGATTAACAGATTTAACTCTTTGATCGCCCCTATTAACCCTTTGATCACCCCGTCACCTAGTCAGTGTCATTAGTACACTGTCAGTATATAGAATTTTTCACTGAACACTGTATTACTGCCACTAGTGACATCAGATAGTGTCAGGGTCAGTTAGCGCCCCTCCCAGCCAGGGTCAACTAACGTTAGATTGCCCGCACACAATCACGCTCACGCTATAGGTCGCTGATCACTGCCATTACTAGTATAGTGTTTGTGCAGATCAATACATTGATCATGAACTATACTAGTGCCTTCTTTGTATAGTGTAATCAAAAAACGCAGCGTTAGCAGGATCAGCCCCATTTGCTGCCAGCACTAGTGTTTACACCCTCTAATGTTTTTCACAGAAGATTTGTATCAATTAATTGTGAGCCAAAGCAATTTATCTGCAGAACAATACATTGCCTCCCACCCAAATTCAGCCTCTTGCCAGACAATTCGTATGGATACCTATTACAGTTTCTGAATTTAAAACTTTTTTGGGCCTAAACCTCAACATGTGCATTACAAAAAAGATAAAATTTTGTTTATATTGGTCCACAGACCCGATTCATCATATGCCCATGTTCTCTGCTGTTACATATATGCACAACATGGAACAGCAAAGTACTAGTACGTTGCTGGACTTTGAGTAGTTATATCGGAATGATGCCTGCAGCTACAGCCATCATCCTGGTATCTTTTTGTTCAGCTGGGGGGGTCAGCTTTCATGTAAAAGCAATCCTAGCCACTAATTAGCCGCTGGATCGCTTTTACAAGCAGTGGGAAGGGACTTCCCCACCCCTCCTGCCGCCTTCCAAGGTTTTCCTGGGTTCTCCTGTCCCACCAGGAAACCCAAACATGCAGCTGGCAATTCCATTGGCTAACAATAGAGCTAATCGGAGACTGGAATGCCTCTAATCATCTCTATGGTTTAAGAGATCAGAAGCTACTAGCATTTCATCATTTTCCTTTCGCCAGATATAAACTGCACCATTTTAAAATTGAGAAAGCATCTGATCACACCGTTGTTGGTGTGATCAGATGCTTTAAGGGCAGAGGAGAGATCTAGAGTCTAATAGACCCCAGATTTCTCAGAAAAGAATACCTTACACTGCCGATTGCTATCACAGCAGATATTTACATCCCCTGTGTTAACAATAAAAGTGATAAAAAAAAAGAAAGGTACAGTGTAAAAATTATTTAAAAAGCAAAATAAATAAATTAAAAAACATTTCACCCCTACCCCCATCTCTGTACTTGAGCACAAAAGCAAGCTGCGCCCCCATGGCAGTATGTAAACAGAGATTACACTGTGCATGTGAGGTACCACCCTGAATGTCAGATTGAGGGCAGTAATTCTTGCACTATACCTCCTGTGTAAATTTAAAGTGGTGACCTGTAAAGGCTTTTAAAGCTTTGCCTATGGATATTACAAATTTGTGTAATTTGTCACTGTTGCATGGCTGTGCGCAATTTTAAAGCATGTCATGTTTGGTATCCATTCACTTGGCATAACATCATCTTTTATATTTTATCAAACAATTGGGCAAAATATTGTGTTTTTGTGCATTAAAATTTTAAAAAGTGTAGTTGTTCCAAAAAATTTGCATTTGAAAAATCGCTGCACAAATACTGTGTGACAAAAAATTTTCAACACCCATTTTATTCTCTAGGACCTCTGCTTAAAAAAAACATAATGTTTGGGGGTTCAATAGAGCTAATTGGAGACTGGAATGCCTCTAATCATCTCTATGGTTTAAGAGATCAGAAGCTACTAGCATTTCATCATTTTCCTTTCGCCAGATATAAACAGCACCATTTTAAAATTGAGAAAGCATTCTAGCACGTAAACAAAAAGTGTCAGGAAAGGCTTGGTTAGAAAAGTGGGTTATGTCTGGCAATAAGCTTATAATGTTGGCCCTGAAATGTCAGGATAGTAGAAGCACTCCCCCAAGTGACCCCTTTTTGGAAAGTAGACACTCAAAGGTATTTTCTAAGAGGCATGATGAGTATTTTGCAGATCTCATTTGTTGCCACAAGTTTTTGGAAAATGAAGAAAGAAAACGAAAATGTATTTCTTCTTTTCTTTTATTCTTTTTCAAAACCCTGTGACAAAAATATATACAAAATACTCACCACCCCTCTTATAAAAATCCTTTGGGTGTCTATTTTCAAAAAAGGCGTAATTGGGGGGGGGGGGGGTATTTGTACTATCCTGGCATTTAGGGCCTCTGAAACTGTGATAAGTAGTGAGGAAGTGATATAAGGAAATATGCCCTTTGAAAGTCTGGAGGTGGTCATTGGATTTTGTGGGCATATATGTGGCTAGTTTGCCAAAACGTTTTTCACATGAGGTATCCTCATACTTGGGAGAAGTAGCAGAATATGTTTTGTGGTGGTATTCCACATATACCCATGGGGTGTGTGAGCAATATATAATTTAACTGACAACTTTGTGTAAAATAAAAATAATTTTTTTTTGTCATTTTCCAAACATTTTTTGGCAAAAAAAAAAAATCTTCAATGGACTCAACATGCCTCTCAGCAAATTCCTTGGGGTTTCTACTTTCCCAATAAAAAAAGGTAATTTGGGTTTTTTTGTACTGTCCTGGCATTTCAGCACCCCAAGAAATTTGATAGGCAGTCAGAAAGCAAAAGCTGCGTAAATTCCAATATATATATATATATATATATATATATATATTATACAGTATTTATATAGCGCTAAAAGGTTTGCTCAGCGCTGTACATTATAGTGGGGGACAGAACATGAGACAATACAGTAACAAAACAATACACGAGTGGTTCAAGGGCCCTGCTCTTTTGAGCTTACAATCTAGGAGATTGTGTGTATGTGTGTGTGTGTGTGCGTGTGTATATATATATATATATATATATATATATATATATATATATATATATATATATATATATACACACAGTGGGGCAAAAAAGTATTTAGTCAGCCACCAATTGTGCAAGTTCTCCCACTTAAAAAGATGAGAGAGGCCTGTAATTGGCATCATAGGTAGACCTCAACTATGAGAGACAAAATGAGAAAAAAAATCCAGACAATTACATTGGCTGATTTGGAAATAATTTATTTTGCAAATTATGGTGGAAAATAAGTATTTGGTCAATATCAAAAGTTCATCTCAATACTTTGTTATATATTCTTTGTTGGCAATGACAGAGGTCAAACGTTTCCTGTAAGTCTTCACAAGGTTGGCACACACTGTTGCTGGTATGTTGGCCCATTCCCCCATGCAGATCTCCTCTAGAGCAGTGATGTTTTGGGGCTGTCGCTGGGCAACATGGACTTTCAACTCCCTTCAAAGGTTTTCTATGGGGTTGAGATCTGGAGACTGGCTAGGCCACTCCAGGACCTTGTAATGCTTCTTACGAAGCCACTCCTTCATTGCCCGGGTGGTATGTTTGGGATAATTGTCATGTTGGAAGACCCAGCCACGTTTCATCTTCAATGTCCTTGCTGATGGAAGGAGGTTTGCACTCAAAATCTCACGATACATGGCCCCATTCATTCTGTCCTTTACATGGATCAGTTGTCCTGGTCCCTTTGCGGAGAAACAGCCCCAAAGCATAATGTTGCCACCCCCATGCTTCACAGTAGGTATGGTGTTCTTTGGATGCAACTCGGCATTCTCTCTCCTCCAAACACGACAAGTTGTGTTTCTACCAAACAGTTCTATTTTGGTTTCATCTGACCATATGACATTCTCCCAATCCTCTTCTGGATCATCCAAATGCTCTCTAGAAAACTTCAGACGGGCCCGGACATGTACTGGCTTAAGCAGGGGAACACGCCTGGCACTGCAGGATCTGAGTCCCTGGCAGCGTAGTGTGTTACTGATAGTAGCCTTTGTTACGTTGGTCCCAGCTCTCTGCAGGTCATTCACTAGGTCCCCCCGTGTGGTCCTGGGATTTTTGCTCACCGTTCTTGTGATCATTTTGACCCCACGGGGTGAGATCTTGCGTGGAGCCCCAGATTGAGGGAGATTATCAGTGGTCTTGTATGTCTTCCATTTTCTAATTATTGCTTCCACAGTTGATTTGTTCATACCAAGCTGCTTGCCTATTGCAGATTCAGTCTTCCCAGCCTGGTGCAGGTCTACAATTTTGTTTCTGGTGTCCTTTGACAGCTCTTTGGTCTTCACCATAGTAGAGTTTGGAGTGTGACTGTTTGAGGTTGTGGACAGGTGTATTTTATACTGATAACAAGTTCAAACAGGTGCCATTGATATAGGTAATGAGTGCAGGACAAAGGAGCCTCTTGAAGAAGGTACAGGTCTGTGAGAGCCAGAAATCTTGCTTGTTTGTAGGTGACCAAATACTTATTTTCCACCATAATTTGCAAATAAATTATTTCCAAATCAGCCAATGTGATTGTCTGGATTTTTTTTCTCATTTTGTCTCTCATAGTTGAGGTCTACCTATGATGCCAATTACAGGCCTCTCTCATCTTTTTAAGTGGCAGAACTTGCACAATTGGTGGCTGACTAAATACTTTTTTGCCCCACTGTATATACATACACACTAATTTGTAGACGCTATAACTTTCACACAAACCAATTAATGTACATGTATTGGGATTTTTTTAACATATTTTTTTATAACTGAAAGTAAAAAATATTGGGTTTTTTTTTGTTTCTATCACAAAAAATAAAAAAACAATTGGTGATCAAATACCACCAACAGAAAGCTTTATTTGTGTGAAACAAAGGACATAAATTTTTGTTTAACGCAGTAGCGGATTGCAAAAAATGGCCTGGTCATTAAGGGAGGTAAATCTTCAAGTGGTTAACAAATGAGGAGAGGGTACCATTGAACTCCTGATGTCATAAAACCCTTAAAGTAAAGGCAAAACATTTTTTTTTTTAATGTTTTGGACAGAGTGGAGAGGTATTAGAACACTTGTCAGTTTTTATAGCTGTCTAAGCCCCCGTTAGGAAGATTCATCCACTCAATTTGCCCTGTTTACTGTCATCATTGAAAGTGAAAGAAAATCCTAAATTTTGGGTTGACATCAAACCACTGAGGGGAAATCTTTCACCTAGTTCTGGTGACACACCTGGATTCCATGGCAGGCTTTTAAAAAGGGAATTCGGTTTTACTTTTAACTGGCTCTATCTTCTAGTTTGTAGGCTAGTTGTTTCTCGAACTGAAGTATCTGTAAGCTGGGCTAAGCTATAAAGCCCTGGCGAAGCTACTTGATAGTCTGCTACTGCTGGCATCAGGGAGTATACCAGAGCAGCAGCTAGAATATGTGATGGAAACCTTTACAGTACTAAAACTGGCCATACACTAGTAGAAAATCTAACAAACATTCTTAAAATTTCAAATTAAATTCTAATGGTTAATAGGGTCAAACTGAAGTTCCTTTTCGCACAGTGGCAAGAAAATTCAAAATAACGAGATAAAAAATTATTCTCAAACAAATTACTTTCTAACAATGTATTTGGTTTCATTTGGAAAAGTCCATTTGTTCCTAAATTGAATTTTGAAGTGCTTTTGAATGGCATTTGTCAAGTCATCAAATGTACTGATTTTTTTTCAAACAAATGTTCATATGAATTGACACTTCGACTAAATCTTTGGATTTATTAAATCTTTGGATGTATCTATTATTTTTTTTAATATTTATTATTTTTTTATTATATTAAGATTAATTCCTCTGGTCTGACATTTAAATTTTTATTTCATTAAATTTCTGCACAAGCAGGTACTTACTAATCAAGAAAATGCTGTGATATTTTATAGTACCTGACACACAACTGCCTTCACCTAAAGGCTGAGTTGGAGAGAAGATTGTAATGGGTCCTCTTATCCCAGCAGTGCTTGGTGACACATCTGCATTATATGACCAACCCAAAGGTGTTGAGCTAATAAACTGACAGTCAATCAAATCATTTAAGCATACTCAAGTGTATTATTGTCATTTGTTCTCCAATCATTTCCATTACACACCTACTATTGTTATGATTCTCTTAAATAGCTCACTCACTTCAGTATTTTTAGATTTGTTTTCTCCTGATCCTTTTTCTTTTGTTTTTCTCCTTTTTGTTAATGTACTAATTAAAGTAAACCGCCCAATAGACAACAAATTAATGACTTGCAGAAGAGGTGGCAGACTTCAATAGTTGTCATCACTAGGAAAGCATTGTACATAAAGTTGAGAGCTCTCTGATCATGGGGTTAACTAGTTAAATATAAAACCGTCTGGGAGAAAGGTTTGATTTTTCACTAGTGGGGTGTGAAGCTGTGTAAACATTATATTACAAGCTCAAATAAAAAATAGGACAAACAAAGGAGAGGTCAGAGTATTGCTCCAACAAAATGAAAAGAGACGCCTGCTTTGTCCACTTCTATGAAAAATGTAATGTATACATCAAGTAGTGGTTGAATACAGTATTTATGCACAATCTAAATTCAGGTATCTAAATCTTGCAGTGCCATGGAGGACCAATTGTGCATAGGTTTTGTCGAGAGATAGAGGAGGCACACTGCAGATCTCTCCATTGGCTCTTTTTTGGGTTCAAGAGTATTCGTTGAATGAGGTTTTTCTAATGTGCCTTCACGTTATGGATCCAAGCGACATAAGATGATCACCACCTGACCACCCATTTTTAGCTATATCAACAGACTATCTCCCTGTCTACATGCAGCACAGATGCCTCCAGACACCCATAGCTGAATAATCCTACGGAAAATAACATTGAGGATTTTCAGACATTACTGGGTACATTCTGTTGTCTGACATGCCTATTTTATGGCGTCTAATGTTTTTGGTTAGTCTATGGATGGCTATGGACAAGCAGATATCTTATCAATAGTCATAAGGACTAAAGCCCCGTATACACAATGAGAATATTAGATGAATGATCGTCTGGTTTTTTTTTTGCATGCTAGTCTCATATTGAAAGTTGAGAGGTTACTAACATTATGAAAATTCTTGTACGAAAATTCAGGAGTGATGTCATGTATATTTGTATTGTATTTGTGGATGACAACTGTACAGATTAAAATAAAATTGTACGATCTGGTATTGTATTAGAATATTTTTCCTGCTTGTCCTTTCAATAATTTCAGACGAAAGCTGTGTACTATTGAGCAGATTATTGTACGCTCGCTTCGAAGTATTTTTCGTACGATTTTCTGATTATGTGTACTAGACTTAACACTCATTCTATTTCACAGGGGAGAAACATTGGGACTCACTTCAATAGGTGGATGTACTGTAAGCATGATGAGCACTTTGGGGTTGATTTACTAAAACTGGAGAGTACAAAATCTGGTGCAGCTCTGCATAGAAACCAATCAGCGGCTAGGTTTTTTTTGTCAAAGCTTAATTGAACAAGCGGAAGTTGGAAGCTGATTGGTTACCATGCACAGCTGCACCAGATTTTGCACTCTCTCATTTTAGTAAATCAACCCCTTTTTTTTTCTCTCCATAGAAGCTTATGTTCACACAGAGACATGTTTGAAAATACATGTATTTTAAATTTGAGTATATTACCAACCAATATTCTTGTACCAACAGGGCTGTGTATGATCACCTTCCTTAGGCCTAAAACAAATATGTAAATATGAAGATATGTAACTTGTAGCTGACGTGCAGGACTGTGCACAGCATTACGTGGTAAACAGAGTTGTCATGTACATGCAGCATAGGTGCTTGCCTATTCCTGGGCACAGACACCTATACATATTATATTACCCCACTACTGAGTGGAACTCACAGCAACAAGATGTTCGTATCTCTCCAGAGAACTCTGCAAGCCTGCAGGCAAAATATCTATTCATATTTACAGCCCTGTTACAGCATAAAATATGTGCATGAACACAGCCCAGTATTAGAAGGTGGTATTGGTGAAAGCTTCCAATAATTCTTATAGAATGAAACAATATCCTGAACAACTGGTTTTATAGTATGGTGTGGAGAAAAACAGGCTAGACAATGGAATGGGAGTCTATGCTGGGACAAACACGTCAACAGATTGCTTTTTCTAATAAGCTGTCCATAGCACACAGAAATATGAAACTATTTGATGTAAAAATAGTTAAGAAATTCAGAAGCTGGCAGGAGGATTCAAACTAACATCCTGAAAGCTAAACAATATTCTATTACTTGATATTAGAGGTTTTAGAGCAGGGTTTCTCAACTAGGTTTTCACTGGTTTCCCCAGAGGTTGCCAGGGGTTCCTTAATGTATGGGCAATTTCTGCTTCTCAGTTAAGTTCCCACTGACACTATTGATCTTTTTTAGCTATCTGTAAGGGGGGATTCTTCCCAGTGACCACAAGTATAATGCCTAGTACACACGGTGAAAAAAAATCGGACAAAAGAAAAATCACATTCAGAGGGATCGTCTGATGATCTGATCATTAGTACACAGCTTTTGAGAGCCGATCTCAACAGTTCATGCAACAATATCCAAAGGAACAAGCACAAAAATCTTTCTCATAGGATATCAGAACTAATGATTTTCATTTAATTAGCACAGTATTTGTCCCCCCAAAAAATCAAGTGACCTACACCGCGCATGCTCAGAAATGATGTAATATATTGTATTCTATCACTTACGAAGCTGTATTCTGTCATACGAGAATTTTAGTAACTTTGGTAACCTCTTCATTTTAGATATGAGAATATCATACAAAAAAAACCCCCCAAAAACCGGACAATCATTTGTCCGATACTCTCATCGTGTGTACAAGGCTCTAGGAGCATTCTTCTCACTGACCATTACAATAATGTATTGTGAGTTGTAGATATAATAATTTTTAGCATTAGTTCCTGAAACCGAAAAGTTATTTCAAGCGTTTCTTTATATTGAAGAGGTTGAGAGAGGCTGTTTTAAAGTGACATGTTGTAGCCATTGTAAGACAGTGCAGAAGGCTTTTGAAATCCATTAAATAAAAGAATATGTATTTAACAATAATTTGCATTTATTCAATGTAATTGTGGTTTTCTACTTGTGAATCCTATGCACTGTACTCTTCTGGGGTCCCCACAGAAGCTTTCACTACACTACCCTTAACACCAGCCCACGTCTATATTAATACATTCTCCTCTTTTCTGACTCTGTGCAACAAGATGCCATTATGTATTGGTGAAGTGATTGTCATGTTATTGACAAAGTATACTTTAAAGGAAATCTATCACAAAAAGAGATACCGGTATGAAAGTTACTATTGATTACTTGTTACTGTGCATGGTGCAAGAAGCTTTTTCTTAGCTTTGCGCCACTATTTCATGAGCTTTTGACCCCCCAAAAATATGAGCTTATTATTTGTTTCAACATTGATATACACATAGGATAGTACAAAGGAGCAATAAAACCATAATTAGAAATAAAGAGGCACACACACAAGCATGGGTTTAAGCTGATCCTTAAACACCATGGCCAAACACCATTTGGCCATGGCATTTATTTAACCACTTGTCCTCCAGAGGATTTACCCCCCTTCATGACCAGGCCATTTTTGGCGGTATGGTGCTGCGGTACTTTAACTGCCAATTGTGTGGTCATGCAACGCTGCACCCAAATGAAATTTTCAGGGGGGCGGCACCGATTTTTGTGTTGCCTAGGGCAGCACATGAACTAAATACACCACTGCTGGTGACTAAACCTTTTTCCCCTGCCTATCTATTTCTTAAACTGACAATTGCGCAGTCATGCAATGCTGCACCCAAATGGAGCTTTCTTTCAGTGGTATTTGATTGCCTCTGCATTTTTAATTTGTTTGCACTATAAACAAAAAAAAGACTGACAAATTTGAAAAAAAAAAGTTTTTGACTTTGCTACAAAACATATCCAGTAAAGAAATGTAAAAAATCAAATGTTGTCATAAATTTAGGCCAAAATGTACTCTGCTACATGTCTTTGCTAAAAAAAAATCCCAATACATGTAAATTAATTGGTTTACGTGAAAGTTATAGCATCTACAAATGGCGGTATATACACTGGAATTTTTTTTTTCTTTTAATACTAGTAATGGCGGCAATCAGCAACTTATAGCGGGACTGCGGCGGGCATTCTAACACTGGGGGAACTCACTAACTGCCACTGACATCCTCAGTCACACTAATACAGTGAACAGTGCTAATAAAAAGCACTGACACTGTACTAATGACACTGGGCAGAAAGAGGTTAACATCTGGGGCGATCAAAGGGTTAACTGTGTGCTGTTTTACTGTGTTGTCTGTGTGTACTTTACTATGAAAGCACACTGCTTTGTATTGCTCTGCTATGCAGAGCAATACAAAGAAGCATGCTGGTGCTGATGGGGAGATATCTGTATTGTTTACATACAGGCTTCTCCCCTGTTAGTGTTCGTCTGCGATCGTCGGGTGCCGCCAGGGAATCTCCAGCTGGAACCCAGCGATCGACAGCTGAAGCCGCCAATGGCAGTGCAGGTAGGGCAGCGCGTGTGCCCCCTACCTGTATATACAAAATCACATATATACGTGATTTTGCACAGCACTGCCGTCCTGTAGCAGTAGTTCTGCTATAGGGAGGTCGGGAAGTGGTTAAAGGAAAACCCAAAACTTATAACAAATATTAAATAACCAGATTAAATTTTAGGGCTAGCATTAAGGCTGGACTCCAGTAAAAGAAAAAATTCTCCCTTGCAGATGGGCTGCTGTGCCCGCACTGCAAGGGTACATGCTCTTTTATGTCTAGTGCATTTGGAAGAGCAGTTTTACTTATCCAATCATCCACCCATGCAGGCTTCTCAACTCTGGTAGACCAGTCCAGGCAGCCTCTTCTCCCCTGCACACCAACAGTTAGATGCCCTCTGATGTCATCAACACTGATGCAGGGCCCACAGCCTTGCATTGGATGCAAGATAGCCAAGGACCAGTCCACCACCACAGCATGTGGGAGCGCTGCTTGGCAGGGGTGCAGAGGATCAGCTAAGTAAAAGTGCTTTTTTATTCCCTAGGTATAAACAGGCAGCCCTACTGCACGGGAGGATTTTAACTTTGGCCTAAATTTGGCTTTAAAGGCATGGACCAATAATAAAACCAAATCCAGATAATCATGTCACAATGTCCATCCAAACTAGAATGGATGACAATTCCCCACTAAACAGCACCAGGAAGAAAAAACAATTAAGTATCTACAAGAGGCAGGTGGGAGGTAGCTGAGGTCTTGTCCTTCTCACAATGAGGGTGTACAAAGGCAACAGTGTGTGGGGTTTCCATCCCACCAAAACTGATGGGTGGTTGTTGAGGGAGAAGTTGCTGCAAGTCACCAATAGCAACCTGCAGAAGAGATAGGAAGGTGGGGAACAGTGTCCTTTGTTCTATCCCATGGAGTCTACACTGAATGTTAGAGACCCTATCATTGTTGTTCCAGGTCAATAACTCAGCAAGCACCACACAAAGAATATTAATAGTAAAGTGTGCACCTCTAAAAACAAGTCAGCAATGTAGACTCCTATACTGCAAATCTTTTATGACTAGTTCCATTAAAGAAAAATTGAAGGCTTTCTATTGTAGAAAATGCTTAAAAAGAGAAGGCTAAAGGGCTTTGGTAGCTACAGCTGGAAATGGTTTCATGCCTCTCCCCATTTGTTGGCCCTTTGTGGGACAATAAGAAAATTGGACAAAAGAAAACTCTTTTAGAGCGATCATCTGATAATCTGATCATTAGTACACAGCTTTCAAGAGCTGATGATGACAGTTCATGCAAAATTATCCAAAGGGGACATGCACAGAAATTATTCTTGTAAGATAACAGAACAAACGATTTTTGTGTAATTAGGATAGTATGTGTACAGAAAAAAAATTGAGTGACCAAGACTGCGCATTCTCGGAAACGAAAGAATACATTACAATACATTACATCATTTTTGAAGTTGTGTTCTGTCTTATGGGGGAATTTTCGTAGCTTTAGTAGCCTATTTGTTTTTGATATGAGGCTAGCATGCAAAAAAAAAAAAAAAGCAGGCTATCATTCATTTGATATTGTTATCATGTGTATTAGGCAATAGACACTGTGTCAATAATAGGGATTATGCAGCAAATTACCTGCAGACTATTCAGAACTAGCATTCAAAGGACTGCTGGAAATAAAACAATGACAACCTATTTTACACAATACACAATAGGCTATACAGCTGAGGCCTTTGTATGATCCTCTGCTAGGAAGTTAAATGCAAAGGATTCTATTGCTTTATTTAATTAAACAGTCATGGGCTATTTGCAAACTGCATATGTAACAAATCCATGCAAAAACAAAAAAAGAGAAAAGCAAAGTTGAAAAGAGTATTTACAGCACATTGTAATTAAGGCATTCATAGGTTAACTGATGGCAGACAGGAAAACATTTTCAGTATGTGACAAATGTATCCGAAGTGGAAGCATTGTGTTTTCTTGTCCACTGTCCATTGTAGCCTTAACAATATGGTGTACCAAAATACATTTGTAAAAACACCTTTATGCTTCCTTTCCATATTTTAGGTTTGGTTCACAATACTATGATGTAATTTTGACTCTTTTTGAGTTTGCAGTGTGACTATGTAGTGTGACTTTGATGCGACTTTGGTTGCATTTTGGATATGTTTTGCATATTCAACGGGGCCAAATCACACCAAAGTAGCACAGGAACCTTTTCTCAAATAGCACTGCGTGGCACTTCATTGACGAGTAGGGGTGCCACTGAAAATAATGTTCACACCAGAACATGGTGCAGGAAAGGTGCATTTCTGTGTACATTCCCCGTATCACAGGGGAATGTGCTGGCCTTGATAGACACGCGTGGGTGCCATTCAGTGTTAACAGCACCCCAAACTCATCTAGCAAACACAGTGGTTTGGTGGAGTGTAATTTTGGAAACTCATGCCTGCCCTATTTTGTGCCCACTCCCGTATGTTTGGCAGCCCATTAAAATGAAAGAACATGCAAAAATGTGCACGCTCAAATGCACATGATCTGATGTGAACCGACCCTTACAGTTTATTAACATTACAAAAACCCATTCATTTTGAATTGTGTTAAGTGGGCCATACATGGCTTGAATTTTGGCTGATTCTTCTGAATTGACAGAAATCCGAGTTTAACAAACTTCAGTTGAGAAATCAAAGGAGCTAGGTGGAAAGATGTCATCCAAACTGTAACTGCAGCCAATCATTTGCAGAAGCTGTATAGATATTCTCACAGCCATGGCTGCTGGTTGTCAGAATACAATAGCTAGCACTGGGATTGCTGTTTAGGGTAGAAGGGCAATCTATGGATCTATGGAAATCATTATGAAAAAGGCCAGCTTAACTGTGTGTTGCAGTACAAGTGCATTAGAGTGCTAGTCAAAATGAACAACACAAAAACGCACTAATGCATGCTAGGTGCATTAACATGGATTGCACTAAAGCGTGGGTCAGCAAGCAGTAGATTTCGGACAGGTGACTGGTAGATCACGGTCAGGGCTTGCTGACCCACCATCCAACAGCATAAAACAGAGTGCAACGAAGAGAGACTACTTGTAAAGTTGGAGCTGTAGTAGAAAGCAAGAGCCGCACAAGTTAATGTCTCCTCTGTAGTGTTGGCTCCTACACCCTGTCATGGTCGGAGGGTGTAGCACCTTCCAAGCATGACCCATTCAAGTGAATGAGGCCGCTCTGCAAGTGCACGTCATACTTGTGCAGTACAGCAGACAAGGGGTTAAACAACTGAGAGCAGGAGGTCTTGGGAGGACCAAAAAAAGTGGTTTGTTGGTATTTTGAGACAAAATTAGTGATGCAGCTGGGATGTGGATGGACAAGTTGTGGATGGCATTAGATGTAAATTACTGGTATTATTACTACACAGTCACTGCTGACCCATTTCTGGAAAAGCCAGGTGGCTGGATGTTATGCTGACCCTCTACTGTTATCTAAAGTCATATCTTCGTTTTCTCCTCACTCCTCTCACACTTTCCCATGAGTCCCCGTTTTTCCATTCACATCAGAATTCTCAACCAACCCCTTTCCACATGAGAGTCCTCAGCAACCCCCCCACCCCATCAGAGTTCTCAGTGCCCCCACCCCTACTTTCCACATCAGTGTTCTCAGTGCCCCCCCCCCCCCCCCTTTCTTTCTCATTAGAGACCTCAGTGAGTCCTCGGGAGCATTCTCATCAGAGTCCTTGGGAGCCAGGGGCTCCCAGTGCTATCATTCTGCCCAGAGAGGAGGGAGACAGCAGCAAGAGCTGCTGCTTTCATGCACATCACTGGATCAGATTGGGCTCAGGTAAACTAAGGGGGGTTGGGGGAGATCCTGCAGCACAGAAGATTTTTCACCTTAATTCACAGAATGCAATAAAGTGGTTGTAAAGGCTCAAGGTTTTTACCTTCTATGTTCAGCAGTGCCCCCAGCCCCCTCAATATTTACCTGAGCCTCATTGAGATCCAGCAATGTGAATGACAGCCTCAGCTGTCCTGGGTCTCTGCCTCCTCATTGGCTGAGACAGCAACCGGGAGCCATTGGCTCTCGCTGCTGTCAATCACAGACAGTCAGCCAATGAGGAGTGAAGGGGCAGGGCCAAGCCGTGGCTCCATATATGAATGAACACAGAGAGCAACGGGTGCCCCCGCAGCAATCTGCTTGCTGCGGAGGCACCTGACAGACTGGAGGAGCCTGCAGGGGATCTGAAAAGGGGAGGATCCAGGCTGCTGTGTACAAAACCACTGCACAGAGCAGGTAAGTATAGACATGTTTGTTATTTTACAAAAAAAAAAATTAACCTTTAGTATCGCTTTAAGGTGAAAAACCTTGAGGGCCGGTTCACACTATGCCCTGAGGTGAACCATGCTGTGCGTTTCTGTGCGATTCATCTGCAGCTCTGTGCAATTTCAAACCTATTCATTTGAATGGGCTGAAATCGCATCGCACCAAAAGCAGTGCATGCATTACTTTTTAAAACGCACAGCAACTGCATCGTATGGTACTTTCTACCACGCGATTTGGTGCAGGCCAGTGCAGGAAAATACAACGTTTTCAGCCTGCATTTGAGGTGTTAACTTTTAATTGACCCCTACAGCAGGCTCTCCTGCACCACATTCTAGTGTGAACGAGCCCTAAGACTTTAGAACCACTTTAACCCTAACCCTTAAAGTGTTACTTAACCCACAACAGTAAAATCAGTCTGTATATGCAGGAAAGCATGCTTGTTGTGGAACCTAAGGGGTTAATCCTCTGCATTGTGTAAACAGACTGATTCTTCTCTGCCCCTCCTCTTGTTGAAATGGCCACCTGATACAGACTGAACCCGTGGTCACATGCACATGCTCAGTTTGGTGTGTATTGCTAGAGAGGGTTTTTTTTTTTTTCTTGGAAGGGCGCATGTGGTCAGCACAGGGCCAATCAGCAATGTCCAGACAGAGGGTCAGGGGTTTCACATCCTCCTAGAGCAGAAAGAAAACTCCTCCTGCAAGCTTTAACCAGTGCTCTGCTGAACACTGATAGAAGTCACAAGACTGCGCTAACTGCTGATTAGAAAAGGTATTTAGCAGTTTATATTTACTAAAATAATTGCATTTCCACGTTGTGTGTACTGTGGGAGATCAGATATAGTGAATGCAGAGTCCAGGGTTTAGTAACACTTTAAGCTAGTTAACTTGTTTGGTGAACAGCACCCAAGAACTAGTTATTTGTTGATATATTTTATATACACTGTAGTTTGCCTGTTCAAAGCTTCCCTCCCCAAAACTTGAAGAAATGTATTTTATGTTGATATCGTTACATATGAAAATCTAGAGGCCTATAGACTTCTGAACTCTTCAAATGCCAAATACCTGCTACTTCCAGCCAGGAAATGTTAGGATTTCTGGTGTAACTATTACATAATAAGCATTGCAACAGATTATGGCAGATGTAAAGACTTTTCACACCCATGCGTTTTCTGTGCTTTTTTCAGGTGTGGTGCATTAAAAAAAAGTCCTGCATGCTGCACCTTTCATGGGCTTCCATCAAAATGCATGTCTACAGAGTTCAATGGCAGCGTGTCTAAAATGCATGTAAAATAGGTCTAAAAAGCAACGCACCACACAGATGGGAACCTACGCTAAAAGGAAGTGGACTGATGATCAGTCCCCAGCAGTGCCACCCAACTGTGCCACCCACCTGTGCCCTGCAGTGCCATCCACCTGTGCCACCCACCTGTGCCCTGCAGTGCCATCCACCTGTGCCACCCACCTGTGCACTGCAGTGCTACCCATCAGTGCTGCCCATCAGTGCAGCATCATCAGTGTCAGCTCATCAGTGCTGCCTATCAGTGCCCATCAGTGCAGCATCATCAGTGTCAGCTCATCAGTGCTGCCTATCCGTGCCACCTCATCTGTGCCCATCAGTGCTGCCTATCCGTGCCACCTCATCTGTGCCCATCAGTGCTGCCTATCCGTGCCACCTCATCTGTGCCCATCAGTGCTGCCTATCCACGCCCATCAGTGCAGCCTCATCAGTGCACATTAGTGAAGGAGAAAAATTACCTGTTTGCAAAATTTTATAATTTTTTTTGTTTATATCGCAAAAAATAAAACAGTGGCGATTAAATACCACCAAAAGAAAGCTCTATTTGTGTGAAAAAAGATACAAATTTTTATATGGATACAATGTTGCATGACCACGCAATTGTCATTCAAAGTGCAACAGCGCTGAAAGCTGAAAATTGTCGTGGGCAGGAAGGGAGTATAAGTGCCTGGTAGGCAAGTGAATGGGATGAGGTGCAACCCGACTACTGACCCTTCTGAATGGTGGGGCAGCCCCTAATGCCAGCAACTCTGAGTTAACGTCATGCAATTCCATGGAGACGGTGGCATTGCAAAAATTCTTGCCACCAAGCACCAACCCCAGATGGCACACTAAGGTGCTGCAGTACCCTGGTTGAGAAATGCAGATATATGTGCCTGCGCCAAGAAGCGGTTTGCAGGGCCTTGCGCATGTGCAGACCAGGGGTGGACTGACCATTTGGAAACTCAAAACCTTGCCCGAGGGCCCGGAGTCAGTAGGGGGCCCCATGAGATGCCCCTGGTAACTTTTTCATAGGCTTTTTTTGAGTTTGGGCAAGGACACAGGGGCCCCATGATCCCCTATTACCCGGGGGCCCCATGAGTTGTCAGTCCACCCCTGCCTACTTCCATACTTTTACTCATAGACTGTTCCTCTCATGACTGATTTATCTGATATCCAATCCACACAGAAGCAGACAAGAGCGGGAGAGCTCTCTTCACCTCACAGGTAACATTGTCTTTCCCCTGGTAATACACACTCCATGCATTCCTCACACAGGACCCCAGACGACTGACCGGCTCGGCAGTTTACAACACAGCTGTGAAGGTGGCAGCCCCGCCCCTGGAAGCCTTACTAGGAGTGTTGATCTCCAAGGCCCCGCCCCCTCTTCCTTCTCCGTACACAATACAGTTTCTGTCAAGCCTGTTGGAGCGGTTTCGCTGCACTTAAAGGGGAATCTGCACGTAGGGGAGCAGAATGTAATACGGGAACCGTTCAAACCGAAAGAAAACATCCTGCAAGTTATTCCTGCGGAGATCAAAGCTGGCTTCATGTATCCTGATCGCTGACAGGTCTTCCCTGGAAGGTAAAATATATGGATCATAGGAATTATGACTAAGGCTAATCGGGAGCACATCCTGAATTATTATTGAATTCACTTTCTCTGCATTTCTCAGGTGTGGATTAGACACTATCGCCAGGGCATTGCACAAATCTGGATTATAAATTGCATTGCTCGATCACAGGAAGCATTTCTACAAAGGCTAAGTACCTGCATTGGCATCCACTGCCTAGGAGTTGGAAAAGTGCCACCTTTCTCTGAATTGGCCATCAGAGGCTCCTCATATCTTAGATTCATAAATTGGAGAGATCATATTTTAAAGATCTGAAGGATCATATATTCATAGAGCGGAAGGATCATTTATCCATAGACCTGAATATTCATCAACCTGAAAGACCATATATTCATAGATCGGAAGGATCAACTATTCATAAACCTTAATATTCATAGAGTTGAAGGACCATATACTCATATATCTGAAGAACAATATTTTCATTGATCTGAAGGACCATATATTCATAGATCTGAAGAACAATATTTTCATTGATCTGAAAGACCATATATTCATAAATCTGAAGAACAATATTTTCATTGATCTGAAGGACTATATATTCGTAGAACTGAAGGATCAGAAATTCATAGATCTGAAGGATAATACATTCTTAGATCTGAGGGATAATTTATTCATAAACCTTAGTATTCATAGACTTGAAGGACCATATATTCATAGATTTGAAGGACAATATTTTAATTGATCTGAAAGACCATATATTCATAGAGCTGAAAGATCATAAATTAATGGATCTGAAGGATCATATATTCACAGACTGAATATTCATTGACTTGAAGGGGCATATATTCTTAGATCTAAATGATCACATCTTCAAAGACTTGAATATTCATTGACCCTTAAGGGTCATATATTCATAGATCTAAAGGAACATATATTCATAGATCTAAAGGATCATATATTCATAGATTTAAAGGATCATATATTCATAAATCTGAGGGGCCACATATTTATAGATCTGAAGCATTATATATTCACAAATCTGAGGGGCCATATATTTATAGATCTGAAGAATCATTTATTCATAAACCCAAAGAACCATATATTTATAGATCTGAAGGACCATATATTTATCGATCAGAAGGTTAATATATTCATAGAGCTGAAGGATCCTTTCATATATCTGAAAGACTATATAGTCATAGATCTGAAGGAGCAGAATGCGGACCCCTGCAGCAATGATTGTTGGCATGGTGCTGGCCCCTTGTGGGTTAGTGCTGACCCTCACTTCTACTGTAGCACCCGATTGGCGCACGCTGGCCAAACTGCCCAATCTAGCCTCCGACATCCAGTACATTCAGGGCATTTGGGACATCTGCCAAGTATCAACCATTAATCAAAATATACAGTGTGGACAGTCCAATACTGAATACTTCAGTGTACAAGTGGTGCAAGTTGCCAGGGGGATGATGATCGCCTCCCTAATTGTCACCGGGATTGGCATTGCATTGGCATCCTGGGGTGTGCGCTGCTGGGAGGACGTACCAAATTTCCTTATGTCAGGTTGCAGTGGCATTGTCATTTTCATCTCAGGATTGCTCTCTCTGATTCCCATCTCATGGTACAACAATATCATTTACAACTTGGTGAGCACTGACACAGCAACTAGTCCACCAACCATTTACGTAGGCTACAGTTTGGTGTTGGGGTACCTGGGCAGCTGTTTGGAGTTAATTGGAGGATTCTCACTTATGCTCTGCTTTGTGCCACCCTGCAAGAAGTGCTTCAAAGGCAAGGGAAAACCCACAGCTTCCATGTACTATAGCAAGAAACAGATGTCTAACAAAAATGGGAACCCCAGCCAAGTCTACAGCATCCAGAGCAGATATACCCAGGAGGAAGACAACCCTAAGCAAGTTGGATACAGCATACAGAATGACAGTTACAGGCATGATCCTGGAAGTAGAAAAGCTACTTCTGTAATTTCCAGCCCTAGATCCTACACCAACCCCATGGATGTGACAGCTGGAGAGCACCCTAGGAGTTACAGCAGACCAGGGAGCCATCTGAGTTCTCTACCTTGTGACTCAGATCTGCTGTAGACCATTGGAATCCCACCTACTCAGGGGTCCCTCTGTACACTTGCACTATGGATTGACAAATACAGTTGCCATAATCCTGGAACAGGATAAATAATGAAGGAATATAGCTCTCTGAATGTGCACTGCTTTTTTTTATTTACTTTTTTCACAGGGGTGTATATTTTTTTAAAGACTCCATGTATGAAGGTTTTACAGCATGATTTATATGTAAGCATTTGGAAAATTAACCAAAATATAATTAGAATAGTGAAATAAATACATTGTATTCATACATAGTTATATTTTAGTTACTGTGTTATCATTTTAACTATTAGCCTGCATTCAGAACTAAGTAGAGTGTATTTGTGGTGAATTTGACAGTTTTTTCAGGCATTTTACAGGTGTTTTTGCACATGCATCAAGCTTTACGACTTTCCTAGGCTGGGCAAGATGACAGAAGTTATTCAGGTGTAAAAATGCTCAGAATGCCACAATGCACTTATTGCGTGTTTACAGATTCTCCACTTGAAGTCTATGGGGTCAAAAGCACCTGAATACACTAAAAAAAAAAAAAAAAAAGCGCATATACATTTTTGAGCATAGATGTAGGTCAACTGAGTGGTAAAAGTGTAAACAGCGCCAATTAGAAAGAATGGGTTAAATGTCAGGCATAGTCAGGGTAGAAAAGGAGAACAAAAACGTGAGACTGGGGGCTAGCGCCAGCCATAGATGGTTTGAAGTTCAGCAAGGGGCAGCAGGGGTCAGCTGAGATTCGTACCATCTATGGGCAAGCTGATTGTACTCAATTTGGTTGTTGTATGACCTGCCTGCTTGATTTTTCATGCTATTATTGCCATTGGCTATAGGCGCTAGCAATAATCACTGTGTCCTCTCAGCAGGGACATCTCCCCACCATGCCTCCCACCTGGAGAAAACAATAGCTCTGCAGGAGGGATTCCCCCATCAACACTGACTGTGATGATAAGGGAATCAAGTGATTTTCTTTCCTGCAACCATGGGAAAATTGCATCATCTATGGCCGGCTTTAGGCTGGTCATACACTATACAAATTTCTTACAGTTTTCTGACCAATTTCTGCACAATTTCCGTTTACCATCCACTATGATGGTACCAGATTTACCATCCACTATGTAGTGCAAGAGCCTGCCTAATTAGATACAATTGAAAGTATAGTTTAGGTTTGACCTCATTCTATATGGTTTTTGGTAAATCTAAAGCAAAAATTTCAGTAAAATTGTATAATGTATGGCTAGCCTAAGGCTGGCCATACATTATACAATTTTCTTGAGAATATTGCTTTAGATTTACCAAAAACCATATAATATGAGGTCAAACCTAAACAACACTTTCAGTTGTATCCAATTAGGCAGGCCCTTGCACTACTTAATTAAAGGTAAATCTATAAGAAATTGGGCAGAAATTGGACATAAAATTGTATAGTGTATGGCCAGCCTGAGTCTACATTAGACGCAATATACTATATGTAACTGTTGCTACATACACTATATTACCTGGTTACAAAAGAGTTTAATTCAATTCGAATGCTGTCTGTGATTGATGTTCCGTATATTATATGCTATCAATATGTCAATGTGTCAAAAGTGATGACCCTTGTACTTAAGATCTAAAACGTTTTAAATGGTCCTACTATGAAATTAAATGAGATTATGGGGTTAAATATTTAACTACAATAAATGTATTACATTAGACCTGGTATTGATTTTTCTCCTTTGATGTTTAGGATAGTCTCTAACATTGGTGGTCCTTTGCCTCTTCTACAGTGCTGAAAGCAAACCTGTCATGCATGAAATAGAAGAGCTGCTGTTGCTGAACCTTCTGAAAGTTCTGATTTCCTGGCTGTTATGCTGACTCACTGGCTTTAAACTTTGAGTTACTGGCCTTAAAACAAGATTGTCTGCATTACAGCCTGGCAGCTAGAAGCCTGATCAGAAGTGGCAACCTCTGTTTTTCTCATGACAGGTTTACTTTATGGGAGAACTCCTTAAATTTAGACTTTTACATATTACTTAAAATTATTTTGTATCTTTGTGAAGGTGAGATTGCTTTGAACATTCAAATTCATGCTTGCTGTCTGTTCCTATGATGAGTTAGGATCACAGGGAGACCATGGGAGGAGTACTGGGTCCATGTCTGCATAAGACCCCTTTCACACAGGGTGGACTCCACCTGCGATCCACTTATTTAGCAGGAAATCTGTCTGCTGATTCCCGCTGAGCAGGTGGATGACAGGTCCGTGTCTGCTCCACTTATGCACAGTGGACACAGATACAGCCAGGTCTCCTCTATGGGCAGTAGAAAGTAGTGCCGGGACAAGTTCTTCTAGCGCCCAGGGCAAGGATGTGGAACTGCTCCCCCACTGTCAATGCATGCCATAGAATGGGTTTACTGTCCTGTGTCCATTCTCTACCTCATTGCTCCACTGTGCCCAAGGCAGCTGCCCCTTCTGCCCACCCCTTGTCCCGACCCTAGTCGGATGTAAACGGACAGCCTGTCTGATCCGCTGGATAAAAGGGGAACACGGTCCATCTGTTTTTAGCGGATTGGATCGGACCCGATGCAGGCAGGTATAAGCGGACACATGTCCATTTACACCCATCCTTTCCATAGAGGAGAATGGAGGTTCTGAAAGGGTCTGAATGAGGAAAGAAAAAACAGAGGCCGCACAGGCCTAGTGCATTACCATAAAAAATGTTTAATAAAAAATAAAGTAGGTGTTGTACTCATAAATGAGAATATAGTCAAGGCACATCATAAAGAACAGCTGGGTCAACACCGCACTGAGTAACAGTCCGCAATAGGGAGTGTAGACATCCAATAGGCTGACGCGTTTTGAGGACTTGCCTCTTCCTCAGAGGTTTGTGTTTGCTGGTTCTGATAGGGTCTGCCTGAAAAACTGACATACAGACTCGATCAGAATGTTCATGTGATAGGGGCCTTAGCCAATGACATTCATGGAACAGGAAAGTCAAGGAATGGCCGCACACAGCTCGTATATTTTAGGCCCCTTTCATGTAGACGTTCCGATCGGGTCTGTTTTTCAGGCAGACCTGATCAGAACCTTTATTATCCTCTATGGAGCAGAGGATGCAAACGCATATGTGTCCGTTTACACCCACCAACATCCAATCCGCTCCGATCCGCCAAAAAGAGATGGATGGGGATCTATTCTCCTTCCGTCCGTTGAATTAGATCAGATGGCAGTCGGATGGAAACAGACAGTCGGTGTGTCTGCTCTGCAGCAATGGAATGGACACGGACCTGTCATCCTTTTGTTCAGCAGGGATCAGCGGAGAGAACCCCCTGCTTAGTAAGTGAATCCGCTGATGGGTTCACCCATGTGAAAGGGGCCTTATTCTTCCACATTCATATAAAACATGGGAACGCCATAAACACAGACTTCTAGTATCAATATGTTTTTATTAAGAGCTGCAAAACCTTTCCTTCACCAATCATATGCAGTCAGAGGAAAGTTTGAATATGAGTGGTGACAGACAAATTGGCCCGTAAAGTAGAACTATAGGCAAAACTTTTTTTCATTTTGGATCCAGCAAGGGAGGATTATACTCCCTGTCAGTTTTTTTCCCCATCTGTGCACTATTGAGGAGATTTCCCTTCACTTCCTGTCCCATATCCAAAACAGGAAGTGAGAGGAAAGCCGAGGTAGTCACCAGTATCACCACAACTAGTGTCCCCATTGGAAGATTTCCACTCTCTTCCTGTTCTGGTGACAACCCAAAATTTGGGAATTTCATTCACTTTCAGTGATAATGGTAAACAGGACAAATAGTGTGAATCTCCTAAACACAGACATCAATAAATCCGGACAGGTGTTCTAATCTGTCTCCACTTTAAATCCAGTATCTAAATATATAAAAAAAACTTTGCCTTCAGTTATATTTTTAGGGCTAGTTCTCACCACAGTCACTGTGTTCAGTGTGCAGTTCCACATGCACATTTACATGCATTTGTAGTGCATTTGCAGCATGTCTCTGGTGCATTTTTGTGTTTTCAGTGCGTTAAGCCATTTTTTATGAGTTACATTTAAATGCATTTCTGGTGCATTCCTGTGTCTTTACAGGCATTCCAGTGCGTTTACTTGTGAAAGTTTGGAGCATGTTTCTGGTGCATTTTTTTTTGTGTTTTCAGTTCATTAGCCATTTTTTATGAGTTACATTTAAATGCATTTGTGGTGCGTTCCTGTGTCTTTACAGGCATTCCAGTGCGTTTACTTGTGAAAATTCAGCATGCTGTACCAGGGGCGGACTGACAACTCATGGGGCCCCCGGGCAATAGAGGATCATGGGGCCCCTGTATCCTTGCCCAAACTCAAAAAAGCCTATGAAAAAGGTACCAGGGGCATCTCATGGGGCCCCCTACTGACCCTGGGCCCTCAGGCAGTGCCCGAGTTTCCAAATGGTCAGTTCGCCCCTGTGCTGTACTATTTTGTAGGTGCGTGAAAGCACTGCAATGCTGTAAACCAGGCTCTTTGAATTACATTTTTCTTGCATATGTATTCGTACTCCATTTAAAAAGTTTGATTGCGTCTGGTGTAAACCAGCCCTTAGGGCTAGTTCACACTACAGTGCCTACATTTAGTGTGCGTTTACAGGCATTTTAATGCATTTTACTGCATTTATAATGTGTTTTTTTTTTCTGCTAAGGATGTCTGCCCTTACATTCATAATCATGGTGCTAGCCATTGTGTTCTGGTATGTTTACACACAGTTACACCCATTCTGGTGCAAAGAAATGCATCCTGCTTTTTTTTTTTTAAAGCGCTGGAACTGAGCTCAATGCTGTGAAGTAGGGTGATTGGAAAACATTGTTTCTTTTGTGCGTGCATTTCAGACACGTCTAAAAAAAACACACAACAAAGCATCTGGAGTGAACAAGTCCTACATTTTTTTTTTTTCCCTTGAGGGTTATTATGCATGCAGGCTAGATGCAAATCATGCTTAGTAGAGTTGTACTTTAAGGTACTCTTAGGGCTTGTTCACACTTGACTAAATTTCTAATCCCAGCTATAGCACCACCTGCCTGGAGTTTGCAAGTTCTCTCTGTGCCTGCGTGGGTTTCCTCTGGGTGCTCCAGTTTCCTTCCACACCCCAGACATACTGGTAGGTTAATTGGCTCCTCTCTAAATTGGCCCTAGTATGTGTATGTATAAATGTAAGTTAGTGACTTTAGATTGTACGCCCCTTGAAGGTTAGGGACTGATTGAATGCACAATATACATGAAAAGTGCTACGTAAATTGACGCCGCTATATAAGTACCTGTAATAAATAAATAGATAAATAAATAAACTCTTCAAAAACGCCCCTATAGCGTTACTATGGGCGTTAGACAGGCGTTAATGAGCTTTAGTATGGGCGTTTTACAAGCGTTAAAAACGCTCCCCAAAGGCCCCATGTGCATTTTTTAGGCGTTTTACAAGCTTTAACACTATACCACAAATGCCTATAATAAACTCTGATATTAACATCCTGAAAACGCCTGCCAGGGCGTTTGAGGAGCGTCACCATAGACTTGAATGGCAGGCGTTGAAAGGCTTCAACTCCTCCTGACTCGACATGAGGCTTCAATTTTGAAGCGACACGACACCAACGCTTCATGTTTTGATAATGTGAACAGCACTGTGTGCTGCCCATAGTATCATTTTCATAGGTGTTTGAGGAGCTTTAAAAATGCCCCAGAAATGCCTGCTTTCAATGCCATTGTGAACTAGGCCTTAAACATTAGATGATCATCACCTGATGCTGGGATTAAGTGGCATCTTGAATGACTTTGAACTGTCTCAGACATCAGCAGACTCCTCTTTGTGCAAGTCTATTGGCTAGGTCAGAATAATTCAAGTAGGATGTTCTTGTTCCCAGCTCTAGGGCTGAAGGTATCTACATATAAAATTGTCTTTCTATGCATGTCTGTGTGCTTCTTGGGGGGAAGAAAGATTTTATGGTGCCTATATCATTTATATTTTATCACTGTTATATACAGTATATATCCGTTTGAACCATACTGTGTAAGTGGAAAATGTGTCTTTTTCTGCAATGTCAGACATCAAAAACTGTCAAACTTTCAAAATGAATATACAATATATTCCTGGGAATGTGGATTATTAGTTCATAAGGAATGTAAGGTGGTACTTTTAGGAGTTGGTTTATTAAAACTGGAGAGTGCACAACTGTTTGGAGCTTTGCATGGTAGCCAATCGGCTTCTAACGTCAACTTGTTCAAATACGCTTTGACAAAAAACCTGGAAACTGATTGGTTTCAATGCAGAGCTGCACCAGAATTTTCACATCCCAGTTTTAGTAAATCAATTGTATTGTATTGTTTCTATTTTTAATGATGTGAATATAGATTATCATTATGATTTATTTTTCTTCCATATATACAATGTAAATGTATTTTTTTTCTAATAAAGAACTGTATTTATTTTAACTTTTAAATCTTGCGGATTGTATATTGTAAAATATATGTATACATTGCAGGTACCTCCAATCTGAAAGAGAAACTTCACTCTAGCCATTACAAATTAAATCCTACATCTCTGACAACTGTCCCTCAAAAAAAAAAAAAAAACCATACATGGAGTCCAGCATTCTCTGTCTTGCATTCTGCTCCCACTACGCCATCTTGAAAGGAGATCCTGCACATGTGCAGACATGGCAGGGGTTTCTGCTAGGTCCTTTAGACCTGTGGCATATCTCCCCATATGCTGGGACACTCAGGGATCTCCCTGATAGTATTTAAATAGTGGATTATTATTATAGTGGATGATACTTATATTCAGGGGCGGACTGACAACTCATGGGGCCCCAGGCAATAGGGGATCATGGGGCCCGTTTCCTTGCCCAAACTCAAAAAAGCCTAAGAAAAAGGTACCAGGGGCATCTCATGGGGCCCCCTACTGATGCCGGGTCCTCGGGCAGTGCCCCAGTTTCCAAATGGTCAGTCCGCCCCTGCTTATATTGTATGTGAAGATTGCACATACCATTGTCTAGAATAAAAAAGCATTCCAAGTGGATTTCAAAATGTCCAATTCCACTAAAGTGTGTTATTTCTTCTTCTGGTGGACATTTGTTGGCTGGATCACACACATAATTCAGGCACACTCCAATGACGAGAATTAAAGTGGTTGTAAAGGCTGAAGGTTTTTTACCTTAATGCATTCTATGCATAAAGGTAAAAAACCTTCTGTGTGCAGCAGCCCCTCCAGCCCCCTCAATACTTACCTGTGCCTTATCGTGATCCAGCGATGTGAATAACAGCCTTGGCTGTACCGGGTATCTGACTTCTCATTGGCTGGGACAGCAAGCAGGAGCCATTGCTGTCAATCACAGCCAGTCAGCCAATGAGGAGAGAGAAGGATGGGGCCAAGCCATGGATCCGTGTTTGAATGGACACACGGAGCAGCAGGTGCCCCCATAGCAAGCTGCTTGCTGTGGGGGCACTCGACAGACAGAAGGAGCCAGGATAGCCTGCGGGGAACTCAAGAAGAGGAGGATCCAGGCTGATCTGTGCAAAACTACTGCACACATCATGTAAATATAGACATGTTTGTTATTTAAAAAAAAAAAAAAAAATTAACCTTTAGAATCACTTTAAAGATGTCACTGCCCCACCTCTAAACTCATTCAATCAGAAAATGCTTTGCATTCATTAAAAAATGCAGATCATTCTCTGAATAGCTCTTGTGCCGAGTGGCTGACCTGTGTTCAGAATGCAGATCGGCACAGGACCCGGAACTAAGTGGAGATTACTGGAGTCGCAGTGTCTATTTCAGTGATTTCCAGCTTCCATGGACATTCTCCAGGTATGATCTACTGTACATACTGTAGTTACATTGGTCCAAGCTGGGCCAATGTAACTATGTATAAAATATTCATACCTGGAATTAATCTTTAAACCTTATTGCAGCTGCCTTGGTATCTCATCAAAACACCAGCATGCAGATGTCACCATTTTGTATTTTCAAATCCAAAAACGATGCCATCATCTGATTTTGTTAGGTTTCTGCACAGCATCAGAACAGAGGATTGTGATCGGCATATTAGTCTCTCATTTCCCTGAGAGTTATAACAAGCCAACAAATCATTCAGCTTGCATGCAAAAGAAATTAAGCTGTAATTTTGGCTGGATTTGTCCTTTAAAAAAGAACTTCAATAAAGGTTGCGGTGGGTGAAATAACAGTATGTACACATTAGTGCCACAATCTTATCTCAAGATAAGAGTAGCTGCTTATGTAAATGGTTTTGTAAACTATTTTCCTAAACTGATGTTGGTAGAAAAGCAAATAATCCTACATGATATGTTGAGTATATAAAAAAAAAAGATAATACAATTTCAAATGTAAGTGTGGATAAAGAAGTACAGCCACTCGGCATGAGACCCTGAAGCTAGTGGTGATCACTAGCGTGGCACTGACTACTACAGTGATTTCTAGCTTCCAGTGGGACCCCACAGTTATGGCTCATACATACATCCAAATTGTATTAAATGCAGCAACAGCCAGCAATGGGACACATCATTTCAGGTATTTTATTTTTACATGGCAAATGGTTAAAAAAACTCAAGACAGACATAAAGATACAAATTGTAAATATTGCAATGTACATATTTTATGTATTTACAAATACGTACCATTAAAAAAAAAAAAATCATTACTTTTTTATATAATTTATATAAATTAATTTGCCTTGATAGGGAAGGAGGCTTTGCTTCAAGGTGCATTAAATATGACAGCAGAGTGAGCCAAGGAGCAGCCTTCTTTTCTGCTGCTTCTTCATTGTCCAAACTGCAGATGGGGTTGTTCTCAATCCAGTTGTATAATCATTGCCCTGAAACATGAGGCTCTGGCTGTCATATCTGGCAGGAGTGGCCTGATACAGTTAGGCCTCTTGCGCACAGGTGTCATAATTAACTGATATTTACTCAAAAACTTGTTGACAGAAAGTCCTTGAGTAAAAAAAAACTGTGTGCAAAGACCTGAGTAATGTTGAGTATAGGCGAGTAAAAATGAGTAAGCATATAAACGAGTAAAGTTCTTCTTCATTGCCAGTGTTGTAATATTTATACATGTATAAACGATTTATAGAAATGATTTATATCACGTAAACATGCTTATAGAGGAGAAAACACGCGTATGTGTGTAAATTTCTGCATTCAATTGTAACAATTTCTGATTTTGTTTTACGGCTCTGAACCCAACGCTGTATTACTGATCTTTATTGTTCCATAGACAACAATGCATCTCATGTCAAATCAGTAAAAAAACTCAGCATTTTTTACTCCCATGTGCAAGAAGACTTATAATCTTTGCAGCAGGTAAAACAGTTCTTGAATTTGTATTTTAGATCTGTGTATTGCATATGTAGCTGCTCCAGCTTTTGAGCTAGTCAATTCTAACAGAATTCTCAAAAAATGTAATTTTTATTAATAAGTTTTATACACTATAATACATTGGGCTCAATTCACAAAGCTGCTTTTCTCTTGTTTCTATTATACCACAGTTTATCTACCTTGTATCTCTTAAATCCCAATTCACAAAGCTGTTTTTCTCTTGTTTCTAATATACCACACTTTATTAATTAATTTGTTTATTTCAGGTACTAATATAGCGCTGTCAATTTTATGCAGCGCTCTACGTATATATTGTACATTCACATCAGTCCCTAACCCTCAAGGTGCGTACAATCTAAAGTCCCTAATTTACATGCATACACATACTAGGGGCAATTTAGACAGGATACAATGAACCTACCAGCATGTCTTTGGAGTGTGGGAGAAAACCGGAGTACCCAGAGGAAACCCAAGCAGGCACAGAGAGAACATGCAAACTCCAGATAGGTGGAGCCATGGCTGGGATTCGAACCAGCGACCATAGTACTACCAGGCAGAAGTGCTAACCATTTAGCCACTGTGCCGCCTTTATCTACCTTGTATCTCTTAAATCCCAATTCACAAATATATGTAACCCATATTACTTAGCCTGCTCTGTATGTAGTGGTATTAGTACTATTATAACTCAGTCCATTCTATGGTATCGGCCTTTGTAAAAAAAAAAAAAAAAAAAAAGAAATCAATGTAAAGGTCAGTTCAAAAAGATTACTATGCAAGTTATCACTACTAGCTTCAGGATGGTGATAACTGCTAGTTTCTATCTCTATTAATAGAACAGGAAAAAGAGGCCACTTGAAAAGGTGATAAAATAACACTTTAGAAGATAAAATAACAATTTATAAGAAAATTGTGATGCAACAGATGAATGTTCACTTCCTGTAGAAAAAAAAAAAAAAGTAGTACACAACAGACAGACAGACTTTTATATATGTGAATTAAACATTTTTAGGAGAAAATTACCCTAGTGTTATAATAACTTTTCAATCATAGTGAATTTAGTCTATTGCAAACACTTGTCAGAAAATGTTTTTTTGATAAATTTTATCCTGAATGGGATTAATTCAAAAACATATTATATTCTATAAGATAAATAGTGCAGCGCTAGATGTTATATGACTGTACCAATATTGAAGATGGTGCAATATCCCTTACTTAAATGTCAACAGATGTGGACCACATACATATGTGTGACCAAACACACTGTATGTGATCTTCCCAAGAGTTGAAAAAACGTGAGCTTCACACAACTTCACTTCACAATACAAAACGCACAATATAAATGCACAGTACAGTCCAGTCATCAAAAAAACATAGATGAGTGTATTTCGATGGGATCCTTATGATGCATGTAGTCCGGCGATGTGCAGAAGAAATGAATAAATTGCGCACTCACCGGAAGCACAATTTAAATTGTGCGTTTATGTCTCATACACCAAAGGTCACTCCGACTGTGGATGAAGGGAAGCTCTGAATAGGTGGTTCTATGATGAAAGGTAACACATCCGGGGATTCCCTCTGGCAGACAGGCTCCAAAACAGGGTCAACTGAATATTTCTCTGGGCCTTGGGGTAATCACCTGGTGGTCCTGAGGAATTAAATGCTCGATGTGGAGCAAAAAGGAATACCCATAGTGTAGTAGTTATGTCAAATTTAAAAGGATTTATTGTATATTTAAAACAAAAACACTTAACATAAGTATGAGAATAAAATCAATCCTTGTGCATTAAGGATATCATGAATGACACACTGACCAGCTGATCCGGCGGCTTAGCATCACGGCTAGCAGAGGCTCCTCCTTGACGCGCGTTTCGTATCACACGTACATCATCAGAAGGAATAAGAGCCATAGCTGCCGGACGCCACAAAAGTCATATATATAGTGTATTGTAAGCCTGTATTAAGGTTAATTGGGTGCCATTTTGTCGAAGTCCCGCATACTGCGCATGTGCGGGCGTCCGGGCGCCATTTTATAGTAGCCTAAATGGTGTATGTATCCACCGCATGCCCAACCGCGGTGGAACATATTATACATAAATCAATAAACTGGTGGGGAGGAGCTCATCCCTCTCTCCCACATGTCACAGTCCCAGGCTTCCCCAGGTACCCCCAAGAGAAGATAGAAGAGGCGCCGATCGATGCGGATCGGCGCCATATTCCCGGGGGCTGGCTGTATGAGTGCGCATGCGCAAATGAGCACAACGGACCGACGCCATTTTACCGTGGGTCGGTGCAGCAGTGCGCATGCGCGAACGGAATCGCCATATTCCCGTGGTCTGACAGGATGAAAACACACTCTACCTGCACAAATGCAGGGACAGTGAATGGACAATTTTACAGTGAATGAGCACAACGGACCGACGCCATTTTACCGTGGGTCGGTGCAGCAGTGCGCATGCGCAAACGGAATCGCCATATTCCCGTGGTCTGACAGGATGAATACGCACTCTACCTGCACAAATGCAGGGACAGTGAATGGACAATTAAGGATATACTTAAAAATTAGACAATGTCCTATTCACCTAAGGGAGGCTCTGATGTATAGATTAGATACATCATGCTTCGTTAATAAGTATCAGATGTGGTATCTTATGTACCCATTAACACCACATGTTTAACTATTAAACACTCTGTGGTGATAAAAAATCACTGTAGTAAGACTAAAAATTATGTACAATGCTTGAAACCACTATGCATGAACAATATGGTTATATACAAAAATGTATAAATTTATACGCATGTTAGCCATTAGGGATCATATAAAAACAAAAACATGGGGGCTATAATGAATGTACATAACTGTACAGTATATGTCCTCATTGAACCCACTTCGATACAGTAAAATACATAAGATTGAAACAAAAATATAAAAGTTGCAATGACAAATATCAGAAAAAATGAATGAAATTTCTAATTTCTAAGTGGGCCATATTAGAAAACCTTATAGGTCATAATCAACAAATAAGTGGATTGTTATAGTAGCTAAGGTAGTCTTAATCTATATTCATATGATGTTACAATGCTCCTGACAATCCACAATGTGAATGTGAATAATCAGAATTAGACAAAGGGCCATATAAACAATTGAAGACATAGATGTTAACTGTTATCTATATAGCAATTTATATCTACCTCTACATTATGGCCAAGAGGGGATAAAGTTCTCATCTCATATATCCACCTCGTTTCCATTTGAGAGACTTGTCTGAGTTTATTTGTACCTCGCCAGTGACTATGAACTACATCGATCCCTGAAAATTTCAAAAAGGTAGGGTCCCGGTTGTGGTGGTATCGGAAATGTCTAGATAGAGGATGTTCTTTCCGGCCCTTTTTAATACAGTTAACGTGCTCTCTAAACCTGTCTCTGAGCCTTCTGGTGGTCCGACCAATATTGGTCGGACGCGTTCGGATGCTACCTGGCCACCTCTCCCTGCGGTGAGACAGAGGATAGGACGCAGTGCGACCTGACCAGAGTCCTGATGCTGGAGAGATCTTGCAGCAGTTACTTTCCTACATGCGTTATTTTAACGCACTTCTGGTGAGTGCGCACTCTATCTGTCTTTCCTGGATCTTCCTCACCTTGTATTACCATCACCCTGGGACGAGAACTTTGTGTGTGCTCTTAGCACTCTTTATAGACTCTATGCATTAGTCACTTCTGTGGTATATCTGCTTTTACCACTGATTTTTATATTTTTTATATATTTACATTTTGTTTTAGCGCTGCACCTACTTTTCTTTCATTATAAGGTTTTCTAATATGGCCCACTTAGAAATTAGAAATTTCATTCATTTTTTCTGATATTTGTCATTGCAACTTTTATATTTTTGTTTCAATCTTATGTATTTTACTGTATCGAAGTGGGTTCAATGAGGACATATACTGTATAGTTATGTACATTCATTATAGCCCCCATGTTTTTGTTTTTATATGATCCCTAATGGCTAACATGCGTATAATTTTATACATTTTTGTATATAACCATATTGTTCATGCATAGTGGTTTCAAGCATTGTACATAATTTTTAGTCTTACTACAGTGATTTTTTATCACCACAGAGTGTTTAATAGTTAAACATGTGGTGTTAATGGGTACATAAGATACCACATCTGATACTTATTAACGAAGCATGATGTATCTAATCTATACATCAGAGCCTCCCTTAGGTGAATAGGACATTGTCTAATTTTTAAGTATATCCTTAATTGTCCATTCACTGTCCCTGCATTTGTGCAGGTAGAGTGCGTATTCATCCTGTCAGACCACGGGAATATGGCGATTCCGTTTGCGCATGCGCACTGCTGCACCGACCCACGGTAAAATGGCGTCGGTCCGTTGTGCTCATTCACTGTAAAATTGTCCATTCACTGTCCCTGCATTTGTGCAGGTAGAGTGTGTTTTCATCCTGTCAGACCACGGGAATATGACGATTCCGTTCGCGCATGCGCACTGCTGCACCGACCCACGGTAAAATGGCGTCAGTCCGTTGTGCTCATTTGCGCATGCGCACTCATACAGCCAGCCCCCGGGAATATGGCGCCGATCCGCATCGATCGGCGCCTCTTCTATCTTCTCTTGGGGGTACCTGGGGAAGCCTGGGACTGTGACATGTGGGAGAGAGGGATGAGCTCCTCCCCACCAGTTTATTGATTTATGTATAATATGTTCCACCGCGGTTGGGTATGCGGTGGATACATACACCATTTAGGCTACTATAAAATGGCGCCCGGACACCCGCACATGCGCAGTATGCGGGACTTCGACAAAATGGCACCCAATTAACCTTAATACAGGCTTACAATACACTATATAAATGACTTTTGTGGCGTCCGGCAGCTATGGCTCTTATTCCTTCTGATGATGTACGTGTGATACGAAACGCGCGTCAAGGAGGAGCCTCTGCTAGCCGTGACGCTAAGCCGCCGGATCAAGGGGGTCCGGCGGCCACTCTTCTATACCAGCTGGTCAGTGTGTCATTCATGATATCCTTAGTGCACAAGGATTGATTTTATTCTCATACTTATGTTAAGTGTTTTTGTTTTAAATATACAATAAATCCTTTTAAATTTGACATAACTACTACACTATGGGTATTCCTTTTTGCTCCACATCGAGCATTTAATTCCTCAGGACCACCAGGTGATTACCCCAAGGCCCAGAGAAATATTCAGTTGACCCTGTTTTGGAGCCTGTCTGCCAGAGGGAATCCCCGGATGTGTTACCTTTCATCATAGAACCACCTATTCAGAGCTTCCCTTCATCCACAGTCGGAGTGACCTTTGGTGTATGAGACACAAACGCACAATTTAAATTGTGCTTCCGGTGAGTGCGCAATTTATTCATTTCTTCTGCACATCGCCGGACTACATGCATCATAAGGATCCCATCGAAATACACTCATCTATGTTTTTTTGATGACTGGACTGTACTGTGCATTTATATTGTGCGTTTTGTATTGTGAAGTGAAGTTGTGTGAAGCTCACGTTTTTTCAACTCTTGGGAAGATCACATACAGTGTGTTTGGTCACACATATGTATGTGGTCCACATCTGTTGACATTTAAGTAAGGGATATTGCACCATCTTCAATATTGGTACAGTCATATAACATCTAGCGCTGCACTATTTATCTTATATTGTTTGTTTGAAGGTTGATGGTTTTCCTTTTTAGTGTATCAGCTGCTGTGTTGGTTAGCGCTCACTGAATCCCTCATTACCATATTATATTCTAGGATTAGTATTTGTATGTATTCCTGTTAGTTAAATGGCTCGATTAAAGTGGTTAGAAAGCTTTGTTTTTTGTTTTTTTTTAATTAAAATAACAAACATGTCATACTTACCTGCTCTGTGTATTTGTGCAATGGTTTTGCACAAAGTAGCCCCGATCCTCCTCTTTTTGGGTCTCCCACCAGCGCTCCTAATATCCCCCCCCCCCCCGCCATGTGTATGCTCGCTCCTGAGCTGACCTTGTATGTCAATAACACATACAGAGCATGGCTGAGCCCCGCCCCCTGCTTCCACCTTCTGGCTGTCAATGACAGCAGGAGCCAATGTCTCATGCATGGAAGAGAGGGAGACTTGGGAGAGCCAAGGCTCTTGTGCACATTGCTGTATTGGAATCGGACTCAGGTAAGTATTACGGAGGGCTGAGGTTTTTTACCTTCATGCATAGAATGCCTTTAGAACCACTTTAAAATTGTTCAGAAAGGGTGGCAGAAGATAAAGCGTTTAAAGACTACAATTACCTAAAACCTTAAACTGCATAAGGGCTTTTTATTTGTAGACCGACAAAGCTGTGGAACTCCCTTCCACAGTTTGTGGCATCAGCAGCGAATGTAGAAACTGTTAGATTCGTTTCTCTGAGCACAACACATGGAAATTCGTAGCAATGTGCATGTGCGCCTGCGCGCACACACACACACACACACACACACACACACACACACACACACACACACGCATATGTGCATTTAAATAGATAGACCTATGTCTTCACTCAACCTTACTAACTATATAACTATACAATAGTAAGTGAAAGACACATATTTATCTATTGGAATCAATTTTTTCTTATGAATCTCAAGAGATAAAAATAATAGGGAAAATATTCATCATTGGTGTCAGTGGGGGGGGGTAGTGTCCCAACATTGGTGTCAGTGGGAGGAATAGTACCCCATCATTGGTGTCAGTGGGGGGGTGGAATAGTGCCCCATCGTTGGTGTCAGTGGGGGGAAGGAATAGTGCCCCATCGTTGGTGTCAGTGGGGGGGAGGAATAGTGCCCCATCGTTGGTGTCAGTGGGGGGGAGGAATAGTGCCCCATCGTTGGTGTCAGTGGGGGGAAGAATAGTGCCCCATCATTGGTGTCAGTGGGAGGAATAATGCCCCATCATTAGTATCAGTGACACCAATGATGGGGCACTATTCCTCCCACTGACACCAATGACACTTAACTTGCTGACCCCTGCTCCAGCATGGTGCTGCTGTAGCCAGCATACCTGGTTGCAGCAGCACCATCAGCACGGCACACTTACCTGTCAGCTGTCCTTCACTCCAGTCACTCCTTCACTCGATGTTCGCGGGGCCGCTCGGCTCCGCCTCCTCGCAGGTGATTGGCCGCCTGTGTGCTTTTCCTGAGCTACAGTTCTGGCGCCCAATCACCGGTGAGGAGGCGGAGCCGAGCGGCAGGAGTGAGGGAGTGGCCGGAGTAAATGAAGGAGCAGCGCTTCCTGGACTGGATCGTCGTGGGACTGGGACCGGAGCCAGGTAAGGTACAGCAGCCCCCTGCGCACCCTTGTACTTAGTGTCCCTTCCTCGTGGAAAATACGCCCCTGCTGGATAAATGGCCTCGGCGGGCCGCAGTTTGAAGACCCCTGTATTAGAGCCTAAAAAATTATTTTTATATAAAAACATAGCTCTGTTATATTATAAATAGGGTAGAACAATGTGACTATACGTATCCAACATAGGTCTAAAGTTCAATATTATTCCACAATTAAAAATGTACCCTAATCCAATTTATCTGTTAAAGCAGACTAATTATGCTCAATGTGACCATCTCACAGGCTCAGGCCCATATACAAAATAGATGCAGTTCTCCAAATTCTTAACAATTTCAGTATACTTTGTGCCAAGTCACGACCATTAAACATACCCCATATAATATATATACATATTTAAAGAAGCATTCAACCACATGTTACAAGAGGCATTCCAGCATATGTTAATACATCAACCATTCACAAAAGGCTAGTAATTAAACCCCTCGTTTAAACCATGAAGGGATCATGATCCCCAGGCGGAAGATCCATTTAGCTTCCAGTTTCAATAACATTTTATACAGGTCTCCTTTTCTGGGACCCAATTTAGCTTGTTGTACTACCCATCGAGAGAGTCGGATAGCTTATCATCAGATGGTGGGAGTGATAAATAGAATGATGGCAATGTAATGCGAAAATATATACACACACTAGAGGTAGGGGGAATGGGAGACGTGGTAGATCCCATCCCCATCAAATAATTGAGGGGATTTTTAGGTGACCCCATACAACAGCACAGGAACTGTGACCATTGGGGATACACAGGAACCAGAAGGGGCCTACCAACCCCCAGGTAGATTACGATCTGGACAATAGTAATGAGGATCTCCAGATTTAAAATCTGTCAGATATACAACTATCATCAAATTATATTGCTGTGCTAAAAAGGGGGTTGACATTTGTTCCCACTCATGATTTTGATGTGTTTGAGTGGGTAAAGGACATCACCCTCTAGCAAAAGAATTAGCTGTGTGAAAGGAATTCAAGAACAAACCAATACAGACACCACAAATGAAAAAATCAAGGGACATTGAGATGTTGAGACTTCTGGAATCATTACTAAATGAAAGTGAGGGGAGAGATGTGGAGATTGAGGGCCCATTTACATCTTTAAAAGTTAGGTCGAACTACACACCCCATGGTACTCAAATACAACTGTTTGTAAAACTAGTGGAACAATAATTAACATCTAAGTTAAAATTAAGTATAAAAACACTTTAAAAATAAAAGACAGAAGTCGTATAATCTCACAAATCCTGAAAAGCAGGCAGTACAAGATTTTAGAAGCAATCAAGAACATATTATTAAACCCACAGATAAGGGTGGTAATATAGTACTGATGAATAGAAACCCCTATCTTATAATGTGTTATGATATCCTGAGTAAGGAGGACAATTATGAGGTCTTAGCTATAGACCCCACTCAGGAATATCTAACCACTTTAAACACATTTTGGAAGTGGCTAAACCGATGAGAATCGTATCCAAAGAGGAATTAGAGTTCATCATCAATTACCACCCTACATTTGCTACCTTCTATGCCTTGCCAAAAATACACAAACATCAGAGCCAACCACCTGGGAGACCTATAGTCTCGGGCAACCAAAATCTTACAGAAAACAGCAAATATATTGATTTTGTCTTGCAACCATGTACAGTATATCAATTATTTTCATATACAGAAGATACTCGTGACTTCATAAATAGGTGGGAAGGGATAGTCCTAGCAAAGGACGTTTAGCTGGCAAGTTTAGACATAGAAGCGCTACATAGTAACATCGAACATTGTCGAGCCTGTGAATATACAAAATTGTGGTTCAGTATTTCAGTCACATACTGGTTTCCTCTTGAGACTGTTGTGGTTTGTTCTTGAACATAACTTTTTCACATTTGATGGTAGGATATATAAACAGATAAGAGGCACAGCGATGGGCATTACTTGTGCCCCCACCTATGCCAATTTATTTTTGGGCTAGTGGGAAAGAATTGTTGTATTTACTGACAATATGGAGATCTTTACATCGAAAATATTGCTTTGGGCCAGATTCATTGATGATGTATTCATTTTGTGGCAAGGATCAGATGAAACCTTTCACGACTTTGTTTAAACTGTTAATACCAATGACATAGGTATGTTCTTTACTAGTGAAATCCATAGGGACAATATCAGGTTTTTATGCATCACAAGGTACAAAGAAAAATAGGTACCACAATATATCATAAGCCAACTTCTATAAATAGTCTCCTGTATTTGAAGAATCATCATCCCATCACCCTCAAACGTGGTATTCCAACTGGACAGTTCTTAAGAGCCAAAAGAAATTGCTCTTCAGAGAAAACTTTTAAAACAGAAAGCACCCAACTTTTAGAACGATTTATGAAAAGGGAATAAAATATTCAATCTCAAACTTATGTAGAACTTTCAATATATAATTCTCTCCCCCTTTTAAGTAATTATATATCTGCAGCTATGTAATATTAATGTTATAAGAAAGTTTTGTGCTGTCTCCTGTGGTTTCTCATCTTTCCATAAGATCGGGCTGTTGAGACCTACCGCGCGTGTGCGACGTCAGAACGCAGTAACGTCATGACGCATGGACGCAATGTGATGACCTAATTGCATCATTGGATGTGGCAGCCATCTTGGAATCTGGAAAATATAAATAGAAGTCCCATACAAACAATCCAGGTTTTGATGTGCTTTTGTTTTGTTTGACACAATGTGGTGTGCACGGTGAGAATAATCTTTGAATACTCCAGGCAAAGCTCTAATATAGGAGTTGAGTTTATTTTACTTTTTTTCTTTTGCTGTTGGAGCACTTATTTTTGGATATTATTTTGAGCATTTTATTATCTGTTTACAGGATTGAGATTAAGCAATTATGCCTACCTCTTTGATATCAATTGGGACTAAAAGATTGCATTATGATGTTAACTAATGCATGGTCCATTTTGGAATGAGGCAACAGAAGTTATGGGTACGAGCAGATTTGTAATTACAGTATTTAGAGCTAGAAAGCCAATTCCCCCCTTCCTTTTAGAAATAGTTTGATAGCAATAGTCTCTAGATAGGGACAAATTGGGACATTAGCTTCTTCCAAGAGTGGACGCATACACATGTAGCTGTTAAAAAATGGTTATATGTAGAGATGAGCGAATTTCTCAAAAATTCGATTCGGCGAATTCCAGTGTGAAATTCGATTCGATGCGAATTTCTTCGCTACGAAGATGACTTATAAAAAGGGTTTCTAGGCTTCAGAGAGCCTTTAAATTAGTGCAGAACACTGTACCTTTAATTTAAATGCCCTTGGAGATGAGGAAGGAGAAGGAGAAGGAGAAGGATGAGAAGAAGGAGAAGGAGAAGGATGAGAAGAAGGAGAAGGAGAAGGATGAGAAGAAGGAGAAGGATGAGAAGAAGGAGAAGGATGAGAAGAAGGAGAAGGATGAGAAGAAGGAGAAGGATGAGAAGAAGGAGAAGGATGAGAAGAAGGAGAAGGAGAAGGAGAAGGATGAGAAGAAGGAGAAGGAGAAGGATGAGAAGAAGGAGAAGGAGAAGGATGAGAAGAAGGAGAAGGATGAGAAGAAGGAGAAGGAGAAGGATGAGAAGAAGGAGAAGGATGAGAAGAAGGAGAAGGATGAGAAGAAGGAGAAGGATGAGAAGAAGGAGAAGGATGAGAAGAAGGAGAAGGATGAGAAGAAGGAGAAGGATGAGAAGAAGGAGAAGGAGAAGGAGAAGGAGAAGGATGAGAAGAAGGAGAAGGAGAAGGATGAGAAGAAGGAGAAGGATGAGAAGAAGGAGAAGGAGAAGGATGAGAAGAAGGAGAAGGAGAAGGATGAGAAGAAGGAGAAGGATGAGAAGAAGGAGAAGGATGAGAAGAAGGAGAAGGATGAGAAGATGGAGAAGGAGAAGGATGAGAAGATGGAGAAGGAGAAGGATGAGAAGATGGAGAAGGAGAAGGATGAGAAGAAGGAGAAGGAGAAGGATGAGAAGAAGGAGAAGGAGAAGGATGAGAAGAAGGAGAAGGAGAAGGATGAGGAGAAGGAGAAGGATGAGGAGAAGGAGAAGGATGAGGAGAAGGAGAAGGATGAGAAGAAGGAGAAGGATGAGAAGAAGGAGAAGGATGAGAAGAAGGAGAAGGAGAAGGATGAGAAGAAGGAGAAGGATGAGGAGAAGGAGAAGGATGAGAAGAAGGAGAAGGATGAGAAGAAGGAGAAGGATGAGAAGAAGGAGAAGGATGAGAAGAAGGAGAAGGATGAGAAGAAGGAGAAGGAGAAGGAGAAGCAGAAGGAGAAGGATGAGAAGAAGGAAAAGGAGAAGGATGAGAAGATGGAGAAGGAGAAGGATGAGAAGAAGGAGAAGGAGAAGGATGAGAAGAAGGAGAAGGAGAAGGATGAGAAGAAGGAGAAGGATGAGAAGAAGGATGAGAAGAAGGATGAGAAGAAGGATGAGAAGAAGGAGAAGGATGAGAAGAAGGACAGTTCTGTGACAGTTTCTGTCTATTTCTGACAGTTCTGGGACATTCCTTCCATACAGCGGTTGAAACATTGTATCTATTTGTTTCCATAAATGGATCCATTTATGGAAACAAATAGATACAATGTTTCAACCGCTGTATGGAAGGACAGTCCCAGAACTGTCATTAATAGTCTATTTCTGACAGTTCTATGACATTCCCTCCATACAGCGGTTGAAACCGCTGTATGGAGTGAATGTCCCAGAACTGTCAGAAATAGTCTATTTCTGACAGTTCTGGGACATTCCTTCCATACAGCGGTTTCCGGCAAAAAGTGTATGTGCAGAGTTCCTCTCTTCTGCAGATACACTTAGAGGAGCTCTGCACATACACTTTTTGCCGGCTTGGAATTATTCTTATTTTCATCCTACTTCTTCTTCATCCTCATCCTCATCCTCTTCTTCTGAGGATGAGGATAAGGATGAAGAAGAAGAAGAAGAAGAAGTAGGATGAAAATAAGATTAATTCCAAGCCGGCAAAAAGTGTATGTGCAGAGCTCCTCTAAGTGTATCTGCAGAGCTCCTCTAAGTGTATCTGCAGAATAGAGGAACTCTGCACATACACTTTTTGCCGGCTTGGAATTATTCTTATTTTCATCCTACTTCTTCTTCTTCTTCTTCATCCTCATCCTCATCCTCTTCTTCTTCTGAGGATGAGGATGAGGATGAAGAAGAAGAAGAAGAAGTAGGATAAAAATAAGATTTATTCCAAGCCGGCAAAAAGTGTATGTGCAGAGCTCCTCTAAGTGTATCTGCAGAGCTCCTCTAAGTGTATCTGCAGAATAGAGGAACTCTGCACATTCACTTTTTGCCGGCTTGCAATTATTCTTATTTTCATCCTACTTCTTCTTCTTCTTTTTCTTCTTCTTCTTCTTCTTCATCCTCTTCTTCTGAGGATGAGGATGAGGATGAAGAAGAAGAAGAAGAAGAAGTAGGATGAAAATAAGATTAATTCCAAACAGGCAAAAAGTGTATGTGCAGAGCTCCTCTAAGTGTATCTGCAGAGCTCCTCTAAGTGTATCTGCAGAATAGAGGAACTCTGCACATTCACTTTTTGCCGGCTTGGAATTATTCTTCTTTTCATCCTACTTCCTCTTCTTCTTCTTCATCCTCATCCTCAGAAGAAGAGGATGAGGATGAAGAAGAAGAAGAAGAAGAAGAAGAAGTAGGATGAAAAGAAGAATAATTCCAAGCCGGCAAAAGTGTATGTGCAGAGTTCCTCTATTTCTGACAGTTCTCTCACAGCTTCTTCACATGTACAGCGGTTGAAACATCTGTATCCTAAATGTAAACTAATAGATACAATGTTTCAACCGCTAAACATGTGTTCCTTCTGTCAGAGAACTGTCAGAAATAGCGGAGCTCACTGCAGGGACACTTTTGCCGGCTGATCGGGAAATGTTCGATTCGCGCACCCGAAGTAGGCAAAATTTCGGATTCGACGCGAATCGAATATTTCCTGAAATTCGACTCGAATTCCGGTTCCCCTGGTTCGATTCGCTCATCTCTAGTTATATGATTAGACTGCTTCTTTAAATAGTGGATGTGAATAAAGGAAAATGTGAATGTAATCACATCCAATGACTAAAGGGGAGGACAATCCTGTAACTCACATAGATATATGCCACACCATGATGAAGATACAGATACTGCTAGAGTCGTCCCCTATCATACCTGCTATGACTTTGCAATCTCTGATATCAGTTTTTTTGGTAGTCATTGACATGATTTTGATGACACATTAGAGGGGGCATTTTCCCTTCTGTGATAAGTTTTTGAAGAATAAGAGGCAATGTGTGCTTGATCTCTCTCCTTGGAATTAGAATATAAAATCCCCAACTTTTGTTTACAAAAATCCTAACTATAGATTAGGTAATTGTCTGTTTCCATTGGCTTTTGTGCGTGGGTATGAGCACCCCCCGTTCATGGAGGAAGTGTATGTGCCAGACGTGGGAACTTTTATAAATAGATTGACATAGCAGGCAGTTGAGTTTATTTTAGCTTTACTTTAATTTATAACTAAAGGCAAACCTTTTTTTTTGTTTTGAATAGAATGAACAAGGATTGGATTGCATGTCAGGTTTTTATTGCAGTCTGTGTCCCCGTTTGGGAGATTCATCCACCCTATTTGACCAGGTGACCATTATCACCAAGAACCATCATCACTAAAATAGGAATGGAGATAACATTTTCTAATGGGGACACTAACCTGGGGACCCTGGCGATAATCAGGCATTCCTTCACTTTGGAGACTTCATAATACCTATACAATAATAATGATGATTTTTGTTTTATCCAGTTAATGCAAAACATTATTTTCAATAATAAAATACAGCAAGTTGATGCAGCAATGTCTGTATTTCTCCTGAGTACAAGGTTTGTTTTTGAGAACAAATAAGTAATTACTGTATTGCTTCCTGATACAAGCCTATTCTGAACTTTGACCAGATAAGTGAAGGAATGAAGAGTTAGAAATGATTACCTTGGTAATTTATGGCAATTGATTGTATGTTAATGATGTTTTTCTCCATTCAAACATTGCTTGTTCCTGTAAGTGTTGCAAGTTAAATCTGGCATATCATCACAGACATTTGTTGGCATGACCACATGCTTAAGTTTTCCTGGGGGTTTCCAAGTTTTTGTCAGAGCACCTGTGAAATCTCACATGTCTGTATCAGAATTTTATCCTACAGTAAAGAGCCTAGAAAGCCATTGAAGGACCCTCCATATAAGATGCCCAAGCCAACTGAACTTGCACTTCTTGTCATGAAGCATCAGTGGCTCCACTCCAAGGCACTTCCAGACCAGCACACTCAAACTGCAATAGGGATGTGCTTAAAGTTTGCTCTAAACAGAATGAAAGAATTAGATGTATCCATCAGTGATGTTTTTTTCTTTTGCAGGTGTAGGATATTGTTCATCATGATGGAAATGAATCTGCCTTGCTGCAAAATGTGATTGATGATGGATTTATACAGTGGGACATTTTTTATTTTATTTCTTTAAAAATTACTTGACAGCTTTTCATTGTTTTGTGTGTGAATGAGTAGGGAGTCTATGTACCCCTTATTCATTCACATGAAGGAGGGAGCAGCATCTGGGGGCAACCTTGTCCATAATGGGGACTTCTTGATTCTGATATTCCCACCAAAGAGCCCCACAACTACACCGAGCCAGGGTTGTGGGGAAGAGCCCCTCATCAACATTGTAATAACATAGAGGACAACAACTTTCTTGAGGTCAGCATGTTGAGGTCATGTGATCTGGTGTGGTTTGGAAAGGTGGGAGCACATGCTTGCCCCTCCCCCCCCCCTTTCCTGGCCTGCCATGCTTGGATAAGGGTCTACTACAGTTTTTTTCTTGTTGCATGGGTTCAAACCTTAAAATCCATACCAGACCCTCATCAATGATAAGGGTCTGGAATGTATTCTTAGGGGGAACCCCATACCATTTTTTTTCTGTGAAGGTCCCCATTAACATCTTACATTAACAAAACCGGGCATTTGACATGTGTACAAATAGGTGTGCAGCCAAAATTGTCTTTTGCTGGTAGTTTAAATTACTGCTCCCCACCAAACTGATTTGTGTTTTTTGGAGGGATCCAAGGCCCACAGACAAAGAACTTGAGTACTCTTATAGCAATTGGGGAGGCCCTCTCCATAGTAGCTGGGCCTTTTAGAGAAGCTGGTTCTGACAGTGGAGGATCTCTCACCTAGCTGCAGATCACTTGCCCAGCTACCTCTGCCTCATCCTGTGTGGCCTCTCTGAGATTCAAAGGAAAGGAAGCAGAGGAACTTATCTTCTCTGGGCATTTCGAGAAACCCAATAAGTTGTGGGAAAAGTAGATAAAAGGGCCTCAAGTTCTTGTCTCTGACTCCAATTTTTCATTGGGGTGAACACTTAAGGAGGAGTCTCTTCTGCTCATGAGATATTTCTCAGTCATCAGACAGAGCCCAGTGTGTTGGCAACTGTCTTTATGTACATGCACTTTGTAAGTTAGGTGAGGCAGCTTTAAAGAGGAGTTAAACTTTTAAAATTTGCCAGCAGGTATAGTATTTTGATAGAAGAGACTTTATCAGGCCTCTTTTGTAAAAAAAAATTAAAATTTTTATAGATACAATGACTCTTGTTTTAGTGGGTGTCTAATTGTCCTATTCTTGAGTAGTAGTTTACCTGGGAAAATTGCTAGTTTCTCATTGGGATTCTCCCCTATGCTGGGGAAGGCTATAAAAGCTTGAGGAGTTGCCTGATGACTCAACTGCAGCCTGGGGAGGACGTGTACAGTGTTGTGCTGCGTAGACCTGAGTCCTGTGTGGCCTAGCACAGGATCATTCAAGCTGCCCTGCTTGGTCGAGGAGGATATGCGCCCAAGGTGTAAGAGCCCGGAGGATGTCTGCTGGAGGGGGACTGGCATGTCTGCTCTTGGGGAGTCATGGTGCAGTCTTGGATTGCTGGAATCCCTGATTGCTACTGGAGGCCTAACCTAACCTTCTCTCCCAGTGAAACTGGAGCAATAAAATAAAAATAAACTAAAGTGACTGGAGGCCTTCCTTGTCATGCGATGCTCTCCACTGTGGCCATGGATCTACCCCACAGTAAATGCTAGTCTTCTACCTGCTGGAATTGAGTCCTCTCCTCTCCCCCATGCAGGAGGGGTGCTACATATTGTTTGGGCCCATTCCCAGAATAGAGCTGGGAGCGTGGATACTATATTAGAGAGGAATTTTACAAGGGGTGGCAGCTTGCTAAGTTCTTACCTTTCATTTTAGCTTTGTTCAACATACAGCTGGATAAAACAAAAACTATGCCTGTCTTCATGCTTCAAAGCAACAAAATGTGAATATTTTAAAAAGGGGGGTGATTCTTTTCTATACCCTCTGTACTTCGCCGGCTCCTAGCCCTTACGGGTTACGCCAGCAACGTGGCTTCGTCAAAAAAACAGGCAGAGAGATCTTGCACATAGTGTACATACAAACCTGGAGGGTGGAGTATACAAGAGTCATGGATCAAATTGACCACAAGCTACGGATCTCATATTGAAGGGATTTTGAGGAGTCATATAATAATTATAGTGCATATATCCTTTATTGTGAGTGAGATTTTATCTTATTTTTAATAAAATGCTTTTTATATGGAAAACACTATGATCTTTTACTATATTTTGGGCACTTATCTGTGTAAGAGGATCAGAGAGAAACCACTAACCATCCCGGAAGGAGGTCTCCTACTGCCCTGGGTTAAAAAGGGCTGTCAAAAAGGACTTTCAACGCCTTACATACAGGTACATCTCAAGAAATTAGAATTTCATCAAAAAGATCATTTATTTGAGGAATTCAGTTCAAAAAGTGAAACTCATATGTTATATAGATTCATACACACAGTGATATATTTCAAACATTTCTTTCTTTTAATTTTGATGTTTATGGGTAACAGCTAGTGAAAACCCCAAAGTCAGTATCTCAGAAAATTATAATATTGTGAAAAAAGCTCAATATTGTAGACTCATGGGGGTTTATTTACTAAAGCTGGAGAGTCCAAAAATCAGACTCCCTTCTGCATAGAAACCAATCAGCTTCTAACCTCAGCTTGTTCAATGAAGCTTTGGCAATAAAACCTGGAAGCTGATTGGTTTCTATGCAGAAGGGAGTCTGATTTTGGACTCTCCAGCTTTAGTAAATAAACCCCATGGTGTCACGCTCTAATCAGCTAATTAACTCAAAACACCTTTAAAGGTTTTCTGAACCTTTAAGTGGTCTCTCAGTCTGGTTCAGTAGGTTACACAGTCATGGGGAAGACTGCTGACTTGACAATTGTCCAGAAGACAGTCATGGACACCCTCTACAAAGAGGGTAAGTCACAAAAGGTCATTGCTAAAGAAGCTGGCTGTTCACAGAGTGCTGTATTCAAGTATATTAATGGAAAGTTGAGTGGAAGGAAAAAGTGTGGGTGAAAAAGATGTACAAGCAACAGGGATAACTCCAGCCTTGAGAGGATTTTGAAGCAAAGGCTATTCAAGAATGTGGGGGAAATTCACATGGAGTGGACTGCGGCTGGTGTCAGTGCTTCAAGAGCTATCACAGACATATCCAGGACATGGGCTACAACTTTTGCATTCCTTGTGTCAAGCTACTCCTGAACCAGAGACAATGTCAGAAGCATCTTACTTATGCTAAGGAGAACAAGGACTGGATTGTTGCTCAGTGATCCAAAGTCCTCTTTTTGGATGAAAGTAAAATCAAGGTCCCAGAGTCTGGAGAAAGAGTGGAAAAGCACAGAATCCAAGTTAAATGAGGCCCAGTGTGAAGTTTCCACAGTCAGTGATTATTTGGGGAGCCATGTCATCTGCTGGTATTGGTCCACTGTATTTTATCAAGTCCAAAGTCAGTGTATCCCTGTACCAGGAAATTCTAGAGCACGTCATGCTTCCTGCTGACAAGCTTTATGGAGAAACCGATTTAATTTTTCAGCAGGACATAGCAGCTGCCCCCACATTTCCAAATGTACCAATACCTGGTTTAATGATCATGGTATCACTGTACTTGATTGGCCAGCAAACGCTCTTGACCTAAACCCCCATAGAGAGTCTGTGGGGTATTGTCATGAAGAAGATGAGAGACACCAGACCCAACAATGCAGACAAGCTGAAGGCCACTATCAAAGCAACCTGGCCTTCCATAACACCTCAGCAGTGCCACAGGCTGATTACCTCTATGCCACGCCGCATTGATACAGTAATTCATGCAAAAGGATCCCTGATAAAGTATTGAGTGCATATTATACTGTACATGGACATACTGTTTCAGTAAGCCAACATTTTTGTTAGACATGTGTAGTTTGTTTCATTCCTAATCAAAATTTGGACGAATTTTCTGTTATTCGGAGATTCGGTTGTATCTGAATTCAAAAACACATTCGAGAACAAATTTGAAAAACAATTTGAATACAATAATAGAATAAATTAGAAAAGAAAATAAAGGAATAGAAAATAATTGAACTGAAAAAGAATAGAATGGAATAGAATAGAGGGGGGAAAATAGAACATACTAGAAAATAAAAGAATAGAACAGAACACAGTAGAAAATAGTAGTGTAAAACAGATTAGAAAAAGGAATAGAAAAGAATAGAATCCATTAGAATATAATATATTAGAATAGAAAATCAAAGAATAGAAAAGAATATAATCAATTAGAAAATACATTAGTTTCTGTTCTTTGATTTTCTATTCTAATCTATTCTTTTCTATTCTAATATATTCTATTCTAATCTGTTTTATTTTTTTCATTCTATTCTTTGATTTTCTATTCTATTCTATTCTTTGATTTTCTATTCTATTCTAATCTTTTCTATTCTTTGATTTTCTATTCTATTCTAATCTTTTCTGTTATATTCTAATTGACTCTATTCTATTCCTTTATTTGCTGTTCTATTTTGTTCTGCTTTACTCTAGAATAGAAAATCAAAGAACAGAAAATAATAGAGTAAAGCAGAACAAAATAGAACAGCAAATAAAGGAATAGAATAGAGCAGGGGCGTACTGACCATTCGAGGCACTGCCCGAGGGCCCGGGGTCAGTAGGGGGCCCCATAAAATGCCCCTGGCACCTTTTATATGCTTTTTTGGGTGTGTTTTGAGTGTGGGCAAAGACACAGTGGCCCCATGATCCCCAATTGCCCGGGGGTCCCATGAGTTGTCAGTCCGCCCCTGGGCAGGAGGGATGGCTGCCCAGGGCGCAATGGTTTATTGCAGGGATGGGGGCACCCTGTGTGGCGTTCCTTTTGTTATAAGGCTAACAGGAGTAGTAACAGCAGCATCACAACTCCTGTCAGCCCAGCACTAGGAGCAGCGAGGAAATAACCAGTAGAAGGTGCAGGTTGCGCACCCCCTAAGTGGATCCTCTAAGCTCGTACATCATGAACGGGACGGCAGAGTTTGGCATCTTTGTCCTGGGCACTGGATGACCTTGTTCCTGCACTGGTAATAACCCCTTGCTACTAAAAACCAATAAGGGCTACATAGAGGGCTTCTAATATGTGTGGTGATACTGGGAGGTTGGAATACAAGCAGTGGGGTGGGGTTTGGATGTGAGACTCTAGTTCGTAGCCCATGGAAAACACCTTGCGTACCCAGGTATATGGGATGTCCAGTTTCAACCTTTAGAAAGCAGGGGCACCCCTTTGTGCTGAAGAGGACAACCAAGCCATTTGCCTATTTATGATATTACCCCCAGAATATGTGAATATAGCTTAAAGGAAAACCTACCTTTGCTATAAAAATTGATCGAACATGTATTATTGTTTCACAAGCTATCTTGCAGTTTAGACCTCATACACACAGGACATTTAGCCAACTATCCTAAAAGCCTTTCCTCCTGGCAGCAGCATCAGCATTTTGGCAAAAAAAACCTCCTGACACTGTAACACGTTTAGACACATGTAGGTGCGTCAATGCTTGAGTGTTAATTTACTTGTCTAGAATAATAATTTATTTTGGCTATTGAAATGAACGATCAATTGCTAAACAGGTCTAGCATTAACACGCGTTTAGAAGCATTTACAGGCGTCAAACGTGTTTCCTGCCAAAACAGCTCTTGGATGCACTGGTAAAGGAGTTTATAGGCAGAAAAAAAACACTGTGTATGGACATATACCAGAGTCATTTAGAGGCAGAAAAACAAATGCCAGGTGCCCCCTAGGAGTAGCTGAAAAACCATCCAGGGCGCAGAAGACCTAAATGTTGTTAAAATCCACCTTTTTGTCTCAGTTTGCAGGCATATGATTAACGATGGCAAAAAAGTTCAACTGCTTATTCCATGTAATGATGGCAACGATAGCATAAAATAACATTTCTGGGGTTGTTCTATACAAAACTAGTTTCTTTACCCGCTCTGTAATATATGTCTAGTGAGACCTCATCAGATCAGGTTGTTTTATATATGAAACTACTGATTTCATCTGTAAGATCTTGATAACTCCATTTCAGAATATATAACAGGAAGTAATGCATCACATTTCATCTGTAATAGTATGATATTATAAGTAGAATATAGTTGTCCATCAATTAGCAGAGAACATTACTAGAGATGAGCGAATCGAAGTAGCCGAAGTGGAATTCGAGTCGAATATCGGAAAAATTTCGATTCGCGCCGAATCCGAAAAATAGCCTACTTCGGACGCACGAATCGAAATTTTTCCGAAAATGGCGGCGGACATGTGCGGCGACGGAGCGGGGATGTCTGGGAAGGCGCGCAGACAAGGCGCGCTGACCCATAATGCATTCCTCAATGACATGTGATCGCATCAGCCAATCAGCACCCAGCCAGCCAGCACTGTGTAATGGTCGAGCTATAAATAGCGGCCATTTTGGAATTCTTCATTTGCCTGCAGTCATTGAACAGAGGCAGACCGCTCTGTATTAGGGACAGAGTTAGGGCCACAGAAACGATACTTGGGGACAGAGAAACGTTACTTAGGGACAGAGAACCATTACTCAGGGACACAGAATTGTTAATGAGGGCCACAGAATCGTTACTTAGGGACAAAGAAACGCTAGTTAGGGCCACAGAATTCTTACTCAGGGACAGACAGAATTGTTACTGAGTGCCAGAGAATTGTTACTTAGGGCCACAGAAACGTTATTAGGGCCACAGAATTGTTACTCAGGGACAGACAGAATTGTTACTGAGTGCCAGAGAATTGTTACTTAGGGCCACAGAAACTTTAGTTAGGGCCACAGAATTGTTACTCAGGGACAGACACAGAATTGTTACTGAGGGCCACAGAACTGTTACTTAGGGCCACAGAAACGTTATTAGGGCCACAGAATTGTTACTCAGGGACAGACAGAATTGTTACTGAGTGCCAGAGAATTGTTACTTAGGGCCACAGAAACTTTAGTTAGGGCCACAGAATTGTTACTCAGGGACAGACACAGAATTGTTACTGAGGGCCACAGAACTGTTACTTAAGGCCACAGAAACTTTAGTTAGGGCCACAGAATTGTTACTCAGGGACAGACACAGAATTGTTACTGAGGGCAACAGAACTGTTATTAGGGCCACAGAAACTTTACTTAGGGCCACAGAATTGTTACTCAGGGACAGACACAGAATTGTTACTGAGGGCAACAGAACTGTTACTTAGGGCCACAGAATTGTTACTCGCACAGACACAGAATTGTTACTCAGGGACACAGAATTGTTACTGAGGGCCACAGAACTGTTACTTAGGGCCACAGAATTGTTACTCGCACAGACACAGAATTGTTACACAGGGACACAGAATTGTTACTGAGGGCCACAGAACCGTTACTTAGGGCCACAGAATTGTTACTCAGGGACACAGAATTGTTACTGAGGGCCACAGAACTGTTACTTAGGGCCACAGAATTCTTACTCGCACAGACACAGAATTGTTACTCAGGGACACAGAACTGTTACTGAGGGCCACAGAACTGTTACTTAGGGCCACAGAATTGTTACTCGCACAGACAAAGAATTGTTACTCAGGGACACAGAACTGTTACTGAGGGCCACAGAACTGTTACTTAGGGCCACAGAATTGTTACTCGCACAGACACAGAATTGTTACACAGGGACACAGAATTGTTACTGAGGGCCACAGAACCGTTACTTAGGGCCACAGAATTGTTACTCAGGGACACAGAATTGTTACTGAGGGCCACAGAACTGTTACTTAGGGCCACAGAATTGTTACTCGCACAGACACAGAATTGTTACTCAGGGACACAGAACTGTTACTGGGGGCCACAGAACTGTTACTTAGGGCCACAGAATTGTTACTCGCACAGACACAGAATTGTTACTCAGGGACACAGAATTGTTACTGAGGGCCACAGAACCATTACTTAGGGCCACAGAATTGTTACTCAGGGACACAGAATTATTACTGAGGGCCACAGAACTGTTACTTAGGGCCACAGAATTGTTACTCGCACAGACACAGAATTGTTACTCAGGGACACAGAACTGTTACTGAGGGCCACAGAACTGTTACTTAGGGCCACATAATTGTTACTCGCACAGACACAGAATTGTTACACAGGGACACAGAATTGTTACTGAGGGCCACAGAACCGTTACTTAGGGCCACAGAATTGTTACTCGCACAGACACAGAAACGTTACTCAGGGACACAGAATTGTTACTGAGGGCCACAGAACTGTTACTTAGGGCCACAAAAACGTTAGTTAGGGCCACAGAATTGTTACTCAGGGACAGACACAGAATTGTTACTGAGGGCCACAGAATTGTTACTGAGGGCAACAGAACCGTTACTTAGGGCCACAGAACCGTTACTTAGGGCCACAGAATTGTTACTCAGGGACAGACACAGAATTGTTACTGAGGGACACAGAATTGTTACTGAGGGCCACAGAACCGTTACTTAGGGCCACAGAATTGTTACTCAGGGACACAGAATTGTTACTGAGGGCCACAGAACCGTTACTTAGGGCCACAGAATTGTTACTCAGGGACAGACACAGAATTGTTACTGAGGGCCACAGAATTGTTACTGAGGGCCACAGAACCGTTACTTAGGGCCACAGAAACGTTACTCAGGGACACAGAATTGTTACTGAGGGCCACAGAACTGTTACTTAGGGCCACAGAATTGTTACTCGCACAGACACAGAATTGTTACTCAGGGACACAGAACTGTTACTGAGGGCCACAGAACTGTTACTTAGGGCCACAGAATTGTTACTCGCACAGACACAGAATTGTTACTCAGGGACACAGAACTGTTACTGGGGGACACAGAACTGTTACTTAGGGCCACAGAATTGTTACTCGCACAGACACAGAATTGTTACTCAGGGACACAGAATTGTTACTGAGGGCCACAGAACCGTTACTTAGGGCCACAGAATTGTTACTCGCACAGACACAGAATTGTTACACAGGGACACAGAATTGTTACTGAGGGCCACAGAACCGTTACTTAGGGCCACAGAATTGTTACTCAGGGACACAGAATTGTTACTGAGGGCCACAGAACCGTTACTTAGGGCCACAGAATTGTTACTCAGGGACAGACACAGAATTGTTACTGAGGGCCACAGAATTGTTACTGAGGGCCACAGAACTGTTACTTAGGGCCACAGAAACGTTACTCAGGGACACAGAATTGTTACTCAGGGACAGACACAGAATTGTTACTCAGGGACAGACACAGAATTGTTACTGAGGGACACAGAATTGTTACTGAGGGACACAGAATTGTTACTGAGGGCCACAGAAACGTTACTGAGGGCCACAGAAACGTTACTCAGGGACACAGAATTGTTACTCAGGGACAGACACAGAATTCTTACTCAGGGACAGACACAGAATTCTTACTCAGGGACAGACACAGAATTCTTACTCAGGGACAGACACAGAATTGTTACTGAGGGACACAGAATTGTTACTGAGGGACACAGAATTGTTACTCAGGGAAACAGAATTGTTACTGAGGGACACAGAATTGTTACTCAGGGACAGACACAGAATTGTTACTCAGGGACAGACACAGAATTGTTACTGAGGGACACAGAACTGTTACTTAGGGCCACAGAAACGTTACTCAGGGACACAGAATTGTTAATCAGGGACAGACACAGAATTCTTACTCAGGGACAGACACAGAATTGTTACTCAGGGACACAGAATTGTTACTGAGGGACACAGAATTGTTACTCAGGGACACAGAATTGTTACTCAGGGACACAGAATTGTTACTCAGGGACACAGAATTGTTACTCAGGGACAGACACAGAATTGTTACTGAGGGACACAGAATTGTTACTGAGGGACACAGAATTGTTACTGAGGGACACAGAACTGTTACTTAGGGCCACAGAAACGTTACTCAGGGACACAGAATTGTTACTCAGGGACAGACACAGAATTGTTACTCAGGGACACAGAATCGTTGAATTAAAGAGTATGTCAGACAACATGCAGAGGAGTGGCAGAGGAGACAATGTTTTAGGAGCGAGCAGACGTGGCAGCAGAGGAAGGGGTCGAGGCAGCACTATTCGCAGCCAGAGGCCAGTGCTCCCGGTGTCATCCAGTACAGTGAGGAAGAGCTAACAGAGGGCGGTCAGGAACGGGGGGAGACATCCGCCTCTTCAGCAGCCAGGCGAAGAAGTAGTGGAGAGGAGAGTGGCTCGGTAGCCGGTCTAGAGACAGGTCTGTCTCCTGACCCACACGCAGCCGAGGGGGCTAGTAGTGAGGCGGAGACCCTAATTGATGATGAGGCTGATCGCACTTGGCAGCCTCGTCGTCATCAGGCTATTGCTTCCGCATCATCAGGAGAAGAGGGTGGCAGCTTGGCAGCGAGCAAAACGGTCGGTGGGTTGTCTCCATCGCCACACTCTGCCATGTGCCACTTTCAGGTCTCCTCACACATTGCTGGTGTGTTCCATTTTTTGTCATAGGGTGCTGGCAGATTACGGGCCTCCCATAGCTGCTGCCAGGCCCCTAATCTGCCATGGGCCCCTGTACCGCCTCCTCATGCTGCTGCCAGGTCCACAGTGTCTCATGCCATGTGCCACTTTCAGGTCTCCTCACACACTGCTGGTGTGTTCAATTTTTTTGACATAGGGTGCTGGCAGATTACGGGCCTCCCATAGCTGCTGCCAGGCCCCTAATCTGCCATGGGCCCCTATAGCGCCTCCTCATGCTGCTGCGAAGTCCAGAGTCTCTCATGGGTCCCTGTATGGCCTCCCATTGCTGCTGTCTCCATCGCCACACTCTGCCATGTGCCACTTTCAGGTCTCCTCACACTGCTGGTGTGTTCAATTTTTTTGACATAGGGTGCTGGCAGATTACGGGCCTCCCATAGCTGCTGCCAGGCCCCTAATCTGCCATGGGCCTCTATACCGCCTCCTCATGCTGCTGCGAAGTCCAGAGTCTCTCATGGGTCCCTGTACGGCCTCCCATTGCTGCTGTCTCCATCGCCACACTCTGCCATGTGCCACTTTCAGGTCTCCTCACACACTGCTGGTGTGTTCAATTTTTTGACATAGGGTGCTGGCAGATTACGGGCCTCCCATAGCTGCTGCCAGGCCCCTAATCTGCCATGGGCCCCTATAGTGCCTCCTCATGCTGCTGCCAGGTCCAGGCGAACGTAGTCACACAGGGGAGGAACTTCTCAGTGTAATGAACAGAGAAATCAACAGATGGCTGTCTCCGCGCAAACTGAAAATCGGAACCATGTTGACCGACAACGGAAAGAACATGGTGTCTGCTCTGCGTCAAGGAAGGTTGTGCCATGCGCCATGTATGGCTCACGTGTTCAATCTGGTTGTCAAGCGGTTCCTAAAATCCACCATCCCACTGCAAGACATCCTTAAAATGTCACGTAAACCTTGCATGCATTTCAGCCATTCCTACACCGCAAAGCACAGCCTCCTTGAGCTGCAGCGGCAGAACGGAATTCCACAGCATCGCCTGATCTGCGACGTTGCAACAAGGTGGAATTCAACCCTACACATGGTAGACCGCCTTTACGAACAGCGAAAGGCCATCACCGATTTCCTGATGTTACAAGCGGATAAAGGTACTCCCCTGTGTAACTTCGATGTCAGCCATTGGCAGCTCATGCGTGACACCTGCCGCTTGCTCAGGCCCTTTGAGGAGGCCACGCTATTCGTGAGTCGGCAGGACTATGGGATGAACGACGTCATTCCTCTGTTGCACGTCCTGGAACAAATGCTGTTAACAATGGCTGGTCAGGGTGCGGTAGACGTGGCGCACAGATCTCAACGCCACATGAACCCTGTGGGGGCAGGCCAGGAAGAAGAGGAGGAGGTAGAGGAGGACATTGGTGCTCAGGAATTATTGAGTGAAATGGGTGGTTTTTCCACTCAGCGGACAGGAGTGGAGGAGCAGGAGCATCTGGTAGAGGAGGAGGAGACAGAGGACCCAGACGCACCGTGGCAGTATGCTGCGGAGATGGAGTCAGGGAGTCCCTCGCATTCCTTGGCACAAATGGCCCATAGCATGCTCGGTTGCTTGCGTAGCGACAGCCGAATAAGAACCATCAGACAGAGGGATGACTTTTGGATGTCCACCTTGTTGGACCCTCGCTACCGTTCAAAAATGGTGGCCTTTTTCACACCTGCTGAGAGGGAGGCCAAAATAACGTACTATAAAAACCACCTATGTAGTCAGTTGGTCTCTGCCTTTGTGCGCCAACGTCCATCCTCAGACACTGTGGGCCCTGTGCGCTCGCGTTCCGCTGCCATGGCAGCAAAGGAGGGGTGGGGTGGTAGGAGCAGTGGCAGCTCCACCAGCAGCGGCTGACTCAGTCTGCAGTCGATGATGAGTAGCTTTCTTCACCAGCGCAGTGAGGAAACTACTAACCAGCCGCAGCAGCAGCAGCATCAGGTGGACCTGGAGCAGGACCTCAAACAACAGGCTTGGGCCTACTTGGACAGCACCCTGCCAACCGAGGTAGACAATCCCCTTGACTACTGGGCAACGAAACTTGACCTTTGGCCCCAACTAGCTGAATTTGCCCTTGAAAGGCTGTCATGCCCGGCCAGTAGCGTGGCATCGGAGCGCGTGTTTAGTGCGGCAGGAGGTATTGTAACTCCGCGGAGGACACGACTGTCCACCCAAAGTGTGGAGAGACTCACGTTTGTGAAAATGAATCAGGCGTGGATTAGTCTGGATTTCAAACCACCAGTTCCTGACACAACTGACTAAATCCGCCATGAATCATGCCTCAAACATGTGCCACTTTGAGGTCTCCTCACACACTGCTGGTGTGTTGAATTTTTTGACATAGGGTGCTGGCAGATTATGGGCCTCCTATAGCTGCTGCCAGGCCCCTAATCTGCCATGGGCCCCTATATACCGCCTCCTCATGCTGCTGCCAAGTCCAGAGTCTCTCATGGGTCCCTGTACGGCCTCCCATTGCTGCTGTCTCCATCGCCACACTCTGCCATGTGCCACTTTCAGGTCTCCTCACACACTGCTGGTGTGTTGAATTTTTTGACATAGGGTGCTGGCAGATTACGGGCCTCCTATAGCTGCTGCCAGGCCCCTAATCTGCCACAGTCCCCTATATACCGCCTCCTCATGCTGCTGCCAGGTCCAGAGTCTCTCATGGGTCCCTTTACGGCCTCCCATTGCTGCTGTCTCCATCGCCACACTCTGCCATGTGCCACTTTCAGGTCTCCTCACACTGCTGGTGTGTTCAATTTTTTGACATAGGGTGCTGGCAGATTACGGGCCTCCCATAGCTGCTGCCAGGCCCCTAATCTGCCATGGGCCCCTATACCGCCTCCTCATGCTGCTGCCAGGTCCACAGTCTCTCATGGGTCCCTGTACGGCCTCCCATTGCTGCTGTCTCCATCGCCACACTCTGCCATGTGCCACTTTCAGGTCTCCTCACACTGCTGGTGTGTTCCATTTTTTGTCATAGGGTGCTGGCAGATTACGGGCCTCACATAGCTGCTGCCAGGCCCCTAATCTGCCATTGGCCCCTATACCGCCTCCTCATGCTGCTGCCAGGTCCAGAGTCTCTCATGCCATGTGCCACTTTCAGGTCTCCTCACACTGCTGGTGTGTTCAATTTTTTGACATAGGGTGCTGGCAGATTACGGGCCTCCCATAGCTGCTGCCAGGCCCCTAATCTGCCATGGGCCCCTATACCGCCTCCTCATGCTGCTGCCAAGTCCAGAGTCTCTCATGGGTCCCTGTACGGCCTCCCATTGCTGCTGTCTCCATCGCCACACTCTGCCATGTGCCACTTTCAGGTCTCCTCACACACTGCTGGTGTGTTCAATTTTTTGTCATAGGGTGCTGGCAGATTACGGGCCTCCCATAGCTGCTGCCAGGCCCCTAATCTGCCATGGGCCCCTATACTGCCTCCTCATGCTGCTGCCAGGTCCAGAGTCTCTCATGCCATGTGCCACTTTCAGGTCTCCTCACACTGCTGGTGTGTTCAATTTTTTGACATAGGGTGCTGGCAGATTACGGGCCTCCCATAGCTGCTGCCAGGCCCCTAATCTGCCATGGGCCCCTATACCGCCTCCTCATGCTGCTGCCAGGTCCACAGTCTCTCATGGGTCCCTGTACGGCCTCCCATTGCTGCTGTCTCCATCGCCACACTCTGCCATGTGCCACTTTCAGGTCTCCTCACACTGCTGGTGTGTTCCATTTTTTGTCATAGGGTGCTGGCAGATTACGGGCCTAACATGCTGCTGCCAGGCCCCTAATCTGCCATGGGCCCCTATACCGCCTCCTCATGCTGCTGCCAGGTCCAGAGTCTCTCATGCCATGTGCCACTTTCAGGTCTCCTCACACTGCTGGTGTGTTCAATTTTTTGACATAGGGTGCTGGCAGATTACGGGCCTCCCATAGCTGCTGCCAGGCCCCTAATCTGCCATGGGCCCCTATACCGCCTCCTCATGCTGCTGCCAGGTCCAGAGTCTCTCATGCCATGTTCCACTTTCAGGTCTCCTCACACTGCTGGTGTGTTCAATTTTTTGTCATAGGGTGCTGGCAGATTACGGGCCTCCCATAGCTGCTGCCAGGCCCCTAATCTGCCATGGGCCCCTATACCGCCTCCTCATGCTGCTGCCAGGTCCACAGTCTCTCATGGGTCCCTGTACGGCCTCCCATTGCTGCTGTCTCCATCGCCACACTCTGCCATGTGCCACTTTCAGGTCTCCTCACACTGCTGGTGTGTTCCATTTTTTGTCATAGGGTGCTGGCAGATTACGGGCCTCACATAGCTGCTGCCAGGCCCCTAATCTGCCATGGGCCCCTATACCGCCTCCTCATGCTGCTGCCAAGTCCAGAGTGTGTCATGGGTCCCTGTACGGCCTCCCATTGCTGCTGTCTCCATAGCCACACTCTGCCATGTGCCACTTTCAGGTCTCCTCACACTGCTGGTGTGTTCAATTTTTTGACATAGGGTGCTGGCAGATTACGGGCCTCCCATTGCTGCTGCCAGGCACGTAATCTGCCATGGGCCCCCATACCGACTCCTCATGCTGTGACATTGCAACAAGGTGGAATTCAACCCTACATATGTTAGACCGCCTTTACGAACAGCGAAAGGCCATCACAGATTTCCTGATGTTAAAAGCGGATAAAGGTACTCCCTGTGTAACTTAGATGTCAGCCATTGGCAGCTCATGCGTGACACCTGCGCTTGCTCAGGCCTTTTGAGGAGGCCACGCTATTCGTGAGTCGGCAGGACTATGGGATGAACGACGTCATTCCTCTGTTGCACGTCCTGGAACAAATGCTGTTAACAATGGCTGGTCAGGGTGCGGTAGACGTGGCGCACAGATCTCAACGCCACATGACCCCTGTGGGGGCAGGACAGGAAGAAGAGGAGGAGGTAGAGGAGGACATTGGTGCTCAGGAATTATTGAGTGAAATGGGTGGTTTTTCCACTCAGCGGACAGGAGTGGAGGAGCAGGAGCATCTGGTAGAGGAGGAGGAGGAGACAGAGGACCCAGACGCACCGTGGCAGTATGCTGTGGAGATGGAGGCAGGGAGTCCCTCGCATTCCTTGGCAGAAATGGCCCATAGCATGCTCGCTTGCTTGCGTAGCGACAGCCGAATAATAACCATCAGACAGAGGGATGACTTTTGGCTGTCCACCTTGTTGGACCCTCGCTACCGTTCAAAAATGGTGGCCTTTTTCACACCTGCTGAGAGGGAGGCAAAAATAACGTACTATAAAAACCACCTATGTAGTCAGCTGGTCTCTGCCTTTCTGCGCCAACGTCCATCCTCAGACACTGTGGGCCCTGTGCGCTCGCGTTCCGCTGCCATGGCAGCAGGGGAGGGGTGGGGTGGTAGGAGCAGTGGCAGCTCCACCAGCAGCGGCTGCCTCAGTCTGCAGTCGATGATGAGTAGCTTTCTTCACCAGCGCAGTGAGGAAACTACTAACCAGCCGCAGCAGCAGCATCAGGTGGACCTGGAGCAGGACCTCAAACAACAGGCTTAGGCCTACTTGGACAGCACCCTGCCAAACGAGGTAGACAATCCCCTTGACTACTGGGCAACGAAACTTGACCTTTGGCCCCAACTAGCTGAATTTGCCCTTGAAAGGCTGTCATGCCCGGCCAGTAGCGTGGCATCGGAGCACGTGTTTAGTGCGGCAGGAGGTATTGTAACTCCGCGGAGGACACGACTGTCCACCCAAAGTGTGGAGAGACTCACGTTTGTGAAAATGAATCAGGCGTGGATTAGTCTGGATTTCAAACCACCAGTTCCTGACACAACTGACTAAATCCGCCATGAATCATGCCCCAAACATGTGCCACTTTCAGGTCTCCTCACACTGCTGGTGTGTTCCATTTTTTGTCATAGGGTGCTGGCAGATTACGGGCCTCCCATAGCTGCTGCCAGGCCCCTAATCTGCCATGGGCCCCTATACCGCCTCCTCATGCTGCTGCCAGGTCCAGAGTCTCTCATGGGTCCCTGTACGGCCTCCCATTGCTGCTGTCTCCATCGCCACACTCTGCCATGTGCCACTTTCAGGTCTCCTCACACACTGCTGGTGTGTTGAATTTTTTGACATAGGGTGCTGGCAGATTACGGGCCTCCTATAGCTGCTGCCAGGCCCCTAATCTGCCATGGGCCCCTATACCGCCTCCTCATGCTGCTGCCAGGTCCACAGTCTCTCATGGGTCCCTGTACGGCCTCCCATTGCTGCTGTCTCCATCGCCACACTCTGCCATGTGCCACTTTCAGGTCTCCTCACACACTGCTGGTGTGTTCAATTTTTTGTCATAGGGTGCTGGCAGATTACGGGCCTCCTATAGCTGCTGCCAGGCCCCTAATCTGCCATGGGCCCCTATACCGCCTCCTCATGCTGCTGCCAGGTCCACAGTCTCTCATGGGTCCCTGTACGGCCTCCCATTGCTGCTGTCTCCATCGCCACACTCTGCCATGTGCCACTTTCAGGTCTCCTCACACACTGCTGGTGTGTTCCATTTTTTGTCATAGGGTGCTGACAGATTACGGGCCTCCCATTGCTGCTGCCAGGCCTGTAATCTGCCATGGGCCCCCGTACCGCCTGGTCACGCTGCTGCTGGGTCCACAGTGTGACATGGGTCCCTGTACCGCCTCCCATTGCTCCCACTCTGCCATGTGCCACTTTCAGGTCTCCTCACACTCCTGCTGGTTTCCATTTTGTCATAGGTTGCTGGCAGATTACAGGCCTCCCATAGGTGCTGCCAGGCCCCAAATCTGCCATGGGCCCCCGTACCGCCTCGTCACGCTGCTGCTGGGTCCACAGTGTGACATGGGTCCTTGTACCGCCTCCCATTGCTCCCACTCTGCCATGTGCCACTTTGAGGTCTCCTCACACTCCTGCTGGTTTCCATTTTGTCATAGGTTGCTGTATGGCCTCCCATTGCTGCTGCCTCCACCGCCACACTGTGCCTCCAAACACTGGTTTTGGCCCCGTGACTGGCCAAATGAGTGAAGTGTGCGGTGATCGACGGCACTCATCTGCATGTCATACTGAGTGACAGTATTATTTCTCTTCCCCAGCAGACTCCAAGGGCATTTAAATTAAAGGTACAGTGTTCTGCACTAATATTAAGTCTCTCTGAAGCCTAGAAACACCCTTTTTTAAGTTAAATTCACAGCGAATTTATTCGACTCGAATCGAATATTGTCCACGAATTCGCCGAATCGAATTTTTCATTTCTTCGCTCATCTCTAAACATTACAAGAATCAAAGAAGTTTTTTCTCAGAGGAAGGAGCCTACATCCTGTAAGTCTGCTGACTCATGAAATGTATTTTTCTTTACAAACTCTACTTATCAGCATTTCTTTCGTAACAAAAAGTGACAAAACATGGAACTCAATAGAACTACTGTATGGTGGTAAACCTGAAAATCAAGTGAAGCTCTCGATACTTAGAGGGCCATCCTGATAGCCAGGGCCGTGGATAAAGGGGTACCACAAGTCCTCCAGGAGGGGGCCCAGGCAGCTGTGTGAATCGGATGTGGGCAGGGAGGGCGATCAGCATGGCTGGGGAGCAATTACTGGAACCAATCCTCTGTATGGTTCTCTCTGCAGCAGCTGAAAGTTGGCTTCTTCTCCTCTCCCTCCCGCTGGTTCTCAGCTGCTGCAGAGAAAGCCATATAGGGGATCGGTTCCAGTAACTGCCCACCTGCCGCAGCCATCACACTCTGTGCACCATACGTTTCCCTCCCTGCTGCCTAGGCTCCCAATGTGTGCGCCCACCCCCGCAGTGTTGCCGGTTTCCCTCCTATCCTTTCCACAGGCGACTACAAGCACACAATAGGATCTTTCAGAATGGAGAATGGGGGAAGTTCCAGTAAATATATCACGTTTATTAGCGCTTTCCTTTCCTGAATGAACACAATGAGTGATTGGTACTAATCACTCACTGTGTTCATTCATAACTGAAGAATAATAAACTTTTCTTTGGGGGGGGGGGTCTGCCAGGTTGGCTGTATGGGGCCCTGTGGTTTCTAACATCAGTCCTGCTGATAGCAGTATGTGTTCCGGTGCATTTTCTCAAGTGCATTTTTTTTCAAATTAGGCAGCCCTAACTAAATGAATGGGCTCCAATGCTCTTTAACACCTGAAAATTTTAGTCCTGCTGCATATTTTTGAATGCTCCACAATGCACACCAAAAAGAAAGTTGGAGCCATCACTGGTGTCAGTGGCTGCAATAAAAACTTTCAGTGTTGGTGACGGCAATAATATTAACCCCTCCCAACATTGGTGCTCAGTAGAAGTGCTATTTAAAACCAATTGGTGGTTAGTGTCAGTGTTTCTCACAACACACACTCTGCATTGGTGGTCGTGCCTGTACCAGCGGTATAATATACAGTATATTAAAATATAAAAGCAGATATACAAAACTCATTTATTCTAGTTAAGTTAGCACCGAGAAAATACCCAAATGTCTTTTAAATAATACCTTCTCCTGGCATCTGTACAGAAATGACCATCCCTTGCTCACTTCTCCACTGGTTGCATGGACTGCGTTCACGTTTGAAATATTCAAAGCAGCATCTAAACGCTTCACCAAGTCTGTTGCTTTCATGAAACAAATATTGTACTGTATTGATAACCAGCACAAAAATGGTGATTACACTGGTCAACGACTAAAATATATAAATATGTGGGGTGTGTTATGCAGAGGTACAGATTACAGTCAAGGAAGCAATAACAGTGTTCCTTTAAACACTTAAGCTCAGGAAGATTTTACCATGACCCTGGCATTTTTGCTATTCAGCCATGCACTAATTTAACTGGCACTTGCATAGTCATGCAACACTGTACCTGCATGAAATTTATATAATTTTTTTCACACAAATAGAGCTTTTTTTTGCGGTTTTTTTGGTCACTACTGGGTTTTTAATTTTTTGTTATAAAAATGAAAAGACTAAAAATTTTGAAAACAAAGTGTCAAATTTTCTGTTATAAAACATGTGCTTGAAGGCTTGTTCACACCTGACTTTATTTCTAACTCTTGCCAAATGCCCCTATAGTGTTTGACAAGCATTAGGCGTTTGTGAAGTGTTTTTAACGCTCCGCAAACGCTCCCAAAACGCCCTATACGTGTTTTGAGGCGGTTGATAGGCGTTTGCCAAGCGTTAAAACCGCACCACAAACTCCTATAATGAAGTTTAAATGGTATCAACGTTCCACAAACGCCTCGCACCGCATCACAAACGCCGGCCAGGCATTTGCGGAGTGGCACCATAGACTTGAATGGGAGGATTCAACTCCTCCTGATACAACCAGAGACCTCAATTTTGCCATGACACTAACGCTTCCGTGTGAACAGCACTGTGTGCTGCCATGTGCAGAATTTTAAGAGGTGTTTGAGAAACATTAAAAATGCTTCACAAATGTCTGCTGACAAAGCTAGTGTGAACGTAGCCTTAAAAAAATAAAATTTCTTCATAGATTTGGGCTAAAATGTATTCTGCCACATGTCTTAAACAAAAATCAATAAGTGTATATTAATTGGTTTGTGCAAAAGTTATAGTTTCTACAGACGATGGTATATATACTGGAATTTTAATTTATTTTATACTAGTAATGGCAGTGATCAGCAATTTATAGTGGGACTGTGATAGGGCAGCAGGCAATCTGACACTAGGTGGGAATTGACAAAGTGCCACTGACATCTCCAGTGACACTAAAGCTACGTTCACACTAGCTTTGTTAGCATGCATTAGACAGGCGTTTGAGAAGCATTTTTAATGAAAATTCTACACATGGCAGCACACAGTGCTGTTCACACTTAAGCGTTAGCGTTGTGACAAAACTGATGCCTCTGGTCCAGTCAGGAGGTGTTGAAGCCGCTCATTCAAGTCTATGGTGATGCTCCTCAAACGCCTGACAGGTGTTTGCGGGGCGGTTGTGGAGCATTAATACAATTTAACTTCATTATAGGCCTTTGTGGTGCAGTTTTAATGCTGGGCAAATGCCTATCAAGCACCTCAAAAACACACATAGGGCATTTGGGGAGCATTAAAAACTCTTCCCAAATGCCTGGCTACCGCCTGTCAAACGCTATAGGTGCATTTGTCAAGCGTTAGAAATTAATCAAGTGTGAACGAGCCCTAATACAGTGAAACGTGCTGATACTATACACGGTCACTGTACTAATTACACTGGCTGGGGTTGACGTCTAGGAGCAATCAAAGTGTTAACTGTGTGCCTAACAATGTGTAATGCATGTAATATGCACTGCTTTTATTATGGGATGTGACAGCCACATCGCTGCTCTCCATTCAGAGTCCTGTGTTCTTAGTAAACAGAGGGCTCTGAACTGTCATTCGCTAAGCCAATCAGCAGGTCCCAGCCATAAATCATTGGCCGAGACCTGCTGATTGGCTTGAGGTGTAGCAAATGACAGCACAGAAGGGGCTGTTGGCGCCCACTACCCGAAAATGACAGATCAGGTACATGTACATGATTTGGTACAGCAGGGCCGCTTTGGTTCGGTAAAACTGCGATAGATGGTCTGCAGGCGTTTAAATTAGCTTTAATCAAATCAAACTGGCAGAATGGTAACAAAAAGGTCTTATTCTGACCGACCTCAAACAGCAAGTCACGGTTAACAAACACAATTATAGAACAGGGATGCAGCTCTTATACACCGGAGATCATAAGAAACAGGTCTTCCTTAATCCGTAGAAATGTATTAGAATATATTGGTACAGGTCCTCTATGGCAGTACCCAGCTCCCCATGCCCATTTTTCACCACACCCTGAGAGTGGCCAAAATTGATCAACTATTTATCAATTATCAACATTCACCCCCTAGACACCAGTGGGGTTCAGATTTAAATGTGGAACTTTCAGACTTAATACAAGGTTCAACAACCATCTGCCAAAACAAACCGTTACACATTTGCCTATCCCTAGTGGAATATCGGTTTATTGGTGTGTTTGTTAGGAGACACCTGGTATGGAGTTGTGTTCATATTGCTTTTGTCCAGTATATATATGGAGCTCATAATGTACTCATTTTAGTGTTAAATGTTTACATCACATTTAATAATTAGGGGTGATTGACTTTTAGAATTGGGTACTGTGGATGAACATGGTAATCTGTGGATGAGCATGGTAATCCGTGGCCTGTTGTTTTCTAGGTTATGTTTTGTATATGACAGAATTTACCAGCTACAACGTATGTAAAGCTCAGTTTGAATCATTGATGCTAATCAGTAAAGGACTGAATTATTTAAAACATATATGAGCTGAAACAGTGATGCAAAAACCGTCAGGCCACTGAATGCCTTTCTCCGTGTGCTCCTTTCCCAGTTACTGTGGCCATCACACTTACAGATGGATGGATGAGGAATTTTGCAGCCCAGTGATCAGAGCTTAAAGGGGAACTCAAAATCTAAGTCCCCCTTATTGACAGTGCATGGCAGTGAGTGGATTCATAGTCACTATTCAGTCTAATAGCAGCTTTTGAATCCATTGACTGCCATCTACTGTCATACAATAGTAAGGTGGATCTGATAGGGAAGTAGTCGGTTCTGCGCACCTAGTGACAAGTCATCTCCCAAATAAAGCCATCACCATATTTAGGTAATGGCATCACCACTAGGTCCTTTGTTTATGTATAGCATTTGGCTGAGGAGTCTTGTGGTTGACAGCTGAATGGGGTCAGAAATATAGCCCTGTGGGGAAGCTGTGATACATATGACAGCCTCCTAGTAGATATGCCTCCATATGTGAGCCAAAAGTTGGTCTTAAAAGTTATTGGGTTTAATACCACTTTAATTATCATCAGTTTCTTAATCTGCAAAAAAATTCTTTAAGAATTTGTTGCTATCATAGCGACAGGGTTTTTTTTTTTTTTTTTTTTTTTTTAAGTGAAACTAAAAGGCAAGAATAAGAATACTCACCTATGCTCCAATGCCTGTAAGCTTCCTTGGTGGCTTCTTCTGAGCGCCAGTCCTTGTCCATCTTGATTGGCCGGTGCCAGATGGCATTCCTCTTAGGCATGCATGGGAGTCAATCATCTCAGCGAACTAGCAATGAACAAGAAATGTAGATGAAGCTGCACATGCACAGCATTGTGCATTTTCTGCAGAGGATTGCAAACAGGCAGGTAAGTTTATTGCAGAGAAGAAACATGCAATATCTCCTCTGCAATAAAAGACCCTGTGTTTGCCTTCAGGTAGAGCCATTACATGAATTTAATCACCTGTGTTAGTAATGTTACCAAAAATGGTGCACATATGTCTGAATTAGGCACAGGTAGTCCTTAAGGGACCTACTAAGAGAAAACTGTAAGGCCTCTTTCACATGGGCGTTCCGTATGTCCATTTTTCATCTATCCATTTACAGATGAAAAACAGACACCCATGTATTTCTATGGATTAGCGTATGTATACGGATGATCATCTGTTTACATCTGTTAAAGTCCACATCCGTTAACATACCTTTTTCTTTTTTCTTCCATTACAAAAAAACGGAACGGTGCTTAATCCATTGATGGGTAGATCAATAACAGATCCTTTGAAAATGGAGAGAATACACAGCATTAGGCAAGCGCAAGGAGTAGCAACAGAATCCCCTAGAGATGCGATTGTTCCTTTCCACCACTACAAAGATAGAGAAAGAATATGGCAAAAACTGCGTGAGACCACAATAGCACATTTTTGCAGACAGGAGAAAAAAAGTTAAATATAACTTGTTTCCCAGCATGTCTGATTGGGGGGAAGGATGGAAAAGACTGAGATCCCATGAAGAACGAAGTGACTGTGTGAAAAACTAGATTTACAGGAAATGAATATTGAGGGTTGGACAGGGGAGGTTTAAAGAGGGTTCGGGGCTTGGAAGAGAAAAATGGCAGGTGGTTTCTAAAAGGGGAACGTGAACAGGTGTTGGAGGGAGATGGGGAGAGGAGGGAAATTGGGAAGGGGAATTAGCTACACCTTTACTCCCCCTTTTTTTTCTCTTTCCTTTTCCTCACTGGTGGCATGACTCCCAAATTGGATATAGCAGGAGGGTTAGATAAGCAGCAGGACCTACAAGGAAGATTAGTATGAAATGGCAGGAAGTCTGGAGGTCAAACTTGCTCCTAAACTCTAGATTCCCTATGCTGCGGGAGAGGGGGAGGAGTAGGCGTGTGTCCAGAGCCACACCCCAACTTGGGAATCGATAGTGGGAAGTACCCACGACAGACTCCAGGGCAATATTTAGGCCAAGGGTTTTTTATTGCAGGGAAGAGATGCGGTGGGTGGGAGGGGGAGTAGTTGGGTGAAGGGAGTATGGGAGGGGTAGGATAGGGGGAAGGTCCATGATTTGAGTAGTCTATATCTCTTTTCCTTTTAAGAGAAATGTGGAGGAGAAGAGAAATATTAGATAGCTATGAGCCTGATTAATCTTACGACATAACGTGAAAGGTTTAAATTCTCCCACTAAAAGACACAAAATACTTAGGGAAGTTCACCAACTTTCAAAAGATGCAGTGTTTTTACAAGAGACACATTTATCATATGAAACTAAGGTTAACTTATTTTCAAGATACTATCCAACTTGGTATTATGCGGACTCACCAACAAAGAGCAAAAGGAGTGGCGATTGGGTTCTCAAAAAATGTGGGCTTTGATTTGGCTCGATGGGCACTGCTATCACAGAGTTGTCAACCCAAGCAGCAGGAGTCAGATTCTTGCCGCTGGAATTCAGTGTGGCAAAAAACCTGTGCCTAAGGACAGGTGCCATTGTATGGGCACAGCTGCCTTCTGTGGTCTCTGCCGTAGATATCCCAGGAGGCTGTTGGAACAGGGCCAATGTCATTCTTGCCTAGGTGAGAATGAACCCCGGAGTGGGGAGTTAAAAAAAAAATGTAAACACAGAAAAAAAGGCATCATGGTTAGGAAAGGTTGCAGTGCAGCAAAGTTTTTTTTATTTTTTCCTGGTCTGAGTATTTAAAAAACTGCTGATCTACTGGGATTTTCATGCACAACCATATCTAGGGTTTACAGAGAATGGTCTGAAAAAGAGAAAATATCCAGTGAGAGGCAGTTGTGTGGACGAAAATGCCTGATTGATGTCAGAGGAGAATGGGTAGACTGGTTTGAGATGATAAAAAGGCAACAGTAACTCAAATTACCACAATTACAACCAAGGTATACAGAATACCATCTCTGAATGCACAACACATCGAACCTTGAAGCAGATGGGCTACAGCAGTAGAAGACCACACCAGGTGCCACTCTTATCTGTTAAGAACAGGAAACGGAGGCTACAAGTCACACAGACTCATCAAAATTGGACAATAGAAGATTGGAAAACCGTTGCCTGGTCTGAGGAGTTTAGATTTCAGCTGCAACATTCAGATGGTAGGGTCACAATTTGTTGTACATAACATAAAAGCATGGATCCATCCTGCCTTGTATCAATGGTTCAGGATGGTGCTGGTGGTGTAATGGTGTGGGGGATAATTTCTTGGCACACTTTTTGCTATGTCCATCCATTTATGACTACGGTGTACCCATCTTCTGATGGCTACTTCCAGAAGGATAATGCACCAGGTCAAAAAGCTCAAATCAAACAGGTTTGAGATGACAATGAGTTCACTGTACTCCAATGGCCTCCACAGTCACCAGATCTCAATCCAATAACTTTTCCAATAGCTTGTTGAATCTATGCCATGAAGAATTAAAGCGATTGTAAAAAGTCTCAAGGTGTTTTATCTTCATACATTCTATGCATGAAGGTAAAAATTCTTCTGCGTGCAGCAGTACCCAAGTCCCCTGAATACATTCCTGAGCTCCATCCAGCAATGTGCATGACAGCCTTGGCTGTCCTGAGTCTCTGCCTCCTCATTGGCTGAGACAGCAAGCTGGAGCCATTGGCTCCTGCTGCTGTCAATCACAGCCAGTCAGTCAATGTGGGGCAGGGCCAAGCCATGACTGTGTGTGAATTTACACACAAAGAATTGGGTGCCCCCATAGCAAGCTGCTTGCTATGGGGGCAACCAACTGAAAGGGGGAGCCAGGAGAGTCTGCGGGGGACCCGAGAAGAGGAGGATCCAGGCTGCTCTGTGCAAAACCACTACACAAAGAAGGTAAGTATAGACATGTTTTTTATTTTACAAAAGAAAAATTAACTTTTAGTATCGCTTTAAGGAAGTTTTGAAGGCAAAAGGGGGTCCAACCCAGTACTAGCAAGGTGTACCTAATAATGGCCGGTGAGTGCATAATTACACTGCCTGCTTATTGCCCAAGTTATTTACTTAAAGCTGTAACTGTAGCTAAAGTGTTGTGGGAGAAGTGTTGTCCAACATGGATTACCAAATCTAATCCATTCTGACGAGGAACAGGTCTTTAAAACCCACTTTTTTAAAGAACTGTAAACTCTGATCAACATGGATGAGAACCATACCATACCTTATCCAGCAGGAGATACCCTTTGTGAACATTTAAACCAAACTTTGTTTTGACGCCCTCACTGATGGTGCTAAGGAAACAAAGCAGACATATTACAGCTTTAATACATGCAAACAACTGTTTAAGTCTGGATTAATTCCTTACTTCCTCTTCTCTGCCTATAGACAGTTTGGTGTGCTTGCTGCTGGAGTGGAATATACCAGCAGCACAGCTCAAAAATAGTTTGAAAAAGGTTGAGGAAAATGCTGCAGCAATAAATATTTCAATGCCAAAGTTTATAAAGACTTCCAATCTGGTAAAAAGTTTCTCCACAATTTAGTTCTCTCAGCTAAACAAACTAGTTTATTGCTGGGAGAAAAATGTTTGAGGTTGCAGAAAAGCTGCCAGGAATTACAGTGTCCAAGATTCAATTATCTGAAGGCCTGTCAAAGAAGCCACTTGTTTCCAGTATCACACATTGCTACTTCTAATAAAGAGTCAAAGTCTGATATTGCTGCAGATTTATTAAATGTTTTGTACAGACAATGGAGGGAAAAAAAAACCCGCAATTACATTGACTGGTTTACAGCTCCATCTCCACAGTCCATCACCTGTTAATGGAAATTTAGACTTTACTTAATGTTTCTTGAACACAGGGTCCAAGATTTTATGCCTTCAGTTCCAGGCACAGTTGAAGTACCAAGTTTTCCTATCCACTATCCCATGATTTTCTGAACTGTCTGGAGAGCGGAGGAGATCATGTGCATCCATCCAATCAATGGCTGTGAGAATAGTCAAATATAGCTGTAGTCGGCCTGACATTGACTTATACAGGCTCAGATGACAGCTGTTCACACACGACTCCCAACTGCGCCTGCAGGAATCCAGATAGTTTCCACAGGAATTTGAAGCAGTGTATAAACACTTGTGACTGGAGCCCAAGATAATCCCCACCAGTGTTTACACACAACATCTCATGCTTTGAGGGACATCATTTCAGCTCATTCTAGACTTGTTAGCATGTCATTTGTCCCTAGCCTCAATTACTTTTGCATGTCATCTCTTTAATGGATAACTTCTGGAGAAGTAAGCAGGTCACAGCAGGCAACATTAACTTTTGCTATGTTTATGATATTTTCTGTGCATATGATTGCCAGATCAGAAGGATTTCCACCAGGATGGGAATATGGTTACAGAATGTACTTGCTTATTTCCCAAATTATCTACTGCCATGTGGCGAAAAAGTTTGAAGGTGCACAGGCTGTTACTCGTACCAATTATTATATATACAGATTTTCAAATACAAAACTATTTAGATTGTCTATTGTAACTGACAGATCTCCTTGCAACTGAAGCACTCAGATTCTACAAACTACAATATATACCATGACAGTCTCCTACACTTTGAGACAGTATTTGCATGAAAAGCATAATTTTCACAATTTGTTCTGGGATAGTAGACTAGGAAGTGAGTCAGCTTCCTCGTATGTCTATGAACCAGGCAGATAAAATACAAGTTTGCCATCATATACAGCACCATCTTTTCTGATCTTGCACAGTTTGGTTTTACAACACTGCACAAACACAGCCTATTTAAAGTATACAAAAGAAGTATTGAATGAACTGAAAGATCTGTTTAGACCAAGATAAATTTTTGTCGACAGCTGATGTTGCTTCCCTCTACACAAACATACAACATGCTGATGGGAAGATGGCGTTTCAGTTTTCCCTTATAAACTCTGACATCCCTCCAGCTTAAAAAGAGTATCATATTTTAGATTTTGCACTATTGTTGGTTTAACAATAAGTTTTATTTGCAAGAGAGGGGGGTGACTATGGGGGTCAAAACTTGCCCCCAGTCTGGCAAATATATTCATGTCAAAGTGGGAATCTGAGGTTATTTTCAATAAACAATGGGCCAATTTGCTTTTATATAAGCAATACATTGATGATATCCTTCTTTGGAAGGGGGATAAGTAATCATTAATTGAATGTATGGCCTATTTGAACCATAATATTTAACATTAATTTGTCATATATACACTGCGCAAAAAATAAAAAGGAACGCTTTGAAAACACATCAGATCTCATATGGGGAAAACTATCATGCTGGATATCTATATTGATATGGACTGGGTAATGTGTTAGGAATGTAAAGATGCCCCATCGTTTGTAGGTTGATAATTTTCATTTCCATCAGAGGACTGAATTCAAAGACACCCAGAAAATAAAATGATGCAGCACGCTAGTCCATTTTGCTGAAATTTCATTGCAGCAACTCAGAATGGTACTCAGGAGTCTGTATGGGCCCCACGTGCTTGTATGCATGGCTGACATCGAAGATCTAAACCAGGGCATCACTGAGCTCCTGGACAGTCTGAGGCGCAACCTGGCGGCATTGGATGGGCCAAAGCATGATTTCCCAGAGGTTTTCTATTGGATTTAGGTCACCCGAGCGTGGAACTGCCTGCATACTCTCGCCATATGAGGCCCGGCATTGTCGTGGAGGAACCCAGGACCCGCTGCACCAGCATAGGGTCTAACAATGGGTCCAATGATTTCATCCCGATATCAAATGGCAGTCAGGGTGCCATTGTCTAGCCTGTAGAGGTCTGTGCATCCCTCCTTGATATGTCTCCACAGACCATAACTGACCCACCACCAAAACGGTTATGTTAAATGATGTTACAGGTATTCAGTAGCAAAGAAATTTCACAGAAGGAGTTATTGCACAGATGGCAACCTAACCGTACCACAATTTAATTCACTGAGCTCCTGAGAGTGACCCATTTTACAAATGTTTGTAGAAGCAGTCTGCATGCCTAGGGGCTTTATTTTATACACGTGGCCATGAAGGTGGGTGGACACCTGAATCCAATGATTTGGAGAGGTGTCCCAATACTGTATATTATATATATTCTCTATATCTTCCCTGCATTGCTAAATTTTTAAGATTTATATAAAAATGCATAAAAAAATGGAATGTAAAAGAAAATCCCAAATATTTGGGCTGTCCCCAGCAAAGTAATGGAGGGGAAATCTTCCAATGGGGACAGTACACTGCGCAAAAATAAAAGGAACACTTTTTAATCAGAGCATAGCATCAAGTAAGTTAAACTCCTGGGATATTGATCTGGTCAGTTAAGTAGCAGAGGGGGTTAGTAATCAGTTTCAGCTGCTTTGGTGTTAAACAGGTGCACTAGATGGGCAACAATGAGACTACTATCCCCAAAACAGGTGGAGGTCACTGACTTTTTTCCCTACTCTTTTCTGACTGGTTTTCACTAGTTTTGCATTTGGGTAGAATCAGTGTTGCTACTGGTAGCATGAGGAGATACCTGAACCCTACAGTCCAACTGCTCCTGGATTGCACATCAATACGTGCCATTGCCAGGTGGTATGCTACATCTCTCAGCACTGTCTCAAGGTCATGGAGGAGATCCCATGAGACAGGAAGTTACTCTAGGAGAGCTGGACAGGGCCAAATGTGGCCCTTAACCCATCAGCAGGACTGGTATCTGCTCCTTTGTGCAAGAATAAACGGGATGAGCACTGCCAGAGCCCTACAAAATGACCTCCAGCAGACCACTGGTGTGAATGTCTGACCCAAAAAAACAAAAAAAAAAAAAACAAAAAAAAAAAAAAATCAGAAACAGACTTCATCAGGGTGGTCTGAGGGTCTGATGTCCTCTAGTGGGCTTTGTGCTCACTGCCCAGCACCATAGAGCTCAATTGGCATTTGCCATTGACCAGAATTGGCATGTCTGCCACCCTGCGCTTTTCACAGATGCGAGCAGGTTCACCCTGAGCACATGTGAAAGACGTGAAAAGGTCAAGCCATGAGAACATTATGCTGCCTGTAACATCATTCAGCATGACCGTTTTGGCGGTCGGTGATAGTCTGGGGAGGCATATTCATGGAGGGACACAGACCTCTACAGGCTAGACAATGACATACTGACTGCCGTTAGGTATCGGAATGAAATCCTTGGACTTACTGTCAGACCCTCTGCTGGTGCATTAGGTCCTGGGTGCCTCCTGGTGCAAGACAACGGTGTTGTCAGGCATGCATACAAGCATATGAGGGCCATACAAATTACCGACTACCATTTTGAGTTGATGCAATGAAATTTCAGTAGAATGGACTAGCCGGCATCATTTTTTCACTTTGAATTCAGTCTTCTGTAGTTGGTAGTTTGATTTTCCAAGTGTCTTTGATGGAAATAAACGATGCAGCATCCTTACAATGCCACCACATTACCTAGTCCATATCAGTATAGATATCCAGCATGATATTTTTCCCTATGGAGATTGAATGTGTGTTCAAAATGTCCCTTTATTTTTTTTTTGAGCAGGTAGTTCTGGTGACTTAAGGGTCTCCAATGAATTCTGTTAATTTAAAAAAAGAATTTCCTCACTTCTTGCTTGGCTATGGGACAGGAAGTGACAATCTCAGGAGGGTTATAACCCGTCAGCTTTTTCACAGTGTCCCATTTAGATACAAACAAAAGTTATGCCTATAGTTCTCACTTCTTTTCAGCATTGAACCTAGGCATTTGAAACCTTTATAGGAACATAACCTACAGTACCACTAAGTACATTCAAGCATATAAAATTACATGAATGTTGTTGCAATCTTTTAAAGGTCTGCTTTTTAAGCACTGTATATATTTATGTAAGACTGACTGAGAAGCTGTGCTTCCATTCTCTGTCCATTGAGTGATTTTTTTTTTGTTACGTTCAACCAGTATTAAAGTTCAAAGTTCTGTATATCAAAAAGTGTTATGAAAGAGCAAGGATGGATTAAAATCCTCCAATTTTACTTTTGCTGTGTATTATCAGGAGATTTCATTTTCTGTTCCAGAGACACAAGAGGTAGAACAAATTTCTACTATGAATTTCTACAAAGTAAGGGAAATCCCTTTTTACAGTTGTTACCAGAACAGGTGTCCCTAAATAGAGGTCTACTTTTTCTAGGGGAAACTGTAAAATCTTTGGATGGTACATTCACCCTCTTGTCCTGGTGACCATTATTACTAACAGGGACAGAACGCAAGAACCCCCAAAAATAAACAAAAAAACAAACTTGCTGCTGAGAGGAAGACTGTTTTGGCATAAACAGTTAATGCCAAATAGTTTTACAATCCTTTTAGCACCACTGATTTCTGCCTGTACACCCGCAGGTTTCAGAAAGTCTAGCCAGGCTTCAATCCCATTTACTTAAATCGAATCAGACAATTTTACTAAAAGATGGACACATCATCCTTTGGTGTGAAGCAGTGCCGGGACAAGGTAGTCTAGTGCCCAGGGCAACTACGCCAAATTGTGTCCCCCCCCCTCCCCAAAATGAGCATTATGGGTCAGCAAAAATCCTCTCCCTCCCTCAACAATTTGAACACTAATCTTTACACTTCCCCCTAAGCATAAATTCTCATTGCAAGCCAAAATTCTCCTTAAACTAAAAGTCTTTTCAATAGGAATCCCTCCTTCCCAGCTCAAATCCTCTCCCTCCCCCAAACCCCCCCTTAGCACATCCTCTGCACCTCAAATGTCCCCTCTGACCATAAATACCCCCCCCCAAATTTCCCCACCTATCAGAACCCCCCCTCCAGTCGTCCCTACCATCACCCCCCCACCCAAATCCCCCTTTCTATCAGAAGTACACTCTAGTACAAATCCCCCCTCCAAAATTACCCATTTTAGCAAAATCCCCACTATGCCCAGAGCAGCTGCCCCTCCTGTCCACCCCTTGTCCTGACTCTGCTCTGAAGAACACCAAGTAGAATGTTTGTATAGATTGAAAACCCTAGCAGACGTATGATGGGGTAGTGCTTCATGTTACATGTATGGTAATGTCTTCATGCTAAAATAATTAGGCCAAGGTAAAGCATTCTACAAAGGACAAAGTATTTTCCTCATGAACTTTATTGTGTTGAACACAGATAACAGTAGGATAAAGGTCAAATAAATAGGTTGATGAAATACATTCCAGCTCTATAACAAATTCACTTTTATTAGCATAAAATATCAGTTACTATTGCAGCACAGTGTGAACCTGAAAGAAAAAAAAAAAAAAAAAAAAAAAAAAAAGTTTAGAATGTTAGAAGTCAAAGTCCTGCTTCTGCCACAATATCAAAAACCTTAGCAATATATTAACACCAGATATTTTAGAGTGGGATTATATGCATCTTTGTTATATTGCTGTCTGGACCTGACGTTTGTAAGGTATTCTGCACTGAGAGCTGTAGGCTGCCCTTGCCAACTGCTCCTTTCAAAATGCTGGCCTATAACAACCATGCTGTAATTGAAAACAGACTGCCAAGAAATAGGAATGTGTGTCCAATTTAGTAAATGTTCCAATTCAGCAAATTCTAAAAAATATATCTAGCAGCAGGACAGTTTGTGGTACATGATGTGCAGTGGTAGAGTAAGTGGGGACATGCGTGCCAACTCACTGGTGGTCAGTGGAGTGAGTGGCTCCAGTAGTAGGTCAGTGGTTAACTTATCTGATGGTCCCACAGGTTTCAGGCACTGAAACTTAAGGTCACACTTGTCCTACAGCTCCCCAACTGCAGATTTGCATTGTTAACATATTTCCATCAATAGTGCAAGCTAACCTATCGTGTTTCTGGCAATGACAGTGGAAAGTGCTGTTGATTGGCTCATAAGTCCTGAGCAGAAATCAAGTCCCCGTCATTCTGCTAATGAAGGTCAGTGGGAGAGCAGAGAGCACGCTTTTTCCTGGTTTTAAAAAGGTAACGACTATATGTTAGAGTGTAGTTGAAGGCGACTGAAAATGACAAAAAAACAAAAATATGAAAAAATAGGAGACTGATAGTACCCACATTTGTATTTGTACTAGCATTTTGCACATCAGCCAGACTATTACATTGCAAAATGCGGTGAGTTTACCAAAAGTTAGTTTTTGGTTGGAAGCAAGCACAAAATTACCTTGGTGAAGGCTGTCAGTTGATTATAAAAACAGCAACTCACCAAGTTTCATTGGTTTACTGTAGCAAACAAAAGTGAATGGTCTGGACCCAATTCTGGTGTTGGCAGAGGATTAAAATATGCCTGCCAAAAATGTTAATTTTCCTTAAAGAATTCTCATATGCATGTACATGTAAACCCCACGTCTAATGTGTAGCATGTTTGACATCATGCCTTAGTGTATACAATTTTTAATGTGTATGAAGGCAGATAAAAAACCCCTAAAACCTGTAATACATATGTACAGAATGGAAAAATTTGTTTCGTATGAAATCATTGTTACCACTTTTGTTCCATATATTTGTTTGAATTTCTTTAGTTTTGTTTATTCAATTTAACGAATTTTGAATTTTCCAGAATTATACGAATCAAACCATTTGAAATCTGTACGAATAGCAGCTAGCTGTTATGGAGTGGGCTGGGAAGTCAGCCACCACGTCCTTAAAGTGAAAGTAAACCCAATTTTGTATCTTACCTACAGATAAGCTTTTAATAAGGCTTACCTGCAGTGCTGTACATAGCTCCTAAACGTGCACAGTTTAGGTGATTTACTGTAGAAGCACCGGTGATGTCACCAGCGCATGCACATTGCGCGAAATGGACAGCATGCCATCCATTGAGAGCGCTGTGCTGTGACAAACTTGTGCATGCATGGGATTTCTGACAGCACGGCTTGGTCAGATGGCCACAGCCCATGAACTCTGAAAACACCAGGTGAAGAGAGCTGAGCGCTCTGCTAAAGGGCTTAGTTTTCAGGTGCGTCTTTCGCAATGTGCTAGTATGTGATACACACTAGCACATTTCTTAAATTTGCGGGGAGAGGATTTTTTAAAAAATGTTTGCAGTTTACTACTGCTTCTCAGCTTCTTCACCAGGGCTTTCCCACTGACCGTTTAATGTAAACAAAAGAAAGTCAGCAATGAAAAAAAAAAAAAAACAAACCCCCCCCCCCCCCCACAAAAAAAAACAAAAAACAAAAAAAACCCCACAGTGTGAGGTGTCAACCCCCTCCATTCCTACCAGGTCCTTTGACCCTTTTAACAAGGGGGCCTCAGATCCCGCCCCCCATGTGAATGAGTCTGGGGCACATAGTACCCCTACTCATTCACCAAAAGAGAAAAAAAAAAAGTTTGACAAGTCCTTTATTAAACAAAGATAAATGTCCCCTGAAGTAGATCCAATGTCAATCACGATAAATGCAGGCCACCAACACGGGAAAAAAAAAAAAAAAAAAAAAAAAAAAGCTCTGCAACTGACAAAGGCTCCCGACATCTGACAGCTCTGCCGTGCAACAGTTCTCAACCAAGGGGCAGAACTACCGAACCACTCCCAGATCTACAAAATTTGCTTTGTTGAGATCTCTATGAACTAAAGGGGATGCAGAGGACAATGGGCAGCTCGGAATTTGAGAAGTACAAAAAAAATTACCTGGTTTTGTCAAACAGGTTTAACAAAACTCTTCCAAATATATTCCATTTCATTAAAAAAAAAAAAAAAGGCAATAAGAATTGTTGGGTTTTACATACAACAAAAAAAGTTTGATCTCCACCATGCCTGTACTCTCTGGATTTCTTAGTTTACAAAATCACTTTCGTGACTGTTTAACTGCATATCCTACCAGTAACAGCACTTCCTGTTGCAGTCTGACAACACCAAGACAGTGCTGTGCAATTTCCAGTGGCATGGTCAGCCTGCCATGCAAGCTAGTTTAATTGGCCATTTTGCTGCTGAGCCAATAGTCCTAATAGAAAGCCAAAAGCCTGGTACACACTGGCTGAACATGGTATCGACCGGTTCAACAGAAACTGGCCGACATTCAGCCCACGTGTACAGCAGCCTTTCCAGCTTGTCAAAACGGCACGCTGAAAAAACAGATCAGCAGTCGCAGTCATTACAGTCCCCCAATCAGAACACAATAGCTCAGCGGGGAGATACAGTTTTTCATTCAGCCCTCTGCGATGAATGGAAAAAGAAAAACGGCCTGTGCGTACCAGGCTTAACAGCAACTGAGCATATGGCAGGCTGATCGTGATGCTGCCAAAAGGCACAGCAGCAACTTAACAGAATTTCCTGTTGCAGACTGCTAACGGATGAATTTACAGGCAAGAAACTTTGCAACAGATTATACAAGATTTATAGCGACAATAGTTTGTACATCGCTTTACAAAATTTACAAGATAGCTTGCTTAAGAAAATCACAGTGTGAAACCTACCGAACAATGAAAATTACTGGACGACAACAATAATTCGATAAATACTCATACCTGAACTACTTTTCTTTAATGACATTCCTAGAAAAAAAAAAAAAAACTCATTACAAAAATTCAGTATTTTATCTGCAAGTGTTAACGTTATCTGAAAATAAATCTTTATTCCAGAAAAATAGATGTCTTGTGAAATATTAGATCACAACATATAGAGCAAGAAATATAAAAATATAGCTATAAATAAAGCTATACAAAAAATATTACATCCCATGGAACTTGAAAAAAGATCTGTTTATGTACATATGCGAAGTCAACAAAGTTCTTAATCAGCCAAAATATCAATACATGTGTACTCTGGAAAAAGTAGTTCTACCTTTGGCATCTATTTCCCCTTTTATTAGAAATAATCTGTAGAGTTTGGCAGAACTGTCCTTCAGGCTCTGACATGGACACTAAAGTTTTTATCACTTCTCCATTCAAGATTCCCCTAGTTACAAGAGGTTTGTTTCCTTGCATGAACTGCACATTTTAAATCCGCCAACAATTCAATGGAATTTGAATCAGGGTTTTGGCTAGGGTAGTTCTTAAACTTAATTTCTTCTGATCCATTCATTGATGAATTTGCTTGTGTGCTTCAATTATCGTGTTTTTGGTCCAACTTTTGACACAATATGATACGATGTAGAATTTAGAGTCAACTCCATGACTCAGGTCTTGAAGCAGCAAAGCAACCCTAAACATGTCTACAGTTATGTTGGCCAAATAACTTAATTTGACAAGGACAAGCCAGCCTGTAATTATCACTTTTACTGTTACTTTTAGATCCTTACAGTAAATTTATCAATGTAAAAATAATTTGGGGATATTTTTAAATCCTTTGCCAAGCTCAGGCATCCACAGCCTTCTGAGGGCCAAGGGAGCTTTTTCTTGGTACAATGACACCACACATCTCAATAGCAAAGAACTCCAGACCCTAGATAAATTAAGTGCTTGTAAAGGCTTTTTTTTTTTTTTTTTAACCTTCATGCATTCTATGCATGAAGGTAAAAAGCCTTCAGTGTGCAACTCCCCCCCCCCCCCCCCCCACAGCCCCCCCCTAATGTTTACCTGAGCCCAAATCCCATCCAGCAATGTACACAAAAGCAGCAGCTCTCTCAGATCGCTCCCTCATTGGCGGAGACAGCAGCAGGAGACATTGGCTCCCACTGTCAATCACAGCCAGTGAAGAGGGAACGGGGCCAAGCAGCACTGCCTCTTATGAAGACAGGTGGCTTGGGAGCAAGCATGCATGAATGCCCCCAGAGCAAGCAGTTTGCTCTGTGGGCACTCAGCAGGGGGAGGGGAACCCAAGAAGAGGATTGGAGCTGTTCTGTGCAAAACCATTGCACATAGAAAGTATAACATGTTATTTTTAAAAAGGAGTATGGACAAAGCTCTGTCATTCTTGTGGGTCACAGGAGTGACCTTTTTCTGCATTCCTGTGACCCAGATTCAGGAGACAGCAGAAATTGGCCTGCTATCAGAGCTGGTCCAGGCTCTGCAGGGATCCCAGCAGCATTGGGATCCCCCAGATGCCTGACCGGCAGCTGGCTAGGCTTTTCAGCACACTGCAGAGAGGCCGAGCCAGCGGCTCCCACCCTCTCTACAGCTCAGCACTCCAACGAGTGCTGCAGGGGCAAAGTGGCGAGCCAGTGACTGTCAGTCACTGGCTCTCTGATCAAAGACAGCTGATCACTCAGTTCTCGGTCTTCAGTGAACACTCCGTTTTGTATAGAGGTGGTGGAGGATAGCTGCAGCATCGGATTGTCACTGTAGACATCTAGGAAAGTATGTTTATTCATTTAAACCCACACTATTAAAAATGTCCACCTGCATACTACCTAATGAGGTTCTACTCACTGGCACCTAATCTGAACTGCCTAATTTCATAGATTTTGAAGTGTAGTTTTTCCTTGTGACAAGTCATTTACATTACAAGAATACAGCATGTCAATTATATGCTGTCTTTTATATATGCATACATTTCCTTCATTGGCATGGTTGAAGATCTGTTTGCTTGTTAAAGAAGGCCTAAACCCTCGCCTTGGAAAGAAGGCCTAAACCCTCGCCTTGGAAAGAAGGCCTAAACCCTCGCCTTGGAAAGAAGGCCTAAACCCTCGCCTTGGAAAGAAGGCCTAAACCCTCGCCTTGGAAAGAAGGCCTAAACCCTCGCCTTGGAAAGAAGGCCTAAACCCTCGCCTTGGAAAGAAGGCCTAAACCCTCGCCTTGGAAAGAAGGCCTAAACCCTCGCCTTGGAAAGAAGGCCTAAACCCTCGCCTTGGAAAGAAGGCCTAAACCCTCGCCTTGGAAAGAAGGCCTAAACCCTCGCCTTGGAAAGAAGGCCTAAACCCTCGCCTTGGAAAGAAGGCCTAAACCCTCGCCTTGGAAAGAAGGCCTAAACCCTCGCCTTGGAAAGAAGGCCTAAACCCTCGCCTTGGAAAGAAGGCCCAAACCCTCGCCTTGGAAAGAAGGCCCAAACCCTCGCCTTGGAAAGAAGGCCCAAACCCTCGCCTTGGAAAGAAGGCCCAAACCCTCGCCTTGGAAAGAAGGCCCAAACCCTCGCCTTGGAAAGAAGGCCCAAACCCTCGCCTTGGAAAGAAGGCCCAAACCCTCGCCTTGGAAAGAAGGCCCAAACCCTCGCCTTGGAAAGAAGGCCCAAACCCTCGCCTTGGAAAGAAGGCCCAAACCCTCGCCTTGGAAAGAAGGCCCAAACCCTCGCCTTGGAAAGAAGGCCCAAACCCTCGCCTTGGAAAGAAGGCCCAAACCCTCGCCTTGGAAAGAAGGCCCAAACCCTCGCCTTGGAAAGAAGGCCCAAACCCTCACCTTGGAAAACAACCCAGTTAAAAATACCTTTTTTCCTTTTTATAAGTGATCAAAACCTGTATTCATTTACATAAGGAACTCAGAAGCAATGGCTGTGCAGTGAGAGCATGTCAGCAGAAGCGTGATTATTGGATTATCTCCCAGCACAGCTAGAAAACGGACCACGCTGTGCTCATACCTACTGTGGTCAGTTTTATTAGGAAAGCAGAGGGCCTGGCAGGAACACCAAGAATTTCACACAAAGGAAGCAATACAAAGAATGGGATACTTTCATACCTCAGGAAGATTAAGTTTGACCCTTTTTCAGCATTTAAAGAATATGTAAACCCAATGTCCACTGGGTGTAACTTCCCAATACTATACACCCTCGGTTCAAATATTTGAATATTTAAGCTTTGATTCCTTCTTTGCAGTGCTACGCACAATTCAAAAAGCACCATTATGGACCTACTGAGCCATGAAAAAAAACAAACAAAAAAAACCCCTTAGTTTGGCCAAGATGTTATCAACCTAAGCAAGGAGGTTAGGATTGCAGTGATACTCAGGTTTGGGAAGCCTCCAGTATCTACAGAAGTACATAGTTTTGAAGAGAAAGAAAGGTGCGTAAAGGCACATTGACATATTTTACTATTGGGCCCCATGCACACTAGCATTTAAGCTCCTAGAATCTATTAGAACACCACTAGCTTCTAGGAGCAGAAAAATATATCGGTGTCCATACACACTTTAGGCTATTTTTTTTTGGTTTTTTTGGGTTTTTTTTTCAGAGAAAGCGCATGTGAGTGAAACATTATGTCCTAGTAATCAGCCACATCTCCCCTGCTTGCGGCAGTACACTGGGCTTTCCCGTCCATCGCCAAGCTTTCGCAGTGACATCATCCCGGGACGCCGCAATCATGTGGTCCCTGCATCTGACAGGCTCAACTCCATTCATCACCACTGCACATCCCCGAGCAGATGGGCCAGACACCTGACCCAGGCACTTCCTCCAAGCCACAGGCTCAAGTGTTTGTTCCATTGCTTATTCCAATAAAGGTACTCTCCCTAGTGGGGTTTTTATATTACTACCACCACAGCGCTATTTTTTTCTATGGAGCTCTCCAAACTCTGGCCCTTGGGCTGGATGCAGCCCCTTGCTTGCCTTTATCTGATCCTTGAGGTACCACCCCTTCCACTGACCAATGATGGGGCATTGTTATTCCCACTGGTGCCAGGGCATTTTCTATTCCCAATGGCCACAGTCCAGCCCCCCCTAAAGCCTAAAGGGCAGTTAGCTGCTTAGCTCACAAAGTTTGGAGACCCTGATATACAAAACAGAAGGAAAAGCTTTCCATGTCTAGATTGTTGTGGCTAGGAATCTTGTTTGTTTATTACTAAGTTTCTTTCAACAGGGGACTTGTCCAAATTACCTGTTCAATAGCATTGCCTTCAGCATCAAAAGCATCATTAAGGAAAGTTTCAGAGGATTCCAGGATTCTAGTTTCCAGTGGATACAAGTCTTTAGCAGACTGCCGAGTAAGAGTTCTCGAAGAAGCAGAACTAGAGGTTCTGTTAAATACAGGAAATTAAGAGAAGTTCATAAATCATGCAATACAACAGAAAATACATCTACTAAAAAAGCCCCAATTTACTTTTAACCAACTTTTGTATTCATGAGGATACATTTAATCGTGGTTTCAGAAAAAGGCCTAATCAGCTGTGTACATTTCCATACTCTAGTTCTAAATGTGCCTACTTGAATGTATAGTACAGTTTCAATTTAGCAACTCTAGGCTGAGAAAAATTCAATTTGGGTTTTATTGAAATAGTATCAAGAGTTTCCTCCTCCCATTTGCTCATCTTCACATTGCTAATGCTGTATTTGTCAGTCAACCTCTAAAGTTACTGGGTGTGCGAGCAGCAAAAGCAGAACATATAAAATTAGTCTACACTGCCACACTAGAGTACTGACTGGTGTGCAAGCTGTATAGGATATAGCACTTCAAAGCCTAGTTGAACATACAAAGTTAGGTAGTACAGATAGAAAATATAGGAGAATATAAAAAAGGTAAAGCTTTAAAATTAAAAAATTAAATAAAAAATATAATATATTAATACACATACACAAGACTGCTTTTCAAAACTAAATACATTTGTTATAGACCAATACTGATGTGAATGTACAATATATGTAAAGCACTGCATAAATTGCCAGTGCTATACAAGTACCTGTAGTAAATAAAATACTGCATCATGATCATTCTCTTCTGTAATACATCACCCCAATAAAGGGCACTATTTGAACCCCAAAAATGCAATGGTTTGTGATAGAAGTCTGCATAAAATCAAAATCTGGACATATATCTGCTTCAGCTCCAGAAGGTTTTACCCCCTTCATGACCAAGCCATTTTTGCTATACCACACTGCGCAAATTTACCAGTAACTGTAGTCATGCAATGCTGTACCCAAAGGAAATATCTTACACAAAGCTCTCTTTTCATGGTATATTTGTTCACTACTGGGGTTTCCCCCCGATAAAACAATTTACATTTTTTTTCCCTTTTGCTATGAAACATAACTACTAGAAATGTTTTAGCCAAATTTCTTTAGAAAATTTTATATTTTAAATTTCTTCAGAAATTAGTTAGGTTTCTTTAGAAATTTTAATTAGTTATGTTTCATAGGAAAAAAAAAATATTTTTCCTTTTGCTATGAAAATTAAAATTTCTGTAGTTTTTTTTTTAGCCAAAGTGTATTCTGCTACATGCCTGATAAAAATCCCAATAAGTGTATGTGGATTGTAGGCACTATAACTTTCAAGCAAACCAAACTATGGTATATATACACTGGCTTTAATTTTATTTATTTTCTACTAGGAATAGCAGTGATCAGCAACATCATGGGACGATCAAACCGTTAAATGTGTGCCTATGTAATCTGTGTAGAGTGCTGCTTTTACTTTAAAAAAAAAAAAAAAAAAAAAATATTGAACACTGTACAGAGCTGTTTACCAACACACCACTCTGGGTTGAGATTGTACACACCCGATCAGCAGCAGGTGGGGACGCACTCCCGATACCCAGAAGTAGGCAGGAACATACTTGTAGGTTGCTTTGTCTACAGAGGTTGCCAGTCCACAGTACATTGCGTACAGGTGGTCGTAAACTGGATATTTTCTGCTTCTGGCACTTTCCAAATCCCACCTCGAGCTATAAGCAAACCTTTGGCTGCCACTCCTGGGAAAGCTGCCTAAGAATCATTCCTTGCTGCAGCATGTCAACAAACTCTTGGATGCTATTGCAGCTGGGAGTTACCTTTTTAAACCCAGTTGCCAGCATTTTTTGAAGAAATTATTTGGGAAGGTGCAACTCAGGAATGAGAGCTGCAATTCTAGAGCCAAACTTTTCCATCAACTTTAAACTGAAGAGCTGTAAAGGCTTCAAGTCACCTACGGAAAATTCTGGGTACTGTAATTTTTTTCAATGTTTAATGGGTGTGTATGCAATCGAGGTGTGAAATTTGGCATCCGTTGACTTGGCACAAACCCATTCATTTTAAAAATAGAGTATTTTGCGCTAAACTTCGTGTCAATTTAGTAGTCAAGGACATTTTCACAAACTCCTTCATGGACTGCAGCATTCCAAGCATATTACAGTGCAAAGCTTGTTAATGCAAGAACTCTTCCCTCGGTAGTAGCAGCAGCTGAGCCCAGGGAGGGAGAGATCATGCACTGCACAGTCTTTGAAGCATGCTCAATCCTTTGGTATTGGTGGCGCACAATATAGTCTGGCCCGGCCATTTAAGTGGGGTGGTAAGGAATTGACTGAGTTTTTGCAGATAGGCTGCCACAAGTATAGAATGACAAAAGGAGTACTTTTTTTTACAGTTAGAGTGGATGTTAAGTGCTTGGGATGCTACAATACATGGTTTGGGATGGGGGGGGGGGGGGGGGAAAGGAGGAGAATGTCCCCAAAGGTGAACTAACCCTTCAAGTTTTTTTAAATATAAAATATAGATTTGATAAGCCATAGCACAATTGTGACAAATTGTAACTGCAGTATTTTTTCCCGTGAAAGTGGAGCTACCATTAAAAATTATAAACATCTTCTGAAATGGTTGCAAATAAAAAATATATACATGTTCAACAATCTGTAGAGCTGAATTTTCTGTAAAATGGAGGCAGTGTATACAGTTGGGTATACAACTCCCCATAAATGTAAATTTCCAGTTTGTGCGATTGATCTTTGCAGATATGTGCTTGAAGATCAGTCAGATTTTGGGCACACACTGCAACACAAATTTCAGTTCCTAAAGGGTTATTTCTAAAGGAATGCAGACCCTACAGTCCTAGTACTGCATGTGCAGCTGCTGATTAACGAAAGTCACTCCCATTCAAGTGACAGTAAACTGCTTGTTAAAAAAATAAATTTATCTCCTGCAAGATGTCATAATGTGCTAGTATGACTCTCATACTAGCGCATTATGAAATACTTACCTTAAAACAAAGCCCTCCAGCACAGCGCTGTCACCACTGCAGAGGCTTCCACGTTCAGTCTTCCTTTCGGGTTTGCGAGCCGTCTGACTGGCCAAGCCACATCACGGCGCAGTACTATGAAGTAACAGCACGAGTATACTGTTCAGAGCGTATGCACCAGCTCAAAAATCAAATCTCCTAAACTGCAGGTTTAAGATATTCATTTTACCTACAGGTAAGCTTTATTATAAGTATAATGATCTCCCACAGGGGATTGTTTTTCTCTCCAAAAGTGTAATTACGCCAAGTAATCTTCAGGCTTTAAATGAAAATGTATAAAGATGTATAAAAATGGCTGACTTTCCTCTATTTCCCGAATCTCTGAATGCCAAATCAGATTAATACTAATTTCCACGTTTAACAATGGTCCCAAGTGTGATCAGTTACAAAGACAGATGGTGGGACCTTTTTTGCTGACAGATGTATTTATCTCACAGAGAAGCTAAAGACAGTCGCGTCCTGAGGAAGGTGCGGTCCGCACCGGGTGACAGATTGCATGGGGCGACACCGGATCCGCTCCACAAAAAGGTAAGTTGTAAAGAAAGCAGACAATCCCCGCAGGATGGATCCAATCCATCCTGCAGGGATAGTCGGCTTTCATTACAACTTATTTTCTTGGAGCGGGTCCGTTGTCACCCAGTGTAGGCTGCATGCCGGCGATCCTGCAGGGATAGTCGGCATGCAACCTATACAGGGTGACACCGGTGTAGAGGCAAGATGTGTCTCCCATGTAGATATGTCCCCCTGAAGCAACTTCGCATGTTCTGGTTTCAACCAGGTCATGCGCAGTTGCTCTAGGGGGGACATATCTACGTGGGAGACAATTTGCCGCTACAACGGTGTCACACTGTATAGGTTGCATGCCGACAAACTCCGCAGTACCCGCTCCAAGAAAAGGTAAGTTGTAAAGAAAGTCGACGATCCCCACAGGATGGATCGGATCTGCGGATTGAGCACAATGGATTGGCGTCTGATCCATTATGCTCAATCCGCAGATACAATCCATCCTGCGGGGATCGTTGGAGGGGGTGTCACCAAGTGTTACCGCACCGGGTGACACCAACCCTAGGGACGCCTCTGGCTAAAGATATAGAATGAAATATGCAAAAGCTGAGTTCATAGTATAAGCACCTCTATCCTGCAGATGGCTCAGCTTGCTTTAAGGTGGAATATCAAGTTGCAGAATGAGGACTTGATTAGCAACATGTTCCTTTGTGAATTTTGCCATTTAGAGACTGGTGGCAATTAACTTGAACAGTGCCATAGAGAGCTTGATCGTAGCATTTGGAAATTAGAACACTTCACACCCTCAACAGTGACAAACTTGTATGGGAAACCTAAACGGCAGGATCCTAAAATAAAGTTTCCCATTAGTTTTCATTAGAGTAAATGTATACTAAATACAGCATTGCAGAACAGAGACTGATAGCACCAATTCCACAGTCCCATACATTATCCAGAAAATTGAAGTCAAAATAGATAGGTGGCAGTGATGTTACACATACAGTACATGTCAAATCACTACTGTCTATTACAAGAAATAAAAAGGGAGGAGTGTTCGCTAATGCTCAAACTAACCTTTGTAAAGCTTTTCTTCTGGACGCATACACAAAGGCACCTGCAGCTATACCAAACACAAGAAAAACTGCAATAGTGCCAAGAGTTAGGGGAGCAGCAATTGACTGCAAGCCAACCTCACAAACATTTCCGCTGTATCCAGGATCACATTGACATTTTATAACATCCTTCTCAATGATACAGTCTCCTTTCATGCTGCAGGTCTCCCTGGTGCAAGGCCTAGACTCCAAAATTCTATCAAGTTCTTCTGGTGTCATGGTACTTTCTGGTTCAGTTTCATCTGGGGATGGGATTTTTCTTTTAGTAGATAAATCAAATCTTGGATATCCCAAATGTCTGGTTGCAGATGGTTTAGTAGCCAGAGGCGAAGGAATGTGTTTACCTTTTTTGTCAATGGCATATAGACCTGAAAATCACAAAGTGTCATGTTAGCATATGGCCTCTACTAACTAGTATGTCAAACAATGCCAAGCATCTCAGGGGTTATTTGTAGCTTCATTGAAGAGAGGCAGTGGTGGTGTAGCACAATTGCTTTGTAGAACTTCAGTCCCTAGAAACCGTAGACTTTTGTAGATCAACTGGGAATGTATAGTTTGATACGGGAATGCAAACGTATTGTAGCACCAAATCTAAACGCTTGGTTGCTCAGGGAGGCCAATGTATGTTACAGCTTGGCTATCTAGATCAGTGTTTCTCACATTTTTCCAGTCAAGGCACTCTTTAAAATTATGGACAGTCCCAAGGCAACCCTTTAAAGTTGTGGACCATCATGAGGCACCCCATTTTAAAATGTAATAACTGATTCTAATAGTTTTATATAACGCAGCAACATCCACACACATAGGACACCCAACATTAGAGCTGATTTATTCTTCCAAAGCAAATACACCTTTGCACACTGGTACTGACCAGTATTCCAGATTTTCTCTTTTAGTGGTGGGGTCATGTTAGATGAGTGATGGAGGGGCAAGGATGCTGTGCAGGCAACACACATCTTCCCTATCAACGGATGTCATTGGTTGTCAGGACACCGGCGACTAGAAGGTCATAATGGTGCACAAAAAAAACCTGTGGCTTTCTGTAACTAAAAGCCTGGCTTGTTCCACCCACTGGCTTATATACAATATTTTGGCAATTTAGACATTTTGCCAAGGCACCCTGGTTGCAAAAAGGCTGGTCTAGATGATGTTTTCAGTGGTCAAGTGCCAAACAGGGAAAAAGCTATTAATGGCTGTTCTCTGATGTAGTACAACTACCTTGCTGACAATGAAGTAAATACACTACTGAAAATCACCAATACATTTAAAAAAAAAAAAACCTCAATATTTGCTTGACAGAACCACTGATGAGAATCAAAAGTCAACTGTAAATGGATATTGGGTTATACGGTATGACTACTGAGTATACAGGAAGGTGGTGGGGAAAGTATATAAATAAAAATTGGCACAGAAAATGAGAAATGTGTGTTATTTGTTCTTTTGTTGTATGGAGGAAGATATTTCCTGTAAAATCCCTGAACACTCAAGAAGCCAGTTGATAGTGTACCCAAAAGAACACGCGCATAATGAATAAGTGTTGTGATTGCTCCTTTCGTACCCCTATAGTTAATACACAAAAAAAAAAAAAAACACCAAGAGAAACAAGATGGTTGTCAAAGTGGCACTTTCTCCCTGAAAAGACTAGTTTGGCTGCCATACTTGCACCAAATTGGTGACAAAGTAGTGGAGTAGATGGGCAAGTACACAGATCATACAAATCAGAAGTCCTCATCTAAACTTGTTCCAGGTCAGTGAACTTAGTGTGTCATTGTGATGACGTGGACAGAACAAAGCACGTACAGTGGTTTTAGAACCCTTTGCCAACTTTTTTTTTTTTTTTTTTTTTTTTTTTAATGGTGGGGCTGCAACAAGAGGATTTAAAAAGGGGTAAAGTCCACAGGACAGCCATCTGGGCACACAAGACTGGATAGCAGGATTAAAGGTTGACCAACAAAGCACAAGTCCAGGGTAACAGGGCAAACAGTGAGGGACATGCAGCAATAAATTAGGATTCAGCAACACACCTGCATTTTCCATCGGCTTCAATTCATTCAGTCCTCTGCATAGCAGTCCCCTTAGCCACTTTTACCTTATATTTATTAACGTTAATTGGGCCACTTTTAAAGATTTTTGCCCCCGGGTATTTTACGTGAACAATTTGTTTTGATTGAGCCATTTTCAAAAACTAATTCCAGAGTAATGGGTATTTGTATTTGGTGTGGTCTCTACATTTTGAGCCTAGGTGAAACGGCCACTGTCACTTTGAAATTGACATTTGGGTGAATATCTATAGCTCTTGATGTTGGCACCATCTTTTCCAATAAGTCACTGATCACGTGACAAATGTGTCAGAAGAGGGGGCCCACTAGACAGTACACCCGAGTGTGAGTTCGGCCATTTTAAACACTATTCCAGAAATATGCATCCTTAAGGGGGCCACATACAATTGGAATGTTAACAAATGTAACATCCAGTGCACTAGATTACAAGTGCACCGTACTTGTGCGTAATCTTTTGATAAAACTATCAAGTTCTTCTGATACTGCACCATGACTGCAATCAAAGCAGCTAATCAGCCACTGGATTGCTTTTAGAGGTGGCTGGGAGGTGGTTCCCCCGACCATGCCTTCCTGGGCTCACCCTTCCCTATGGGGAACCTGAGATTTCAGGTGGCAATTATACCAACTAGCCATAGATCGTGAGGACCTGAAGGTCCCCAATGAGCTCTATGGTCTAATCCAGGGGTGGGCAAACTTTTTGACTTGAGGGCCGCAATGGGTTTATATATTGGACCCGGGGGCCGGACCAAGAGTAGATGAATTATGTGTATGTGTCATCCATAGTAAGCATAGTAATATTCCCCCATAGTAAGTATAGTAATATTCCCCCATAGTAAGCATAGTAATTAATCACCCATATAGTAATTCATCCCCCCATATAGTAATTCATCCCCCCTTATAGTAATTCATCCCCCCTTATAGTAATTCATCCCCCCTTATAGTAATTCATCCCCCCTTATAGTAATTCATCCCCCCTTATAGTAATTCATCCCCCCTTATAGTAATTCATCCCCCATATTAAGTCCCCAAGTCCCCCCTGTGTCAATTTACTTACCTTTGCTCCGCGCATTCCTCTCGCCGTGTTCCCACGCCGTTCCGGTGTAACATGAAAATCTGTCTCCTATGAGGATCTGTCCCCCTCGACGTATCTGCGCATGTGCCAGTTTCAGACATTAGCAGCCGATCGGCGATCTCCGGCACATGCGCAGATACGTCGAGGGGGACAGATCCTCATAGGAGACAGATTTTCATGCTACACCGGTCTTCAGGGTGGACTGTGGGAGGAGCCTCACAGGTCCGCTGGGCCGTATACGGCCCGCGGGCCGTAGTTTGCCCATTGCTGGTCTAATCAGACCAGAAGCAACGAGTATTGTGTCACTTCCAGTATTTGTTTTGTATTTACTGGCCAGGTGCCAGCCAGTAAAGCAGCCAGTCAGCTATGTCAGAGTCTGATTTGGTGTCGAGAGGTCTGGGGTCCAGTAGGCCCCAGATCTCTCCATAAAGAGAACCTGTCCCTGTCTATTGCTGTTACAAGGGATAATTACATTCCTTGTGACAGTGATAAAAATTAAGCAGTGTAAAACATTTTAAAGCACTCCTGTCCTCACGTGCTTGTGCGCAAAGGTGAATGCATATGTAGGTTGCCTTGACATATTGGTGTTGCACCACGTGAGGTATCGCCGCGGACAGTATAGCAAGAGCAATAATGCCAGCACCAGACCTCCTGTGCAACTCTAAACTGGTAAGCTGTAAAAGTCTTTTAATTAATGCATCACCTATGGAGATTTTTTTGTAGGTACTGTAGTTTGTCACCATTCAATGGGCGTATGCAATTTTAAAACATGTTAGTTATCAATGTACTTGGTGTATTTCTAAAAATATTTTACCAAACAATTGAGTATTGTGTTTGTGCATCAAAACTCAATTGTATTATTTCCCCAAGTTGCTTGAAATACCACTGAATATTGTAATAAAAAATATGCAATAACCTCCTATTCTCTAGGTCCTCTGCTAAAAAAAAAAAAAATGTTTGGGGGTTCATTAGCAAAAAAAAACAAAAAACAAAAAAAACATAGGAGAGAATTGTCAGAACTGGCCCAGTATTCAAGAAGTTAAAGTGATACTTAGCCCTCCTATCCTTTGCTGCCGACAAATCTGAAATCCCAACCTCTGATTTGCAATTGTCATGGTGCTCCACATGTCAAGTTATGACAGCCATTTGATGGCTTGACAGTTTGGTTGAGGGAACAAGCAATAGTAACAGATTCGCGGCATGCTTTGGGGGAGTTTACTAAAACTGAGCAGACAGAAGCAGATTGGTTGCCATGCACTACTGTTCAGATTCTACCATTTGTTCAGTTACTCTTAAAATTAAAAGCTGTTGCCAAGCAATTATTCTTGCCCCTTGATGGCCACATAATATCTGGGTTCCGGGCCTTAGTCTCTTAAGCTGCTGGTGGCAGGAACAGAGGCTGCACACTTGCACATTGGCAACTTCCTTGATTCATGGTTAATGGAGGGTTCTTTGATCATTCAGCCAGTTGTGGCTAGAGCTCAAAGTTGCTTGCCCTTCTGCTGGGAGGGCTGGGAAAGAAGCAGGAAGGTGCCATTGACAGGGGACTGGCTCCACGACAGTCACCATAACTGCCAGTAAACAAGAATGTTTCGGAGGTCAGCAAAAGTAGCCATTTATTCCCCTGACAAGTTTAGTTTATGGTTTAGGTCACAAAGTCAGGCAGTTTACATGAAACATTAAATATACTTACAATTTTTCTCATCAGAGGCATCCAAGCAATCTGGGTTGTGATCACATATTTTGCTATTGGGGACACAGTTTAAGCCATCTTTACAAGGCTGAAAATCTTGGGGGCACTTTAGCTCTTCAAGACAATATGTACCATTCACCAGTCGATGAGTAAATGAACAACGACATGTGCGTCCTATAAGGTTTGGCAAACAAATTTGGCTACACCCACCGTTCTTTACAGAGCAGCCATTCCTTCCTGTAATGCAAGTAGATTTTACATAAGCAGAGTTTATATTTACTAGTTCTGTACATAAAATGCATAGGTAGATATCTGCCTATACTGTACATGTGTAAAGTGCAATAGTCAACATTCCTAGTCAACTAAGGTCCTCAGGCCAGATTACAATCAGCCAAAGCCTGCAGTTACACAACTTTGATGGCCTAAGCAGTCCCTTTCTGTTAAAATCACATTTTATCCTAACTTGGCTTAGAACATTGTGATATGTAAAGTAAGTGTCAGTAAATCAAGGACTAGTAAACTATGTACCATCTACGGATCAGAAAAAGAAAATTTGACGGCTAGCTATAAAAGCATCCACTTTACATGTGTCTTCTAGAGTCATGAGCCTTCTCTGCCTACTGGCAAGTCTTGAATGGTCAGGCTGTGCAAGCACATTTAGAAGTCTTGGGTAAGGCCTCCCTGTTTATCTCTGCCTTCTATAGTCAACATTCCTAGTCAACTAAGGTCCTTAGGCAAACCTGTTCTTTAATGGCCAGGCTGTGCATTTGGCACATTTTGTATATTTGCCCACTATAGGTTTTCTTCAGACCAGTACACAGTTGCACATTTGGCTTGTATGCAGAGACACTGGCATGTGTTGTACCTGAAGCACCAGGGACTAGGGCATTTTTCAAGGGTATAGACACTATCCATAAGCTTACATATTACTGTGTACCTTTGAAACATCTGCATTTCCCAGCCCTTTCTGAGCAGTTATTCGTGTAATTCCAGAACAAATACAAAAATGGCCATCCAGAAAAAGCTAACTCTGTAGTATTATTATTAGCTTTACAGACTCACCTTGTTGAGTCAGTCTGCCATAAACTTTTAGGTCTACCACCTTTTGCTCAACTTCCAAAAACCTTATTTCCTTTGCTTCCCCTTTGGTAAATGAAACACTTGTACCTAAAAAAAAAAAAAAAAAAAAAAAAAAATATAAAAAACTGAATTTCAAATATAGAAAATTATACAAAGATATTGAAAATGGAGGCTGGAAGTGTCTTCAAAATCCAATCTGACATGTTTAGGTCCACCATGGAAAAGCAAAGAATTTAAAAAAAAAGGTCCCATTATTATTATTATTATTATACAGTATTTATAAAGCGCCAATAGTTCGCTCAGCGCTGTACATTACAAAGGGGGACAGAACATGTGACAGAACAATACAAATACAATGTAAAACATGAGGGGATCGAGGGCCCTGCTCTTTCAAGCTTACAATCTAGGAACATCAGATGAGTGTTGCTTAATCCTGAAACTCATGTTAGCAACTCACTTACAACTCACTCCCCTCCCCCCCTACCACTGGTATGACAAAAACTAACCAAATGCCCTTTTTAGTTTACTGAAGCCATGTCTTAGGATGACTTCATGCTTTTATTTACTTCCTGTGGTCCTTCAGGTGTCCACATCACTACCTGCTTGATGTTTATACCTATTGGTGGAAGCAGCATTTTCAAGTGGCCAGATCCCCTCTTATAGGCTCCAGAGGAAAGTCATGGAGCTGTGAGGGGACCAGTGGCCAATATGCTAATGACCAGAAAATGTGTCTGGTCCTCAAGGCATATTAGCATGGCTCAGAGAAAATTTGACTTTAGCTGTAGCCAGGCAGCAGATCCTTTACACCCCCCCCCCTTAATCTCCCTGCCAGCTTACTGTGTAAACCGCCAACTGTACTGCGACAAGGGAGAGGGTAAGCGGCAGGTTGTCCAACTCACCACAGAATTTAATCACAAGAGGACTTTGTGGACTCTTCCACCTCTCTCCTGGCAACAGCAATGGGCCAATCAACAGTAAGAGAAAAAAAAGGTTTATGGAAAAAGTTTAGTCAGTGCTACCTGGGCAGAGTGCAACACGGGAGTGATATGACAGGATCATATTGAGGAGCTCCATTAAAGCAGAATTTTGCACCAGCTGAAGCCCACTGCCATGTGAGGGACAACCAGAAGCTACAGAGTGACCAGATTTACTGGAGGAACAAAGTTGCCTGCCAGAGTCATCACAGGCAACTTGTAGTGAGCGGATACCAGATCGGAGAGATCACGTCTGTCACTGGACCTGGTGAGGGGGCCCTTGTAGCCACTACTTCGTTCCTAAAAACTCAGTTTTTAATATTAATACCTTCAAGCTACCCCACAGCTCTAATACTGCCTGCAGGCCTTGACGTGCATTGTTTGGCCAGCTGAAGAGTCAGGACTAAAGACTGCCCCCTAACAGTTACTGCCAAAAGGTCCTTAGATACTGCATCCCAGCTAATCCCTTAGAGTAGTGTTCTTTATACTGAATTTAACATTTACTAATATGGTTTGCCAATTTACTAACTTACCCTCCCAATTCTAGTTCAGAGTATACAATTATAAACACTGTTAGATCTAATTTTGCCAATTTAACATGGTTATTACTCAGTCTATCAGCTGTGTGCTCATTTATGTTCAATTTGCCATTTATCCTAAAACCGTATCAATAGATTAAGAGCATTTACCACTAAAAACAGGTGTATTTACTGGTAGTAACCCACAGCCAGGTTAAAGATATTTTACACTTGTGTATTTATCCATGCTTGCAGTGGTTTTTAAGCCAACCAAGTGTGTCAAAGTGGCCGAGGTTGTTCTTAAGGCACAGAACAGAACCAAAAAGTTACCAAGTGGCTCCTTCAGGTGTGGCTCGCTAATCCATTAGACTGCAGGATGGCTTTGAAAAAAAATACTGACTGGGATCTGGAGTTGAGCTTTGCGCACAATCTGTTATGCACTTTCACAGCACGTCTAACTTGCTTCACAAAAAACTTAGGAGCTGCCTCTGTAGATTTTATTCTAAGTGTAGACTCTAGCATTTCCCTCACTACTTGGCAATTAGCCAACCTGGAACAAGAATGTGCTCATCAGGTATTGAGAACGACAAAATGAACATGGTTAATGGTTTACTAAAAGCATGGATGAAACGTTCCCAAACCTTAAATCTATATAGACTATCCTTTCACTAACTTGAAAAAGAAAATGTTAATTATAATATGCTTAAAGTAATGCAGTTACCAAGTCTGATGTCATTATACAGCATGTTTTTGTGAAGTATTTAAAATATGATACATACCATTAGCAAGAACAGTCCATAGCAAAAAACCCTCACCGGCAGTAAATAGATTTAGGTTATGTAGACCACTTTGTATCACTCTGTAATTTGATCCATCCATGTTAATTGATTCAATGGTACCATATACTACAAAAAAATTAAATTTTGTTTAATCAAAATTGCCTTAAAAATTAATCTTCACTAGTGATTTCCTCTCATATCAAAGGTTGTCTTATTTCACTAAATATTTGACCCTTGCATTTTGGATATCACATTGCCCTTTGAAAACCCACTAAAAAAAACAAAAAAAAAAAAACCACACACACACCCCTTCTTGAGCAGACCTTTAAACAAGCCTCTGTGCCCAATGACAGCTTGTTGGCATGCTGTGTAACCATGTTCCATTCAAATTATGCTACAATGTTTCCAGGAGACTGCAGTCACAGTGGTCCATGGATGTTAACGTTTCTGGATCATCAAAATGCGTACTTAAAATTAACTCCTCAGTACACACCCTTTGGCCCAAAGTACTGAATAGGACAACGGTTCTTCATATTGGACTGTTTGGCACTGCCACACAAGCAGCAAGTATTGGTTTGGTCAGTTCAAAGTTGCCCTTTTAGGGCTGATGCTGGCATGTTCTACATTGTGGCATTTTAAATCAAATCTGCAATTTGAACACTTGGGTGTCAAATTTCCTTAAATCCTTTGTGGCTGCCCTTAATATATAGTGTCTCTGCCTATCAATCTGAAGTAGAAAGTATGGGACTAACACACCAAGGAGCCCCAAAGCTTTATTCAGCAATCACATTGAAATGAAAACCGTTTCAGAGCCCCAGGCATGTAACTGATGAAGCTATGCGTGGTGTGCTGGTAACACCAATTTGGATGTCTTCAGTTTCCAGCCAGTGGTTGCTTTCGCACTCATTTATATTTACAGCCATTTATCAGAACATGTGCATTGTGAATATATTGTGCCCAATCTGAACATGTGTTAGGGTAGGGCGTTTTAAACTCCCAACCCCCAGCAATGTACACTGTATAGGGTCAAATGCAATTTGAGATTAACCAAAGGGAATTTTCAGGTTGAGGGATTCTCAGAAAGCAGCAAATTCTCAAAATTTCTAGTTCATCCTTTACAGCCAGCACATATGAGCTCTAATAAATGTGTGTGTTTGTGGGGGGGGGGGGGGGGAATAAGCTACCATTCAAATGTGTGTTTTAAAGCCCTACAAAAAGCATAAGACCTCATCAGAAGAGGGCAACTATGCAAATAGACATTGAGGCCCTCAGCTTTGAGGAAAGATTAGCTGAACTGAATGTATTCCTCCTTGAGACAAAGGTGGATATGATCACTAAGCATAAATACATGATCCATTTAGTGATGCTGGTACAAAGTTAATAACTTTATGATTATTGCAGAGAGCAAAGGGGCCCTCTGTGGGTACTCGGGAGGAAAAAGGATAACCTTTATATACAGAAAGGGTTCTTCATGGTAAGAAGAATGAAAATGTGACTTCGGCTACCTCATGAAATTAGTTCATTGTAAAAAAAAACAAAAAAACAAAAACAAAAAAAAAAAACCACACAACCTGGACACATCTAAAAATATAACTGGCAATAAGAATGTGTCACCACAACCACAAAAGTTAATCCAAGGAATCAGGAAGGATTTCCTGTTGGGGCAAATGGGACCATGCATTAAGGTTTTTTCCTTCCTCTGGAACAAATAGGGGTATAGGGTACTGTAAAGAGGTGGTTTAATTTTCTCTTGGTTAACTATGGACTTTTTTCAACCTGTAATACCTCAATGTGAATGGTAGACTAAATATGATGAAAGAATGATAAAATTTAAATTTTAGCAGATGGGTTTCTGAAAAAAAAACAAAAAAAAACAAAAAAAAAACCACAGTATTAAGGATGCAAAAGAACTAGGAACTCAAAGGTTTTGTCTAACAAGTTGCTAATTGTTTCAACACTGACCACATGTGATGCAAAGTACCAAGCAGAAGTTATAATTTGCCATTCCCCCCTCCTGTACACAAGAAATTTAGTGACGATCTTTTAATTACCACCAAATACCAGTGCAGGATACAGATCTCCGCTAAGCCATGGTAAAGAATAGTTCCTGAACACATCCATTTGGGACTGCCTGCTAGAACACTTGGGATACCCTTCCACAGCTGATTCTTATGACAGGAAAAACTAAGGATGTGTGAAAGGGCGGGTTTTAAACCCTATACTTTGGTCTCAAGTTGACAGATTGACAAAGTGGCAAGTGCTTTTATGGTTGCCAAGGCAACAGATCATACAAACACAAAATAATGCAACTTTTCTGAAAAATAGGTACAATATCTTATAAAAATGAGTTTAATAAAAATCAGTTTCTACTGAAAAACTTAACACAAATCAAAAAACTGGTAAACTTTACCTCTGTCTGCCCAATAAAGCCTAGTTCCAGAGTCTGTAAAGCTCAGTCCTACCACAAGTCTGCTTTTCACCCATAAAACTCTTTCGTGTGTTCCATCCATGTCAGCACATTCTATCTTTGAACTTTTGTTCAGAATTTCTGATCCAGCGTCAAAATAGCACATGATACCAATGGTTGGGTAGATAGCAAGGCAAATTGGTTGATATAGATCTTTAACCACCACAGTTTTGTACAAACCATTTAATGTAGCAACCTGAATGTATGGCTTAGATGTGCTAATCCAGAATATGTTTCTACTTATCCAGTCCACTGCAATGGAAGTAACACTGTCTTCAACATTCATTACTTTTTTCCAATCCGTAGATTCATGATCTTCAGTTTTTATTGAAGCTATGTAGCCCCCATTTTTTACAGCAAATACTAGTGTTCCATCTTTTAAAATGTAATCAAAGCATGAGAGCTGATTAGTATTGGTCAAAGACACAATTTGAGTTTTTGTTGCAGTCTTTTCATCCAGATACAGTTTGTGCAAGTCAACCTAATAAAATAAACAAAAAAAAAAACAAATAACTGTTCCTTTGACACAGATCATCAACCAGTCCAGCTGAATATTACATTTCTCCCCATTTTGGTTTTAAGGGGGGAGCCATTCTCTTCAGGACTACTGCCATGAGTACAGCACCCAACAGAAATAATTGCAGCAGCAGGTACATGCAGGAAGAGTACCTGGCATCAGGGGCGGACTGACCATTTGGAAACTCAGGCACTGCCCGAGGGCCCGGGGTTAGTAGGGGGCCCGATGAGATGCCCCTGGTACCTTTTTCATAGGCTTTGAATTTGGGCAAGGACACAGGGGCCCCATGATCCCCTATTGCCCGGGGGCCCCATGAGTTGTCAGTCCGCCCATGCCTGGCATGATACTGCTCTGGGCAATGTCAGTGAAAATCACTGACTCAAGGATAAAGATCAAATTTCTCCAGATGGGCTGCAATCAAAGAGGTAGAGGCATGCGTTAAAGTACAACTTGTACCAATAAAATGTAAATAACTAATGGCAGTAAACAATCTGCCGCCTTCTAGGATATACATCTCCAGACACTCACCAAATCCACAGCCTTGCCCTGCTATATGCAGTACACAACTCTGAAAAATACAAGTCTACACAGCATGGCCACAGGAACCACAGATAGTGTATGAACAGGTTGATATATATTTCACTCAGCACTTTGCCTTTAGGCTCATAACTACACAATTAAGCAAAATGTATCAAGGCATTCATACACAGCTGTTCAGTTGTGATTTATGATCTTTAACAAGCCTTTATCTGTCAACATGCTACATAGACTTGCACACAATAGTTGTTGATCCTGCCAAAAATGCAAACAGCTTCTGTTCTGTTTTGTAGGTTAACAGTGCTTTTGCTGACTAGACTACAAAAAAGGCAGAGCGCACCAGTTGTGGTCACAAGATTTTTCAAGATCAAACGGGTTTGAGGTTTTTGTATTTAGAAGTCCAAAAAGGTGCAAATAAGTTCACTTTATGCTTTACATTCACTTTCACAGGAGGTAAATATCACCAGTTTCAGTCATAGGTTTTGAAAATGACAGGGAAGATGATCACTTGATGACAGTATTTTACATATATTATGCTTCCATAGGCTCTTCAAGTATTTTACCTTAATAAAGAGAAGTGTTTTACCGATGGGTGAACCATATATTGCCCAAATGTTGTATATGCGAAACACCATTACAAAAAATTTCTGACCTATAGACCAACATGCAAACTTGCAGCCATGTGTACATACCTTATATAGGCTGGAATGGCCTATATAAGGGCAGAAGCGTCATGGCGTCTTATTACATCACCCTGAGGAAGCCACGTGACCCTGTGGCGTAATGCGTAGGGGAGGGGCTCTGACGTCACGACGCCACTATCAGCGGAACGGCGAGTACTGTCTTTGTGCGAGGGCACACATTTTAAAAAACGCTTTGTATTGCTCTGTGGAATGTGAGTTTGCATTTTTCTGGAGACGCATTAAAACCTTTCTATAAAGGATAAAGCACCATGTGGGAATTTTTCTTTTTCATGGCTTAAATCGGAGGAGTAAAGGGGAGGAAGAGGAGATAGACCCCAAACAACACGAGGGGAGATATCTATATCCATCCAGCCCTCACAACTCAGAAGGAATTGGGAGGCCATCTAGTGGAAGGAAAGTAACACCACAATTGGGAGGCCATCTAGTGGAAGGAAAGTAACACCACAATTGGGAGGCCATCTAGTGGAAGGAAAGTAACACCACAATTGGGAGGCCATCTAGTGGAAGGAAAGTAACACCACAGTCTACCTCAACAGCAATAGACTTTCCATATATCTGCATAGATTGGGACGATTATATCTCATCTAAGCTAAGGATCAGCAGTATACAGTTCTAATCCCCACTTTAGGTTGCACAAGTGAAGTGATTATAACATATTATTTGCACAGTTTTATCATTATTTATTTTTCCATACCCATTCGGTTATTGCACTTTATCATATATATATATATATATTTTTTATATGTAACTGCTTTGGGCAATATTTGCATTTTTGCACATGCACATTTTTTGCATACACACATCACTGTGCAAGAAGGTTTCTTTGCTCACTTGATTTGTTTCATTTTAATATCATGTTTATATAATTTAAATACATTATTTCTTCACATTTTTTAGTTATTTATAATTAATTATAGCACTGGGAGTGTTTTAAATCCAATTTAAATTATATCGCCATGAGTTAATATTTATTTATTTAGATTTATTTATTTTATTTACACACAAGTATATATTATATATCACTAAACACCCTTTGAGGAGCGCGACACATTCAGTATTTTATTTGTCATGTGTACATACCTGCTTAATGGTGGTGGACACTCTTTTTTGAAGGACAGGCCATTTTCACCACTTGGTCTTAGAACCATTTTTTTTGTTTCTTCTAAAGCACCTCCTACATTTTGATATTCTAACATGTATTAAATAAGGCTCAACTTCTAAAGTACACACCTGGTAAACAGATCCTGGCATAATCATCACCAAAAATGATACATCTCTTAAAGGATCACAATCTGCCATACTGCTTGAAATCATATGTCCTCTGGGACACCAACAGCTTCCTCGCAATGAAGGGCCAATGAGGCAAACATGTGAGCACTTGAGTTTTTGGCAGGGGCTTGCTATTCTTTGCTGTAGCACCTCATGCATAACCTAAAACCATGAGGGGGAAAAAAAAAAAAAAAGTTTAAATAACTTGTAAGTGCACAAAATTACAGTATATGCCTAAATTTTTTTTTTTTTTTTTTAAGTCCAATTACCAATTTCCAAAGGAAACATTCTCCAGTATAACCAATGGGGATTTCTTGTAACTAATTTGGCTGGTACATGTGCAAAATTTCAATGTTGGAGCAGGAAAACCCCAATGCCAGTGTGCTCTTTGAATGTAATAAGGGCATATCTTGGCTGGCAAGATGTTACAGCAGCCTTGTAGCATCTCGTCTCAGGAATGATCAAATTTTATGTACTTGTCAATTTGTCTCATTGCAAAGTCTTCTAAAAATGCAAGTTGTAACTGCTGAAAAAGCAGCCCATTTATTGATGGGCATTTGGTATGTTTATTATAGGTAGTTATTAAGAGGTTGTTAATTAAGTTATCGTGTCAACCAATGTTTGGTTTCCATTCAGTAGCCAAAAAAAGGCATTCAAAAAAGGGGGGTTTGTGAAAAGAGATTCACAGAAAAGCGGCTACATTATGAACAGACCGTGACACTCAGAAAATTTTCCAAAAATTATGCTTTATTACACAGATATAAATATGACATATGGGCATTCGCCCTGGTTTACCATCACCTCAGTATGAGACAATAACACACAGACCTAAAACCATATAAAATGACATCAAGACCGGTCTAAATGTATGTGCAACAGAAAAAGTGACTGCAAGAGTCTAATATCTCTGTAGTACAAACACATAGGTAAACACTTCCCTAAAGAGGTGTATCCAAAAATTATACCATAGGTATACCATAATATTAAATAATGAATTTACACCAATATCATAATGGTAAATCCCGAACAGGGAATCCAAAAATTATACTATGGATATACGTATATCACATGTATGAAATGCAGTAAGCACAATAAGCGTAAAGAGGGGAACAGTAAGCCTCAGGCCTGTTTGGAAAAAGACATAAATGTCAAATATATGATGTAATACATTCCTGTGCCGGCACACGTGGTTGGGGCCCGTTCATCTGTTATGTGAACAGCTGTATCATAAAGCTCTTGAATGGAAATAAGCCCCATTTATTCCCAGGATGGGAGAAAAGGTGCAGATTGCAGCACTCTGCTTGAAATGTCGTCTTCACCACTGTATGTGGACTACACACCACCCTTTGTAGGAAAAGCAAGACATATCCCAAGGAATCTTCTGTCTGTTGAGCTATATGCGGTATGTCCTGTATCCTACACAAAGCACCATAATGTCCCCATCCTGTAGTGAAACAAATAATGTGGGAAGTCACTGACAGAGCTTGCACTCAATAAGATATGTAGGTCATATTGATCACAGAGGACCGTATATCTAATGTCCTGTAACAATCCACTCACCACCTGTGCCGTGGATAAAGGGAATGAAAGAAATGTCCTTCATGGATATTGCCAAACACGGCCACAGAGGCCCAGGAACCACCGCTGACATCCGCCGATATACCGCGGGTTCCAGCCCCCTCTCAGCGCCTGTGCTGCTCACGCTTGCCTCATGGCATGTGAAGATGGCTTCCTCCTTATGGGTCAGCGTGCGTTCCACCTAGTGCGCATGACCGGAAGTGACGTATCTGACGTATGACGTCAACGCGTTTCGCCGATGGGCGTATCTCACTCAGCTTCGTCAGGACCAATTGATGTCATTTTATATGGTTTTAGGTCTGTGTGTTATTGTCTCATACTGAGGTGATGGTAAACCAGGGCGAATGCCCATATGTCATATTTATATCTGTGTAATAAAGCATAATTTTTGGAAAATTTTCTGAGTGTCACGGTCTGTTCATAATGTAGCCGCTTTTCTGTGAATCTCTTTTCACAAACCCCCCTTTTTTGAATGCAATTGGTATGTTCCCTGTTCCCCCCCCCCCCTCTTAGTCCACCCCCTGGTTAGTCATATCCTGTCCCCCCCCCCCCCCCCCCCTTAGTCCACCCCCTGGTTAGTCATATCCAGTCTCTTGATGCTCCAAGTTGGCTTTGTCTTAAAGCTGAGTAAAGAAGTCCTTTATCGAGAGTTGGGAGGCTAACAGAAATACTTTAAGACAATCTTGTATATTTTCAAGCCAGAAAAAATTGCATCGGATTCCATCTTTTTTGGCACTGCCTGTGGACCTTCTAGAGTCAAGTTGTCATACTGTTGCATAATGGGCCCCAGGAGGAAAGTCTTTTGTATAAAAAGACACATATGAAAAATGGGTCCTAGGAGGCACATCTTTTGTATAAAAGCATCATCTGAAAGAACACTGGCTTCCATGCCATCTTTGCTTTTAAATCTAATTCCAGAATTCAGGATGTTCTTTCAAAGTATTATGTCTGACATGCTTTAATTGCCTCTTACCTGCCATATAAGGAAATGTGGGCGGTGGCTCTCATATGACGTCCCACTCTAACCGCAGTGATCGGTGATCCGCTATGTCCTAGGGACACAGCGTACCACCGATCAGCGGAAAGAACCAATGACTTCGGCTCTGTCATGTGATCAGCTGTATCCAATCACAGCTAATTTTCATGTAAATAAGGAAATGCAAGTTATCACTTTCCTCTCCTCACGAGCTGTCACGCTGACAGCATGTGTGGAGAGGAGAGCCAGTAATCGGCATTCATCAGAGGGTACATCTACACTGATCATCAGGACATTGATGATCAGTGTAGCCCCATCAGTGCCCGTCAGTGATGCCTGTCAATGCCCAGTGATGCCCATCAGGGCTCACCAGTGATGCCCATCAGTGCCGCCTCATTAATTCACATCAGCGAAGGAGAAAAATTACTCCTTTACAAAATTTTACAACAGAAGCTAAGAAAAGGTTTTCCAAATTCAGTTTTTGGTTTGTTTAGCAAACAAACAGCAGCGGTGATTAAATACCACCAAAAGAAAGCTATGTCACAAAATAATTTCATATGGGTACAGTGTTGCAAGACCGCGCAATTGTCAAAGTGTGAGAGCACTGAAAGCTGAAAATTGGCCTGGGCAGGAAGGGGGTGAAAGTGCCCGGTAGACAAGTGGTTAAAAATGTCATTGGCAATGTTAATTTCCAGATTCTGTTTACCCTATAGACCTGTAATATTGCTTGTCAGTTAAGCTAATCATCAACCTTGCCAGTTTTACAACATTTGCATTACAAATACAGCCTCTATTGTCAGAGCAGAGCATTTTTAGTACCTTGAGTCCATATGGCTGACCACGTCGTTTTATTAAGACAGACAAATCTTTGCCAGTTTTCTTATTTATCCTTTGCACTGTTCGTGTCTTCATTTCAGACCAGTAAATATCATCCTCAAACACAGTTAGAGCAAATGGACTTTGAATGCTGCTTATTTTCATCACCTAAGAGAAAGGAGTTATAAGTACAATTTTTATTTTATTACCAAATTGCAAAAGATATTTAAAAATAAGCACCTTTATATCTGTGCCATCCAAGCTGGCTGAACCAATGGAGTGAAATTTATCATCAGACCAGTAAATTCTCCAGCTCACAAGGTCAAGAGCCAATCCTGTTGGCCAACCAAGTTGTTTAGCGACTAAAATTTTCCTTTGGCTCCCATCCATTCCAGCTTGTTCAATTTGAGGCTCTGCTCCAATCTCAGACCAATACATTAATCTGCATTTGACAAACGATTTTAAAACAAAACCAGTAAAACAAGAAAGGTCATAAAAAGATCAGAATTTAAACATTAAAAATTCTAATTAAAAAAATTAAAGTAGTTTTTAACCAATGCTACTGCACATAAACTGCAGCTGTGCCAAAATAGGAAAGCTCGTTCAGTTTACATTAGCCCAGTTGTAAGTAATCCAGTAGGTAGGCTGTGCCCCTTATATATATTTGAAAGCTCAATTTTAAAATGTGTGTAGGCAGGTTGAAAACGGCTTCGTTCGTTAGGTACTGGTCCAGGCTGGGTTGGGAAAGGGTCAAGTTAACTGCTCGCAGTGCGTGGGCTTTTTGTGACATCAGCTGACTCACCTGTGATATAAATTGGGGAAAGGCTGAGGTCCAAGAGTTCTGCCCTGGCCTAAAAGTGCCCCAGTTCCTGCGTTAGGAAATGTTGGAATTGTGTTGCACTTTGTATACACCAGCCCCATTATGCACCCCTTTGGAACTTTCAGTAGTTTGAATAACTTCAGACAAGGCTTAGGAAAAAAATGACAGAAGCTGGACCCATTTAAGCACTAGAGGGGTGTGACATTATATAGCATTACAGTAGCAAACAAGTACATGAAAAAATTAACAAGGCTGTTGCCAAGGGCAACTAGTTCATAATGGAAGTTTACAAGGCAACCAGTTGAGGTGTGGTACCTTTTGCCAACTAAGGTAGCCCCTAGTAGCAAGGGGGGCACCATCTGGTCTCCCTCGACAGCGTACCGTCTCTTGTGGCAACTGGGAGCAGACCAGAGCTACAGAGGCCCCACCAACAGTATGGGAGAGGAAGAGTTTAACATAGAACATGCATGAGACCCATGCTATATATGCCCAGTAGGGTTTCATTCTGTTACTGGGAGAGAGATCACATACGGTGGCTGGTGGGTGCAGCGTGGTTCAGGCCCACTGACCCCAACGTAACATGTAAATCAGTGGAAGTAGAGCTATGGGACAATGCCTAGAGAGATTAGCAGACACTGCAAGTAGTATGAAACAGAGTTCCTTTTCAAAGTCAGTACACTGAATTATGACGACTCAGCACATGACTGCAGTTCCCACCCTAGCCATGGGCATTGGTGAGCATGCTTTTGAGGCAAGGTACCGCTAGTGTATGAGCATGTTAGGCACTGCCCACAACATGGTGTAGTCAGAGCAATTTTAAATTATAGGAAGCCCTGTTTTTAAAGCTCCTCCCCACGCAACTCGCCTACTCCCCCTTCCCCATGTAGACTGGAGTATCTTTTGTTAAGTATTGTGAAACATACTTGGAGCAAAACATGCAGGGCAAAACAATTTAAATGCTTACTTTACCCTTTCATCTCTCCAGTGGCATAATTTTGGAATGGAGAGCAAACATATGTTACTTCCTAGTATGACCTGATTTACGCCAAGTGACAGTAAAGTGCTCAGTGATTGGGGTTGATTTACTAAAGAAAATTGAAACTTTCCTTGCAAAGTTAAACTAATTTGCGCCAGAGCTTTTTGAACGAGGTGAAGCTCATCCTTCCACATAAATCTCACTGCATTCAAATATCCCTTGCAAAAGGCAACTTCCTTTGCAAAGTAAACAGCCTTTTTTCTTATGTCATAGGTGGGAAAGTCCTTTTAGCTTCTACTGCAGTAGACAGCTGTCTTTCACAGTCATTGATGGCTGAACAAAGTTGTAGGGGGAAAAAAAAAAAAAAAAAAAAAAGCACATGCTTCTGGGAAGAGCTCTTTAAAATGAGTTTTGAAAATGGCAAATTCTCTTTAAAGAATTCTAGGTATGATTTATTTTTACATGATTACATTGGTCCAAGCTGCATCAATGTAACTATGTATATACCATACCTGGCCAATGCCCCTGGAAACTGTAAATCACTACATGTGATCTCCACTTGCATTCAGGTCCTGTACCGTGTGGCCAACCTGATGCATTGTGAACATGTTTCACTGACCACTCAGCATGGGCTCCAATAAGGAAACACTGACTGGACGTGGAAAAGCAGTGGGGAGATCATGTTATGCTCTGCACCTCGTTCAATCAGAATGATTTCTATTCAGAAAATGCAGAGCATTTATAAAAAAAGACACCCATGTTGAGCTGCTGAAATCCTGTATTCACAATGCATGAGGGCAGCCACCTGGCATGGGACACTGAAGAAAAAAAACAAAACAAAAAAGCACTGAAGTAGTTGTGATTTCCAGCTTCTAGTGGCATGAGTCAGGTGTGCTACATACATATTTACATTGCTGTCAAACTGGACCAATGTAACTATGTAAAAATATACAACTGGAATTTTTATAGACTTTTGTAATTACTTGCTGAAATCCTTCTAAAAAAATGTAATTGCAATATATTGTAAGTTCATTCCTGGTGTAGTAATAGAAGACATGTTTTTAAGCCATTTTGAACTAACCCACTAAGAGGTTGCAGGACCAAAGAACGTGGTTGATCCAAGTGTGCATCAAGAACCACTACATATTCTGGAAACCCCTTCCAAGTTCCATTCAGTGCTGTCGCAAGAATTTTCCCTGCCATTCCATCTGTCCAGTACAGATTGCGACCAACCCAGTCAACAGCTATGCAATCTGATTTAATTCCTGAAGTACAAAAACAAAAAAAAAAAAAAACATTAAAAAAACTGCTGCTCTCCAATAATAATACAAACACATTTCATACTCCAACCTTTAACAAGAGTTCCTTTGGTTTTTGTATTCAAGGTTATCCATGTGATGCTTTCTGCATTAAGGTCCATCCAGAAGACTTTCTGCTCTATTAAATCATAGTCCAGTGAGAAGATCATGGAACTCCTATCGGTAGAGGTCAGAATGTCCTCCTCTAATGTCCACATCTTGTACAAAATTAGATTAGATTGAACCGATACCAGCAAGACAGGCTCTGTACCTAAACAAGGAGATGGACAAATGGTATTGTTAATATGAGAAATGCAGAGCAACGCACTTAGATTTATGGTGAAAGTGGTATTGCATTGTAGACGTTCTACTGCAACCTTCATATACTTTAAAGGCACTTGGCATCAACATTCTGCCTCAGCCCAATTTCAACCCAACACAACATAGAACTGCCGCTTTTTTCACATTCTAAAAGGCTCCCAGTTTACTTTGTTTGGTGAAAGTGTTAAGGGCTTAGTCTAAAGTATACAAATTGTGTTTCATTGGAATACAGTGTTCATGCATTTTTGTGAAAGGACTACACCCTCAGTATTCAGCAGATATAGTCAAGCAGTAGATGAGTGTTTATAAGTTTGTAGCTGCATCCAAGGGTAACCTCCATGTCTTCTCAAAAATAAAGGCACAGAGGTCCAGTGGCGGACCTACCAATTTGTGTTCGATGGAAAATGTCAATCGAGTGCTATGCTATGCCAGGCAGTGGGCACAGGGCCCACTAGACGACGTTGGGCCCCCAGGCCACCCTCATGAAGTCAGTTTCTGATCGCTTAGACATTCACACAGGTGACCTGCTGGAGGTCATTTTGTAGGGCTCATACTGTTCCTCTTTGCACAAAAGGAGCAGATACCGGTCCTGCTGATGGATTAAGGACCTTCTACTGCCCTGTCTAGCTCTCCTAGAGTAACTGCCTGTCTCCTGGAATCTCCATGATCTTGAGACTGTGCTGGGAGACACAGCAAACCTGGCAATGGCACTTATTGATGTGCCATCCTGGAGGAGTTTGACTGCCTGTGCAACCTCTGTAGGGTCAAGGTTTTGCCCCCCTCATGCTACACTTACCCTAGCCAAATGCAAAACTAGTGAGAGTCAGAAAAGATTAGTAGGAAAAAAAAAAAAAAAAAAAAAAATAGATCAGTGGTCTCTTCCTGTAAAGCCACCCCTGTTTTGGGGATAGTCACATTGCCCATTTAGTGTACCTGTTCATTTCAAGAACACCAAAAGCAACTGAAACGGATTAACCCCTGTACTACTGACCAGATCAATATCCCGGGAGTTCAATTTACTTGATCCCAAAAAAAAAAAAAAAAAAAAAAAAAAAAAAAAAAAAAAGAAGAAGCGCTTTCAGCAGTGTGTACATATATCATTTTTTTAATTTATGCATTTTGTACACTGCTCAAACAAGACCACTTTTTACACGTTTGAGATGCAATTTAAGTCTGAAGTAGCTTGAACAAAGCAACTTAATACCCAATCCAATTAGCATTTATTGATTTTAGAAGCTAGTCTTTTATTTGTATGCTAATGAACTGATTCATGAATTTCAAAACAGACAATGATGCTGGCAGGGTTTACGGGGTAGAGGAAGTCTTCGAAACAGATGTGGACAGTGGTAGCTTTGCAGGACTCTGGTGGAGGTGATTCAAGTACGGTTCTTAGGTGGAGGCGGGGTAGGCGTACATTATTCATACCAATTTGCCGAGACGTTTAGCTTGTGCATTTGTATATTGCATACACGGTTTGTGATGTATTGTAGGCTTGAATTGGTTTTCCTACAATTGTATGTACAACATTTAGTTTAGTAGGTTTTTATGCTTCCTTGCTTTTACTTCCAATAACATTAAACAAAGGCAAAAAACACCTTTCCAGTACACAGCTGAATGAGTGGAAGGAGGGAAATTTCCTCCTATTCCAGTCCTCAGGTTACAATTCATACAACCTTGCAAGAAGATCACAATGCTCTGCAGACCACGTAGTGAAAGCACCCTATAATCATATGTACATTTTTCCAAGAAAAATATAATCAAAATTATAAAAATAAAAGCAATGCTGACAAAAACCATTGTTTTTCATAATAAAAAGGTCACAGTTAAGTCCAAAATCAGAGGTTTAGAGGGTTTCAGCTAAGCATGAGAAACTGCCTGCGAATTGATGCATGTTAACTATGACTGGACCAGTGCAGAGCTAATGGCAGACCTCTTCCCAAGTTGGCTTGTTCATTTGTCATCTAGTAAATATGTCAACTTAAAATGTTGTGGAATCAAGGATGAAAGCAATTGGACAAATGAATGTGATTTTTAAGCTGATTGCATAGTATGTAGAGCAATTGATCAATTTTGAATTTACCATTTGTGTAGAAATAACTTCTCATAAATTAATGTTTATGGACACAAAAAAAAAAAAAAAAAAAAAAAAAGGTAATAACAGGTCAACAGGGAGATGCTAGTTTGCAGGATTACAGAAATTCACAATATCAAAACTTTAAGCATAAGACAGGCTCAGGTTAGGTCTATATAAATCTATGTAACAAGAGCTCTCACTTTAGATTCCTTTACCTGTTACTTTGCACTTTTGGCCATCATTCTGTAAGAAATATCCAGGATGACACACGCAGTTATAGGTTCCATTTCGGTTTACACAAGACTGGCTGCATGGTGGAGGATCAAACTCTTTGCATTCGTTTATATCAATGCAGACACTCATATCATTGCTTAGTCGGAAGCCTCCATCACACATGCATTTCTGAAAAGAAAGTTTAATCAGTTTTTTTTAACCATTAAAAAAAAAGTCACGTCAGATGAAGCAGGGATCACCAAACAGGCACCTAATTGTGGTACTTTTGCCATATATTCAACATTCATTAGATCACTTAAATCGTGGTGAAAGCCTTTAACTACCAGGTGCATTTTGAATTTGTGTGAAGGTGTGCTAAATATAAATCTAATGAATACCTAAAAATAATATAAGGTATGCAAGTCCTTTATAATGTGCATTTACAGCCAAAACATACTCTGAGTGTGGATGGATAAGAACTCCAGTCAGGTCATGCACCTGGGGAGGAGGAGCCTGAACATGGTGGCTGTGGGGAGCAAGCGGCACTAGCTCCTTGCTAGGTCCCGCTTCCCGACCTCCCCAGTGACCCTCAGTAGGAACCGACTCACCGGAGTCTGGAGGGCCGTGGAGCAGAGCCCAGAGAGCCGGAGATGGGAGCTGGACGGAGGCTGCAGTGATGCACCGGTTCCCCCGGCGCTACACGAGAGAGAGATCCGAGCGGCTGGGAGGTGAGGTGACGTTGCGGGAGCACGTGACCAGCCAGAGGATCTCTGGGGGAAAGAAGCCGGCCGGCGTCCTGATGTGACCAGGAGACCCACCCTGCTTCCCTGGGACGAATTCCAATGAGAAAAAGGGAATTAAAAAAAAAAAAAAAAAAAAAAAAAAGGCACCGCATTGGAAACCCAGAGGCATCCCCCCCACGACTGAGCTGCTGTGAAAGCCCTCCACTCAAGCTCGGAGCCACCATCCTGAGAAGAGAAGGGTGAGTGAAAGCTGTTGGGGGCTTATTGCGTAGTGGACCCCTGAGTGACATAGGGGATCAAGGGGTGAAGGAGGGGAGGGGAGGATTCCCAGGGTTTAGAAGAGAAGAGGCCCAGGTGTCCTAGGAGAGCAAAACATAAGGAAAAATAGCAAGCCTGTCTGGTTCACAAAGCATAAAGGAGCGGTATAACCCCATCTTGAGAATATAGAAGAAAAAAGATATACAGAGGATATGAAGAATAAAGGTCCTAAGGGAGCAGGGCTCAAAGGGTCTCAAACAGGCACAATAAAGAAATTTACATCACATGGAAATATTACGCCAGAAAGGGCCCAAGGCGCAAGTGCAAAAGGGGAAATGGACACTAGCTCAGGAAATAGTCCTAGATTATCATCATTGGGTATGAATAGCAGCTGTAGCCAACAAATAGCGGATGGCTTGGGAAAAAAAGAATTTGACGGTGAACTACAAGTACCAAATAAGGAGATGATAGAAATGTTTCAAAGTTTGGAGAAACCGATAAAACATGAAATGACAGCTATTCGAAATGATTTGGGGCATCTGCTATCGAGAATGGAAGAAACAGAGGAGAAAGTTAAAACCCAGGCCCAAAACAGATAATCTAAGGAAAAAAATAACCCATTTGGAGAATACTCAGAAAAAATTGACCTATAGGATGGAAGTTCAAGTAAATAAAGAAAGGTGTAACCTTAGAATACGAGGAATTCCAGAGTCTGCAAAAGGGGAAACATATGAACTAGTTAATAAAATTTTAAACTTTATAAAGAGACAGACCTGAAACAGACGGGATCAAACTAGATTGAGTGTTTAGAATAGGAAAGTTCAAACAGGCTACTGAAAAGGAAAGACCAAGAGATATAATTGTCCAGTTCCAAAAATTTGGGGTCAAAGATGAGATATGGAAGAAGATCAAGGGAAGATCATTAATTAAGTATAGAGATTTGACTATCCAAATTTATGCAGACTTAACATCAGAGACCCTATGGAGAAGGAGATCCCCGAGACCCCTGTTGGAGCAAATGAGAAAACAGAATGTGCAGTATAGATTGGGTACCTCTGCATCTCTAATTGGCTGGAAAAATGGGGTTACAGCTTATTTGAGATTTCCGGAGGAAATGAGATTTTTGTGATAGACTGGACTTGCAAAGAATGGAGATAGCTGGGTGGGAAGAAGAAGAAAAAGGAGATACAGATTATACAAGAAAAGAGGACTGGCAGCAGGTCGGGGGCAGGGGGAGGGAGGCCCAGGGGTTGGGGAGAGAAAGGAGGGAGAGGTAAAAAAATCTGCTTTTTCCCTCTCTCACCCCCCTAGTCTCTCCCCTGTCGATGTGGAAGCCCTTCTGGAAGCTCCGGTTAAGGGGGGGGGGGGGGGGGAAGTAAAGATTCTTGCTGAGTCCAGTTGATAGAGGGGATCTGGGGAGGTCGGAGGAGAGGTGAGCCGTACATGGGCGGAGCTTACGCCCAAAGTTTTAAATCAATGGTGGAAATAGATCCACAAATGATTTGTAGGCAGCTTACAAGCCTAAAAATGGGTAGGGGAAAAATAAGAGGGTGGGGGGGCTGCTGGGCTAATACTCTGCACGATAGTAGGGCCTAATAGGAGGCGGCGAATTAGAGGAGAGAGACAGAAATAAGGATGGAAGAAATACAGTTTATAACATAATGTGAATGGGTTGAATTGTCCTGGGAAAAGATTTAAGTTGTTTAAAGAGTTACATCATAGGGCAACATCAGTGGTATTTTTACAGGAGACACATTTCGAGAGAGTCAAATGTGAAATTAAAATTCATATATTATCCAACATGGTATTATGCTGACTCTCCAATTAAAACAGCAAAAGGGGTGGCAATAGGATTGGCAAAGAATATGAGATTTGAGCTGGAGGATAGAAAGACCGATCCGGAGGGGAGATTCCTGTTCTTGAAAGGTAAACTACAGGGAATAGAGTGTACATTAGCCAATATATATTGCCCCAACAAGAAGCCGGAGATCTATTTGAGGGGTCTGCTGAAAAAAATTGATAGATTTTAAAAAAGGGCGTTAGCAGCAAGAGATTTAAATCTCTGTATGGACCCACAAAAGGATGCAACCTCCTCTGTGCAGAGAGAAGGAGGTAGGTCTCTGAGAGCTTTGAAAAAAGCGATCCACGAGTACCAACTGGTGGACACCTGGAGAATAATGCATATGAAAGACAGACTATATCTTCTTCTCTAATGCACACGAGATATACTCGAGACTGGATTATATTTTAATAGACCATCAACTCATTGAACTGTTGGTTAAAATAGAAATAGAGACAACATGCTCGGATCATGCCCCTGTCATAATGAAAATGGGATGGGGAAGACTGGACGGGAGGCTTAGGATGGAGGTTAAATGAGGCTCTTCTCTTGGCGGAGGATATAGCTCAGATGATCGGGGAAGAGATCAAGGTATATTTTAAAGGAGAATGAGAGAGGAAGTATCGACAGCTACAGTATGGGAAAGCCATAAGGTATATATAAGAGGAATCCTGATTGCGATGGGAGCAAGGAAGAAAAAAAGAAAGAGGGTTAGTGGGCTTCTAAAAGAAACCCTGGACTTGGAGCAGATTCATAAGAAGAAAACAAGAGAAACAAGACAGAAGTTAATGGATTAAAAAAAGATGAGCTAGAGAGATCGACGGAAGAGGAGAGGAGAAGCGTATATAAAACAAAGTATTAAGCGAAAGATATAGATGGGGAGATAGACCAGGAAAATACTTGAGAGCTCTGAATAAAAAGAAAAATAGTAATTATATAGAAAAGAAAAAAAGTCCTAAGGGGGAGTTGGTCCACTCAACTAAAGAGATTATTAAAGTGTTCACAGAGTACTATAGAAAGTTGTATATTAGTCCAAGGTTCTCCTAAAGAAATTGGAGAGGGTATCAACGAAAAAAAGGATGATATATTTAAAAACGCGGGATTTCCAAAGCTAAGTGAAGCACAATTGACCTCCTTGGATGCGGAAATTTCCCAGGAAGAAATAAAAGCATTAAGAAGTACAGGGGGTGGAAAAAGCCCAGGACCGGATGGTTACACAGTTAAGTACTATAAAAAAAAAATATAGTGAATTATTGTTACCTAAGCTGAAGAAGTATATGAACGATTTGGGAGGTGGGATGGAAGGGAGGAGAGAATCTCTTCAGGCCCATGTTGTACTCATTCACAAGGAGGGAAAAGATCCTTCTCAGTGCTCCAGCTATAGACCAATTTCATTACTGAACACTGATACCAAGTTGTACGCAAAGGTTCTAGCAAATAGGCTGAAAGACCTAATGCCTGAATGGATTCATGGAAATCAGGTGGGCTTTGTCCCAGGGAGAGAGGGTAGAGATAATGGGTTGAGAACTCTGATGCTTATTCAGAAAAGTAGAAAAGGGAAAGCCCCGGTGGTGCTCTTGTCAATTGATGCTGAGAAGGCGTTTGAGTGGACTGGGGCTTTATGATGGACAACTTAGAAGTGTTGGGGATTGGAGAGAGAATGCGTGAGTGGATAGTTAAATTATATAGGGAGCCCACCGCAATCATCACGGTAAATGGGGAGAGGTCGGAATCCATTGGGATATCCAATGGAACAAGACAGGGCTGCCCATTGTCCCCCTTGTTGTATGTTTTATCATTGGAACCCCTGTTGTCAATAATAAGGAATAGTGGAGCGGTAAAGGGAATCCAGACAGAAAATATAGAGCATAAAGTAGCGGCGTTTGCGGATGACCTATTGTTTTATGTAGGCAACCCCCGAATAACACTACCAAATATAATGAAGATCCTGAAGGATTAATTTTTAGATTTGATAGTTCACCATATTCCAACAAAAACAGATTCTGAACATCAATATACCAAAGAGCGAAAAAGAAAAGCTACAAAAAGAATTCCCCTTTATATGGAGAGAAAAAGATATAAAATACCTAGGAATAAAACTTGCTCTCTCATATAAACAATTGTATAGATTAAACTATATTTCTTTGATAAATGAGACCAAGGAAGAATTAAAAATATTAGGAGGAAATCCATCATGGATAGGACGTATAAACCTAGTTAAAATGGTAATTATACCTAAAATACTGTATAGATTTCAAATGGTTCCAATCAAACTCCCAGAGGCTTTTTTTAAGATAATAAAAAAAATGTTAAGATATATATGGAGGAATAAAAAACCAAGAATATCATACAAAACATTTAGGACTAAAGAGAAAGGGGGAATGGGACTACCTGATGTCAAGAGATACTATAAAGCAGTAATTTTAGCAAGAATTTATGACTGGACATTTAACCATAAGGGGAAAAGTTGGGTAAAAATTGAAAATGAACTGAGTGGAATTAGTTTGAGTAAGATGATATGGGTTCCAGCACAATATAGAAGAATTAACCTCCCTGGCGGTATGATTATTTCAGATTTTTGGTGCTGAAAGCGGTACCATTTTTTTGCATGGAAATATGTATTTTTTTTATTGTAGGCTGTAATTTTTAGGAAAAACTCACTGAAATCTGTCCGAACAAGAGTCTAGTAAACATCCCGGGTATGATAAAATTTGAAACACAAAATCATAAATTATAATTTAATAAATAATCATAAAAATAATATAAAAATAAAAAATTTAATTCAATAATATAATCAAACCAAAAACACTGAAATGTGAAATAGAGCGCCAAGTTCGCACATTGCTGAGCTCAGTCGCAAAATCGTTTTCAGTTTCTGATGACGAATTTCCCCCACGAATCATTATCACTCAATTCTGTAAGTGGTTCTGATTTACTATCGCTGTTCTCTAGCTGATCTAAACGCTTTTGACCTAAAGGGACACTTTTTGGACGCCATGGACATTTCTCAGTTTCCAGGCAGAAAGAACAGACAAAATGCAGGCAGGGCGCAGGACAAAGCACTAGGGACAATATGTATGTGAAATAGGTTGAAACAGCAATGTTTTACTGTGTAAAATGAAAAAAAAAAAAAGACATTTTTTAAAATTTTTAAATTTCCCGCCGCCGGCGGCGCCCGTACGTCCCGACGTCACAGGGACAGGACACAGAACCCGGATGCCAGCATCGGCCGGAGGAGATGGCCGGGGACGCTGCAGGGGACACATCATGGGAGCGCAGGGTAAGGTAAGTGAAGACAACATGCCGGAGCAGCGCCGCATGGTATTCCCGAGTGTAGCTCGGGGTTACCGCTTTTGGTACTGAAATGTTACCCCGAGCTATACTCGGGAATACCGCCAGGGAGGTTAAAGAAAGCACAAGTATTTACACTTTAAATGTTTTAAGGGTATGGGATAATTTACACAAAAACATGAAATGGGAATTCAAGTCTATATTAATGCCTCTTGCAAACACTGAGTATTTCCCCCCAGGAAAGGATGAGATATCAGGGAGATGGTTTAAAAAGGAAGATATCCAATTGAGAGATGTACTGGTAGAGGGGGAATTGAGATCATTTAAAGAATTAAGAGAAGGGAGATATTTTTACTAGATTAGATGAGTGGAAATATCATCAATTAAAATGTTTCATTGGAAATCTCCCAAAACCCCTGAGATTAAAAAAGGAGTGGAATATGTTTGAAAGGGTGCTAGAAACACGTAGAGATGGGAAACACTGTATTGCTAAAATCTATAGAATACTCACAGAATTAGACAGACACAAAGTTAATTTTTATAACGAAATGGGAAAGAGATATGGATGTGGTGTTAGACGAGGATAAACAGAAAAAGATATTTAGATTGATACAAGAGAACGTTAGTATGAGAGAGGTGGAGATTAATTATAAGTGTTTGACACAATGGCATATTACACCGAGTATTGAGCATAAGATGAGTGGGGAAAATTCAAAAATGTGTTGGAGAGGATGTGGGGAAATGGGCATGGTGTTTCACATATGGTGGGAATGTCCGAAAAGTCAAGCTTTTTGGAAGACAACAGTTAAATTGATAGAAATAACTGGAAATGACATAGGGTTAGACCAAACGATGTGTCTCCTACATAATGTTGAGACATCAGTAAATATAAAGAATCAGGCGTATGGAACTATTTAAATGCTGCATAAGGTTTGATACCCAAGTTGGCGCAGAAAACAGAGGTGCCGAAGGAGGAAGACTGGATCAATAGAGTAAACCAGATTAGTAGAATGGAAAAATTTTACCATATGCAGGAAGATAGGATGGGAGTATACTATACGAGATGGGAAAAATGGGAAAAATCAGGATTGAAAGAGAAATATAGAAAACTATAAACTAGGACGTTACTTAAAGTTATTAGGCCTCGGCAGATTAGAGTGGGAGAGAACCTGCGGAGGGGAGGGTGGGAAAGAAAAGAGTTATTAGAAGGGGTAAAGTAGAAATGTAATGAATATTTATATGTATTGTGTCTCCTATGGATTTTTTGTAACATGAAAAAATAAATATTTAAATTAAAAAAAAAAAAAAAAAAAAAAAAACTCCAGTCAGGTTATTTATTGCCGGTTGTGTTCTGAAGATTCACTCTAATGGTGATCACGTGATCAGTGATACTGAACTACAAGTGAAAAGCTATTTCTAACACGTCAAAAAATTGAGAGAAAAAAACCCACACGACACTTGCCATGGCTCCTACTAGGGCCTCAAGAAATGTGATCAGCAAATCAGTACATCAGGATTGATCAATTTTCAAATACACTGTATACCATAGTTTGTAGACCAACTTTCACAGACCAAATCTACACTTTTTTTTTTTATTTAACTAAAAAGAGTAAATTTTGGCATTCATGAAGAGGTTACAAAATTTTGCAAACAAAGCACGTTTCTTCAAAATTTGTGTTTTGATTATAGCAAAAAAAAAAAGCTACAACTATGAAGAACCTCCTAAACAATCCAGTTCATAGGTAATAAGGCATGGTTTCACACTATGCACTTTAGTTCTTGCCAAGTCTAATGAGCACACAATCAGATTGTAATACATGTGGTCAGTTTAACACTGATCAAATTAAAAGGTTCAAATGTACATTTTGTCTTAGTTTTTGCACTTTACTCACTGGACCAGATGGTGACTTAAAACAAGCAAAGTAACATTTTTCTTCACATGGCACATTGCATTTTCCACCCTCATCAGAGCCGTCCAGACAGTCAGATTGTCCATTACAAACAACATTAGTTGGAACACAGTCTAAATTTTTACACTGATACTTGTTACTTTTGCACATCTGTGGTTTACCTTCAAAGTAGCAGAAGGGGAAAAAAAAAAAAAAAAAAGAAAAAAAAAAGTAAAACATTGGAAAGGCTTTTTCAGACCATCTGTAAGTTTGATCAAAATAATTTTTTATATGCAGAAGTGCTTCTTGCTAAAACCTTACAGTTAACTTCATCACTGCCATCTCTACAGTCCTTGCGACCATCGCACCGCCAGAAGTAAGGAATACATTGATCTTCACTAGCACAAGCCCATTGCTCATTTTCACAAGTGATCTTCTCCAATTTACAGTCCTAAAGTTAGGGGGAAAAAAGCTGGCGTGATCATCAGAGCATATTAAAATCTATTTATATGCCTGCTAAGGATCATAAGATGTGAGACACTGCTAAAGTAAAGCAAGAGAAGCAGTCAGGAGGCAGACCTTTGTAGGATGTGTTACTCACAACCTGCTAAAGCATTACTTAAATCCCTTTCACTTTACAAGCAAATACAGTAAACCTTAGTCTACAACCCAATACTACGCTTTTATTGTAACATGAATCCATTACCAAAATTTCATTACTAGCCTCTTACCACTGAATTTTGAATGACACCAGGTAAGACTGAAAATGTGTACTACTAGCATTTACAGTTTTCTGCAAAATGCTAGTTCCAGTTTAATTTGGTAATAGGCATTCAACAAGTCCCCCCCCCCCCCCACCATGTCTATACTTGCTTTGGGCTAGAGAGCCAGTGTTTAAGCCAAAGCACCACTATAACCAAGCAGCAGCAGATGTCAGCAATAGAAGCCTTCATATAAACAGGTTTCTGTGAAAGACTAGGTAATGGTTGCAACAGTGGATAGACCCAACATAGGGCTCCCAGGTAGTCCAAAAGGGGATATCCCCCATGCCAGAGTGCTGTGTAGCTCATTTGGTGACTGCAACAGCTGCAAAAATTGGACCATCTTGTGAGTTGCTGCTTTGATGAATTTCAGTCCAGCCTGGAAGCTGGACTCAAACTGAAGGACTTAAACATGCAAGAGAAGCACTGAAAATGTAACAGCCAGAAGAAACCTGCTCAAGTATTCCAGAGCATGGCTGATCCCAAGACTACTGTAGACAGGTGCACATTATATACCTTTATTTTATGCTGTGTTGCCATGTTATTGCATTTATGGTGTGTCTCTAAATATCTGGATTGCTGTGGGGGTTGGGAGGTATGACATTTCTCTGTAGAGGTGTCACATCCCGTCTGCATTTGGGGTATAAATACATCTGCCGAGGCTCAGCCCGGGGCTTGCTCATGCCCCTTGGGGGATCAAATGTCAGGAGGCGTAGGCTATAGCTATAGGATTCTGCCTCTGCTGTAAATACCCCTTAAAAGGCTCATCTTCAGGGACTCCAGTGACTATGGACTAGTGCATCCATGATGACCAACGTGCAACAATGTTGCTGCGAACCTCATCTTTTGGGAAAACTGCTAGAATCCACAACATGTTTAGCAGCACAGCCAGGTCTACCTCTGGTGAGAGATTTATCTGTACTTCTCAAGTGCCTCAGTAAAGAAACTTCAATTAACCAAAGTAGTTATCCAACATAAGTAACCTTGGTGAGTGAAAAATTGGATATTGGGAGTTGAAGTTATTTAACCATCCAGGATATGCCACCTTGAGTTGTGACAAGACAGTTGTGCACACATGCAGATGTACTTCTTTACAAGGGTTAAACCTGTACATTTTACCCTTCGTGGGTTGGGAAACAATTTAAGTTATGGAAGCCAATCTGAGGAAGTGGGTGCCTTTGGCCCTGTTTGGCAAGTGGACGGGTGCGCTTAGTGTACCCCACCTCGCAGCATGCTATTCCTCTGGGACCAGCTGAGGGACAGTTAACCTAGGGACCTGGCCTGTATAGTCACAGGAACAAGGCCTTGCATCAGTTCTAAGTGGTGACTTCCTGTAAAGTAAATTGTGAGCTGAATTCTGAACAAACCTATTGTAGGGAATGAAGTTGTGTCTTGGGAGACACTAGTGACTTGTGAGGTATGGGGCATGTTCTGCAACCCCATCTTGTAATGTTTCACTTTAGAAGAGAATACAACGTGTTGGTTCCAGCTGTGAAGGGGGTCAAACACATGGGAACCAATGTGTAAATACTAAATGGCTTGTGGTTTCTAACCTGCCCTCTAGAGGTAGACAGTGGGCCTCACCCACACTACTGCATAGCATGCCCAGAAATAACTGCTGAATCTGACACCCATATTCCTTGTGCTCTACACAGGACCCTCAATCTCCAGTTAAATTGGAAACTGTTACAACTTGACAGTTGCCACGACATTGAATTTGAGGTACAGGAGATTAAGGCAAGTTATTACATTTCAATAGTGCCTCTACGCAAGCACTACAGACCACCATTAAAATTTTTAACCAAATAGTCACAATGTTTTCTTCATTTAAACTTGACACTATTTGAACTGGCTACATATGAGACATACAGGTGTTAGACAAATTGAAACATGATTTTCAGGTGTGAAAGTGATGACATGTTTCTCATTGAAAGTATGATTGATGTAACTTTGTTCCTGCTGTGTGAGGACACCCCCAGCTAGTGGGTGGGAAGCCTCACTTTCACCATTCACTGCGTGCGCTGCTAGTAATACGGAGTAGTGTCAGAGCTTACTGAGCTTCAAAAAGAGCAAATTGTTAATGCCGGCTTAGCTGGTGCCTCTGATGTTACCAGTTTTTGCCTGGTCATGAAGTGCAGTATCAAAAGGTTATGACAACATACAGTTTCTGGGAAGTCAGATAAGCACAAGTGCAATTGACATTGTCAAGTGACTGAAAGACAAAGGACATTGCACAGGATTGTGAACATGAAGAAAAAGCCTATGAAAAAGGTATCAGGGACATCTCATGAGGCCCCCTAATTACCTCGGGCAGTGCCCACGTGGCTAAATGGTCAGTCCGCCCCTGGTCCAGTTTTATCCAGTTCTTACTTTAGAAAAGTTATAAGCTTCCTGTAGTGCCCTGTACAGGATATAAAACTGGGCTGAGATTTTTTGCACTGCATTTACAGTGCTGTCAGTCTTTCACTCAGTGTAAGTACGCCTTGTCCAATAAGCAGACTTTAGGTTAGATTTAAAATTTTGAAGCGGTTACAGGATCTGGTTGTAAGTGTACTTTGACATGACACAGACTCACTATTGCATGCCAAAATGCATGGTGTGTGTAGTGGTGCCTTGTGGTGCAATGTCCTCCACTGTTGAGTGCATTGGGGTGCTAGTCAGTTAACTGCACCACAGTAGAATTGTGTTCACTCATTACTGCATAGTTTTGAATGGGCCACATGGACAAATGCAGTTTGCCTTCATATGAATTCCACTTGCATTTAAGATAATTTTAAGACCTATGTGCATTTGACCTCATTGACCTGCATCTCCAAGCTGTATCAATCTGCTTTAAGCAGTTTTTGCATCTCCATTAACTTGTATTGCAAGAAGCAGTTCTAATGCACACAAAAGCCCCTGGTACACAGGCCTTTAATCCTCCTTGCCAATACAAGCTGATGCAATGCCAATGCTGGGACCATGAACCTTAGCCATCCCCTTGCTCGACTTGAAAATGAACCTCCAGTGACATTGAGCAATGTCTCAGCTTGTTCCTGAGGCATTGCTCAATGTCACTGGAGGTTCATTTTCAAGTCGAGCAAGGGGATGGCTAAGGTTCATGGTTCCCATCTTTATAACTTGTCATGATACTTTTTCTATCATGACAGAAGTTATAAAGATGGGAGGGCGACATTTGCAATAGAGGCTATGGATTAATTTACTAAACCCAAAATCTGGAGAAGTTATGCATGGTAGCACATCAGCTACCAACTTTGGCTTGTTCAGTTAGGTTTTGACAATAGAACCTGGAAGCAGATTTTGTACTTCCCAGTTTAATTTATTAAGAGGTGCTACATTGCCTTTAATTTGGTCTCAGAATTTATGCTTTAAACAGTCCAGTGACTAACCTGCTTTGCAAAAAAAGGACCCTCAAACAAATTTCTGGCAGAGGGGCTTGATCACAAGAATGAACAAAATTTAAAATACTTTGTAACGTAAAACTGTACACTGTATTTTGATAGGTGAATTACTTTAAACACCGCTTTAATAAAAAAAACGAAAACACACACACACACACACACACACACTGCAGTTGCCTGGTGAACCAAGAACTCACTCCTCATTGGCCTACCTCATCGCAGGCTATTCCCTCTTCAGTTTATCATGAATGCTGCTGCCAGACTCATCCACCTTACTAACCGTTCCATATCTGCCACCCCTCTCTGTCAATCCCTCCACTGGCTTCCCCATAGCCCAATAAAATTAAAACACATTAACAAAAGCCATTTATAACGCTGCCCCAAATTACATCAATCTGGTCTCCAAATATCACCCAAAACTTACTTTCTCCGCTCCTCGCACGACCTCCTGCTCTCTAGCTCCCTTGTCTCCTCCCATGCTAGGATCCAGGACTTCTCCAGAGCTTCCCCCATCCTCTGGAACTCTCCACCCAGATCACCTACTCTGCTCACTTTTAGGCGATCTCTGAAAAAAAAAACTCTTCAGGGAAGCCTATCCCAGGGGCGGGCTGACCATTTGGAAACTCGGGCACTGCCCGAGGGCCCAGGGCCAGTAGGGGGCCCCATGAGATGCCCCTGGTACCTTTTTCATAGGCTTTTTTGAGTTTGGGCAATGACACAGGGGCCCCATGATCCCCTATTGCCCGGGGGCCCCATGAGTTGTCAGTCCGCCCCTGGCCAATCCTGTACTCTGCTAATAAAGGAATTTTCTATTCCTCCTACCAGTATATCCCCCACAGTCATTACCTTTTGTACCACTAACCCCTCCCTCTTAGATTGTAAGCTCCAAGGAACAGGGCCCTCCTAACCCTCTTATTGAGCTGTATTGTCTCCCGTTATATTGTAAAGCGCTGAGCAAACTGTTGGCGCTATATAAATCCTGTAGAATAAGTATATTTTACCTTTTCATCACTTCCGTCTTTACAGTCTTTGGTACCATCACATTTCCATTCCTTTAGCAAGCATTCACCAGACAGACATTTGAATTCCCCACTTTGACATTGGACATGTTTAGAGATTGTACAGTTCTGTTCATCTGAGTGGTCATCACAATCCTTGTCTCCATCACAGCGCATAGAATAGGAGATACACTGTCCATTAGTACACTGGAACTTGTTACTGCTGCATTCCTTACGTTCTGCAAGTGTAAAGCATTTAAAATTAAGCTTTTGGTAGAGTATGAAGTCAAACTCCTTGCCATGACAAAATGTTGCAAGAAATGAGCATTAGGGAAGTGCCAGGTAGTTCACTAACATTTTTTTAAAGATTAAGCTGTCTATAGCAACAATGGCAGTTAGAGGGTTGAGAAATCATCAACACTTGACAGGGATGCTTCAATGGCCATTTTTTTTTTTAATGTAGTTACCATTATCCTAAAAAGGGGGGGGGGGGAAACCTGTTGCAGTAACAGCATTAGCAGGTTAGGCTTTAGTTAATTGTAAAGTTCATCTAAATCTACTATACTAAAGTGGTCCTGGGAATCCCCATACAACTGAAAACATGCGATGCCCTACCCAAGTATTGAGGATGTCCTCTGGAAATGAACCTTTTTTAAAATGACAGTATTACAATTACCCCTTTTAAAAAGGCAGTCTAGACAGCAGTTGGAAGTACTGAACCACTCACCTGAGGGCTCAAAAGATAAGCTATCATGCTGATAAGTGTGCCAGCATCATAAAGAGATGAACTTTTTTGGGGGCGACAATGCTCATGTATTCAATTCTAAAAGTCAGGTATTATCAGGTAGCCACATTTAGTCAAAACAATTTTCAAAATATCTGCCAAAGAACTAGTCAATATTTGTAAGATGTACTAACAAAAATATTTAAAAAATTACAAGAGTAGACCCATTTTCAAAAGCAGAAGAATGCCACTACTACAGTGCTCTGAGCACCACAGGTGGGCACACATTCCAAAACCGGAGAAGCCTGACCATTAAAAGCAGTTTTAAACAGCACCAGGTAATCAATTTCATGCCTAACAATTTTTTTTCCCAACAGCTGCAAATTAGATGAATAAGATGACACTAGATAGAGGGGGTGTGAGTGGAGACAGCCGGGGACAGTGTTTGCAGGATTACCAAGTGTGGGGAGGAATAAAAAACCAAAACAAAACAAAAAAACCATGCATAAAAAAAGCCTAATGCAGCTCTCACATTTTAGGACTAGTGAGCTGCAATACACTAGCTACTGATTTGAAAAAAAAAAAAAAAAAATAGTTTTGCAAACAGGATTACAATGGTTAGTATCAGGGGTGGACTGACAACTCATGGGGCCCCCGGGCAATAGGGTATCATGGGGCCCGTGTCCTTGCCCAAACTCAAAAAAGCCTATGAAAAAGGTAGCAGGGGCATCTCATGGGGCCCCCTACTGACACCGGGCCCTCAGACAGTGCCCAAGTTTCCAAAATGGTCAGTCCGCCCCTGGTTAGTATACATTCAGATTATTAAAGCAGAGCTCCAGTCTCTTCTGAAAAACTCACGTCAGCAGCCACAAAATCTGAAGCTGCTGACTTAACAGCCACTCACTTGTCCTACAATCCAATGGTGTGTTCACCAGCCATCTTCTCTCAGGTAACTTAAGTGTGGGAACCCGGCTGTGACAGCTTTCCGCTTCACAGCCGGGTGCCCACTGTGCATGGTTAATGGTCCTGTACTCAGGGGAGGTTGGCGGAGGAGAACTTCCAGATTTTTGATCACCTATGTGGTCAGTGCAGAAGTGGGAGAAATCTGGTACCCACTCACAAAAAGGTGCCAATTGTTCATGGGGAGTGGGCGATTCAATCCATAAAGCGGAACTTCTTTTGGGTGGAGCTCCGCTTTATTACATTTAAAAAAGTTTTGCAGCATTCTTAATGTATACCAACAGTACTTTTGAAAGAAAATACTTTTACATGAATGCAATCATAGCATGAAGTATGCTTCAATTGCATGCCATTTAATGAAATCTTTACTGTAATTTAAATTGCATTTTCTTTTAAAAACGTTTCTGAAAAGGTGCCTACTGCCCAGAATCATTAAATGACATGCCATATCCATTTAGTTAAGATGCAACATTCCAACTGCAAATCATTGCTCAATTATATTTACTGTATCCCAGTTTTGGTGCAGTCTAAATCAAACAAGAAAGTGCTTGAGCGCCAACAGAACTCTGATTGGCACAGTTTGGTCAAATAGATTTGGCTTACCACAGCCTTGCTCATCAGCCTCATCAAGGCAGTCTGGTTTACCATCACAGATCCAATTCTGGGGAACACAGCAAGTCCTCGAATAACACTTAACAGCAGAGGCATATGTTGGTCTCCAGCAGTTTTTTTCATCAGATTCATCAGGACACTGTGGCACTCCATCACAACGGTATCTCTTCTCAATACATTTTGTACCATTTGCGCACTGGAAAAAGTCTTCGAGATTGATTTATTATAAGAAAAAAGTGGTGAAGACCCATTAAAAAACAGTTAACCAAAGAGCCTTTATTTTTGTAGTATTCCATTACTTCAAAATCGATAACATATGTAAATAGTCTCTAAAATTATACCAGTTAATGTGTCGCTTTGAAAAGTCATGTTCAATTATTCTGAAGTCTGCAGCTTCTTAAAATACCCAATGATCTGCCATGAAGATCTGTTTAGGTATTTCCAGCTACTAGGGCAACAGTTTGTCCTCACCTTTCAGTTGTGTTCCAGTATTGTCACCCAATCACACAAGGTTATGGCAGAGATGACAAGCTGCTGTTTGAACACACGGTATGCAGGCATGGTCCAATGTTGACACCATTATGAATCCCGCTCTGAAAAATGCTATGCAGCCATTGGGATGAAGTGAACATTCAGAAGCGACTGCAAACCCTCTCAAATTCCATGCACCCATTTGTACGGCAAGGACATATCAAGTGACTGCAAGGTGTCAAATCTGATCTCTACTGGGGTAAGGGTATGGTATGGATTAAGGAGGACCCCACACCTTATACAGGGATAGTACACAATAGGTGTACTGTTCCTTAAACAGGCTGGGGTTCCCTCCCAAAATCTATACTACACGACCCTTATCTAAGCAAGTATCCTAGCTGGCAAAAGAAATTAGAGGCAGGAAGCATGTCACTCACCCTTCCCAAATCTCTGCTACTTGCCCTCAGTCTTGGAAGGGTACTTTGTGCCAGTGAAGGATGTAAAGATGCTTTGCTGACCCCATTGCAAAGGCACCTTGTCCCCATGTTGCTTGGAACAAGGGCCTCATCCCCATCTCTCGGCTAACAGACTAAATGGTCAAGGCCATATTTGGTCAATTACTTCACCTACGTCCCACAGCGCTATGTTTACATTCCAGAAGCACCATGGTTATTTGTGAGGAATAGCTTTATTCATTTTATTATGGCATTGGTACATAACTCCCATGACAGTGCCCAGCTTCCAATGCCTTTAACAGCTTACCCATTATCCCTACAAATAGGCAGAATTTAGCAAGTTTCTTTATCCCCCCTCCCCACATATTTGCAAGATTCGTTTACCAACTGAACCAGGCAGCATCGCTTATCCCCAGTGCTGCTGTCAAAGTACAAAATGACCAGGCACACATCAGTCTTCATATTCCACAAAAGGCAGATACAATATAATTTTATTACCTTCATTACAGTAGTTTTTGCAGTCCTCCTCATCTGAGCCATCCAAACAGTCATTTTCTCCATCACACATATATTGCAAGGATACACATTCTTTTCCATCTCGGCACAGAAAAAAGGTTCGTCCACAAACCAAAGCTTTTGTGAAAAGTATGTTTTTTGATACATCTGTGAAGATTACATCATATGCAAGAGCAACTGTCACTACAAGGTGGAATTCTAACAGTAATTGCCTAAAAGCATTTCTTGCACAAACAAAAATTAGAAAAATTTAGCATCCAGTAAAAAAAATCTGCCAGTCTGTAGAATGCCTAAAAATGAATCCTCTGAGGAACCCTAAATGTTTTCTGAAAAGTTGCTGGGCACCTCTGATTCATTGTCAATTGAAGGGAGCTTCTCTACAGCCAGAGTCATCTTTAAAACTATACAGGGGGTTGCATGCCAGTTTATGGCAGTGCGTAGCTTGTAAAATTCGAAAGATATTCCGTTTTCCATGGTAATGGAGCAACCACCCAGGATCACATGGTCCCAGGGAAGGGGTGGAGAAGGTTGGAGTATTAGCTGAGTGCTTACCTGGAGATTAATGAATATGTTATATGCAAGAGATCATCCTGTGTTGCTAATAGAACAGGGCTTGAGCTTGGGAGATTCTTATAAATCAAAGTCTGTTCCAAGTTTTAGTCAAACACACTTCACCTTGCAGAGTTCAAGCCCTATGTAGTATAACAAATCGTGTTGGCTTTAACAATCTGAACAAAATCAAGCCTCAATGTTGGGAAGCCTTCAGCAAGAATTTGATGAAATGTAAATAGTTTTACAGTGATGAGACTGCTGCGTTATATAGGGTAACTCAGTTTAGGGTTTCGTATTTTTCCATTGTGTCTAATATTTTGTCACTTTTTTGGACCTTTTCAATTTTATTCATGGTAAGATTCCCCCCCTTTCTGGAAAAGGACATTTTTGGTCAGGCCCAGGTCAGGAACGTGTAGGATCTTTGAAAGAACTTTTGTAACTTAGGAGACATGAAAGAACTTTTGTAACTTAGGAGACATTTAAAGCTAACTGCACTCTCAAAACTGAGCCTTGTTTTATAATTTCTAAAGCTGCTATGTGTTCTAACATGCTTACTATTTTTTTTTTTTTGATGAAGAGCTGGTTCATACCACAAGTATGGCAAAACCTTGTGTTTTACCATGCAGAAGTGTTGGTTCGGTTTGGTGGTGCCATTCAAAAGCACAGAGTACCTTGTGAACAAGCCCTTCCATACAACTACTTTAAAAAAAATTTCTGAGAAATAGTATTACTGTCTTGGAGGGGCTTAACTTTTCTAGTATTTACGCTCAGCCTTGTTAGGGACAAGACTAAGGCTAGCTTAGGTTTCCAATAAGAAAGCCTGCCCCAATCACTTCTAGTTCGTGCAGTACTACTTGCATGAATATTTTTTATATAGATGCTCCTAAACTAGAGACAACATACTCAAAACTATTATAGGCTAAACAATTCTGTTAATGTCCCTAGATCTACTGTAAACTTAAGGTTCACATTTTGAGCATTTGAAATTATCTGGCATTTTCCATGTAAGTAGGGCATTAAAAAAAAAAAACAAAACAAAAAAAAAAAACCAAGAAACGTCTCCCCATAAGCAGGTCGAAGACACTAAACTTTCTGTAGCAGAGTACCCATGCACAGGGCCAGGCCAAGGGGTGGCTTCCCTGGGTACAGAGGTTTACTGTAGGGATGGGGGTGCTTTCCTTCTGTTACAAGGCTAACAGTAGCAGTGATTGACAAATTAGTGATTTCTGGGTGTAGGATCCACTAAACTTGAACCGAGGGGGCTATGCAGTTTGGCATCTTTGCCCTGGGCGCTGAATGACCTTGTCCCAACACTCCCCATGCACCTCTGCCTGCATCAGGTAATTTAATTGGCAGAGTCTTTCCTCCATATCTCCATGAACAAAGCAGGCGTTTCATCCAGACACTCCCCAGAAAGGTCACTTAGGACAGTTTTGGTCAACATAGCTTTGTACATAGTTTTACCAGATCAAAACCTAGTGACATTTAGGGCTTGCATGAAAGGTTACTTTGTTCTGCCCTAAGCCAGTGCTAATGTGTTTGGATACCTTTGCTTGGTACCAGATTGTACCTTTAAAATTCGATCTATACATTAAGAGATGACGTACTGAGTATTTTGTTGCTTTCACTACTCACCGCTTTAAACTATGGCTTTCATTCCAGCCTGGGAATATGGTAAAACCCAAAAACTTACCAAGAAAGCAGCTATCCCGATCATCTGGGCAGAGGCAGTTCATCATCTTCATAGGGCCAGATATGCAAATTTCCTCAGACATACAGCCACCATTATCCAATTCACAAGCCGAATTACTTCCTTAAAAAAGAGTAAAGGTAAATTAAGTGAAAATTTTACAATACACAACCAGTAAAAAAAGGTAACAAAAATTGCTTGCCCTTGATAAGACTGGATGTTACGATCATAAGTTTGGTCACAGTTTCTTCATTATGCGAGGAAACCAACTTCATGGTCCTTCTATCCCAAATTTCAATTGTTGCATTGTTATAAGATAATATGTAGGGTTCAAAGGCATCCATTAATGGGTTTGTGAAGTGATCCTTCAGTTTGGACAATTTTCTTTTTAAAAGGCCAAATGAATAAAATCCTAAAAAAACCAAAAACAAACGATTAGAATCATTTAAATTGGCTAACCAATTTTTTTAATATATCAGCAGAGTATGATTAGAACTCTTGCAGGTTTCTATTACCCTGCAGGGCTTCATTAGAGGGATTTCCTTTTAATTTCTGTACTGTGTGTCCATCATTTCACCAAACATGAGGGTAATCTTCATTAGCAATAAAAAACAACTTATTTAAATAGAGTAGGTCAACTTAATGGTGGTTTCCCTGTTGCCGATGTTCTCAAACATCCTTGTTAAAACTTCCAGGACAGGAAGGGGAAATAGCGAGTCACGGATAGTAAAAACCCAACATGTTTTCTAACCTTTCCTCACTACCCAAAAAAATGGTTTTAGCTGGACAACCACTTTGAATGTTCACATTCAAATTACACTTTTGAAAGTTAACACTAGTAGATCTACTCTTGCAAGAGATGTCATCAGTCTGCTATAAGCCAAAGGAGCATCCTTGCTTTAGCATGTGGTATTTGAGCAATATACATGGGGAATCAACATGCTCAAAGTCAAAGCCTTCTGCTTTGAGTCCACAAAGTTAACTAAGCCACTCAGTAAAACAGCACCTGGAGGCTTCTAAGCACTTAAGTTAATATGAACTGACTGACCCCTTCTGAAGCCCATATTTGGATCTTCTTAACCATGCCTGGAATGATCTGGCACGCATGTTGTCCAAGACTGATAATGTCTTACTCTCCCATCTTTGTTTATTTGGACCATTAATCCATAATACATTTCAAGCCAGCATGTTATCATAAATGTAGAACTGCAGTCCATAAAGAATGAGCCAGCTGCACATTACCTTATCTACAAAAAGACCAGTACATGCACACCATCCGCTTCCATTTCTGAGACTTGACGCATCAGAAATGACCCATTCTAAAAATTGACAAATATGTCCATAAGGGCCATTGAAAAGTTATCTGGCTAATAAAAAGGATTAAAAATGCATGGACATAAATGATTTGCATATTTGGCATATTTAAATAGTGACAGTCATAATAAGTATTCATGACAACGGTCAAATGACAAACCACCACAACTTCTGATCCAAGAGGATTTTGACAGAATATCAGAAACCTAGTTTGACAGCCTACACAATATGAGGTATGACATTGACTAGTGAGGAGTTTGAGGCTAGAGCCTCAAAAAAACATTGTTTAATGTAGGTTATAAAAAAAAAAAAAAAAAAAAAAAATCTCACAGTTCGAGATGTTTGGGGAGGCAGGGCCATGTCAATCACGAGGGCTATAGCTATCCTAGAATAGACTGAAGATGACCTGCTTACTCAAGTAAGGCATGTAATTTCTTGCATGTAATGCAGGACAATTAAAGTAAAAATGTTGGAAGCCCCAACTAGGAATAGTGCTCTGTTGGACCTACCAATTTAAACAGAGCAAACTGCAGATGTTGCAATGAACATAGGAAACAGTGCTCAGAGTAAAATCACAGCTGCTATAAATTTTTATAGGAAAGGAAGACATGAGTAGGACAAGGAGCACCAAATTTCAAACGAGCCAACTTTGCCAAGTAGCACTCCATGTTAAAACTGGAACAAATGCAACAAAGAAAACTGAAGAAAAGTGGGGAGTGCTTTAAACAGTATGTAACCCCAACATTTCATATTCCTGACTAATATGTTGTACCATGTACTGGAGTTAAAAGCAATTAATTCACCAGGAAGATCAGTGTGTACCGTTTCTCCACCCCCAGCTCTAAGCTGCTTATGCAACACATACAGTATATCTATACCTCAATATAAAAAAGGTATATTGAGAAAAATCTCCTTTAAAAATAAGTTGGAAGGGTCAGTAAAATAGCTTTATCATATTGATTGAAAAACAAAAAAAAAAAAAAAAAACCCACAAATACCCTTCTATAAGAGAGGAAATCTTATGGTGACACTAGTTTTGGTGACCTGGGTGCTCCAAGGGATTCCACCAATTTGCAGGGATTTCCTCTCACTTCCTGTTTTGGCAATGGGACAGGAAGTGGGGGAAAATCTTCCTAAAAAAAAAAAAAAAAAGGGACACAGATGGGAAAACAAAAAATTGAGAAACTGACAGGGGTTCTAATCCTCCATTACGCTATCCAAAATGAAAAAAGTTGTGTATAGTTACACTTTAAAGCAGTCTCAACCTCTTCAAACACAGAAACCCTTGTGATTATTAAGAATTAACCCTTTACAGATAGCTAAAAAGATCAATGTGTTAGTGGGAACATGAGGCAAAATTCTTATTGCTGAAGGAACCCCTGGTAACCTTTGGAGGAACCCTGGTTGAGAAACCCAGCTTTAACCACTTGCCCTTCTGAGGATTTACCCCCCCTTCCTGACCAGGCCATTTTTGTGTTATGGCATTGCATTATTCTAACTGACAATTGCACGGTCATACAACGCCACACCCAGATGAAATTTACATCTTTTTCCCCACAAATTGAGTTTTCGGTGGTACTTTATCACCTGTGCATTTTTTTATTTTTTGCGCTATAAGCAAAAAAAAAAAAAAAAAAAAAAAACAACAACTGACAAGTTGAGAAAAACTAAATTTTAAACTGCTATTAAACATGTCCAGTAAGAAAAAACAAACAAACTCAAATTGTCATAAATTTAGGCCAAAATGTATTCCGCTTTGCTGGAAAAAAATCCCCTACTAGTAATGGTGGCAATCAGCGACTTAGCGGGACTACGGCAGGCATTCTGACACAGGGGGAGAATATCTGTCACTGACATCCCCAGTGACACCAATACAGTGATCAGTGCTAAAAACCAGCACTGACTGTACTGACTGGGCAGGAAGGGGTTAATGTGAGGGGTGATCAAAAGGTTAACCTATGTAGGGAGTATTTTACTAGGGGGCAGGGGGGTATGCGTTTCACCAAGCACACTGATAGGGATGGCTGTGCATAGCCATCCCGAGCAGTGTGCCCGAGCTGACAGGGAGGAAGGCTAAACAAAACAAACAGTCTTCCTCCCAGTGATGGTCTGTAATCACCGGCCGGGACCTGGTGATTAACATCCATGGCACAGGTAGCGCTCATGTGTGACCCCCTACCTGGAAATGAAAATCACACACGTGATTTTTGCACACCCATGCCACCGTGTAGCAGTATATCTGCTATATGGCAGCTGGGAAGTGGTTAGTAATTTTTTTGCAGCAATATTTGGTAAAGTAATTTCTATATCTTTGGACAGATCTGTTTTGTCCCATCAGTGAATAGCCATGGTCTTGAAAGGGTCTCTGGTATTTATCTGTCAAACCTTCAAAATGATTGGGAATAGACAAGTTTTACAAAAGGTGTGGAACTTAAGCTGTTAGGAGTGGGTTTATTAGAGTCTGCTTTGCGAATATCTGAGCCAAAGATATCGCTAAAAATTGTGAAAAAGTAAAGTATCCCCACCACATGACATATGCTCCAACAAAATATTAGACCAGGAGTCTCCAAACTTTCTAAAGGCCAGTTTGTCCTTCAAACTTTAGGGGGGCCGGACTGTGGCCAGTGGAAATTTTCCTGGCATCGGTGAGTAAACATTTCCACATTTGGAATTAGGAGAAACAGTGTCCTATTGGGAGGAAGAGTGCCCCATTACGGTTAATGAGAGAAATGGTACTCCATTTTTGGTGTCAGTTGGTAGAACATCTCATCAGTGGGAGGAACAGTGCCCCAAGGGGTGGATAAAGACAAGCAAAGGGCCACAGTTTGGAGACCACTAGATTAGACCATTGTGATATGCATGTACATTGTATTGTTTGAAGTGATTGGGAGGTTTTTGCAGCAATGATCTATACAATTGTATTTACACAAAAAAACTGGCAAAATGAAAAGGAGAAAAATTATATTTTACTACATGTATTTGGGTGAATTTACTAAAAAGGCACAGACTGAGAACTTTGTAAGTGCAATGTAGTGAAAAAAAAAAAAAAGTACGCGCTATGGGTCAAAATTAAATACAAAGTCTCCCCCCAAAACACTAAGTAGCTGCTAAAAACACAAGAAACCCCATCTAATATGTGGGCAAAATCAAGATGAGAAAAGATTGTGCAGCGCTACACAAAATATAAAATGTAAATACTCTAAATAAGAAAAGTCCCAAAAAATTTCTTTTGAACAAATATCCTTCCTCCTATGACCTCCAGAGCTCCAAAACACAGTGCACAATTCCTCCACCAGATGTCTGCTCACCTCAGTGTCGCCTCACATAATGCTTTGTCCAACTGCAATTTCGGTCCCAATTTGGACTCTGAAGATCAGTTTGATGAATGGGTCCCAATGGCTCATTCCACAGAACCCCTTTCACTGGTAGTAATCCAGCCAGCTAGCAAAACCACCAATTTCGCCCTGTAACAGTATGGGTTAAACAATGTTTTGTATGCACACATTTACAAATACATGCCACAGTCCCACACCAAGAATCCTCTGTATACTGTGGACCCAACTAAAAAATTGGGACTGTGGCTTACGCATGTATTTGCAAATGTGTGCAAAACAAAAAAAAAAAAAAAACAAAAAAAAACAAAAAAAAAAACACTGTTTAACACATACTGTTAGGCAAGGCCAAATTGATTGCTTCGCAAGCTGGCTGGATTACTACCGGTGAAGGGGGTTCTGTGAAGTGAGCCATTGGGATTCATTATTCAAATTGATCTTCAGAGTCCAAATTAGGACCAAAAGTGCAGTTAGACCAAGCATATGTGAGGTCACTGCTGGTGGTGAGCAGACATCTGGTGGAGGAATTGTGCACTCTGTTTTGGAGCTCTCCGGTGGGTCATAGGCAGAAGGATATTTGTTTAGAAGTTTAATCGGGACTCTTCTTATATTTAGAGTATTCACATTTTGTATTTGATGTGTAGTGCCGTACAGTCATATTTTTTTCTCACTTTGTAAGTGCACTTGCTCCAGAGCTTCATAAAATGAGGGGAAATTCTGCCAACTTCCATCATCCAATTAAGTGAAAGCAAAAATGCAGTTTTAAAAACATTTTCTTGCATGTGATTGGGTATCCTTTGTAAAGTGAAGCTTTACCCACTTACTCTGCAGAAACTTGCAAAGTGCACAGTATTTGCCTTAAAGTAGAACTAGCCACAACTCCACTTATTTTGGAGTGTTATAACCCCTGTCAGTTTATGCCATTTGTGTCCCACTGGAGAGATTGACCTCCACTTCCTGTCCCATAGCCAACACAGGAAGTGAGGAAATCCCTACAAAGTACCTTGGGACCCCCCAGGTCACCAAAATTAGTGTCCCCATTGGGTTGTGCCCAGTAAAGTAATAGAGGGTAAATCTTCCAAAGTTTAGATTGCATTGAAAATGAAGGCAAAAGAAACCCAAAGACAGAGGGTAAATAGTCTTAACAGGGGCACAGACAGCAATAAAAGCTTGCCAGGTGTTCTAATCCATCTTCACTGTCCAAAACTAAAAAACAAACTTTTGCCTCTAGTTATACCTCAAGTAAATCAAACCAAATGATTGTGTGTTTCCATATTTAGGTTTCTATGCATTATGGTTGAGAACTGATCCAGAAAAAAAAAAAAAAAAAAAAAAAGTAGAAAATACTCCAAAGTGGCTGTTTTTATACTCCTTAAATACTGCATGCCTTGACCACTGCTTAACTCTTGCATTAATTTCCTTTTGTGGATTGATGCCATTTTATGCAGCATTTACCTCACCATTTGGGGAGTAAAGATCACATAAGGCAATTGACATTTTCAGCATTGCATAAGTTATTTGGGGAAAATGTGTCAGATCACCTAAATACAGCATGCAATGTGCGTTCATGAATGGAGCCCACAATTTGCTACCAATAAAATAGACAAACCTGTAATGGTTACTAAGGTGCAGTATGGCATCTATTTAATAAAAAGTGTCAACTACATAGGACATTCTGAAAATATAGGTTTCAGAGCTTTTTGCCTTCCAGAATATTTTTGGATTGTATCAAAGTTGTAATTTAGCACTTACCAAAATCTTGTGATTGCCACACAATGCTGTTAGATTTGGGATCCAAGTTTACACGTGTGATGCCCATGCCATTGAATACAACCTGTACATCGCCACCAACTAGATTCATCTGCCGTATCATGGTACCATCTTCCACTACATATAGAAACCTTGTCTCCCAGTTAAGCAGCAAGTGTTGTATGGAGTAGCTGGACACATAAATGACCTTTGCTCCAGAACCAGAATGCTTTGTTACACAAATCTTGTTTTTTTCACAAGGCAGCCAGTAAATGTTCCCAGTAGCAATGTCAATCTTTGCCATGCAAACTGGAGATAGAAAATTATGGTTAGCAGTCTCAATATTTTCAAAATCAGTATGAATATTTTAGTACAAAATTCTACATTCAAAGCCAATACATTAGAATAAGTAACAATTAAAAGTTTTTTTGCCTGACAAAGGGGGGGCGCTGGCTCACAGAAGATCCTTCGGTTAATATTTTTAAGATATATGCTGTGCACATGCAATTTGTGCCTAAGCCATACATTTCAGATTTGGACAACTTTTGGCCTTTAAAGCCATAAGACCCTTACGTTATTGCATTTTTTCCACCTGAGATTAGAATCTTACCATACCTTCCGAATATTGGCTGGTTCCGATAGTATCTCTTTAAAGATTGTCTGAATGTACAGCTGTCTTTGAAATTGAAGAATTTAAACCCAACATTTCATATTGCCGATCTGCGTGCTGTACCATGTACTTAGAAGAAAAAGTATCCTGTTCTCTTTGCATTCCTTCCTTTGTGAAATCACTGGTGTTTTTGCCAGTCCCTCTGCTTTCCTATTAAAGGCTGACCACACTAGGCAGGTGAACACTGCATGGTCAGTTCTCTAGCTCTGCTGGGAAGTCAGTCTACTCTCCAAAGATCAGACTTGTCCTGACATGACCCCTGCACAGCCTCACTGGGAAGTTTGTGTGCAGCTGTACACAAATGATTTGCCTTTTATTTCTATTTTAAACAGAATGGGTGGTTTTACAAGGTGAGGGTTTACAATCACTTTCAAAAGCAACAGGACAAGATACGTTTGAAAGATTGAAGTGAATGCCACGTTGACTTGGAATTGAACTCTAGAAGCTGTGCCCAAAGGGAGGCAGAGCAAAGTGTTGCTTGTGCCCAAAGGGAGGCAGAGCAAAGTGTTGCTTGTAGGCTCTCTGTAGCTGAGCTTTACCCAATAGAACCCCTATACGTATCATGCTTCACCGATTGTGCCTTGAAAAAAGTATTCATACCCCTTGAAATTTTCCACATTTTGTCATGTTACAACTGAAAACAAATTTTACGTGATAGACCAAAAGCAAAAGTTGCGCATAATTGTGAAGTGGATGGAAAATTATAAAATTGTTTTCAAATTTATTTTTTTTACAAACTAGTATCTGAAAAGTGTGCCGTGCATTTGTATTCAGAGACCCCTCCCCCCCCCCCCCCCAGTTAATACTTTGCAGAGCCATCTTTTGCTGCAATTACAGCTGCAAGTCTTTGGGGATCTCTCCCAGCTTTGCACATCTAGGAGAGACATTTTTGCCCATTCTTTGCAAAATAGCTCAAGTTCTGTCAAATTGCTATTCAGACACTCTTCATCCAATCTAAGTCTTGCCACAGATTCTCAATTGGATTTAGGTCTGGACTGTGACTGGGCCATTCTAACACATGAATATGCTTTGATCTAAACCATTCCATTGTAGCTCTTGCTTTATGTTTAGGGTCGTTGTACTGCTGGAAGGTGAACCTCCGCCCCAGTCTCAAGTCTTTTGCAGACTAACAGGTTTTCATCTAAGATTGGCCTGTATATGGCTCCATCCACCTTCCCATCAACTGACCAGCTTCCCTGTCCCTGCTGAAGAAAAGCATCCCCACAACAATGCTGCCAGCACCATGTTTCACGGTGGGGATGGAGTGTTCAGGGTGATGTGCAGTGTTAGTTTTCCGCTACACACTGCGTTTTGCTTTTAGGTCAAAAAGTTAAATTTTGGTCTCATCTGACCAGAGAACTTTGCACACGTTTGCTGTGTCCCCCACATGGCTTCTCACAGACTGCAAAATGGGACTTGTGGCCAGATTTGTAGACTGCACGACTAATTGTTGTCCTGTGCACAGATTCTCCCACCTCAGCTGTGCATCTCTGCAGCTCCTCAAGAGATTCCATGGTCCTCTTGGCTGCTTTTGATTAATGCTCTCCTTGCCCAGCCTCAGTTTAGGTAGATGGCAATGTCTTTGTAGGTTTGCAGTTGTGCCACATCCTTTCCATTTTCAGATGGATTGAACAGTGCTCCATGAGACGTTCAAAGCTTGGGTTTTTTTTTTTTTTTTTATTAACCTAACCCTGCTTTAAACTTCTCCACAACTCTATCCCTGACATGTCTGGTGTGTTCCTTTGTCTTCATGATGCTGTTTACCAATGTTTGCTAACAAACCTGAGGGCTCAACAGAACAGTTGAATTTATACTGATTAAATTACACATAGGTGGACTATTTATTGGGTGACTTCTGAAGGCAATTTGTTCCACTAGATTTTAGTTAGGGGTATCAGTAAAGGGGGCTGAATACAAATGCACGCCACACTTTCAGATTTAAAAAAAAAAAAAAAAAAAAAAAAAAATTGACCAGTTATTTTTCTTCCACTTCGCAATTATGTGCCACTTTGTCTTGGTCCATCAGATAAAATCCCAAAATAAATTTTATTGGTTTTAACATGACAAAAGGCATTGTACCTAGGCAGGACTGCTCATCTTTAGTGCTGGTTCACATATAATGCTGATTGGATGTGGTTTGAACTCCCTCCCTGGTTATCCCGCAACTATTGCAACTCCCTCATTGGATTACCTTTATGTGGGCTATCCCCTCTTCAGTCCATGAATGCTGCTGCCAGACTGCTCCACCTTGCCAACCATTCAGTGTCTAGTACCCCTCTGTCAATTACTCAACTGGCATCCAACTCACCCAACAAATAAAATTCAAAGTACTAACAACTTACAAAGCTCTCCACAACTCAGACACTAGCTATATCACCAACCTGGTCTCAAAATATCAACCAAACCACTCTTCGGTCCTTCCATGACCTCCTGTTCTCTAGTTCCCATCACCTCCAAGACTTCCCATCATAGAACCCCCTACCCCAATCTGACTATCTCCTAATCCATTCACATCTAGATGATCCCTGACAACCTCTAAAGCCTAACCTGCTTTTACCTTTATCAGCTCATCCCTCACAGCTATTATCTTTTGCATCATTTGACCCTTAGATTTGACTTTGACTGTAAGCTCCAACTAGCCCTCCTACTCCTTTTATAAATATTGCAACTGTCTGCCTTCATTTTGTAAAGTATTGCTCAAACTGTTGGTGCTATAGAAATCCTTTATAATCATCCAATTTGCATGACATTCCTTTGGTGCCTGTTCACATATGTCCAGTGCACTGGCAGTGTGGCTTGAAAAAGTCCTGTATGATTTCTGAGCAGTGTGGTCCGGTTCAGGTGCGGATTAAAGGCCATGTTCTATAGGACCGGTATCTAAACCGCACGTCATCAGTTGTGAACAGGATAAAATCATGACCTGAACCTGCAGAACTACTGTCGATTAGCTGTGAAACCTGAGCTTCAATCCACACTACACATGCAAACCAGCTCTTACATGCTCTATATATATCCAAAGGTTATAACTGAAGGTAAAAAAACAGCACACTGCATAAATGTAGATTACTTCTTTAAAAATACAAATATGGATAAAATTGCGCTTACAAAAAATTATGACAATCAGAACATTTCACCAGGAAAAGCAACTTCCTTTGGATGTCCAATCACAACAGGTGCATAAGCTAGAAAAAAGGTAAACAGATTTTAGCATTGGACTGGATGATGAATCCGCTAAGGGAAAATTGGACTGGGGTTGTAGCCTGGATAAAGGGTACCTTCAACATATTTCAGCCCCATCCTGCTGACCTGTTCTTGTATCCAAGGGAAATTGGTTTTCCTGGTTAAGTGTTCTGACCCAGTCATTTTCCCCCAAGTACAATTTTATACACATTTTTAGGAGATTATCTGCAGTGTGCTTTATATGCCATCTTCGATCTTCTCAACTGCCGACTTGCCATACCTTGTTCTGCAAAGTCTGTCACCATCTCTGGTAGAGGCAGGGCTTTGCTTCCTCATGTCATAGGCTCCAGAACAGGAAGCAAGGTAACCACTACATTTCTTGAACTGGTAGTTTAAGTCAGCAGATCGTTGGACATCACATAGTAGACCTACAGCTATGAGCTGTAGGCAACAGAGTGGCTAGGCACACCCCCACACCAGAAGTGCATTAATTTGTCAGGAAGAATGCCAAAATAACTTCGGAGTACTGTTTAGGCAGAACATTTCTAGATGTTCCCTATACCATAACATCTTTGCTTTCTGATTTCAGTTCCACTTTAAAATGTAATTATCCTAAAAAAGACTCCTTTGTGAATTTGAAGGCGCAGCATGGAAAACGTATCCAGGTCTGGTATAAATTTTTAGGTTCTTAAAGCAAAATTAGTTTACTCATGAAAACAGATTAAGAATTTAGGTACAGAAAATTAAACTTGTGTATGACCAACTTTACAAACAGGACTACTGGTGTTTCTTTGTACATGGTCATATCTTTTTTAAAGGGGATCAGCTGTGCATGGGGCTGGGGGGGTAGGGTAAGTGAAACTGCTCATGTTCCCCTTAAACAAAACAGATTTAACATTTGCCATTCAAGAGGAGCCCCGCTGCAGGAGTAACTATTTTACTTAGTGTTCAGTTTCAGACCAAACTTCAGGAATACACAGCTATATCATATAAGAGCTGTTTAAACTACTTACAACCTTGTTTGTGGCTACTGGAGAATTTTTTTTTTTTTTTTTTTTTTAAGCAATTTGTCTTAGCCCTTAATTATCAAAATGCCTATTTAACAGGTGATGCTAGGCAACGGATACTTCGGGAGGTGGGAGAGAAACTTAGAATGCCATTTATGACCTTAAAATTCTAAAATGGTTGTGTCCCTGATTGTCATCAAGTTCCAGTCACCTGACACCAGCATGCAGCCATTGAAGGGATGTAACCTGAATAAACTTTAGCTATTGGAATTGTTCAAACAGCCCCCCAAAAAAGTTGTACTTGCCACATTATCCATTTCTTGGTGTTCATAAAGTAACAGGATTCAGAAACAGTTGGGTTCTACTGCTGCAGGAGGTAAAGAGTGACCAGCCTGGTATGACCTCACTCCCAGCATATATGTTTTAAGGGCAATACTAGGAGTAAAAGCAAACAGGGAAGAAATGCGTGTTTAAGGAAAAAAAAAAAAAGTGTATTTGTGTAAACAAGGAAATAGAATTGTTGTTTCTAATTGAGAGACAGGTTTCAGAGACAGTTGGGACATCAAAAGCAGACCAATTAAGGAGGGATCCAACACTAAACTGCACACAAGGCAGAACTGGGGGTTGCCCACAGCTCAAGGGAGGTGCCTGAAGGACTTTAGGCCTAAAACTGATATCAGGCAAGAGCTGAACATCCATTTAGTAAAACTAAGAATGTTAATAGAGCAGGTTGCAGCCTTGCAAATCTGAGAACAGGTATAACAGATCAAGTAGCATATGCTTTCAAAAGAAAGGGTGGAACCCAATAAGAAGCTGGTTCTCCTTTATGGGGACCATCAGAAATGGCAAAGTATTAGTCTAATGGAATAAGTGGCTGTAAAGTAAACCTCAAAGCACAAATTACATCTAGTTGAGATATCCTTCCATCTTTCCAACTCCGGACAATATATCAGAAGTCCTGGTTGAGGTGACAGGCCAAAACCATCTTAGGAACAGACTCTGGACCTCACCACCTGCAAAACCAGAAATTGTTTTACAGGACAAATCTGCCAGCTCAAACATTTTGTAGCAATTGCAAGAAGGAAAACAGCCTTGTAAAGATGGAAAGTAGAATAACCCTGACAAGCTCAAAAGCTGGCATTTCGAAGTGCTGTGAACCAAAACAAGTTACATTGAGTCATGGGTTGATATACAGGAGATGCTACAAGAGACCTTGTATAAAAAGGTCTTGCTTAAAATTTTTTTTTTTTTTTTTTTTTTTTTTAAAATGGGAGACGTGCCAAGATTTGCCCCTTGATGGTCAAATGCAGGTCCAGTCCTGATTGTTAAAAAAAGGTTGGGATTCTTCCCAACAAGTTTTTCCTGGTGTAAAGGCTTCTTTGAACTAGGTGAAGCATGCCTTCCACATGTGATCATAGACCTTGGGGCTCAGGGCTTCCTAGTTTAAGATCGTGCATATTACCGATTCAGAGAGACCTCTGTCCTTCAAGACCTGGGCTTCAGCCATGCCATTAACACTAGCAACCATGAAACACCACATCTGTCTGGGCCATTCCAATGCTATGGAGTTATCACTGTATTGTCCATCTTGATTCCATGACAGTTTCATTACCAGTTATACCTGTCAGCGTTAAACTGTTTAACAAACCATGTTGTGCAGCGTAGTGTGGAAATTAAAGAACGGTTGAGACTATTTACTACTGACTTGGGTGCTTAGAATTAATGTAGTTAAAACCTCTTTACCCCACCACTTTTATGCTTCGAACATTAAAATTTCATTTCATTTTAGTTCAGAGCGCTCCTATTTAAGAAAACCCAGTGCCTGCTTCTCACAGGCATTATAGTGTCTTGACTGAAACAATTTCATCTTCAACCCCCCTATTAACAATTACTTTATCAAAACGTTTAGGCAGTGCATATTGGGAGTGGAGGGAGGTAAAGTTTGATAAAAGTTCTGACTCACCTATTATACTGCGCGTTGGAGAAATTACTCAGTAGGCAGGACCAGGGGCGGACTGACCATTTGGAAACTCGGGCACTGCCCGAGGGCCCGGGGTCAGTAGGGGACCCCATGAGATGCCCCGGTACCTTTTTCATAGGCTTTGAGTTTGGGCAAGGACACGGGCCCCATGATCCCCTATTGCCCGGGGGCCCCATGAGTTGTCAGTCCGCCCCTGGGCAGGACATATAACATGCAGGTAAGCAAGTGGGAAGAATGGTTTTGAAAAACAAACATCTGGAGATAAAATCAGCTTAGGTGGACAGATCCATCAGTATTATATAGGATTTATATAGCACTGACAGTTTGAGCAGCGCTTTACAACTTGGAGGGCAGACAATAGTTACATTATTTTTTTTTACAAGAGGAATTATAAGTACAATTGTTAGGTGGAGGAAACATGGGCATCTCTAAAGAGAAAGGTTTTCAGGGATCACTAGTAGTACCAAGTAGTATATAGGATTTGAAATAATTAAGGAGAGAAACTTCAATAGCTGAATCTTTGTGTAATATATATGATGGGATAAGAAGGTACAGTACAAAGTACCACAACCCCAAGGTCCATTGTTGAAGTAGACTAACCTACCTCCAGGTTGGGTGAATATGTGGAGGTTTGTCCAACTGCTGCTGACAAGCACCAAGTTGTATTAAAGAAACCAAGCAAGCAAAATAACCAATTGAAAATATCAACATTTCTGTTAACAGATCTTGCATCATACATACATTTCAGGATACCAACTTTAATTTTTGCAGAAAGTCTAAAATGTTTGACTTTCAGTGAAGCATAATTATATTTGGTTCCATAAGCAACTTCAGTTACAAAATTATAGGAGCCACTATAGGAAAGGAGTGAATATGCACCAAGCTTGGCAAACAAACATTCATGGCTTCAAGGGAGAGGGATTTGATCGATACCAACACCATCCCAAACCAAAAACATTTTTTCTGGAAGTATTAGCTATCCAAATCTGGAACAGTTGCCAAATCTCATTTCAAATTTTCTATGATAAATTGACCAATTCAGGATAAAGTTCTCATAGATAAATCTTCTTTGATTAGTCATTAGAAATTATGGGGTTTGCACAGAATTTAAAGCTGAGATAGAAACACCGCATAATTTTTCACTAGTTGCTATATGAATCACCAATGGACCTATGGGACAATTTTGTGTAACAGAAATTGAAAATAGGTTTGAATATTTATCCAAAATGAAGTTCTCAAGGTCAGTTGGCCATGATAGGCTAATACACAATATAAAAATCTTGACATGTATAAGTACTACATTGAAAGACTGTGGGTCCACTACTTCCTAATACCTTGTATAATTTACAGAAGGGCTCAAATTTTAATATAGTTTGACTTCAAGGGTAGTAGATCCGACAGACTAATTTAGTTTGTGGATGATGTGCAAGAATGCTCTTAGGAAGATTACAGAATTTAGGCCTAATACCAAAGGAAAATGATTAAAGATACTTTGTTTTATAAAAGAACTTACTTGCCTTATAGAATACCATTACAGGCTACAGTATATTGCGGAAACTAAAAAAGTGTTCCTCGAAGTAGAACACATAAAAAAAAGGTCTGAAAACACATGCTCATTACATTATACATTTTCAAGCAGGGGATTCAAAGGAGATCCATTGACCGTTTTGCAGGATTGATACCAACAGAAAGGCATGGAGGGACTCAAATTAGAGAGGAACGACACGCGTTTCTTGGGGCTGAATGAATCCACAAGAAAATGGATTAGCTGAACCATAATAGTTTTATAAGCATTTGAGGTTAATGGAATCTCCCATTATAACTGGTCAATAGAGCATTTTTACACATTGCACTATGATGTAAGTTACATACTGTTGTAGATTTGCTTTATAAATTATGAAGGACAATTGAATATTAAAATTTGTGACTAGAGACTGCTGCCATCTATCGTCCTTTTTGCACATTGCAGTGTTTGGCATAAGGATTTGGCAGTCATTTTACTGTATCTTTATACACTATAGCCCACTTAAATTATGATCCGATTGGATGAATTTGTTTTATTTACCCAGATTTCTACACAAGATATAGGTAAATTTTTATAAACCTAAGGTTAAGTTTATATATTATATTTGGGATATAATGTAGTAATATTGCATGTATAGCAAAACTAGATTTAAGACCACTTTTAGCGTTTGAGAATTTAATTTGTGCCAAAAGAATACAGGAACAACCACAAAGTCAACTTTTCCAATAGAACTTGAGGCTGCTCCTGATAAATGGGGGGGGGGGGGGGGGGAAGAACCCCCGGCAGCTGACCACATCTATATGGAGACTTATTATGCATTCCTGAGCAAACTTGGGGGGGGCGGGGGGGGGGGGTGGAGAGATGCATGGTTTGAGCCCATGTTTGCATGTGCAATTTACCCAATTTACCTATAGAGAGCTGCATGCACTTATGCAAGCATAATGTTTGGATGTTTTTAAAGGACTTAATAAAAAGCAGTAACCTACTCTAGAGCATTTCCTTTTGCATGCATTCAATTTTGATGAGTGAGGAGAAAGTGGGAGAGATGTTTACACAATTTAGTAATCTAGCATTTGTATTCTATCACATGTAATCAGACCTTTAGAAGTTGGTTTATTTGGCAAGTGGTTTATTTGGCAACACTCAAGGATTTCCATATTTACACATCTGTAGAAAAGGTGGGCATTTAAATATGAATATAGTGCTGATCACATGTGGATAATATGCACTTTTAGATATAGCCTTTACAGCAGAAGGCTCAAGGCTGCTGCAGCATAGGTAATGATTCTGGAGGGGAAAAAAAAAAAAAAAAAAAAAAAAAAAAAAAAAAAAAAAAAAATCAGCAATTTGGTTGATGCAATTTGGCCCATGCAGTAGCCCATGCAGTAGCCCATGCAGTAGCCCATGCAGTAGCCCAAGCTGCAATTTGACCCATGGGCTACTGCAAGCCTGCAAATACCTCTTCCCAAGGTAAGGCCACACATGAAAATCAAAAAGACTCCAAGGAATGTGAAAACCGCAGAGACCATTTCAGGTCATCACCGTCAGCCTCTTGAAAGGAGAAACTGCAGGCTGGAGTTTGTCCTCTCAAGGATGGCTACAGAGACTATACAGAAGGCCTGCTTGCTTAGGTATGGGAGACCGGGGCAATGGCACTGAATGGTTAGCTCCCGATGCTCAGCCTACACAGCCTTCTCACAGAAGACTTTAGAGACAAGGTCACACCAGAGTGCCACAGGTTCTTGACCTTGAAAGAGTACAGATTGAAAAACCATGCAGATCCCAGTGCCTGAAGGCAACATTCCAGGCAGACACCACAATCATCCAAGTCCAGATGGGTCCAGGTACACCATTTGTGAGAAAATTCTGATGATTTCGGACTGATGCATAAAAGGCCAGCTCAAATATCTAGATAAGTTGACTGAAGAAAATATTCTCTTTATTCGAGAAGTAATATTGGTTAAAAACCTTCACCTTCCTTGGACACTAGCAAAAAACTATAGACATGAGTGGGAGCAGTCAACACGCTGGTCACTGTTTGCGTGATAAAATCTCCTGTAAGCAGTAACCCAGTTCTCTGAATCCAGTGTCCCTCAAAGAAAAAAAAAAAAAAGTCAGCAGTGCCAGCCCACTATCAGTACAGGTTTGCTTTACTGTCCACCTCTTAAATGCTGGTATGTTTTGGCATCTTGGCTTTGTGTAAAATTAAAATCTCCCAATTCACACTTTAGCACATTTACAAGCATCCATAATATTTGCACAGATGTTCTATAGGTGAAAAAAGCAAAAAAAAAAAAAATTAAGTACCTGTTCCACCTGTGTGAAATACTTTAATGTTTCCCAAAATTCCATTAGAACGCTTGAGAAGGCCATGTTCATCTGTCCAATATGCAAGGTTTCTCTTCCAGTCAAAGTCCATCAAACTAATGTTTGTTGCTTGACGTACAAGTTCCTTATTCACAAAGACACCTTGAAACCCATGTTCCATCATGTAGATTGCTTTGGAATCAGCATATATAATCTTCAAATCTAAGAACCATTAAGGATTAAAAATCACAAGACTCAAAGATAATTCATACAAAGTATTTAGTCAAAGATGACATTTAACATTTCAGAGAGTTTAAAAAGGGTTACTAAACCCACAACAGTAAAATCAGTCTATATGCAGTAAAGCATGCTTGTTATACCGACTGTGGACCCCGACGGGTTAATACTCTGCATTGTGTAAAAACACTGATCCTCCCCTTCCAGTGTCCCCCCTCATCTCCTGGTAAGATGGTGTGGAGTCACTCTGCACATGCTCAGTTTGGTGTGTATTGCTATATTTTTTTCTTGGGAGAGTGACCACATAATTAGCCCACCCAGGTTAAAACAAAACAAAAAAAACCCCACCAATTGCCCATAACCAAAACAAATTATATAGACTTTTAAAACTCAAAAGCAACTTCATAGAATGTCTGGTCTACATGAATTAGTGTGTCAACAGTAGGGATTGAGATGAGGAGAAACAAAAGGACAGCAACACATCAATGCAAAATGGACTCACTTTCACACTTTCCAGATGGCAGGAGAAAGTACCCTGCAGGACAGGCACATTTGTAAGATTTGTCCAACACTGGAGATAACAAGCAGATATGACTGCAGGTCCCTGGAGAACATGGAGAGAATTCATCTGGGAAAACAGAATAAAAGCAAAAGGTTGTAGGTCATGTTTTTTGCACAGGTGAGGATACCACAAAATCTTGCGTAGAATGCCACTGTCTAGCCATCAGTAGATTATATACAGAGTATGAAGACTTACTAGTGGATTGCTGAAGTTCATGAAGCACTGTAAATGCAGAAATGTTTGGAGTGTTTAGCAAAAATTCTCCATCTGTTGGCTTATCTCTTGATAAGGAGAACAAGTGTTTTTCGTCAGCCAAAAAGAACCATCTTTCAAACACTGCAAGGCCCAAAGGATTTGGCACCTTCTTTAGGGCATTTGGAAATGTATATCTGCCACGTCCATTAACACGAACAGTTTCTATAGACTACAGTAAGAAGAAATTTAGAAGTCTTCAGGGTTAATAAAGCATGAAACAATTATGTTGGAACCTCAGTGAATTTATGGTATGTACATAAGTGGATACATGTGTGCAATAAGTCACTAAGGAGAAGTGCCTTTAGCATAGCACAGCCTTAGGACTGCAATATTGTAAAAGGGCACTTCGATTTAGTCAGTCATTACTGCACAATCTATTCACTAAATCTTATACAATCAGATTCCATGCACTTATCTTTGAATTAGAACACCAAATATACTATAGTAAATCATTAATTATATAAAAAGTTAGAACCAGACTGCGTTTAGTTTTGCTCTGATTTTGTATCTAAAGCTCCTCTTGTATTGTCTACAAAAGCCTCTCAATGGGTTGCCAGGGTTATCAAATGCCTGCACACAATACCTGTGAACCAGTGTTATTTATTTGATAGCCAGTCATGGACAAAAGGCCCAGAACCAGGAGTTGCCACATGACCTGCCCAGAACCAGGAGTTGCCACATGACCTGTGAGACCATCTCAAATATAAACCTATACATTTAAGAGCCCTCCCTTTTCTTTACTACTAGCACTTCCTACTAATCCTGTTCATAAACTGCTGGACACAATGTAAAAGGGCCAAAAGACAATTACTACCAAGACAAAAAAAAAAAAAACTGGAAAGCTTCACTTGAAAAGTGAAAGTACAACCAGGGGCGGACTGACCATTTGGAAACTCGGGAGCCCAGGGTCAGTAGGGGGCCCCATGAGAAGCCCCTGGTACCTTTTTCATAGGCTTTTTTGAGTTTTGGCAAGGACACAGGGGCCCCATGAGTTGTCAGTCCACCCCTGAGTACAACTGAAGACATTTTTTAGTTTTGGATAGATTGGAGATTTCATGTGTTTATAGTCATCAGTGATTCTCCCCAAGGGTAGGGAGGCACAATTTGTCCTGTTTACGACTGAAAGGGGAAGAAAACAAAATTTTGGGTTGTCCCAAAGACAGTAGCTGAGGGGAATCTTCCAAAAGGGAGAAGTTCTGATGACAGCCAGGAATTCCCTCACTTTGGCAGGATTTCCACCCACTTCCAGTTTTAGCTCTGGGACAGAAAGTGAAGGAAAATCCCCCCAGTGGGACAAAAACAAAATAACTTGACAGGTGTTCTAACATTCCCTTCCCTCTAAAATGAGGTTTTGTCCTTCGTTTTACTTCAACTTAAGTATGAAATTAAGCACTACATACTTTTAGTATATGTAGACAAGATCTCAAGCACATGCAATGTACTACAAACTCATAACATGTGCTTAACAGGAAATGTTGCCTTCTGTTTTTTGACAGATCTACCTCTTTGTACTCGCTGATCCAATAGAGACGGGAAGCAATGTAATCAAGAGTGAGACCTACAGGCTGTTCCATTGGTACAAAGGCAATCACATGCCGATCAGATCCATCCATACCAGCAGTCTCAAGTGTAGTATTACCTTTTTTACCATAGTTCATCCAGTACATGTATCTGAAAAGAAAGTTATTAAATAATTAGTTTTCATATTGGAGGTCTGACTTAAGTTGGGGACAGTTACTTGATGTTTAAGTAATTCAGAGTTAAAAAGATAAAGATTAGTAAAGAACAAAAACTTTAAAGTGTTCCAGTGCATAGTTACAACATTAAAGTATAGCTAAAAAGGGAAAAAAAACCCCAAAAAAACCAAACTGGTTTTGGACACGGTAGAAACAGAGTGCCTGTAAAGTTTTTGCCGTGTACAATAGAGGGCGATTCACCCTCATGTTAAAAAAAAAACAAAAAAACAAAAAAAAAAAACACACATTTTGGGTTGTCCCCAGAACAGTAATGGGGGTGGGGTCTTCCAATGTGGGAACTAGAACTAGCTTTGATTACCTTGGTGATATCCAGGGATACCCTCAGTTTGGAGGATTTCCTCCCACTTGTTTTGTTTGTAGGACAGGACATGAAGGGAAAATGGAACAGATAGCAAAAATAACTGGATTGGTTTTACCCCTCCCTTACTCCTGATTCACACTGATGCAGTGTGGGACTCTGAAATCTGTGCGTTTCCTGCACTGCATCAGAATCTCACTCCATTCATGCAATCCGCTGCGTGTCGGTGTTGACACCCCCTTAACTGCTCACAAAACGCAATGAGATTGGCTGAATCTGATCGCATGGATGCGAACACCCATGCGACCTGATTTCACCGCGGGGAGGTCCTGCACCTCTTACGGGTGCATTGTGCAGTTTGAGCTATACAATATGAATGGCTCAAATCACACTGAAATAATTGCGTGCAATTTGAACAGGAAAGTGGTGCAACTCCTGTCCAAATCACATGGTATCCAGCACCACCACATCAGTGTGAACCGGCCGCATCAAAACAAACGTAAATATAGTTTTGAGTTTAGTTCTACTGTAAAGATTATGAACCAATTATAGAACCAATTATGCCACAGCTTAACATTCAGGGGCCTTTATAACCATTTCACTTCCCTGTAGAGATGCCAGAAGAGCACAAAGACTAGAAGGGGCAGTTTTGCAAATAGTCACTCTCCCAAACTCATACTAATGGCCCAAAAGACATGTGGCCTCCCAACCGTCAGGTACAGGGTAACACATACTGTTAGAACCCATGACATGCTTTCAAGCTCAGTCTGAATCTAGCTGCCATTTGAAGCAGAGCAAAGCTCTGTAAAACAGCACAATGTGCCTACAATGCTGTAATGTAATGTCCTCTTCATTAGCATCAGCCTCCAACTCAAAAGGGAGTTTTCATAACAGCTGCAATGGACTCAAGATTCAAACAACCCTTCATGCTCATGTAGACTGCAATCCCTGCATTCAGTGTGCTAGTACATGCGTTTGCGGCAGTTTTACATTACATTTTACATGTTTTTTGGTGTGCTAGTACATGCAAAAAAAAATAATTGCTGCACACTGCACTTTTTTTTTTTTAGACACAAAAGCACTACAATGGTGTAAATTGGACTAAAGCCCTTCAACATGACTCCAGAAGTTTGGATAGATATGCCTCACAGAGCTGCATTTTAGCCTTTTCCCCTTTAATTTCACCTGATCTGACAAGTATTATATTTTTCAGCTTCCTTTAACAAACCAAGGTGGCAGTTAGAGGATTGAGATGACCATTTAAACACTGAAAAGAGGTTCTTGCAATGGCAAGCTTTTACACACAAAAAGGAATGTCTTAACCCAAAAAAACCTGATGCTCTGCTTAAAGAGTTCTTGTTGGGGTTCAGTTTTAGTCAAGTACATCCAAAAATGCATTTAACCACTACCATTTCTTAAGACCGACAATGTTGCTGTCCAAGGGTGTCTGTTGCCCCTCAAGAACAGAGACACTAAAAAACAGGAAGTATGTTACTGGCCAAATCAGTGTGAAAGAAAAAAAACAAAAAACTAATGCAACCACCACATTTAAGGATTGTAAAGTTGCAATACTGTATTACATATTTTGGGGTTTAACAGCTTTAAAAAGGGATAAGTTCGCCTTCGGAACATGTTCCACCTGTTTTTAGGGTGGAACATGCAACATATCCCCAAAGCCGCAGCTGCTCATATTGGGAAAAAAAAAAAAAAAAAAATCAAAAATAGGAAGGGTTAATTTCAGCGTCAAAGCTGCTGGACAAAATGTACTTATGCACCTGGTATAAAAGCAAGAACAAATGGACCTTGGCACTCAATGCACTCTTTTGTAGTGGGTTATTGCCTACCTCAAGGAGAGTAAGAAACTACAGTGGTTTAATGCCAAATGATTACAAGAAGAATGGTGTTTTTATCAGTGGAATGAGCTGCGCATCAGAATGTTTAGTTTTTCAACCTTACTCCTCCCCCTAAAGCCTACATGAACCCAGTTCAGATCTGTATTAGTCTTCCACTCTGGATAGGAATAAATGAGTCTACACGAATTAGAATTCCAAAAGGAAAAAAAAAAAAAAAGTAATCTTTCAAGCATGACTGACTTACCTGTAACTAGGAAATAGAACAAGCTGATCTGGTACAAGTTCCTTTTCAAGAAGGTTGACATAACCCCTGCCATCAATTAAGCCAACAGATATAGACTTGCGCTCCTTACTTGCCCAATATAGTTGGCCTGTGAACCAGTCCACAGATATGCTGCTAACATCTCCAACGTCTGTAAAAGTAAGAAGTGAGATTTAGAGCTTTGTAAAATTTTGTATTTACTACTTCAGCTCTCAAATTGTCCCATTTTGTACCACCTCCCAAACCACAATATAAACTTGGCATTACTTCATTGTGAAGACATCAAAAATGACCACATTTAGCACACCATCTGAGTAGTCTCAGTTTTAAGAGATTTAAAGTTGTTTGGCAAAGACCACATATTGGTTCATTCAAAGCAGTATTACCAAAATTGTTCTTTTATAGCTGTAGGATTCAGAATTGACAATTTTTTTGCATTTAAAAATTCAGTTCATAATTCTAAATTCTTAACTTATTCTAGTAGCTACACAGGGAAATATTGCTCAAAGAAATCAGTTTGGTCTACTGATGTCCACACATGAAGGCGGTTTTCAGTAGCTCTGCACACAATGTTATATACCACAACTCCACATTTGCCTGTGCTCAGGATAGAAAGATTAGAACTTTATTGCAGTTAGCATGGAGAAGATATTTCAGTTAATATATGTGGCCAACCAGACAGTATATGATCGAAATCTCCTTTGACGTGCGCTAAGTTTTTCTCCCATTAATGCTTAGGGGATTAGTGCCCCTTGAACTCTTTGCTGAGGAATTTTCTTCAACTTTCTGCTCTGGTAACTAGTGTCCTCCTCCAACAGGTATGCAAACCTATCGAACATGTGAGTGAAGAAAATTAGCTAATAGATATGCTTCATCAAAATACACTCATTTTGTAAAGTTGTGATCAGCTGCCATAATACCTGTGCGTTTGTTCTCATTTAATCTAAGATTAGGAAGAATTTAATTTGTTTAATGTTGCAAACATTTTATGCACTGCTAGGGCACACAGATCAGTTTGCACCTTTCAATTGACAATATGATCCCTATACATTTGATAATTAGCATTTCCCTTTATTTGTACATATTTCCCCAATTGGCTTTTCTACTTTGACACAGGGCAAAAAATAAACTGATAGATTGTTTAACTCTTTACCATAATCCAAAGCTTCAAAAACAGTTGGTTATGAATATAAGGCAACACTGCCAAAGAATATTACAGAAGATGCAATTCAGGTGTAATGGTTACTGGTTGGCAAGAAAGAATTCTACTAGATTTGTAATTCTGGGAGAAAAAAAAGTTTAAAGTTTATAGTACGTTTATATAGAGTAATTGTACATTGGAGCACTAGCAATTATGCAGTTACTCACTAGTAAAAAAAAAAAAAAAAAAAAAGTTAAACACTTACTGAGTGCTTGAGAGGTAAAACGGGGTGGAAGACTTACACCAAAGCCCCAAGATTAGGTATTTGGAAAAATGCTGATGAGCTATTGAATAACTAGCCGGAGAAATCAAATTAAGTCAATTTCTTGCACAGTCTTCTCTGGCACAGCACTTATTCCTAGTAGTGTACTGACATACTAATACAGTACTCCTGTTAACAGCTCTCCTGCTACATATATATTTATGTAGGATCAATTACTGTCCCAAATGGCATTGCCAGGTGTCACAGAATGAGAAGGCTGGGGGCCCCCACAGATCTTTTGCTATGGAGCCCCATGAATAATTATACCCCAGGGGGTATAGTGCTGCATTTTAAAAAACGTATTTGCATCTGCCACTGCTTCCCTTGTTAATCCTTTGTTTCTCCAAGCCCCCAAAAGCAATCCAGTGGTGGACCTCCCATAACATCACTTGTTTTCTCTATGAACAAGAGATCTGTTCACAGGCTGCCAAACATCAAAGCCACTCTACATTCCCAATGCAGAATTCTTTAAATACAGTATATGCAGATCAAGCACTGGATCTCGCAACAAAAACCTTGTGGCCAACTGATCATATCTGCTTTCATCTCTTGCAACCCCCATCCCTAAAACTGATTTATTCACACCTGACTCCTACAGTCCATTACATTTCTAAATCGGAAAAGGATCTAGTCTTCCACAGTACACAACATGGAAATGCAATTAGTAAATCTAAACTGCTAAATATTCTCAGCAGCAGTGTACAGTCTTGTGACTATCAGTGTCCAGCAGAGCACTAGTTAAAGCTTGTAGAAGTGGTATTTCATTCTCCCAATTTTCCTACGAGGCTACAGGACCCCGACCATCTGTCTGGACAGTGCTGATTGGCCCTGTGCTGATCACATGCACCCTCCCAAAGGAAAACAAAACACACACCAAACTAAGCATGTGCAGCTTGCCCCCAAGGCTCTATCAGATGAATTGGGAAGGATCAGAGAAGATCGGATCAAACCTCATTTTTACACAAATGCAGAGGACCAACCTGTTAGGTTCCACAGAGTATAAGGATGTTTTACTGTATTACTGATTTTACAGCTGGGGGTTTAGTAACACCAAGAGGGTTAAACCAAGGGACTTGACAATATTTCCCCTACTCTTTTCCTTTTTCTTACACTTTCTGGTTACTAGCCTTACCTCATCTTTCACCGCTTATGGTGCACAGAGGGCTCTTACCTCAAACCCAAACATTTTACACTTCACCACCCTAATATTCATAAGTGAAAAATACAAACAATGATGTGGTGCCAATACCATGTGAAAAAAATAAATAAATAAGTGAATGAACATAATATGAAAAATCTATATACACAAATCATGCAAAGTGATAACATGTGTCACTCACACAGCTGAGTGCAAATATAATGAATACAAAGTACCAAGACAGAGTCCAAATGGGACCAAATAAATCAATAGTGCCCAAAAAGATCCTATATTGGAACTAAAAGTCATGTGGAAAACAAACTAAACCATATGACAAAGTCCAAAATGGGACTGCACACAAAAGTGCTACAACACCCCCCAAAAAAATGCACTATAGGCATAAATCCCAATCCACATACAATGTGTCACACAAAAATAACCAAACGCACCTACACGATGCATGCGTGATTATACAACCAAACATAATGTGCATCAAAAACAAAACTCATAACACAATTATAGAACAGAAAATGCTACTAAATAGTTGAAAAACTCCTCAATATCACACTACAAGTGGTCCAATCCCTAATAAGTCCACAAAATATAAACCATAACCTTATGTGATCACAGTGAACAAATTAGTGTCCAAAAGAAATTTATATCCTTCCGCTTTCCATAATTATTCCCTCAAAAAAAGATCACAGTGCATTATCTTTTAAGCTACATATAAACTTGGGACATCACTCAAGTGAATAACCCATCATAATTATGATAGGTTAATCACTTGAGTGATGTCACAAGTTTATATGTAGCTTAAAAGATAATGCACTGTGATATTTCTTTTTTTGAGGGAATAATTATCATGGAAATCGTTGGAAGGATATACATTTCTTTTGGACACTCATTTTTTCACTGTGATCACATAAGGTTATGGTTTATATTTTGTGGACTTATTAGGGATTGTACTACACTTTTAGTGTGATATTGAGGAGTTTTTCAACTATTTAGTAGCATTTTCTGTTCTATAATATTTATACATCTTCAGGGGTGAAGGTGTTGATTGTGCTGTGGAGAGTTGAATTTAAATAAAAAAAACACTTCCTAAATAAATATACAAACACAAAAATAGCATATACTGAACACATAAATGAAAAAAGTCCTGTGAGGTGAACACCACCTAATTTTTATCAAATCATGAACCCTTTGTGACTGAACAAAAAGGTGATGACAGGTGTCAGGAAGAGATCCAAAAATGGCTGCAATGCCTGCTCACCTCTGTTTCGACCCGCGCAGGGCCAAAACGCCTTTAGGATGTTTAGTCCATGGCAGGAATCCACATATGTAGGATAATGGAGCAGGAGCTCATCAGCCAGCACACAGTTTAATTCGGTATAGCCTCTCAAAGTCTGCTGAGAGTAAACAGCATGGAACAGCACAGTAGCTGAGCTGCTGACTTTCCTCAGCCTGGATAGACAGCTCTGGGGGCGGAGCCTGTACAGCGGAGGGGACAGTTATCTCGGATAGGTGACAGTCACCAAAGGGTTCATTAGTTGCTGAAAATTAGGCGTTATTCACCTCACGGGACTTTACATTTGTTGTGTGTTCAGTATATACTATTTTTGTGTTATGCGTTTATGGTTTTGATGCACATTATGTTTGATAATTTGTTGTATATTATCACGCATGCACCGTTTTGGTGCGTTTGGTTATTTTGTGTGACATTGTTTTTGTCTGTATGCGAATTGGGATTTATGCCTATACTGCATTTTTTTGGGGGGTGTTGTAGCACTTGTGTGCATTCCCATTTTGGACTGTCATACAGTTTAGTTTGTTTTCCACATAACTTTTAGATCCAATATAGGATCTTTTTGGGCACTATTGATTTGGTCCCATTTGGACTGTCTTGGTACTCGTATTCATTATATTTGCACACGGCTGTGTGAGTGTGAGTGTTGTCGAAACCTATCATCACTTTGCATGATTTTTCATATATTGTTATATTCATTATTCACTTATTTGGGTTTCACATGGTATTAGCGCCACATAGTTTGTACTTTTCACTTATGAATCATTAGGTATATGATTGGATGTTGGCAGCTGTACCTCCTTTATTAATATTGTAGGGACTTTGTTAGGAGCACAGGAGGTTCTTCACTCTTTAGTATTTTGTCACCACCCTAATATGTACATAAACTACCAGAATGGTAAATACCCACACATACCCCATGTTATGTTTAGAGATTCGCACATGAAGTGTTTTGTCACCATTTCAATATTTCTAGAAATACATATTCCTACAAAATTCACCTTGAACAAGTAATGTAGGAAATTGTAGGTCAATATTATAACATATAGCTTCCAGGCAGTCTGAACATATCTGTAAAAGGTTTTAAAAAATAAACACTAATGTAGCTGAAAGTCACATCTAAAGCCAACTTTGGCTACAGTAGGGAAACTTTAAATCTGCAGTGTTTGTCATCTGCGCACCTTTACTCTTTCCAATGTGAAGGACATCTCCTTAGCTGTCATGGGTACATTTGCCCTCTATTCCTACTCTGGTAGAAATGCAAAACCATTTACTCATACTTCCTGGTGATACTGGGCATCAGGAAAATGAAGAGGTAGAATCTTGCCAATGGGAACACAGTTAGCAAACAATCTCGACTGGCTGCAACATTTCTAAATCTAAAAGTTTTAGAGGTTTTGTCCTGCATTTCTAATGTAAACTTGTGTTTGAGTACAACACAAGTATTTTACGTACCTGGGTAAAGGGAAATAATATTTTCCCCTCCAATTACAAACATTTGCAAAGTCTTCCTTTCATCTATCCAGAAGTAGGTTTCTCTAGAAAGGTAATAAGCTACAGCAGATGGCTGGCCAGGAATGGAAAAAAGATTTTGGTAGTCTCTAGTTCTGACATCCATTATTCCAATTTCACCCTTTTTTGCTAGTAAAATTACAGTAGCATTTCCTGAAAGAAATTCAAATGTTACAAGTGTAGCATAGCACAAACACCAGTATACATTTTGCTGTATAACATTTGCAAACAGTAACACTTTCAATGAGTAAAATCACAGAACTTTAAAACCTTGTCAAATGCAGTCTGCAAGATCTGGAATCTAGTTTCTATGGTTTAGGGCAAAGGAAACTATGTATTGCAGACTATGATTAGGCCATATATTTTGATATCGATGGCCAACAAGCTCAGAACAGGTGATAGCAAGTTCATAACTTGTCATGACAGAACTATGAATGTGCCATTGCTGATCCTAAAAAATACTAGTGACTTGTTTTTGACTTTAATAAAGCTTCAGAAACATGACCAACATTTATAGCCATAGATCCAACTCAATCACTAATCTAATGACCATGGGATGTTGATAATGCTGATTCAATTTGACCAACTACTAGCTATACCATGACATGGATGAATGAAAGCCTTTAAATACTTTACTTCTCGTTACCAAACTATTATCTAAGGGTACAGAATTGGCTACTTTGGTTTAGAAGATGGTGTTAAACCATTTGAACATGTAGGTCATGTTTAAAACAATTTCCAGAAGACCATTTACATGGTACTCATCTCAGCACTGTACAGAGAACAGGCTATTTGCACCACTAGTTTTGTATAAACCTGTAATCATGAATTAACGGTTTCAGTATTGTTATTTGAATATGTTTTGTAATGAAGATCGCTCCTGACTGGGAGACGCTGTGAAGGAGCCATGGCCCACCTCAAGGTGGGGAACCAGGCTCTTTTTAGCCACCACGGGGCCAGCAAGATCAGTCTGCAGGCTGATAAGATCAGCTTCTGAAGTATCCACAGGATCAGTGGCAGAGGGGGAAATGCATACGCAAACGTGAACTACTCCTGTGCCAATGCGTCCAGGCCTTCAGATCCCTGTTTCTAAGCCAAGGAGAATTTCACCTTCCAACTTCTCCTGCAGGCAAAAAGGTTCATCTCTGGGATGCCAAAGCCCTGACTTATCTGGGGGGAAAAAAAAAAAAAAAAAAAAAAAAACACAACAAAACACAACCTTGGGATTTAGTTCCCACTCTCCCTGGTGCACCGTAGGCTGAGAAAATCTGCTTTCATGTTGACTGACCCCTTTATGTGGCCCGCCGACACCGAAAGCAGTCTGCTTCTGCCCATCCTAGGATCTCCTGAGCTAGGCCCAGGAGATTCTGGGATCTGGTGCCCCCCTGATTCAGGTATGCCACTGTTGACATTAACAGAATTTGGTCTTTTCTTTCTATCTTGTCTGCAAAGGCCTTTAGGGCCTGACCTACTGCCAACAGCTCTACAGTTGGAGGTACCCTTTTAGCATGGCCCCCACTGTCCTTGGGCTTGTTGGTCTAGATTCCTTGCTAGCCAAACTAGCTCCTTCCAAATATTCCCCCTCCAGGAAGCTTTAGCCAGAGACCTCTACATCCTCCAAGCCTTTTTCCTCTTTGAAGAGAACATGAGGATAACTAAAGACCCTATGTACTACATCACATTTCCCCGTATTTAATTTGGCTCTTTGCATTAGTGTCAGTCCTAGTACTTTGTCATTTAATTATATTCTCTGCTGGCCCAGGCACTCTAGGTGCAAATGAGCAAGCTTTATCAGCCTTTAGCTCCACTAAAGGATAAAAAGTCACATTGACATCTTTGGGTCCCAGAGGACCATGTCCCAGTGTAGCGCCCCTGGATGTACATAGTTTAGTGTAGTTAAAGGATTGCTAGAAGCCTGGGTTTTTAGAGAATTTACTTATGGTCAGGGTGAAGGGCTCTACTGGCCAGTCCTATGGTACCTCCCCCTGCACTAGAAACTTGGGGAAGCTTCTAGAAGCCAGTAGGTGGAGGAGAAGAGGGGCTGATCTGCATATTTATGGAAGTCTGACCAATCCCAGGCAGAGGCAAGTGAGGCAGATAAGTCCATAAATATGGCAGAGCCTGGCCAGCAGGGAAGTTAAGTGGAATATAAAGTGCTGGTGTGCAGCCTGGGAGGGGGAACTGGAAAAGTAGGGTCTTGCTTCCAGGCTGGAAGCTGAAAGAGGAAGCTGAAAGAGGAAGCTCCACTGCCCTGCAGTCAACCAGGGAAGGAAGCCTGCCAAGCTTGGAGGAGAAGAACCAGCCCAGCTACAGAGGCCTGAAAGCAGTTCTAACCATAGTTGCAGGACAAGGGCAGCATGAGTACCTCTACACGTCCAGGGACTAGAAGGGAGAAGTCTGCTGGATGCAAGTTCTGGCAAGTCTTCAAGGGACAGTTCATAGCTTACCCAATCCCTTGTCCTGGAATCAGACACTGTAGCCAGGTGGGCTGGTATTTTGAACACTTCGAGCTCCTACAAGTTGAGACTTTGCTAAAAATCCATTCAAAGGGACTCTTGGCAAAGTACAGCAACTTACAGGAGCTCCAAGACCTTTAGGGTTCTGGCTGGACCAGTTTAAAAAGTGCTACAACAATGGCAGATAGAGAAGGAAGTTGTCCTCAGACTGATATTCTGCAATCAATATGGGCATCCTTTAACTCCTATAACCTAGCAAAGTTAAAATTCCCTAAAAAAAAAAAATTTAAACAAGCCCATGGATCATTTCTCATTTCTGGATGCAAGTGGAAAAATGCATGTTGCCTGGCTGTGCAAGAGGTAAAGGGGGGCACAAAGCCAGCAGCTCTCAAGGGTGTAACGCTACACCAGAATTACTTGTGCCCCACCAGGACTGGTTAGGACTAGGTGTGGCCAGGTGCCGATTCAAGCTACAGGCTTGTGAAATCAGTAGTGACAATGCTAATATCTCCACCCCCTGTAACACTTTCAGCCCACTTTATTGCAAGCAGGCACAGTCTAGAAGAGTGGCAACTCTGCTCTGAATTTGGGAACAGTGTAGCAATGTTGCCAAACCATCACATGAAGCTGCAACAGGTAGTCTTCACTGGCAGGTAAAACCATTATTTGTGGGGAAACTTCGTTGTAAAATAAATCCTATACCAGAGGTAATTCCCAACACAATCTTTTACATTAAATATATTCAAACACCATCGAAAGTTTCTCGAAACTTACCGATAACCACACAAACGTTTTTCCCTTTAAGTTTAAAACCTTTAACACAATCACATATGAATGAGCCATTTATGTTGTTGCACAGCTGGTGGCATGGACTAAGGTCCAAAGAACATTCATCAATATCTAGACAAAAGAAAAAATATATAAAATTCTGCATGGCTTATAAAAACAAAAAACACTCATATGAAGTCTGTATTTAGCCAGTTTAGTCTTACCAACACAACTCTGACCATCAGACTGAAGTTTCCAACCTTCATTGCAAGAACAGTTGACGCCCCATGTTGCATCTGCACATTTCTGCATACAGCCTCCATTTGCATCAGAACAGCGCTTACCTACGCAAGACAATTACATAATATGCGAAATTAATGAGTCCGCCTATCAAACAGTAAATTTAGGCATAGCTCAATAGGTTTATTACGTGCAGTAAATCTAGTGATATTTCCTTCCCATAATTCCCAGTTGTCATGACCAACTTCTCCCTAAACAAAAAGGTTTACCCTCCTCCAATACAAATCCCCCTCAGCTCAAGTCCACTCCCTCCTCCTAGCACAAATCCTCTACCCCCCCCGCCCAATTTCCCCAGGGGGGTGTAGGGATTTGTGCTAACAAATCCACCCTCCTAGTGCAAATCCCTCTTCAAATCACCCCTTCTAGCACAACCCTCAACCGTGCCCTAGGGCAGCTGCCCCTTCTGCCAACCTCTTGTCCTGGCCCTGCATAAAACATAGGAAGGCAAGGGGAGGGGTAAAGGAGCTTGTCTAGTGCAGGGAACAACTAAACATTCTCAAAAGGGAAGGCTATGGCATGTAAGGTAGAAGGGCTTTGCTATGTAATTGACCAAGAGCACTTGAATTTAACAAGTTTAAAAAGATAAGAATTTATGGAAACACTGCAAGCAAGCATTCAAAACTGCTTTTACACACTTTAGGTTAGGGACTTTAAATAAAACAGCACTATTCTATACCCCCTACCACCCCTCAAATCTGTTACAATACAGGTTATGTATGCTGCGTGTAAAGTGGATATGGGGCGTTTTTGCCTTACAGCCCCATGGCTTAAAGATTCTTACCTTTCTGTTGAAGCTTTGTGAAATGGGGTCATCGACTGCCTTATGTAGGTTTTCTTCAATTTTTCCAACTAGTTTTAACAGATACAATTGAGTACTGTCTGTGATACTTTTTTTATTTGCACTTACAATTTTGAGGACAAGCTTTCGGGCAGTGTCCCCTTCTTCAAGGTCTAAGCAGTACTACTCACAAAGTTTTAGCAGAATGTTAGAAGAGATGTGGGGGATTAAAAAAAAAAAAAAAAAAAAAAAAAAAAGACCCCCACCACTTGAGAGAAGACACAGCAAAAGCAAAGACTGGAGGGGGTGGGACCTTACAGAGGCTGGGGACTGCTTGATGGTGTATGCAGAGCCTGACTCATTCCCAGGAATATCCGGAGCTGTGAAGGCGAGTGTCTTATCTCTTGCTGGGGTGGGGTTGCCAGTGTATGGGGGCAGTGGTGGTGAAAGGCTCTCAGGTGGGGGTAGGGCTGGGGTGTTGGTCAACATCAGGCTCTCTTCGTGGGGGAGGGAGGTTTTGGTCGGTGTAAGGGTCTCTCCATGGGGAGGAGACAATTTGTGTTGCCTAGGGCAGCACAAAACCTAAATACATCACTGGGGGGGGAAGACAACACTAACAGAGGGAGTCATGCTTGAGGTGATAGTCATAAAACTAAACTGCAACCAAACTGTGCAACCAAATCATTCCATCAAGTGTCAGACACTCAAAAGGGATCTTTAATATCTTCGGATCATACAGCTGCACCTCCAGTAATGTTGTGTACCTTATCCAGTGCAGAAAATGCAGCAAATGATCTTATGTTGGCGAAACAGGACAGAAGTTGCAAACAAGGATGAATTTGCAATGAAGGAAGGAACATAAAGATGACTTTTGCACACCTGTGGGACACCATTTTGCACAACCAGACCACACTTTGGGAGACCAACATTTTAGTTCTTAAAGGAAATTTCAAATCCATGCAGGAAAGAAACTTTTGAACTAAGAATGATAATTCTATTTGACACAAGAGATAACGGCCTTAATTTGGACATGGGATTCCTCAATCATTATCCAACAGTTTTATGACTCACCTCAAGCATGACTCCCTCCCCCCCTCCAGTCTTTGCTTTTGCTGTGTCTTATCTTCCCATCCCCCACATCTAACATTCTGCCTCAACTTTGTGAATAGTACTGCTTAGACCTTGAAGGGGACATACCCCGAAAGCTTGTCCTCAAAATTGTATGTTCGTGCAAATAAAAGTATCACAGACAGTACTCAATTGTTCCTGTCGCAAATGCACTAATACGGCTACAATCACCTCCAACTAGTTTTTGAACTTTTAACTTCAAGGAAATGTATATACATAGACATACTGTACACAATTTTAAAATTAATTCTACTACACTATAAGAATTGAGCTCCGTGTACTTCAAACTCCAGTCTAGCAGATCTTTTTACACTTCAGTGAGTTACGGACCGAGTCTTTCCCACCTAGCAGCTCATGTGAACAAGAGGTGAGCTGTAGGGCAGAGAAGGCCTGCAACTCAATGGAGCACACGTTCATGGTTCAGCTAGAGATGTGCTCGGAGGATGCCCAAGCTAATCTCTATTTGTACGTCACTGAGTATTCAACGACCCTTGATGTGTGTACTTATTCTAGTTCACTCATCAACTGTAGGGAGATAAAATACTGAAAACCATGGTGCCTGCAGCTTTAAAGATATTTAGCAGTAGCAGCTCCCATATTCCTTTTCCAAAGGGTGCTTTTTAAGCATTCTAAAAGCACATATTTATATCCATCAGTATACATACCACAAAACTGCATTTCATCAGAACCACCTGGGCAATCCATCTCTTTGTTGCAGATTTGAGAATCATTTAAACACTTTCCATTTCCACACACATAGGAACCTTCACTGCAAAAATCTAGAAAATGTCAAATATTTTCATTAAAAACATTAAAAGATGTACCACAATACTACATATGTAAAATATCACTGAAAGGTATATGGCACATACCAGGCAACCTATTAACCATAGTTAGCTTGAGTTTCTAAATTCAGGTGTATATCGACACATGCTAAAAACGGCAAAGATACCTTCAAAACCAGTGGATCTGTGCCTTGTACAGCATGGTACTCCTACACTTCTAAAGGAGTGTTCACAGTGATACATCTTTCAATGCTCAGAGGCCCATTAATAAGTGAAATATTAATGTCTCTTGTAAAGACAGTTAAACAGTTAATGTCAAGGAAAAAAAAAAAAAAAAAAAAAAAAACCACTACCTCAGATATCCAAGAATCCAACAACTCCACATTCTACTAAGTCTTTCAGCCAAATGCATTGAAACTTTGAGAACTTTATAGCACAATATTTAAAGCAGCAACTGCAAAACTACCAAAGAATTGCAGTCTGCAATGGTGACAATAAAGAGTTCAGCACTAGAAACCCAATTAAAAATTTTAAAAGAGCCTAAGCACTTCTGTTCATAAAACCGCTTTTAGTTGCAAATGTTAGGCTTTCATCTTTATGAATGTGTGCCCTAACCAGGGGCGGACTGACCATTCGAACACTCGGGCACTGCCCGAGGGCCCTGGGTTAGTAAGGGGCCCATAAGATGCCCCTGGTGCCTTTCATAGGTTTTTTGGGTGTGGTTTGAGTGTGGGCATGTACACAGGGGCCCCATGATTCCCTATTGCCCAGGGGCCCCATGAGTCGTCAGTCCGCCCCTGGCCCCAACATGTATTTTCTTAGATTCACATTTGGAGGACACAGGCACTTCTATTAAAATGCATAAATGCAATTGTAGCACAAAGCCAACAAAGCAAAGCTTTTCCTGCATTTTAGTAGAGGCAAAACATCTCAAAATTGCAAGACTAGCATATTTTTCTATGTCCTATACAATGAATGAATCTGGCAGCCTGCACAGTCCTTTGTTCTATAAAAATTATACATCATTTAACTGGTTTGCAAAGTAAGGATCCCCATTTAACTAACCACTTTCCCTTTAGAGTATTTACCCCCTTCTTGACCAGGCCTTTTTTGCAATACAGCGCTGTGTTACTTTAACTGACAATTGTGCGGTCATGCAACACTGTACATAAATTTACATCCTTTTTTTCCCCACCACAGAGCATTCCTTTGGTGGTATTTGATCGCCTATGCTTTTTTAAATTTTGTGCGCTATAGACAAAAATCGACAATTTAAAAAAAAAAAAAAAAAAAAAAATTGAGTACCGTCAGTGATACTTTATTTGCACCAACATACAATTTTGAGGACAAGCTTTCGGGGTATGTCCCCTTCAAAGTCCAAGCAGTACTATACAAAATGACAACGTTTCAGCAGAACGTTAGAAGAGATGGGGGGGGGGGGGGGAAGATTAGAGAAAAGATACAGCAAAAGCGAGGGGGGAATACTACACTCACAGAGGGAGTAAAGCTTGAGCGGATAGTCATAAAAAACTGTTGGATAATGAGTGAGGAATCCCATGTGTTCAGGCCGTTATCTCGTGTCAAATAGAATTATCATTCTTAGTTCAAAAGTTTTTCCTGAATGGATTTGAAATTTCCTTTAACCATTAGCCGCCCGGCCAATGGCCGTTTGGCGGCTTCAGATGTGCCTCTTCATTCCAGGTGCACGCCATTTGGCGTGCTCCCGCACATGCGCCGTTTGCGGTAATGCAGAGCGGCGCAGCAGCGGGATCTGTCACGGGCCGTGCACCTCGGACACGGCCGATGACAGATCCGAGTACCGGCTCCCGTTGCTGGTACCATGTGACCTGCTGTGACCAATCACAGCAGGTCACATGACAGTTGTATACAATGGATGGCTTCATTCATGATGCCATCCATTGTATACTAGCGCCTAGCTGTGAATTGTCACAGCTAATCACATGCACATGTCATGTGATTAGCTGTGACCAAATCACAGCTAAACACAAAAAAAAAAAAAAAAAAAAAAAAAAAAAAAAAAAGCTGAATGAATGGATTTCATTCAGGTAAATGCTTGCTTATAGCAAAGTAATTCTTTGCTATAAGCAAATTGTGTAAAAAAAAAAAAAAAAAATACTGATCCACTTCCCCAAAGTAGTACAGTGTTACTATGGTAACATTGTACTACTTTGGTCATAGTAAAATATGAAAAAAACTTAAAAATAAAAAAAGTAAATAAATAAAAAAAAAATATATATATTTTTTTCCATACTGTCACCAGTCAGTGTCCCTGTTAACCGCCATGCCAGTTATATAATGACGCTGTACTGCACTGGTGACCGTATGTAAAAAAAAAAAAATAGTGAAAATAATTTTTTTAAGTTTTTCATTTTCCGAAAAATTATGACAAAAATACAACTTCAAAAAACTCGCCATGCCTCTTATGAAGTACGTCGGACTGTCTACTCTGCAAAAAGGGGTCATTTGTGGGATATCTGTACTGTTCTGACATTCTTGGACCTCAAGAAATTAGATTGGCTGTCAGTACTTCAGGATTGATCAATATTCAGATCTATACCATAGTTTGTGAACTCTATAACTTTCCTACAAACTAAAAAATACATCCTAATTTGGGTTATTTTCACCAAAGACATGTAGCAGAATACATCTCTGCCTAAATTTATGAAGAACAATTATTTATTTGTAAACTTTTATAACAGAAACAAAGAAAAATGTGTTTTTTTTTCAAAATTTTTGGTCTTTTTTTGTTAATTTAGCAAAAAATAAAAAACCCCAGCAGTGATTAAATACCACCAAAAGAAAGCTCTAGTTGTGTGAAGAAAATGATAAAATTTTACTTTGGGTACAGTGTTGTATGACCGCGCAATTGTCATTCAAAGTATGAGAGCGCTGAAACCTGAAAAATGGCCTGGGCAGGAAGGTATAAAATTGCACAGTATTGAAATGGTTAACTAAAATATTGAGGTCTCCCATTGTGTGGCCTGGTTGTGCGAAATGGTGTCCCACAGGTGTGCAGAGGTCATCCTCTCTATGTTCCTTCTGTCCTGTTTCAAGGATGAATTTGCACAGACATACCATCAAGTAACATAAAGATGACCTCTGCACACCATTTCACACAACCAGGCCACACAATGGGAGACCTCAATATTTTAGTTCTTAAAAAAGGAAATTATAAATCCATTCAGGAAAGAAAAAAAAACAAAAAAACTTTTGAACCAAGAATGATAATTCTATTTGACAAGAGATAATGGCCTGAATTTGGACATGGGATTCCTCACTCATTATCCAACAGTTTTAGGACTATCAGCTCAAGCTTTATTCCTTCTGTGCGAGTAGTATTTTCCCCCCCCCCCTCCCTTTTGCTGTATCTTATCTCTAACCTTTTTTTTTTCCTCCATCTAACATTCTGCTGAAACTTTGTGATTTGTATAGTACTGCTTGGACTTTGAAGAAGGGGACACTCCCCGAAAGCTTGTCCTCAAAATTGTATGTTAGTGCAAATAAAAAAAGTATCACAGACAGTACAATTGTTTGTCGAAAATGCACTAAAACGGCTACAATCACCTCAAGTATAATGAAAAAAAAGAAAAAAGTTAAAAATCAAATTTGGTCGTAATTTTAGGCCAAAAATTCTGCTACATGTCTTTGCTAAAAAAAAAATCCCCCAATACATGTAAATTCATTGGTTTATTTGAAAGTTAAAGCATCTACATACTGGAATTTTTAATTGTATTTCTTTATACTAGTAATGGTGGCAATCAGCGACTTATAGCGGGACTGCGGTGGGCATTCTGACACCGGGTGGAAACTGACTGCCACTGACATCCCAATGACACCAATAGAGTGATCGGTGCTAATAGAAACCACTGACTGTACTAATGACGGGACAGGAAGAGGTTAACATCTGGGGTGATCAAAGTGTTAACTGTGCTGTTTTACTTGGGAAACATGCTGCTGGCAGGAAAGATGTGTTTACACACAGGACTCCTCAGTTTATCGGCGATCGCCAGGTGCCAGTGGGGAATCTCCGGCCGGGATTTGGTGATTGACACGTGCAGTTCCATGGATGAAACCAGCCCACCACCCCCCCCCCCAAATTCCTTTACACCATGTTACACCAGATGCCATCATTAATTTCAGGGCATATCCTTGACAAACCCAGATGGCATCTCAGGGAGCCACAGTCCTATTTGAGAAAGGCTGTACTAGAATACTTTAAAGCTGAACTCCAGGTAGATCGTTGAATGAGAAAGCTTAAAGCAAAACTCCAGTAAAAAAATGTTTTATTTGTTTACCATGCAGTTGGGCTGGATTAGCTGCTCTTTTTTTTCTAGGGGCGAGGACCAAGCTCATACTCACATGACCTGGCGATCCTAAGGAAAACCATGCTTCCTGCAGTGCAGCAGTGGACTGCTCCTGTCTGGAGCATGCCGATGTCAGGAAAGTCCATTTACAAGACGGCTGGACCATGGGGGCGGCTGGAGCCAAAGGATCGGTCTTATGCGTGGAGGATCAGCAGGTCAGGTGAGTATATATCTTTGGTGTCTTTACAAGCATTTAACCCATGCAGTGCCAAGCATAACCCCACTGCACAGGCAAATAGAAAAAAAAATATATATATATTTCTGCTTTAGTCACCGGTCACTGCAGCAATTTAAAATCACACGATCTGTGCGCAATTTGAGGTGCAATTTCTGAAGACTTGCTACTTGAAGATTTTCAACCATTTCTTGCAATTTACAGTGCAATTTCCATTATATTCTATGTATGTGAAATCAAAACAAAAAGGGATTTAAAAAAAGTCAATGCACCAACTACTTTAGAAATCATGCTGCAGCAAATCACACGTGTTAAGACACTGACATTCACTGGATATGATTTCAGGTGCGATTTTGATTCCCAAATTTCACCAATATGACTGGGCACTTAATCAGTAAATTTTTTAACATGCAATTGGTTTACCTGAATCTGACTCTTGCAATGCCCTGTACAGCAGCACTCAAAGAATAGGAGAAACAATGGGAAAGTGAGCAGGCAAGTGAGCCACATGCAAAATGTGTTGGACTAGGAATATTCTGATAGGAGCGAGTGAAGGCGTTTTCCGTTTCTACACTATCCAGTTAGCAACAGGCTGGGGCTGGAGAGAGGAATCTATTCTTTTTACCAAGTGGTGTCAGCCACGTGTGTCAGGACAGAAATACGAATCCCTCTGGTAGGTAAAACTTCTCCCCTTATATTCATTTTTGTATTTTTTTCAGCTCTAATATAGCAAGGCGTTAATAAATACAAACCACAGTTCTCTTCATCAGATCCATCTCCGCAGTTATTAACACCATCACATCGCCAGGATTCCATGATGCACACTGTGTTCTTGCATCGTATCTGATTTGGCATACAGTTGCTTGCTGGACAATTCTGCTCATCTGAACCATCTTCACAGTCTTTGTGGTCATCACAAACTTCCCATAGATCAATACATTCATTGTTGGGGCACTGGAATTTGTTACCTGAACAAGCTAATGAAGGAAGATTATTAACACTGTAGAAAACGTACCTAAAATAATTTGTAAAAGTAGGTAAAGCAATAGTTTTTGCATGACATACAAAAGAGAGCTCCAGAGCAGCTAGGCAGAAGTCTAGTCAGTGCAAAAAAACACATGAAAACCCACCTAAAGTTTACAAAAAGCACCTGAGGGTCTCTTGGACTGAGGGGAACAAGAATCTTTGGTCTGATGAAACCAAGATTGAACCGTTTGGCCTCAATTCTACATGTTATGTCTGGACGTGTTAGAACAGTGTATGTATTTTGTGCAGCTATCAGTATTCAGTAGAGATATATTCTTCAAGCAGTAGATGGCAGCATTTGAAAGTTTGTAGCTACATCTATGATAGAACTTATCCCTGGAATTCATAAAGACTGGCTCAGACAGAACAAAAGAGTCTCAGAAGCAGTGAGAAAGTGGTGTAGAATGTGCCTTATGTACCCGTCTGGAGCAGGTACTTTTTTTGGCGCATCAGTTTTTACCTCTGAGTAAAACTGGCACTCTCACACTTGGCACAAATTCAGTTTAAATTTTCAAATTCTCAGGTCTGATGGAAACTGACGCATTAAGCTTTCTACTGTATTTGGCAGATTGCTTTTAAATGTTGCAACTTTTAACCTTCCTATTGCACTTTGGCACAATGCTTGTTTAATGGTCACATTCTCACTTTCCAATTTGTTTAGTTGATTAGAAAGCCTTTTCCAGGAATAATTTCACTACTATTTGAGTCAATATTCTTTTGAAAAAATACTAACCGTCCCCAGTGTCCCTGATCACTGCAACACCAAACATGACCCTGTACTGTTCAAATATATAATCAGTTTGTAGACCAACTTTCACAGACAAAAACTGTTTGGGTTCTTGTAGCAGAGTACATTACATCCTAAATTTATGAAGATAGTTTGTTTTAACATTTTGCAAATAAAAAAACAAGAAAAACACAAAGTTACACACATGGTAACACCTTTTCCAGGAGTCTCAGGACAGCACCGAGAGACTTCGGCACCTCCCCACCTGAGGAAAGGCTTCCACCCAGGATAAAAACAGCCTCCCCATTCCAACCTCTGTTCATGACTTAGCACTTCTGGTCACCTGGGGAGATTACAGGTGACAAAAAAAAACCCCATCTCCTTACCACATGCTAAAAAGGGTGGGTAACTGGTGCGGTCCTGAAAAAGGCATTACCGTAAGTGTAACTTTGCTTTTTCCCCTACCAGTCTTTCAGGACAGCAACGGATACGCGAGCACTCACCCCTATGGCAGGACCACCGCTTGCAGAACCTTGCGTCCAAAGGCCTGCTCCTCTGTTTGGACCAGGTCAAGTCTAATGCTTAACCAAGGTGTTGTAATTGGACCAGGTAGCAGCCCTACAAAATCTGTCTTGGGGGTTGCACCAGCCAGCTAAGTGTACGTGGCTGCCATGGCCCGAATGGAGTACGTCACAATGCCCTCCAGGACTTCCAGACTTTTGGTCAGATATGCCTGTCTAATTGCCAGTCTCAGCCACCTAGCTAAGGTGCACCTAGAAGCTTTACAACCCTTCCTTGCTCCTGAAAAGGATACTGTGACAGGAGGGACTTTTGGGGGTGGGGGGACCCGTGTCCGCTCACCATGTTCCCTTCATTATGTTTAACCCACCCTGTGCCTGTTAATGTGATGTGAATGTGCTAGTATTGTGTATTGGTGTGGGGATTGTTCATTGTTCTCTGCCATGTGGTTGTCCATTGTCCACTGCCATGTGCTGCATCCCATTGTTCTATTGTGTCTTACTGGCCAGCAAACTTATGGGATGTATGTGTTCCCGTATTGTCTACTGCCATGTGGTTATTCCTTTGTTCTATTATGTGTCTTGGTTTGGTGGGGGGCTGTTTCCTGAAGCCCTTTCCCCTCCTGATGGGAGGGCCTGCTGATGTATTTCCTGTTACTGGTGGTATTTCCCCACCCTGTATATATCTTGTGTAATGTTACAATAAAGCAGTTTACTTCCTGTCTTGAGAGTCTGGTGCGGTCTATTTCCTGCATGATCAGCAGGTGGTGTCCGGGGATTTGTGTTTGGACAGGGAAGCTGGAGTATAACGGAAATACCCAAGTGCGGTCTGGATCCGGTTCCGCTTCCGCTGGATACAAAAAAAGCAAATCCGACTTCCTTATCCCTTTAGTCCTTTCTAAATAAAAGAACACATCTAACATCCAAGAGGTTAGAACAAAATAAAAGGTAAAGTAATTTCTTGGCCTCGATGAAATCTCGAGTCTCTTGGGCAAGAAGGCCGGGTCTATCTTAAACAACCTATCTACAAAAATCTGTAGGAAGGGGGCCCTAATAGATAGGGCTTCCAACTCCTTCCTTGCTGTAGTAACTGCTACCAGGAATACTGTCTTGAGGGTCAGGATTTCGAGGGAACTTGATTCCAGAGGTTCAAACAGGGGGCCTGTCAGCACATTAAGCACAGTCAGGCTCCACTTTGGAAAGGGCCTCTTACTGGCTTTTGTCTCAAGTACTTAAAGAATCTTGCCACTAGCTCATCCCTGGCTGAGACTCCAGGAATACACCAAGAGCAGACACAAGAATTCCAGGACTGAAATTAAGCTATATGCTTCCAAGGAAGTCTTAGCATACCATCTGTTAAAGAGCTTCCAGACTAAGGTATATAGAATGGGTCTCAGATTGAATGGGTACCATTTAGGAGGGTGGATACTACCCTAGCTGAAAACTACTTGCTCCTCAGCAGCTGCTCCTCAAAAACCAGGCCGCTAGGTTCCATCTGTCTACCTGGGGACAAAGGACCAGGCCCTGAGAAAGCAGGTCCTCAGCACAGCAATATTCAAAAAGGACGGTAGACTGCCAAGGCCGCCAGGGTCAAAAACCAAGCCTGTCTGGGCTAGTGCAGGGCTATCAGGAAAGTTCGTTCAGATCTGAATTTCCTCAGAACTCCTAGCAATAAGGAGACTGAGGAAAGTTCCACTGCTGTGCCAATGCACCAACTGCTAACGCCCAGTCTCAGCAGTTTAGGGAAAAGAAAACCGGGACTTTGGTATTCTTGCCCAACACTAAAAGGTCTAGGGATCGAGACCCTCCACTCCCTTATGATGTCTTGGTAGATCTCCCAACTGAGCACCCATTCTAATTCCCTCAGCTGTCTTCTGCCAAGAGTCTGCCACTTCAATGGCCCCCCTCTTCAAGTGAACAGTGGATAGGGAAGCTACATTGATCTCAGACCAGGTGAGCAGTTCTGAATCCAGGGACCACAGAGCTTTGCTTTGAGTCCCTCCCTGTCAACATACGCCATGACAGAGGAGTTGTCTGAGAGGACCCGCACGTGTTGTCCCTGTAGCTGCCCCTGGAAGTCCACAAGGGCCCGCGATACAGCTTTGAGCTCTTTCCAGCTAGCGGATCTGCCCCTCTTCTGGTAGCCAAGAACCCCAAGCCATGGACCCCTCTAGGTGTGCTCCCCAACCTCTGGTGCTCACATCTGTTGAGACTTTCCTGGAGATAGGCAAGACCCATAACAGCCCTTGAGCCAAATTGGCTGACCACCAGTGGGTCCTCCTCACCCAGGGAGGGGGGGGTGTACCTGTACCAAGGAGTCCAAGGACTCCTGCCGGCAATCCCACATGTCCAGAATGAACAGCTGGAGGGGCCGCAAATACAAAACCTGCCCACTGTACCACTGGGATGGACAAGGTCAGCAGGCCCAACAGACCGATTCTTAGGGACATTGCCTCATTCCCTAACAGTTGCTCGATTCCCCTGTCCAACTTTAGGATTTTTTCATGGAGTAGAAAGGTTTTCTGAAGGGTGGCATCCAGCTCATAGCCCAGGTACACCATCCTTTGGGCCGGGACCAAATTCGACTTGGCTAACTATTAGCCAGCCTCAACTCTCCAGGTGATATCACCAAGGTTATGTCCCATGTCAGCTGTTCCTCTGAGTCTGCAAACAATAGGAGATCATCCAGGTAAGCCACTAGTGAGACTCCCCTTAGACTCCAGGGCCTCGGCCATGATCTTTGTGAAAATCCTGGGAAAGAAGAAAAGCCCAAAGGGCAAGGCTTAGAACTGCAGGTGAAGGTGCCCTGTACCACCAACCTGAGGAATTTCTGAAAGGCATCCGCAATTGGAACATGTAGGTAGGCATCCCTTAGGTCTATTGAGGCCAGAGAGCAGTTGGAGGAAATAAGATACCCGACCAAGAAAATTGAATCCATATGGAATCTCTTGTATTTTATGGTCTCATTCAAAGGTCTGAGGTTCAGAATGAGCCTGTAGTTCCCTGAGGGCTGACTACAAAGACATGGGAATAAAAACCCTTGCCGATCTCTGCGGAGGGGACCCTGATGACGACCTTCTGCTCTTACGACACCTGCAAAGAGCAGGGCTGAGGCCTTCTCTGCACATCTTGGGAGCTCCATTACCAAACCTCTGTGGTCTCCGAAATTCCAGGCAGTATCCCCTTCTGACTACACCCAGGATAAAGGAACTGGAGGATACTGCTTCCCACTGTGGGAGGAAGACTCCCAATCTTTCTCCCATCAGGGGGAGCACCATTGCAATTTTTGGGGCTGCTCAGGACTGATGGAAAATTACTCCTCCCTGCCCTTTTCCCCAGGGCCTTTTCTGGGAATCTGGCCTAATGGCTTGTACCCGCTTCTAGGGACAATTTCCCCCCCCCCTCACCCCTGCGCCTGGAGCTTTAAGGGGAAAGGCCTTTTTCTTGTCTGTGGTGCGATCCAGCACAGTCTCAAGACCTGGGCCAAAAAGAACATCACCTGTGAACGGGATGCCACAGTTTAACCTTGGAGACAGTGTCACCCTGCCATGTCTTAAGCCACAGGGTTTTGTAGGCAGAGTTAGGGCTGTTGACCTAGCCATCCTTAATGACTCAGCCGAGGCATCTGCAATATACCCCACTCCCTGTGGTGGGGTCTGGAAGGAGACTAATATATTGTCCTTCAGGGATCCTGCCACAATATGGGCCTGTAGCTGTGTGATCCAATATTCCATGTTCCGAGCTACCACTGTAGTGGCCATGGCAGACTTTAGGTTGGATAGTGTGGAATCCCAGGACTTTAAGAAAGGAATCCACCCTTCTGTGCATAGTGTCAGCCAAGACCCCCCATGTCCTCAAAGGCAAGATCCATTTTCCTGGCTACCTGAGAGAATGCTGCATCCAGCTTGGGACTTTATTCCACACTGGACAAATCCCCAAATGGGAACCTGCATTTGACAGATTTAGCAAAGAAAAGATCTCTTCAGATCCTGACATTCCCTCTAAGGATTCTATTAGCACCTCGTGGACCAGGAAGTCTATGCTTTTGTTCTTCCATACCCCGATATATCTGATCATGCAATGTGAGGGACTTTATCTTCCTTAATCTCCAAGGTAGAATAAATGGCTCCCAGTAAGTCATCAACCTCCTCCAGGGACAACTTGTAGCTAGAAGCGTCTCTGGACTCGCTCGAGGAACCCTCCCTTTCAGAGTGTGCTTGGGAATCAGTCCGGGGATGGGTCCTCCCCCACCTTCCTATTGGTTGCTGAAGAAGCCTCAATTTGTTCGGGGGGAGCGAGCTCAGTGAGGCAGAGAAATTATGAGAGAACTAAAGGAATCAAAAAGTAGCCATCAGTTCCCTTACTGACTTAACCAGGTCCCCCTGGGAAGGAGCTTCATCCCTGATCAGACCTTCAATACAAGACTCTCAGTACCTTTGTGCAGGAGTCTGAGGGCCACCCTGCATGAGAGACATTTTACAAACAGACCCCCTCCCACCCCCTGTTCTACTCCCTCTGACCACCAGGAGGGCTGAGGACACCCCTGAAACTAGGGGCCAATCAGGGGAACGGAAAAAAAAAAAAAAAATAAAAGATCCTGAGCCACCTACCTGAGGCTGGCGCCAGTGTCACCTGGTCCACCACCGGAAGGGATGTCCATCATCTGGCCTGGCCAGTGCTCCATTTGCCAGCACATAGGGGGCAGTGGTACCTCTCCCTAGGTCCCTCTGCAGGTAAGGGACACCACCACTCCCCCGGTCCCACCTTCCACAAAGTGGGGGGTGGGACACCAGGCGGATCACACCTGGTCCAACACCCCTCCCCCCCCCAGGCACAGTGTGATCCCCTGACTGCCCTGGAAGGACATCCGGGAGTGTCTCCCATCATGGAGGTCAGTGTGGGGAGGCTGCTCTTATTCAGGGTAGAGGGAGGAGCCGAAGTCTCAAGGTGCAGTCCTGAAAGACTGGGAGGGGAAAATTCACTTTCTGGCTACCCTCTAGATGGGTTATTTTCATCTGGGCGGCAGTGTTCATTTTCATAGAGTGGTAGTTCACAAGTCCCAGATCCAATGCTATCATGTTTGGAGGCTTCCTATTTGAGCTCCTTGGCCAGCCTCTGGAACTTTGTTTACAGAGTGCCGAAACTCTACGACATGGTTCTGGGTCCAGCACATGCCACCTGGAGGGTGTCTACACTATTGACAGTCGCTTTTTCTGTCTGAATCAGTGGTCCCCTGCACAACCCCTTTGGGGCAATCCTTCCTTCCCCCAGCTCCGTACTATTCCAGACTCAAATCTGGATGCATAAGAGCATAAAAACACTGGTGGATATTATGTCCTCTGGTCCTTTATGCAACTTTCTGGTAAATTCCATCTGCCAGCTTGGGTGCAATTCCAATACTGCCAAGTGCACCACACTGTTAGAGCCCAGTACCCTCAGATGCCCCTCCTGCAGGCCAATCCAATTGAAGAGCTGCTCACCCAGGGTGTTGATAAACCTCTTTCCACACTATATGGGGCGCTCCTTACCAATTCCCTGAAGCTTGAGCATATGAGAGATGTGGAGAGAGGATATTCCTTCCTTTGATCGGGAGAGCTGGGAGGACTATTTGGAGGGTAGTCCTAAATTGGTAATTCCTTCTAGGGATAAATTGATCCAGGTCAGGTTTCTGCATAGGGTATACTATACTCCCATGAAGCATCATAGGATGTACCCAGCATGTGACCCAATGTGTCCCAGGTGCTGTGTTCACCCAGGGTCTTATTTCTGGTCTGAAATTTTTAAGCCAATTAATCGTAGGTTATATTGGTCACTCCCTACTTCCTCAGAGTTGGCTCTTCTGGGGATTCAGGACCATCAGCACTCCCATGCCAAATTGTTCATCCCCTTTTCCATGCTAAAAAAAAAAAATCCTCCAAAAGTGGACCTCCGACTCCTACGGTGTCTTCTTGGGAAGCCATGGTGGATGCAATCCTACCCATGTATAAAATCACATCAATTGAGGCTACTCCTGGAAGTTTGATCAAATGTGGTCCCTTTGGACCTTGAGTTAGGGATCTCATTTTTATTTGCCTCAGTTTTCTTTCCTCCCCTCCTTCCCATTTTCCCTTTATTTTGATACCTGTTGTATTTCTGACTGCTTCCTTGCTCAGTCACTCCCTTTTGGAAGACCAATAGTTCACCAGGTTTTATCTTACACTGTCCGTACCCGAGCCAGAACTTTCAGTCCTTTTTGTAAATGTACATGACATATGTGCCAATGCATTGCATGGTTTGGTTTATAAGTTAGTTTTCATTTTGTCAGATATGTATGGCACTGTATATTGTATACGAGATTTGCTTTATTGAAAACAAGGACCGCACACAAAATAAGCAAAGTTCCTGTTTACAGAGAAGCAGCAAACACATGTGGACTGTGCACTGTGTTCTCTAGGGCTACATACAGAAACTGGAGTAAACTAAACATTGCTCATCACCTGCCCAATACCATCTCAACAGTGAAGCAGGGTGGTGGCATTTTTTCAGCAACAGGGACTAGGAGACTGGTCAGGGTTGAGGAAACGCTACATTGAGCAAGGTACAGAGATCCTCAATAAAAACCCATTCCATAGCACTCAGGACCTCAAACTGGACATTTAATAAAACCAACCAAGTTTTAAGAGCAGTATTAAGCAATTTTGATGTATGGCATTCTATACATTGTTTATTAGCAGATAGCTTAGACCACTGAAGGAGTTGCAGTTTAAAGAGCTTCAACCAACCTTGAGTAGTCCCCTAAAAATACTTACCACAACCCACTTCATCAGACCCATCTAGGCAGTCAGGGACTCCATCACATTTCCAGCTTTTAGAAATACACTTTCCACTGTCACATTGCCATGCGTTCTTATCACCACGACATGCTACATCTATTAATGAAAAAACATACAGATTAAGGGTCATTTGGAATTGAAGAAATTTTACATTGTAGTGCTCACTCCCATAGGAGCTGCTGTAAGTTTGCCCAGGTTCTACCCTAGTGGATTGCCCCACAGCCAGACACGATCGCAGCCACTCATTAAGCAGTCTAGGGGTGTTTATTTTTGGAGACCTTTGATAAAGTTGAGAGAATTGAGTGGGATATGCCAAAAACAAAAACTATGTTCAAGTTGGGGACAATGATCTTTTTACAGACAGGTCCATAAATATTGGGACATCGACACAATTATAAAATTTTTGGCTCTATACACCACCACTATGGATTTGAAATGAAATGAACAAGATGTGTTTTTACTGCAGACTGTCAGCTTTGAGGGTATTTACATCCAAATCAGGTGAACGGTGTAGGAATTACAACAGTTTGCATATGTGCCTCCCACTTGTTAAGGGACCAAAAGTAATGGAACAGAATAATAATCATAAATCAAAGTTTCACTTTTTAATACTTGGTTGCAAATCCTTTGCAGTCCCTTTACAGCCTGAAGTCTGGAACGCATAGACATCACCAGATGCTGGGTTTCATCCCTGGTGATGCCCTGCCAGGCCTCTACTGCAACGGTCTTCAGTTCTTGCTTGTTCTTGGGGCATTTTCCCTTCAGTTTTGTCTTCAGCAAGTGAAATGCATGCTCAATCGGATTCAGGTCAGGTGATTGACTTAGCCATTTCATAACATTCCACTCCCACATTCCACAGTCTGCAGTTAAAGCACATTTTGTGCTTTGTTTCATTTCAAATCCATTGTGGTGTATAGAGCCAAAAATGTTAGAATTGTGTCGATGTCCCAATATTTATGGACCTGACTGTATATGGCAGAAGTCCTTGCATATAGCAAACTGTGGACTTTGCTTTATAAGAGAAGCAGTAAAAGCACACAAGCTTCTTCCTTTAGAGCAGGGGGTCCTCAAACTATGGCCCACTGGCCACATATGGCCTGCCAAAGACATACCTGGCCTGCTGTGAGCCTGGAAGCCCCTAGTTTCAACCACTGCAGCCAGAAAAGCAACAGGAGAGGAGGAAGAGAGTACACCAGGCACAGTGCATGGTGGTGTCCAGTGCATTTTAAATATCGTATTGTTTTTTACGGGGTTTTTTCCACTACAAATAAGATGTGCGGTGTGCATAGGAGGTTGTTGATTTTTTTTCCAAACTATAGTCCAGCTCCCCAACAGTGTAAAGGTCAGTGAAATGGCCCCCTGTTTAAAGAGTCTGAGGACCTCTGGTTTAGAGCAAGAGCAGAGTCCCTGCACAAAGAACTAGATAGATTGAGCTCTTCAGAACACCAGCCGATGTTCCCTTTAGTAAAGACACCACTAACTCTAGCACAAGAGGAGTGGCAGCATACAAAAAAAGGCTTTAAGTTCTATCATAGCAGTCTAACCACAAAATGTCCAGGGATGGTTGGTTGCCTCCTAACTTCCAAGCGACACCTTTCTACCGTGATACCAGACTAGATCTTCAGCACACAGCCCCTCAGTCAGCTCTGTAGCTTCAGCATCCAGGCCCTAAGGTTACCCACCTGAGACATCAAGAACAGAAAGTATATGGTAATGTTGTCCTGGAAAACAGCAGCCCTCCAGACTACACTGATCTTCCGCAGGAAAAACACGGATGCCCAGTGTCTCAGAGCATTTATGCAGTTACCCAGAATTCTTCAGGGCCCTGCTCCGTGGGATTGGCCAGGGTTGCGTAAATACTCATACTGCCATCTGCATAGCTCCCAACCTATGTTCCAGAAAATTCTACTGTCTGGAAAGCAGAGAGCCATCGGACCAGCAGCAGCTAAGAAGCATGAACTGACCCAATTAACCAACTCCACTGGATACAGTGAGCACAGCTAAATTTACCTGACAGAATTGCAGCCATACTAGTTACAGTGATGCAAGCTAAATTTACATAAAAAACACAGCTCCACTGAACACCGAGAGACTGCACTAAATCTAAGGCTGGCCATACATTATACAATTTACTTATTCAGTTTCCTGTTAGATTTACCTTCAACTACGTAATGCAAAGGCCTGCCTGACTGCATACAAATTAAAAGTAGTTTGGTTTGCGCTCATTATATGGTTTTGGTAATTCTAAAGGAAAATTGTACAAGAAAATGGTTTAATATATGGCCATCCTTATCCTAGCACCTTAGGAGGGCGTTATATGCAAAATAAAAGCTTACCACACTGTTCATCAGTGTCATCAGGGCAGTCGATTTCGCCATTGCATAGCCAAGAAATAGGAATGCATTTATCCTTGCATACAGACTGTGTCACACCGCAGAAGGAGGAATCTGAAAGGAGAAGTTACACCCATTTTATTTAATATCATCACTCAGGGCTGCTGTTAGAAACCATGGGGCCCAATACAGCCAATCTGACAGCCCCCCCCCCCTCCAAAAAAACAAAAAACAAAACAAAAATGTAGTTTACTAGGCTTCACTTATGAATGAACACAGTGAGTGATCAGTACAAATCACTCATTGTGTTCATCCAGAAAGGGAAGGAATGATATTTACCAGATCGATCCTTCCCCCACTCTCCATCCTGAAGGATTGTGTACTTGCAGCTTCCGGTGAAAAGAGGGAAGCCAGTAGCACTGCAGAGATGGGGGCAACAGGGGAAACGTATGGTGCACAGGGAGGGTGAAGGGGGTAATTACTGAACTGATACCCTGTATGGCTCTCTCTACAGCAGCTGAAAGCCAGCAGGAGGGAGAGAAGCAGCTTTCAGCTGCTGCAAAAGGAGCCATACAGGGGATCGGTTCCAGTAGTTGCCCCCCCCCCCCTTGCTGTGCCAATCACCTTTCCTGCCCACATCAGATTCCCCCAGCCTAACCCCCCCGCTGGCCTGGGCCCCCGTAAAAGAGGACTGGTGGTACCCCCATGGCCCTGGCATTACTAAACAGAGTTATTGGACTTTCTCCAGCTAACAGCCCATATGGAGGTACAGGCAAGAACATTGCAGGACATGTCTGCAGAAGCCTTACATTGCACCTGTGATCCACTAATTGTGGGTGAAATGCCTTGTAGGCTCTTGTAGTAAAATATAAATGCACATTTTTTTTGAAAGGTGAACTTGGCCTTTAAGCTGATATATTTAATAGAACATGATCTTATTCATATTGTCCTCACTTGTATTTTGCAAAACATTCAAGTGCATGTATTCCACTACTTCTAGGATTCAATGAACTCTATAAGCAGTGTGTGGAAGAACTGGCTGAGAGCTGCCAATGTGCAAACAGCCAATTAGAAGACCATTTAAAGACTAAGATCACCTGTGGTAGCATATTACTTGTTACACCCATATTTAGGGTATAACAGATAACATGCGCCTATGCAGCCACCTCCTGCAGTCAGTGCACCAAGCTTTGTGACAGTAGGCAGGATTCTTCTCCACGCACCTGCGGTCACAGTATGAAAACAGCATGCCAGTGCAGGGCTCTGTCCACATGGCTGCATCATTCAGTTTCCCATGAATGAAGTACATTACAAGTACTGTGCCATTGTGGCTGAAAGCTTATATCTTTCAATGAACTGCCATTGCACTGGTGTGCGCTCTCAGTTCATTGATTCCTCCTATTCAGTAACTGCCTGCCCATATGGGAGGAACGGTCAGACAGCTTGCCTAGTCTGCAGGATCCTGGCATTTCACCACGATCTGATGGCGGGGAAAAAAAAAAAAAAGAAAAGCAAAACAAATAAATAGCAAAAAGATGTATTTTTTTTTCACACAAATGGTGAACGTATCCTTTAACAAGCCTTTTTACACCATGGAACCAGTTCAGATTAGTAAAAACCCTCCACTTCTGTAGACAGTTATGCTATAGTGTCATCAGAAAATATTGTTTGGTATACTTTTTTTGTGCTTTAATGTTTTGGCCAAGGGTTATCAACATTTTAACTTGCATTGTGCCATAATACAGTACAACAAACCATAAATTACAAAGCACTTTAAAAATGCCAGAATGTTAACCAATTTGTAGAACACTAACTATATGGGGCATAAGGGTCTTTGCTGATTTCCAGAAACACTATAATAAAAAGGTGAATCCTTGAATTATAGAGGAATTCATGCATTCTTGGCCAAAGTAAGATTTTTGTGCAGCCACACACTGGTTGTATAGCAATGATTTTGAGAAGCATCTGTATACAGGAACCTAGCAATCAACTGGACTGTAAATAAACCACTACCAGCACCACCCCCCCAAAAAAATAAATATAGATATATACACATACATACATAGATACTCTGTTAAGAGTATGTAACAACTTTCCATACAGTAAGAATACAAAAGTTTAAATATGCCAAATAACTTACAAAGCCACAATAAAATAAAAAATTACATCCTTGCTCACCTGCTACCAAAGTTCTCAGGAGAGCAGAGAACAGTAAAGCCAACAACAACCTCCCACCTATCCACCTCATTGTTCCACATACAGACACTGCTGCTGGCAGATGGGTAGGGCATTGATGGAAAGGGTGCTGAAACCTGCACTTGCTCTCATTACCCATATTTATCTAATTAGTTGTTGCTGGACATTCACAATTACATCATGTTTTTCACCACCTGGAGAATGTTACAACCCAATTAAAGATTATTCTCTGCATGCTGCAACAAATGCAGGAACATTTTGGCCTGGTTCACACCAATGCATTTTCAACGCTTTTTTTCAGAAACATACTACAGTCCATTTAATGGATAAGTTCACTATTTGGACAAAAATAATAAATGCACATTTTTTTGCAGGTAAAAAAATGTGCATTTATTATTTTTGTCCAAATGTGCCTGTAAAACATTGCACCAGCGATCAGTAGATCGCTGATGCCATGCAGGTCTCCTGCATACCTGTCAGAATATCTGCTTGTCATACAGGATGTGCGAGCAAGCAGATACAATGACAGGAAGCTTCAATGAACTACCATGGTATTCACCTTTTGGACAAGAATTTAAAATGCACATTTTTTTGCAGGTAAAAAAAGTAGAATTTATTATTTTTGTCTACAGGAGCCTGGAAAGCATTGCGCCAGTAATCAGTAGATGGCTGATGCTATGCAGGACTCCTGCAGACCTGTCAGAATATCTGCTTGCTGTACGGGATGTACGGTCAAGCAGATATACTGACAGGAAGCTTCAATGAACTACCACAGCGCTCCACAACACCGTGGTAGTTCATTGAAAACTACAAGCCGACAGCCACTAAGGTTGTCGGGACTTGTAGGCACTCATTCACAGAACACTGTGAATGAGTGACGCGGCCGTGTGGGCAGAGCCCCGCACACTGCGAATGATTGACGCGACTGTGTGGGCGTAGCCCCGTATGGCTGCGCTGTTTTCAAATTTGACAGATAGTACAGGGAAACCTCTCCCTGTGTTATCTGTCAGAGGGGGGCACAGGCCCAAAGATGAACTTATCCTTTAAGATGGTTTCCTATAGAACATGTTCACATCTATGCTTTTTTTTGGAAAGGGTCAGGGACTTTTTTAAAAGCAAAGAGCCACGTTTTCTGTACAATAGAGTTCAATAGAGAAAGCTCCTGAAAAGCGTGTAGTGCATTTTGCTGTATTTTTACAGCATTTTTCCATTTTGCATTTTTTTTCCGCCCAGCAACCAAAAAAAATTCCAATTTAAAAAAAAAAACCTGAAAAAACCCACAAAACGTGGTAAAAATGTGACAAAAATGCATGTGTAAAAACACAAAGCACAATGAAAAAAGCATTATAAAACAGAAAGTGTTTCTTGCACCTATCTCAGCAACTTTTTGTTTCCTTTAATGCCACACAATGCTTATTTTCTAAGCTTACAAAATGCTGAATGTGACCAAGAGGTCTGAATATGTAAATAGAGTACACCTCTTACCCTAGGTTCACACCTAAGCGTTTTCTGCAACGTTCTGCAGAAACGTAGTACTGTCCATTTAGCATGATTTCCTATGGGACAGGTTCACATCTCCGCATTTTCACCCGGTGCGTTTTTCAGAAAGGGTCGGGGACTTTTTTGAATGTAAAAAAGTTGCGTTTTTGGTTCTATAGACTTCAGTGGAAATGCCGCGGAAAAGCATGTATTGCGTTTTTGCTGCATTTTAGCTGCATTTTTGCTGCGTTTTAAATCTGCCCAGCAACAAGAAAAACTGAAAATAATAACGCATTAAAAACGTGGCACAAATGCAAAACGCAGTGCAGAAAAGGCTCAATCGCAACCTGCACAGCCTTACACTGTATTTGTATCACTATATTCTGTGACCACTTTCCAGCAAAAAAATAAATGACAGCTCCAAAGTCTTATGCACATGAGCACTGAAAGCAGTGTGACGATTGCTGTCCTGAAAAGCCTAGGTAAGTATAGACTGTTCCCTACTCTACACATGCATTGTATTAGGGACCATTCACACTTTATCATTCTAGTGCATTGCATTAATGCACACACATTAGGATGTGTTGTGTTACATATTGACATGCATTGTGTACGGGCAGGCCATTCATTTTGAAAGAGCTGCCAGCAGGCGAGAAAAGACAAACAATGTGCATTTTTGCCACACCACGATACAACAAACTGAAAACTGCATCTGCAACATTTTGGTAACGCATTACTGGTGCATTGCGGTAATGCATACATTTTACCGCACACATCTGCAACACACTCATGTGGGCCCCGATGTTATGTTTCTATGTAGTCCTCCCACCTCTCTATGTACATCTGCTAACACCTTACCATATACCAGATGGGAGAATGTTAAATGAGGAGTAATTGGTGCTGTGCTAATACTAAATACGTATAAATGTCAAAAAGAAATATTCCTCACAATATATCTTACATAAACATATATAAACCAAAACACAAAAAATAAATTATTGAATAGAATACACATGAAACATCCAAAATGGTGGATAACAGTGAAAAACACCCAAAATATACAAAAGGTGTAACCTAGGTTCACCACTTATAATAGATAGGTGATTATGTTAATATACATCACATTAAGGTAGCTCATTCAATTAATATTTTTCCTGATGCAACACATTAAAGTGATTGACATCACAGCATATAGTGTTAGTATTTCTTAGCTTTTTGTCACTAGTAGGGGGATTTACTTTCTTTTATTTTTTTTTTCATTAAAGGATATGTTCACTTTTTGGACAAAAATAATAAATGCACATTTTTTTCAGGTAAAAAAAGGGGAATTTATTATTTTTGTCTACAGGAGCCTGGAAAGCATTGTGCCAGCGATCAGTAGATCGCTGATGCCATACAGGTCTGCTGCAGACCTGTCAGAATATTTGCTTGCTGTACGGGATGTACGGTCAAGCAGGTATTCTGTCGGGAGGCTTCTGCGCCATTTTAGTTAATTGAAGACTGCAAACTGACAGCTGCTAAGGCTGCTGGGACTTGTAGGCACTCATTCACAGAACTCTGTGAATGACTGAAGCGGTTGTGTGGGTGGAGTCCAGAAGAGCCGCACAGTTTTCAAATCTGATAGATAGTACAGGGAAACTTCTCCCTGTGCTATCTGTCATGGGGGGCCCCTAAAAATGGGTGGAGCATGTAACATGTTCCCAAAGGTGAACTTATCCTTTAAGCCAAAAGAGAAAAGGGAGTCCCCTCTAAAATTAATACCAGGTCTGTATACATTTTGAGGGGGACCCGCCCCCCCATAAAAAGAAGGAAACAATTGTGTGGGTCCTCCCCAAAATCCATATTAAATCCTAATCTAAGCACACAGCCTGGCAAGCCAGGAAAGCAGGAGAACCTTACCAGACAATGTGCCCTCAAGCTAGGGTTGCCACCTCATCCCTTTAAAACTGAACACATATTAATTACACAGGTTCTGTGGCGGATTAAGGTGGTCATTAAACTCATTGAGTGCCTTATGTGCAATAAATTAGCCTCTAAACCTGTGTATTTAATGTGTTCAGTTTTAAAGGGATGAGGTGGCAACCCTACCTCAAGCAGACCACAAAAGCCTCTTTTCCACAACTCCGCGTGGTGTATTGTGGGGGTCTGCTGATGGGGCTCATCAAATCTTGAAGCTGCCTTTAAAAATAGGAGGACCACTAGACCCTGGCTCTTCCCTGCGTGAATGAATTAGGGATACATAATAACTCACAGACATACTCTGAAAAGTCATTTTATAAAAAAAAATAGAAAAAAATTGTGCCATGGTATAAATTTATTGTCAGTCACAATCTCCAGCAATGCAAATTGCTCTCAGTTCTGATGTCTGATACTTGGCAATATGCAGGTCAATGACATCATTTCTAGAGTCTGCCCCTTTGTTGACATTTGTTTGTAATCACTGGACCTGACATGCCTGATGAAGGGGTCCTGTGAGACTCCGAAACTTTGCCTTGCTGTAACTATGTGATCGTTCATTAAAATTTCTGGACCCATATTGGTGATCCTCAGTGTGCTGGTGACATTCTCCCTTGCTGATTCTATTCGGTTCCAGCCAACTGCAGCATCCACTTATACACACAGCCATTTTTAATGCAGGAATGTGTGCGTTTGGATTGTACACTTGCGTATTTGGGAAGGTTCCAGTGCCACTCTGGTGCAATGCAGTGCGATTTTGTCGGCCATAGACTTAAACGGAAAGTCATCAGAAATGCATGTATATGCATTTTTAGTGAGGTTTTGTTGCATTTTTCCCCAACTTTAGTAGTAGTAGATATAAAAGCGTGTCCATAAACAGACAACAGTAAAATCGCAAACACACCACCTGAACTGCATAACTGCACCTCAAATCTCATTCAACACTCATCACACTATATATAAAATTCTCATTGATTTAGACACAAATTCAAAGCCAATGTATATAGTTAATTGGGAAAGAGATTCGGGAGTGGTAATTGATGAGGAAAAACAGAGGAAAATATTTAGATTAATTCACGAAAATATATCTATGAGAGAGGTGGAAATGAACTATAAGTGTTTGACAAGGTGGCATATTACACCGGAAGCGCAAAATAAGATGTGTGGTGAGAAGTCACGGTGGTGTTGGAGAGGCTGTGGAGAGAGTGGCACGGTGTATCATGTATGGTGGGGGTGTCCAAAAATTCAAGTGTTTTGGAAGGAGAATTTAATTAAGAGGATAACTGAAATTGAGGTTGGTTTGGATCCAGAGACTTGTCTCTTTCATTGTACAGAGTATTCAGTGAACAAATATAAGGAGACGGGTATTTGGTATTATCTAAATGCAGCAAAAGGGTTAATACCCAAGTTCTGGTGGAAAATAGAGGTGCCGAGGGAGAAGGACTGGATGGAGAGAGTTGAACAAATCAGTAGGATGGAAAAAATTATTCATATGCAAGAAGATAGGATGGGACCATATTACCTGAGATGGGGAAAATGGGAGGAGTTTAAGTTAAAGTTGAATAGAAGTGGGTAAAGTGTATAGCAAGTATATCTCCCTTACTTCTAACTAGAAGAGGTGAAAGTATGGTAGAGTTGGTGATGGGGGGGGGGAGGGGTGAGGGGAGGGAGTGGGAAAAGGAGAATAGAATTGAATAAAAGTTATGGGTTGGTTTTAAGAGATTATAAATGTGATATGTATTTATCTGAAAAATTTAATAAATATTTAAATAAATAAAAAAAAACACTCATCACACTAGTGTAAACTAGACCTAACAAAAGTGACAGAGAGAGGAAATGTCAATTACAGGCTATTGAACCACTTGAGCTCTGGAAGATTTTACTCCCTTCATGACCAGTCCATTTTTTGCTATTCGGCGCCGTGCTACTTTAACTGGCAACTGTGCGGTCATGCAATTGTATGCAAATGAAACACAAATAGAGCTTTCTTTTGGTGGTTTTGGATCAAAACTGTTTTTTTATTCTTTATTATGTAAACGAAAAAAATACCAAAAATTGTGGGAAAACCGACAATATTTTCTACTTTCCGTTATAAAAGCAACAAAAATATCCAACAAAAAAAATAAAGAAATAAATGTTTTTTCAAAATTTAGGCCAAAATGTATTCTGCTACATATCGTTGGTAAAAATAAAAAACCCAAGTGCATATTAACCACTTACCCTTCTGAGGATTTACCCCCCTTCCTGACCAGGCCATTTTTGCATTACAGCACTGCGCTACTTTAACTGACAATTGCGCGGTCATGCAATGCTGCACCCATATGAAATTTATGTCCTTTTTTCCCACGAGTTTCCTTTTGTTGGTATTTGATCACCTGTGTGTTTTTTATTTATTGCGCTATAAAAAAAAAAACCTGAAAATTTTGAGAAAAAAGTATTTTTGACTTTTTGCTATTAACCTCCCTGGCGGTATGATTATTTCAGATTTTTGGTGCTGAAAGCGGTACCATTATTTTGCATGGAAATATGTGGTTTTTTTATCGTAGGCCTGTCATTTTTAGGAATAACTCACTGAAATCTGTCCGAACAAGAGTCTAGTAAATATCCCGGGTAGGAAAAAACTTGAAACACGAAATCATAAATTATAATTTAATAAATAATCATAAAAAATAATAATATAATAATAATAAATTTAATTCAATAATATAATCAAACCAAAAGCACTGAAATTTGAAATATAGCGCCAAGTTCGCATATCACTGAGCAAAGTTGCAGAATCGTTTTCAGTGTCTGATGACGAATTTCCCCACAAATCATTATCACTCAATTCTGCAAGTGGTTCTGATTTACTATCGCTGTTCTCTAGCTGGTCTAAAACCGATTTTGACCTAAAGGGACGCTTTTTGGATGCCATGGACTTTTCCCAGTTTCCAGGCAGAAAGAACAGTCAAAATGCAGGCAGGGCACAGGACAAAGCAGTAGGGACAAAATGTATGTGAAATGCTTTGATACACTAATGTTTTGCTATGTAATAATCGTTTAAAAAAAAATGACATTTTTTAAAACTTTCATATTTGCCGCCGGTTCCGGCGCCCATACGTCCCATATGTCACAGGGACAGGAACACGGAAGCCGGATGCCGGCATCGGCCGGAGGAGATGGCCGGGGACGCTGCAGGGGACACATCGCGGGAGCGCAATACAAGGTAAGTGCTGCAGGGAATCCCTGAGCAACGCCGCATGGTAAGCCCGAGTGTAGCTCGGGGTTACCGCTTTTGGTACTGAAACATTACCCCGAGCTACACTCGGGAATACCGCCAGGGAGGTTACCAAAAATAAAAAGACCTTTGAACCTGACCTTGACCCAAGCACTAACCCTGGCACTGACCTAGCTCTAACCTTGAGCTAGGTTTATTTATTTATTGTATTATTATTTATTTTTTAACACACATTTTTTTCTCTCTGAAAGGACAAAGATATACAATGTATCTCTCGCCTCCATTCCGAGAGAGAAAACAAAGGGGGCGGGCTTCACATTGACTGATCATTGTGGCTCACAGAGGCTATCACAGCGATCATGTGACCCGGAATCGAGCGTTCCGGTCCCGATCATTAGAACGGGACTCAGGGCTCTCAGTGACACCCCGCGCTCCCAGCACAAAGACAGGTAGGCACACAGAGCCGTTTTTAACATGAGGCAAAAGGGCAGCTGCCCAGGGCCCAGTCATTGTTGTGGGGCCCAAAGCAGCTACCCCCGAGCTTGTGCTGCCTGCCAGGGTTTATTTTTTTAGCCATAATTCTGTCACCTCTGACACAGCTCACTTCTGTCACTTGTAAATACAGAAGCACTGCTCCTCTCCTGGTGAACGCTCACAGCCCTCCCTACTCTACACATCGATCTCTATAGGAGAGCAGAGGAGGGAGGGGGCGGGGACTCCACACAGGCAAAAGCTCCTCCTCAACGGCAGCCTGCATGGACACACTGTAAGTATTCCTCTGCAGCCCCACTGAGAAGATTGTGTGTGTATGTGAGTGTGTCTGTGTGCTTGTATGTGTGTATGAGTGTGTGTGTCTGAGTGTATGTGCGTCTGAGTGTGTGTGTATATGTGTGTATCTGAGTGTGTGTGTGTTTATGTGTGTTTCTGAGTGTGTGTATGTGTGTGTATCTGTGTATGTCTTGTTTGTGTGTCTGTGTTTTTCTTTTTGTGTGTGTGTGTCTGTATGTCTGTGTGTATTTTTCTTTGTGTGTGTGTCTGTATGTGTTTGTGTGTGTGTATGTGTATGTCTGTGCGTGTGTCTGTCTGTTTGTGTGTATGTGTGTGTTTGTATGTGTGTGTTTTCAGTGGATGAGCTCTGAAATGAACTCTGTTACGAAGAGAGCTTTGTACTTGTGGGGAGGGGGAGAGAACTTGGATGTACACAGCACACCCCTAAACTCTGCACTCCATACACAGTGTAACCCAAACTCCGTACACAGTGCACCCCTCAACCCTGCACTTCATACATAGTGCATCCCTCAACCCTTCACTCTGTACACAGCGCACCCCTCAACCCTGCACTCCGTACACAGCGCACCCCTCAACCCTGCACTACGTACACAGCGCACCCCTCAGACCTGCACTCCATACACAGTGTAACCCAAACTCCGTACACAGTGCACCCTTCAACCCTGCACTTCATACATAGTGCATCCCTCAACCCTTCACTCTGTACACAGCGCACCCCTCAACCCTGCACTCCGTACACAGCGCACCCCTCAACCCTGCACTACGTACACAGCGCACCCCTCAGACCTGCACTTCATACACAGTGTAAGCCGAACTCCGTACGCAGTGAACCCCTCAACCCTGCACTTCGTACATAGAGCACCCCTTAACCCTGCACTCCATACACAGCACACCCCTCAACCCCACACTCCATACATAGAACACCCCTCAACCCTGCACTCCATACACAGCGCACACCTCAACTCTGCACTTCGTACATAGCGCACCCCTCAACCCTGCACTGTATACATAGCACACCCCTCAATCCAGCACTGCATACACAGCGCCCCACTGAACTCTGTACAAAGCGCACCCCTCAACCTTGCATTTTGTACATAGTGTCCCCTTCAACCCTGCACTCTTTAAATACCCTGGCAGCCCATGCTCGGAGATGCTGCTCACATTGGGCTCTGTTTATACCTGCACTCAGTCACCTTCATTGTTGTGTGTTCTCTGCTATGTTCATTGCTAATAACAAGTTCTAGAATTTTCTGTCTATTGGTAGGTCTTGTTCCTAGTACTTCCTGGTTGGTGTGGATCCTCAGGGCAGGAGGGAGTGATGTCAGCCTCAGGTACAGTGGCAGTAGGTGTGGCACACAATCGGAACATGCATGCTCCTTCATCAGGCCTCCAAAGGACAGCACTTTGGAGACTTACGTGCAGCGGGACCAGCCAGGAGTTGCACAGCAGTTGACACCAGTTTGACAAGCGCTCATTTAACTACTACTATTGTGAGTTGCTTATATTGCTGCACTTAGATGTCACTGCTTCTCTCTCTTAATTGATTGGGAGCACAACCTGAAGGACATTACACAGCATTGAAACTTTGAGCTGTGCTGAACTGGCACTAAACGGCAGTGTGTATTGAGGAAGGTGGGTGGTATGCACACCGACCAGGAAGGTGGGTGTTATCCACACCGACCAGGAAGTACTAGGAACCACCAGTTCCTTATACTTTCTGGTCAGTGTGGATCCTTAGGGCAGGAGGGAGTGATGTCTGCTCCAGGTACACGCGTTTGGAACATGCATGCTCCTTCATCAGGCCTCCAAAGGACAGCACTTTGGAGACTTGCCTGCAGCGGGACCAGCCAGGAGTTGCACATTGGTTGACACCAGTTTGACAAGTGCTCATTTGACTACTACTATTGTATGTTGCCAATTTTGTGGAAATAAATTATTTGCTTATATTGCTGCACTTAGATGGCGCTGCTTCCTTTCTCTCTTTTTTGGTTCACACAGATTTCGTGTGATTTCGGGCAGATTACATCACGACAATTGCTAGTATGCTACATTTCTGCCAGTGAGTGGTCTACAGTGTTTATCTGGGCAGTTCATCTGCTGGGGGGGTGTCCACCTTGAGCGGTCTCTGGAGCGCCCCTCCCCTGTTCATTCCCACATGGAGGGAGTGTGGTGATGGATAATGCATGTGATTTCCCCTATAAATGAGGCATTGGCACCTTTGGTTGGTTCAACTCTGAGGAAGGGAGTCCATCTCCCGAAACGCATCAGCTATTCCAACCAGGTAGCTATTGGGACAGGACCCCATTGTTTGGGACTGAAAGATCTGGCTCTATGTCTGTTTTTATGGTTTGCTTGTGAGTATCTATTTGTGATATATCTATTTAATAAATCTGCTATCGCGGTAATGCACAAGGAGAGTGCACCCTCTTGTGTTTTTTCCTGACAGTTCCTAGATTCCCTGATCTGTGGAGGGCTGCACCTCCTCAAGTGACAGATACTGTGTCCCATTCAGGAACACCAGGATTTGAATGCTGTTGATTTTTTACATTATTGCAAAGGGGGGGGGGGGGCTCTGGTGACCAGAGACTCCCTTACATCAAAGTTCACAGCATCCCTCTTACTTCAGAGTCCTAACCTTAATATAGGCTTACCCAGGGGCGGACTGACCATTTGGAAACTCGGGCACTGCCCGAGGGCCTGGGGTCAGAAGGGGGCCCCATGAGATGCCCCTGGTACCCTTTTCATAGGCTTTTTTGAGTTTGGGCAAGGACACAGGGGCTCCATGATCCCCTATTGCCCGGGGCCCCATGAGTTGTCAGTCCGCCCCTGGGCTTACCTGTAGGCACAAGTAAAAAATCAGACTTTACTTCCACTTTAAGTAATTTTTCCTATTCTGATACCTCTAGACATAAGGAGCATTTAAAATTCTACCCTTGCAGTACTAGCCTCTTTGCCCCATCTTGCAGTGTGGGGGTGGGGCTCGCATTGCTAGCGTAGATTTTTTTTTCTAATTCCTGGATTTGGGCTTTTATTCATCTATAGACATTATAGATGTCTATAATTGCAAGTTAAAAAAAAAACCCCATAAGCATATTGTTTTAATTTTTATTCATAATATATTATGAATATATAAGGATATTATAACCATCCACATCATACTGTGTTCTACTAGATTGTAGATTGTGAGTTCCAAGGAGCAGGGCCCTCTTATCCCTCTTGTATTGAACTGTATTGTTGCTGTTTTGTCTCCCGTTATAATGTAAAGCGCTGAGCAAACTGTTGGCGCTATATAAATCCTGTATAATAATAATAATAATAATCTTAGATTGTAAGCTCCAAGGATCAGGCCCTCCTATCCCTCTTGTATTGAACTGTATTGTTGCTGTATTGTCTCCTGTTATATTGTAAAGTACTGAGCAAACTGTTGGCGCTATAAATCCTGTATAATAATAATAATACTGATTATGTAACATTGAATGACCGTTACTGAGAAGCTTTGCATAAATGTTTGATCACATAGCAACAAACTAAACATACTGCAGTAGGTACTGACTATTTTACAACCAGCATAAATTATTTCAAATTATTTTGTTTCATTTTAACAAGTGGTATTGTAATGTTCTGAATGATTATACTGAAGCTGAAGGGTAAGAATTACGGAAGAGCTGAGGTATGTTCCATCATGCAGTGTCATAGGAAAAGAACCCTGTTGGTGCCTGTAACGAATGATCCCAAGCCAAACAAATTCCACACAAAGGTATTCCTTACATGGAAATTTGGCAACACACAAAGATCTTTTTTTTTCTTTCTGGAGAATGGACTGGCAGGGTGATGTAATCAGTCTAGGAAATGTGTGATACTTTATTATAGAAAGGCACTAGCATAGAATGACGTTAGCAGTACTTGTGAAAAAAAGAATTATAGCCAATAGGTGTGTGTATGTGTACGCAGTGCTCAGCATAAATGAGTACACCCCAACAGATTTGTCAGAAAACCTTTACTTTCCTTTCAGAATCAACATTTTCTATGGGACACTGTACTACAAAATACTCCCACAAATACTCCCACAATATTTGTTAATTTGCACACACAAAAAAGTTTTTTTCCTAGCAAATCAATTCAAGTTCATGTTGCAAAAATGAATACACCCCAATAAAAGTCTATGGGACAAAGCTAAATTTTAGACAACAAAATCCTAATTAACAAGAATTCAACTACAGGTGAGTCTAATTGTTCATTAAACAGGTGTCCAGCAGACAGATGATTATAAAAGGGAGTTACTTAACAATGAAAAGCCCTTCCCATTTTATGTTGTCAGCAATGGCATCACATGGAAGAGAAATTTCACAAGGCCTGAGAAAGAAAATTATTTATTTACCCTGAGGTCAACACAGAGGACAAGGGGGCACTCTTTACATCTGGAGGAAAAGAGATTTAATGCCCAAACATGGAAAGGTTTCTTCACAGTGAGAGTTGTGAAAATGTGGAATAGACTCCCTCAAGAGTTGGCTCTGGCCATCTCAGTGGATTGTTTCAAAAAAGGCCTGGATTCTTTCTTAGATACACAGAATATAACTGGATACTAACATTTATAGGTAAAGTTGATTCGGGGAATATCAGATTGCCTCTCGGGGGATCAGGAAGGAATTTTTTTCCCAGCAGGTGCAAATTGGATCGTGCTGTGCTGAGGGTTTTTTTTTGCCTTCCTCTGGATCAACTGTGGGTATAGGATTATAACTTTTTTTTTTCTCTCTATGGTGAAACTGGATGGACTTTTGTCTTTTTTCAGCCAGACTGACTATGTAACTGTCAGGAATGGACTGGCCAGCAATGGTGGGACTCACCTGCCTTTTGATCTGCAGTGAACCAAATGCGATATCTCCTGCGCTCCGGGACCCAGACCGGTGGTAAGTAGATGGAATCAGACTCCAAAAAAGCAAGGAAGGGACCACCGAAATAGTTAAGGTCGTGCAGCTCCACACCAAGGCTGGGGAAGCCCAAACAGAACTGTGAGGAAGAACAAAAAAGAAAAAAGAAGCGCACCAACCTTGCGCATTACCTCAGTAACCAAAATTTATTAAATAAAAGAATGGTACTCACAAACAGCGAATAAAAACAGGCATGTCAGTCCTCAAAGGGACTTTAAAGGCAAGATGCAAATGCGAATCCCATCATGGAGGAAGCCACTCAGTACAGCTGACGCGTTTCGAAGGACAAGCCTTCTTCCCCAGAGCTCTGAGGAAGAAGGCTTGTCCTTCGAAACGCGTCAGCTGTACTGAGTGGCTTCCTCCATGATGGGATTCGCATTTGCATCTTGCCTTTAAAGTCCCTTTGAGGACTGACATGCCTGTTTTTATTCGCTGTTTGTGAGTACCATTCTTTTATTTAATAAATTTTGGTTACTGAGGTAATGCGCAAGGTTGGTGCGCTTCTTTTTTCTTTTTTGTTCTTCCTCACAGTTTTGATCTGCAGTACCAGGGCTGGCCAGCGGGTGCTCCCAGCAATCAGAGACTCAACCTTTCAGCCAGCTAACACCTGGAACTGATGATACTGGTGTATTTAAGGGATGGCCAGACTTGCAGACTCTGCCTTGGTGTTGTGTTTGTCCTGGGCCCTGTATCTGTCCTGCATCCTGTTTCTGTTCCTTTGCTGACCCTGCCTGATCTGAACCGCTGCTGACTTCTCCTGCTCTGATCCCGGCTCGCTCCTGACCATCCCTCTGCCTGACCCTCTGTACCACGCTGCTTGCTACCTGTTCTGATCCCTGGCTTGTGACCCTGACCATCCCTCTGCCTGACCCTCTGTACTACGCTGCTAGCTACCTGCTGAACCTGGCCTGTGACCCCGACCCATCTCCGCTTGCTCCCCCTGTACCTACCTGCCCTATTGATATTGACCCGGCCTGCCTGACGACGCTTGCTTGTATGTACTGTTATCTGTGGGTGGTTGGTTTGGTTTGTTTGCACTGTATTATGTTTTAGTATTGCACTGCGTTTATGTTTGTATTGTTAGTGTTAATAAATTATATTGTTTATCACATATCTGAAGTCTGCGTTTCCCTGCGTCAGTCACACACCTCTGGTCACACCTGGGAGCCCTGACAGTAACTATATAACTATACACAAGAAAGGTGAAGGCTACAAGAAGATCAGCAAAGCTTTACATATCAGTCAGAATATTGTAGCAAAAGTGATACAAAAATTTAACAAAGATGGAACTGCAACCATCTCACAGAGACTTCCAAGCCGTCCACGGAAGTTAATACCTCGACAGAAGCATCTTCTGATGAGAAGGGTTAAAGAAAATCAATATGCAAGTTCACTGCAGTTGGCTAAAGAAGTAGAAAGCCAAACTGGGGTGATTGCTTCCTGTGACACAATATGGCATACACTGCAGAGGAATGGCATGCATGGGTGTCGTCCACAAAAAGCCTCTCCTAAAGCCCATGTACAAAAAAGCCCGCCTAGAATTTGCCAGGGCCCATGTTGAAAAAGAAGAAGACTACTGGGACTATGTATTCTGATGAGACCAAGATAAATGTTTTCGGAACTAATGGCTTCAAAACTGTATAGCGTCACAAAGGTGAGAAGTACAAAGAAAAATGCATGTCAAACAGTTGGAAATTGGTCTTGTGTTCACTGAGATATTGATTAAATTCTTACTTTTCAAAAGGGGTGTACTCATTTATGCTGAGCACTGTATATATACATTGAAGGAAATAAGTATTTGATCCCCTGCTGATTCTGAATGTTTGCCTACTCAGAAAGAAATGATCACTCTAAAAATCAAATGGTAGGTGTATTGTAACACTGAGAGACAGAATAGCAACAAAAAATTCAAAAGAAATGCATGTCTAACAAATTATGCACTGATTTGCATGTTCTTGAGGGAAATACATATTTGATCCCCTATCATTCAGCAGGATTCCTGGCTACCAGGTGTCTTTCATACAGGTAACAAGCTAAGATTAGAAGCAGTCTCTGAAAAGGAGTGCTGCTAGTCTCATTTTGTTACCTGTATAAAAGACACCTGTCCACAGGAGCAATCAAACAATCAGATTCCAAACTCTCCACCATGGCAAAGGCCAAAGAGCTGTCCAAGGATGTCAGGGATAAGATTGTAGACCTAGACCTACACAAGGTTGGACTATAAAACTATCACTAAGCAGCTTGGTGAGAAGTTGACAACAGTTGCAAATGGAAGAAACACAAAACAACTGCCAGTCTCTCTAGGTCTGGTGCACCATGCAAGATCTCACCTCTTGGAGTGTCAATGATCATGAGAACAGTGAGGAATCATCCCAGAACTACACGTGAGGATCTTGTCAATGATCTCCAGGCAGCTGGGACCACAGTCACCAAGAAAACAATTGGTAACACACTACGCCAAGGATTGAAATCCTGCAGTGCTTGAAAGGTCCCTCTGCTCAAGAAAGCACATGTCCAGGCCCGTCTGAAGTTTGCCACTAAACATCTGAATGATGCAGAGGAGGACTGGTTGAAAGTGTTGTGGTCAGATGAAATCAAAATCGAGCTCTTTGGCATCAACTCAACTCGCCGTGTTTGGAGGAGGAGGAATGCTGCCTATGACCCCAAGAACACCATCCCAACTGTCAAACATGGTGGTCGAAACATTCTGCTTTGGGGTTGTTTTTCTGCTAAGGGGACAGGACAACTGTACCGCATCAAAGGGACGATGGACTGGGCAACGTACCGTTAAATCTTGGGTGAGAACATTCTTTCCTCAGCCAGGGCATTGAAAATGGGTCATGGATGGGTGTTGCAGCATGACAATGACCCAAAACACACGACCAAGGCAACAAAGGAGTGGCTCAAGAAGAAGCACTTTAAGGTCCGGGAGTGGCCTAGTCAGTGTCCAGACCTTAATCTGATTGAAAATCTGTGGAGGGAGCTGAAAGTTCAAGTTGCCAAACATCAGCCACCAAACCTTAAAGACTTGGAGAGGATCTGCCAAGAGGAGTGGGCCAAAATCCCTCCTGAGATGTGTGCAAACCTGGTGGCCAACTACAGGAAACGTCTGACCTCTGTGATTGCCAACAAGGGATTTGCCATGAAGTACTAAGTCATGTTTTGTGAAGGGGATCAAATACTTATTTCTCTCATGAACATGCAAATCAGTGCATAATTTGTTAAACATACATTTCTTTTGAATTTTTTGTTGCAATTCTGTCTCTCGGTGTTACAATACACCTACCATTCGATTTTTAGACTGATCATTTCTTTGTGAGTGAGCAAACATTCAAAATCAGCAGGGGATCAAATACGTATTTCCTTCACTGTATATATATATATATATATATATATACAGTTGCAAGAAAAAGTATGTGAACCCTTTGGGATTACGTGGAATTTTGCATGAATTGGGCATAAAATGTGCTCTGAACGTCATCTAAGTCACAACAATAGAAGAACACAGTCTGCTGAACATAATACTACACAAACATTAGATGTTTCCATGGTTTAATTGCACATAACATGTAAACATTCACAGTGCAGGGAGGAAAAAGTATGTGAGGCCCTAGTTTAATGACGTCTCCCAGAGCTAATTGGAGCCAGGAGTGAGCCAACCATGACTCCAATCAGTGTGATGATATTGAATGTGTTGCTGACAGCTGTCCTGCCCTTAAAAAACACACACCTGTTTTGGGTTTACTGGTTCAAGAAGCACTGTCTGATGTGAACCATGCCTCGCAGAAAAGAGCTCTCAGAAGACCTACGATCAAGAATTGTTGACCTGCATGAAGCTGGAAAGGGTTACAAAAGTATCTCCAAAAGCCTTGATGTTCATGTGTCCACGGTAAGACAGACTGTCTACAAATGAAGAAAGTTTAACACTGTTGCTACTCTCCGTGGTCGTCCTGTAAAAATGACTGCAAGAGCACAGCGCAGAATGCTGCATGAGATAAAGAAGAATCCCAGAGTGTCAGCTAAAGACCTACAGAAATCTCTGGCACATGCTAACATTTTTGTTGCCACATCTACAATAAGGAAAACATTAAACAAGGATGGAGAACATGGGAGGACACCACGGAGGAAGCCATTGCTGTCCAAAAAGAATATTGCAGCACATTTGAAGTTTGCAAAAAAGCACCTGGATGTTCCACAACACTACTGGCAAAATATACTGTGGACAGATGAAACCAAGATTGAGTTGTTTGGGAAGAACACACAACACTATGTGTGGAGAAAAAAGGCACAGCACACCAACATCAAAACCTCAACCCTACTGTAAAACATGGTGGAGGGAGCATCATGGTTTGGGGCTGCTTTGTTGCCTCAGGGCCTGGACGGGTTGTTGTCATTGATGGGAAAATTAATTCCAGAGTTTATCAAGACATTTTGCAGGAAAACATACGACCATCTGTCCCCAACTGAAGCTCCGCAGAGGATGGGTGATGCAACAGGACAATGACCGAAAGCATACAAGTAATTCAACAAAACAATGGCTGCAACAGCACAGAATACGCCTTCTGGAGTGGCCCAGTCAGAGTCCTGACCTCAACCCGATTGAAATGCTGTGGCATGACCTTAAGAGAGTGATTCACACCAGACATCCCAAGAATATTGCTACACTGAAACAGTTTTGTGAAGAGGAGTGATCCAAAATTACTCCAGATCATTGTGCAGGTCTGATCTGCAACTACAGGAAACGTTTGGTTGAGGTTATTGCTGCCAAAGGAGGGTCAACCAGTTATTAAGTCCAAAGGTTCACATACTTTTTCCTCCCTGCACTGTGAATGTTTACATGTTATGTGCAATTAAACCATGGAAACATCTAATGTTTGTGTAGTATTATGTTCAGCAGACTGTGTTCTTCTATTGTTGTGACTTAGATGACGTTCAGAGTACATTTTATGCCCAATCCATGCAAAACTCCACGTAATCCCAAGGGGTTCACATACTTTTTCTTGCAACTGTATATATATATTATATACAGTATGTTTGAAACTAGCTGGAAATGGGCAGGACAATATACAAAACACTACATGGGGGTATCCAGCACATTTTCAAGCTACTTAGTTTTATTTCTTTCACTATTCGGGTTAAAAGCAGAGGTCAAGGGAAGTAGTTCATCAAAACTATTGTATTTACTGCAGATCAAATAAAAAATAGAATTGTGCTGTAACTATTTGTCCGGACATATTGATGGTAGCATGTGGTTCATCTTTTACTTCAATTGTCACACCAAAGCCTTTGAGAGGTGTGAGTGCTATGTCTAATCTTGTCTACTACCCTGCCAGCATTCCTGTCCTTCTTGGGCTTTGGGGTGACCCCACATTTTAATATTGCAGCTCCTTCTGATGCAATTTACATGACATAAAATACATACAAAACTAGCAAGAAGAGTGGGGATCTGTTACAATGAGTCAGCAGGTATGCAGACCCAGAAACACAAGCACAGAGATCTCACTAATGGAGATCGAAGAGGAGTTATGTTGCCTCCTCACTGCCTGTTCTAACCCCTAAAACCCTGCACCATTGTGTGCCAACTGCGTGCATTGCACAGGGTTGTGGTGTGGCCCTATTCAGTTGAACACTACATAGGGGATAATATTTGCCACACTGAAATGAAAAGCATCACGGCCAAGGCATGTGTACAGCCCCATCCACTGCCTTCAGGGGAAACAGTTGGAGAGGAGGAAAAACATGGCTCAACCACATATTTTTACCAATCCCCAACCACACATGTAAGCATTGCCTAATGAAGATATAACAGTGTTGCCAACCCTCTGAAGTGAAACCTACTGAGAAGACACACAGAATCTACTTACAGCACCAATTTTTCACTGACAAAAATCATGACATTTACTGACAGAGCAACATTTTGTACTGACACATAAGTACATAAAATGTCCATTTTAAGTGCAAAGCAATGCAAACATGAATATTTAGGCTACAAACATGAAGCTAGTGTTATTAGCAATGTGTTTAAGGTATCACAAAAGACAAAAAACATATTTCCCCATTTACATGAAGTTCAGGTTAATATAACCCCAGCAAAGAGTTCCCCTTTACAATGCAAGGGGAAACTCTGCAGACCCTGACATAAAAGGGAACACTGTTGACTCTGATGTAAAGGAGAGCTCTGCGGACTCTGATGTAAAGGGGACTGGAGTAAAGGTAAACTCTGATGTAAGGGGGTTTCTGGTCACCACAGCCCCCTCCTTACACAACAAGAGCTCCCCCTTACATCACAGTCCACAGAGACTGCAGACCTACTACAGAAGATGGTCAGAGACTGCGTACATGACACAAGAGATGGTCAGAGACTACATACATGGCACAAGAGATGGTCAGAGACTGCGTACATGGCACAAGAAATAATGAGAGACCACAGACATGGTACAGTAGATGGTTAGAGACTGCAGGCATACTATAGGAGATCATTAGAGACTGTGGACATACTGCAGGAGATGGTCAGAGACCATAGACATAGAACAAGAAATGATCAGAGACTGCAGGAATACTACAGCAGATGGTCAGAGACTGCAAACATACTACAGTAGACTGTGAAAGACTGGTTTGCTGCTGGTAGAGCAGACTTGCCCTGTTTACTCACTGTGTCCCTCTTCTCAGTCCCTCATGGTGTCCTCTGTCGCCCCCAAACAACCTGTGGCTGTACAGCTGTAGGGTGATGATGACTATGTGAAAGGCCTCAGTCTGGCCTGTCAGTCAAAGCAATTGTGATTGTGAGGTAGGCTGACCATCTCCCACAGAAGCTTCATGTGATTCTCCTCTCTCTTAGGTCCCTTACCTTCTCTTATGGGGTCCGCTTCCAGCAGCACTTTCTGCACCTTCTTCTTCTGAGTGCCACCTCAGCAAGCCGGTATGCTCCTAAGCCAAGCTGTGTGCATCTATAAAACACACTATGGCTTCCAGTGTCCATGGCTTCCACTGCTACCTGTGTCCCCTGCAAAACCAGGTGGAGAAGGAGTGGTGCCACAGACAAGACAGTGCTGGGTCATAGAGAGGAGCAAAGTAAGTGTTTAGGGATGGGGGGAAATAGGTAGTGGAATGTTTTTTACCTTAATACAGGAAATGCATTATGGTAAAAAAGTTTGGACTTTAGAACCACTTTAATTCTTCAAATGTGGGATCCTCTTAGAATCTGTGACGTGAGGATGAATCTATTGCCCAGGATCACTAGGCAGGTTTTTGGAGAAGATTCCCCTTTTGAAACATCTGCCCGCATATACTATATATATATGGAAGGTGGGTATGGTATCTTATTGGGGGTAAAGTGCCAATATTTTATGGTCTTACTTAAAAAAATAAACAAGAAAAAGAGCAGCTCAGAAGATCAGGTGAACTGGTGGCAGCAAAATCTTCATTAACTCACCCATTGTTTCTGATGAACATCTTACAGCCCTAGTTGCCAAGGTTTGCATACCCTGTAATAATAAGAGCTGAAAATCTTGCACATCTGGTAAGACTCCACCCATGACATTTATATACAGTAATTATGCTGTATCCCATTATTTTTGTATTTGTGAAGAAGTGATAATATGTAAACACTTTCTTTTTTTTTCATAATCGTTTTCTTTTAAGTTTTTACAATTCAAAAGTGTAAAAAATTCAGTACAAAGAAGGTACCATTACACAATGATTACATTTCTATGCGTTCTTATACACAAAAGTTCCAATGTGTAACCTGTTGAGCTGAAGTCAAATTCTCTAAGAGTAACCATAATCGTCTCCTCAAAAGGATCCTCTTAAACGGGGGTCACCATCGTCTGAGAAGGGAGAGAGCCCTAACCATAAGTAGACCTTAAGGTCTGATCATTTTGACTTAACATTCAGCCATCAGTAGGAGAGGAGAGGACCTGTCCATCCACCTGTGGTCCCACTATCCTTCCTGAGTTAGGAAGAGAACAAAAAAAATTATATATAGAGAATTAAGTAGATTTTGATGACAGGAAAGAAGAAAAAAAGGAAAGGATGGAGAAGAAGGTGGGGTGTTGGAGGGAGAAGAAAAGACAGTGGGCCTCCCCTGTGACCCAGACAGATTTTCAGTAAACCCGACTAAGCTGGCCCTGTCAGTTAAGCAATCCAAGGGTCCCAGATCTTATCAAATTTGGACATCTTTTCCTGCAGAATGGAAGAGAGACGTTCGATTAACATTATCCATTATGCTATGAGGCATTGGGTTGGTGTCATGATTTTCAGGTCCAAATTTATTAACAAGATAGGGTGGTAATTTGTGCAGTCACCATGATCCTTGCCCGGCTTAGGAATTCTATGGATCAAACACTTTCTGTTTTAAGAAGGGCCCATTCAAATTGCTACACTAAAACTGATGAGGTCAGATAGACTCACAGTTTTCAAATCCACTGTTTCCATTTATTTGCAAAGCATTGTAGAATGTCTCTTGTTATACATTTAGTAAAATGCATCTGAACTGCTTAATACAGAAGTCTAGAAGGGCCATATTTTAAATTTGCAGTTCAGTTTTGAGTATAAGTTTACAAAAACCATGTTGTGGAACTGGAGAGAGTGTAGAGGAGGGCAACCAAACTGATAAGAGGCATGGAAGACCTCAGTCATGAGGAGAGATTAATTGAATTCAATGTATTTACTATTGGGAAGAGGTGTTTAGAGGGAATGTGATCATCTTGCTTAAACATATATGGTCCATAAAGTGAACTTGTTGCAAAGCTGTTCACTTTAAAGCGGTATTTAAACTTGCCGACCGCAGATAGCCAAATGATGGTTTCGCTGCGGCCGGCCAGTTCTGGGTGGGTGTCATATGACGTCCTCACAGAACCCACTCTCCTGCGCGTCCCTGGGGTGCACACCCGGCGATCTCCATGATCGCCACGATGACCACGTGGTATGGTAAAAGGCCAATCACAGCGGTCTTTTACCACATGATCAGCCGTGTCCAATGACACAGCGATCACCAGGAAATGCAATTGCCGGTTATCGGCTCCACTTTTTTCACGCTGTCACAGCATGAGGAAAGTACTGCCGAGAACCGGCAGTTGTCAGAGGGGGATCGGCACCGATCATCAGGGCACTGATGATCAGTGCCCTGATGATCAGTGCCCTGATGATCAGTGCCCAGCAGTGCCACCCACCAGTGCCATCCACAAGTGCCAGCAGTGCCACCCACAAGTGCCCAGCAGTGCCACCCACCTGTGCCCAGCAGTGCCATCCATCAGTGCCACCCAGCAGTGTCACCCATCAGTGTCCAGCAGTGCCTCCAGTCAGTGCCCAGCAGTGCCGCCAGTCAGTGCCCATTGTAGCAAACTTGCTCATCAGAGTTGGACGCGGAGCTCCCCTTTTTCTTTTCTTTTAGGGAAAGTATTCCTCACACTCCCTACCCCCCTCCAGTCCTGAGAGGCAAACGTTATCTCCTGACAGATGGTGTGGGTCAGCCCAGGTTAAGCATTCCTAGTTTGGTACCAGCCGTTTGTGTAAGTGTAACCTTTTTCACCCATCATAAAACAGATAATAGCTTCTCTCCCGGACTTAAAAGAGAATTGAACATTCCTCAGGTCAACTGTATGTTTCATGTCATGGATTATAACTGAGAGTCCACTGACATCCTGGCCAACATATTGTATTGGGCAGACGCAGAGCCACCCCCCCTTGCCGGGGGGGATTTTAAAAAGAGACAGGATAGCAAGTCTGAAAGTTAGAGTTGTAACAGTTCTCCCAGCTAACATCGAAGGAGGAGATAAAGAATCATCCTGCTCTGCAACTTGGATCTGCAAACCCAGGCTAAGGGCAAGTAACTTAACCCTGTAATTTCCTTCCTAATTATCGCTTTGCTGTGTCTTTATATACATATATATATATTTTTGTGACATCTCTTTGTAAATATTTTATTGCACCTGTTTGACTCTTTTAGTAATAAATCTTTCTTTCTGAAAGTGTTAAACTGTTTTTAAGCGCTTACCTGCAATTCACGAATTCCTGCCTTTTGCAGAGAAGCTACTGTGTTTGTATACTCCCTGCCCAATTGACCATATTGGACAGGTGACTTTTCAGTCATTATAGTGTATTTCTGACAGAGTCCGTCTTCTCTGTACAATTCAAGACGGTGGTGGCAGTGTGAAGGGTTAGTGGCGTAATTAACCTGACCCAGTAACAAGCGCATTCAGGCTGCAGGCACCGTTTGTAGACCATTAGCTGGACAATCGCTGTGCAGGGTGCAGCTGGGTGGGGCCTTGTTACGCACGTCACACTGCGGTTTTAGATCGGCCGGTCTTTCGGTCACGAGTTTGGTGAGGAGGTCTGGGGTCTGACGCCGTGGGCGTGACGTATTACTGTTAGTCGCGGTCGTGTGATTGTCGCATGTTGGTTGCGGCTACTGTGCGATCGTGACACCCATCATCAGTGCCAGCTCATCAGTGCCGCCTATCAGTGCCCATCAGTGCTGCCTATCAGTGCCCATCAGTGCTGTCTATCAGTGCAGCCTTATCAACACACATCAATGAAGGAGAAAAATTACCTGTTTGCACAGCAGACAGCATCATTGTCAGCCTGGGGGGAGGGGAGTGCTAAATGTATAAGCAGATTTAAAAACAGTAACAGCTCACACTTTATAATCAGTTACAGCAAACAGGTTTTTTTTTCTTATGGGATACAGGTTTTACATGAACAAATAAAAGCTGATAATTTTGATCACCCCAGTATTAAGTGGGTTGTCTCATCCATGAAAGCTGATACATTCTGCTGGAGAGCTGAAGCTTTTGAAGAACAAAAGACTTGCTGTCTGGGTTACCAGATTTAAATAGAAGAAGGAAATCCCGAAAAAGAAAATGAATGCAGTCATCACATCAAAGGATCGGTAAGCTGCAATATAAGAAATGTGTGCCATTGAGTTTAATACTGCTTTAGGTCATTACAGATGACAAGGAGGTGCTCTGCATCTGCAGGAAAAGAGGTTTAACCTCTGCACAAAGAAAATATTTGCAGTATGAGCTGTGAAAATGTGGAATAGACTTCTACAGGAGCTAGTTCTAGCCAGCTTAGTCGATTTAAAAAGAAATGTCGGATGTGTTTCTAATTCAACAGAATACAATGGACTTTTAATACTTAAAGGCTAAGGTCACCTTTGTAAAAAAAAAATAATACATTTTTTGCAGGAAAAAAATATGTGCATTTATAGTTTTTTTCATAGATGCTTGCAGAGAATTGTACCTATGTACAGTGGAGCCCCCCCCCCCCCCCCCTCCATGCTTCTTGGGTTCTCCCATTGCTCTGGGGAGCCCAGGACTGTGATAAACCTCAACAACAGCAAGCACAGGAACAGATCAGGGAACATACTGTCGCCAGGGAAGCAGCTCATCAAGCATGATCTGTGCTTGATTAGTCGCAGTGGAAGACAGAGGTGACATTGGGGTCTAATAGACTTGTTAGCCACTTGGTGGTAGCAATGAATTTAAATTAAATGAAAGCAGTAGTGAACTGGCCTCTCCCTCAGAATATTACAGAATTATATTCTGATACGGCCACAGATTTTTAGGAGAGTATTTCAAAATAGAATATGTGCAGTCAAGGGAAGCAAAGGGGGTCTTGCAAAAGTCCTTTTGGGGACTACTGGAAATCTGCAAGTGAAGAGGTTTTTTACTCAAATGAAAAAGCTGACAGAATCACCAATCTTAGCATATAGAAGCTGTATATGCTCCATGTGGATGCTAGCTTTGAAGGATTGTGGGGTCTTACATCAACACTATCCATCAATATCTCCATAGCAGATGATCAGAAGTCAAAAGGCTTCTTCATAATCACTTTAAGACCGCCCCATAGCAAATGTATTGCTACAGGGTGGCTGCGCTGTGCATAATCACGTAAATATACAAGATTTTTCATTGCCGGGTAGGGGGCGCGTGGGTGTCACCCTATCTGCGCTGTCATTGGCTCCCGAAAATGTCAATCACTGGGTCCCGGCCAGTGATTCATGACTGGGACTCGATGATTGGCAGAGAAGCTGACAGGGAAGAGATCTGTGTAAAAAACACAGATCCTGTCAGCGGGGACATGCTGCTTTCTATTTCTGCAAAGCAGAGAGATAGAAAGCAGCACATCCCCTAGTAAAACACCACAAAGTAAGCACACAGCAGTACACAGTTAACCCTTTGATCGCCCCAGATGTAAACCCCTTCCTGCCCAGTGTCATTAACCTCCTTAGCGGTATTCCCGAGTGTAGCTCGGGGTAAAATTTCAATACCAAGAGCGGTAACCCCGAGCTACACTCGGGCTTACCATGCGGCGTTGCTCAGGGGCTTCCCTGCAGCACTTACCTTGTCCTTCGCTCCCGCGATGTGTCCCCTGCAGCATCCCCGGCCATCTCCTCCGGCCGATGCCGGCATCCGGCTTCCGTGTTCCGGTCCCTGTGACGTTGGGACGTACGGGCACCGGAACCGGCGGGAAATTTGAAATTTTTAAGAAATGTCATTTTTGCTGTCATTGCTGTTTCAATGTTTTTAATAGTAAATCAGAACCACTTGCAGAATTGAGTGATAATGATTCGTGGAGAAATTCGTCATCAGACACTGAAAACGATTTTGCGACTTTGCTCAGCGATGTGAGAATTTGCCTCTGTATTTCAAATTTCAGTGTTTTTGGTTTGATTATATTATTGAATTAAATTTCTTATTATGTTATTATTTTTTATGATTATTTAATAAATTATAATTTATGATTTCGTGTTTCAAGTTTTATCATATCCGGGATGTTTACTAGACTCTTGTTCGGACAGATTTCAGTGAGTTATTCCTAAAAATGACAGCCTACAATAAAAAACGACATATTTCCATGCAAAAAAATGGTACCGCTTTCAGCACAAAAAATCGGAAAGAATCATACTGCCGAGGAGGTTAATACAGTGTCAGTGCATTTTATTAGCACTGATCACTGTATTGGTGTCATTGGGGATGTCAGTGGCAGTTAGTCAGTTCCCATCTAGTGTCAGTTTGTTTCAGAATGCCCGCCACAGTCTCGCATAAGTCGCTGATGGCTGTCATTACTAGTATAGAAAAAAAAAAAAAAAAATCCAGTATGTATTTGTAGACGTTATAACTTTCATGTAAACCAATTCATATACACTTATTGGGATTTTTTTTTTTTACCAAAGTCATGTAGCAGAATACATTTTGGCCTAAATTTATAAAGAAATTTTATTTTTGTAATTTTTATTGGATACGTTTTATAGCAAAAAGTAAAAAATATTGTTTTTTTTGTTTATAGAGCAAAAAATAAAAAAATGCAGAGGTGATCAAATACCACCAAAAGAAAGCTCTATTTGGGGGGGAAAGAATGATATAAGTGTAATTTATGTACAGTGTTGCATGACCGTGCAATTGTCAAAGTAATGCAGTGCTGTATCACAAAAAATGGCCTGGTCATGAAGGAGGGTAAATCTTCTGGAGGGCAAGTGGATAATAGTAACAAGTACACACTACAGAGGGATACACTTTATTCATATTTCACGTCTGAGGTTTACAACCACTTTAAAGTACTGCTGCTTCCTCTGTGAGTGGGACAGTCGTGCGAGAGAAATGCACTATACCAAAAGAGACTGGCCATTACGCCAGTCATTGCAGCCTGGAGAAAAAAATGTTAACTATCCAGCACTTGTAGACAGCAATAAGATCTTATTACCTCCATTACACATCAAGCTGGGATTAATGAAAAACTTTGTTAAGGCAATGGACAAGAATAAAGCAGGTTTCAAGTACCTGATTAGCAAATTTCCAGCACTTAGTGCTGCAAAAATAAATTTGTTGGGCCACAGATTCGTAAACTTATTCATGATGATGAGTTTCTTTCTCTGTTGCGTGGAAAGGAAAAGGCTGCCTGGACAGCATTTGTATCAGTGACATCAAATTTTCTTGGAAACAATAAAACACCAGACTACAAGAAAGTGGTAGAAAAACTCATCCAGACTTACAGAAATCTGGGTTGCAACATGTCTCTAAAAATTCATTTTCTACATTCGCATCTGGATTTTTTCCCACCAAACTGTGGAGCAGTGAGTGATGAACACGGAGAGCGCTTCCATCAAGACATTGCAGCTATGGAAAGAAGATATCAAGGTAAATGGAGCCCATCAATGCTTGCTGACTATTGCTGGACAGTTGTAAGAGATAGCCCTTTCCTCGAATACAAGAGAAAAGCCAAGAGAAGCAAAACCGACACAAACTGAAGACAAAACTAGTGAGAATCCTAAGTATTAAAATGATTCAACTTAGTTTATGGCTATAATTTTTCTTGGTAATCCTATGCAATATATTATGCCATTTAGGCTTTGTTATGTAGTCAATATCACTTGCTTTATATTTGTGGAAAGACATCTATCTATATAATTATTGTGCATTAAGTAGTCATTACGCCTATAGTAGAAAACTTTCCGTTTACAGAAAAACTAGAGCCAATTGACAAATTTCATTGTTATATTTGAACTCAGAATGTGAAATTCATTAAGAAATGGATCCTTTTGTTTCCAAAACTGGCAAAAAATAAAAATTTGTTGAACAGTGTAATCGGTAGTAATTCTAGCACCAGACCTGCTCCGTAAATCTAAAGAGACAACCTGTAAAGGCTTTTAAAGCATTGCCTATGGATAGTAATTTTTAGTCGTTTGTCACCATTGCATGGCGATGCACAATTTTAAAGCGTGACATGTTTGGTATCTATATACTAGTTGTAACATCATCTTTTATATTTTACAAACAATGGGTTATGCATTGTGGGGGTTTTTTTGCAATAAAATTCAAAAAAGTGTATTTTTTCCCCACCATTTTTTTCTCTAGGGCCACTGCTTGCAGTGTCACTATTGGTAGTATGAGGTGAAACCTGGACCCTATAGAGGCTGCACAGGCAGTCCAACTCCTCCAGGTTGGCACATCAATACGTGCCATTGCCAGAAGGTTTACTGTGTCTCCCAGCATAGTCTCAAGAGCATTGAGTAGATTCCAGGAGACAGGCAGTTACTCTAGAAGAGCTGGAAAGGGCTGTAGAAGGCCCTTAACCCATCAGCAGGACCAGTATCTGCTCCTTTGTGCATGGAGAAACAGGATGAGCACTGCCAGATCCCTACAATATGACCTCCAGCAGGCCACTGGTGTGAATGTCTCTGACCAATTAGAAACAGACTTCAAAAGGGTGGCCTGAGGGCCCGACGTCCTCTAGTGGGCCCTGTGCTCACTGCCCGGCACCATAGAGCTCGATTGGCATTTGCCATTGAACAACAGAATTGGCAGGTCTGCCACTGGCACCCTGTGCTTTTCACACATGAAAGCAGATTCACCCTGAGCACATGTGACAGACATGAAAGGGTCTGGAGAAGACGTGGAGCACATTATGCTGTCTGTAACATCTCTCAGCATGACTGTTTTGGTGGTGGGTCAGTGATGGTCTGGGGAGGCATATCCATGGAAGGACGCACAGACCTCTACAGGCTAGACAATGGCACCCTGACTGCCATTAGGTATCGGGATGAAATCCTTGGACCCATTGTCAGACCCTACGCTGGTGCAGTGGGTCCTGGGTTCCTCCTGGTGCATGACAATGCCTGGCCTCATGTGGCGAGAGTATGGAGGCAGTTCCTGGAGGTTTAAGGAATTGATATCATTGAATGGTCCCCACACTCGCCTGACCTAAATTCAATAGAACATCTCTGGGATATCATGTTTCGGTCCATCCGACACTGCCAGATTGCACCTCTGACTGTCCAGGAGCTCAGTGATGCCCTGGTCCAGATCTGGGAGGAAATACCCCAAGACACCATTCGTTGTCTCATTAGCAGCATACCCTGATGTTGAGGCATGCATACAAGCATGTGGGGGCCATACAAACTACTGAGTACCATTTTGAGTTGCAATGAAACTTCAGCAAAATGGACTAGCCTGCTGGATCATTTTTTCACTTTGATTTTCGGGGTGTCTTTGAATTCAGTCCTCTGTAGGTTGATCATTTTCATTTCCATCAAACGATCGGGCACCCTTACATTCCTAACACATTACCCAGTCCATATCAGTATAGATATCCAGCATGAGATTTTTCCCCATTGAGATCTGATGTGTTTTCAAAGTGTTCCTTTAACCACTTGCCAACTTCACTATAGCCGAATGGCGGCTCCCAGAACATGCCATCCCGCGTGCCCCCAGGCACCTAGCGCTCTCCGTGATCGCTGTGTCCTATGGATACAGCTGATTACATGATGAAGTAAAAGGCCAATCACAGCGGCCTTTTACCACCTGATCAGCTGTGTCCAATGACACAGCAGATCACCAATTAAATACAGTTGCTGTGTGACAGTGTGAGGAAAGTACTGCCGATAACCAGCAAATGTCACAGAACAGATCGGCACTGATCATCAGGGCACTGATGATCAGTGCCCTGATGATCAGTGCCCAGCAGTGCCGCCCAGCAGTGCCACCCACCAGTGCCCAGAAGTGTCACCCATCAGTGCCGCCAGTCAGTGCCATCAGTCAGTGCTGTCAGTGTCGCCAGTCAGCATCGCCCGTCAGTGCCACCCATCAGTGCAACCTATCAGTGCCCATCAGTGCTGCCTATCAGTGCCGCCTATCAGTGCCCATCATTGCTGCATATCAATGCAGCTTCATCTGCCTGTCAATGCCCATCAGTGCTGCCTATCAGTGCCGCCTATCAGTGCCCATCATTGCTGCATATCAATGCAGCTTCATCTGCCTGTCAGCCTCATCAGTGCAGCCTATCAGTGCCCATCAGTGCTGCCTATCAGTGACCATCAGTGCTGCCTATCAGTGCAGCTCATCAATGCACATCAGTGAAGGAGAAAAATTACCTGTTTGCAAAATTTAAGAAAATTTTTTCCAAATTTTTGCTCTTTTTTTGTTTATTGCGCAAAAAATAAAACACCCAGCAGCGATTAAAACCCACTAAAAGAAAGCTCTATTTGTGTGAAAAAAATGATACAAATTTCATATGGGTACAGTGTTGCATGACCGTGCAATTGTCATTCAAAGTGCGACAGTGCTGAAAGCTGAAAATTGGCCTGGGCAGGAAGGGGGTAAAAGTGTCCGGTAGGCAAGCAGTTAATTCTTTGGAGCGGTGTATGTGAAGTTTGGGGGGTTCTAAGTAATTTTCTAGCAAAAAAACCCCCAATTGTTACATGTGAACAAAAAGTGCCAGAAATGTCCCAGACTGGAAGTAGTTATTGGGTGCTTCTGGGGTCTGCAATCCCACCCTATGGAGTCAGGGTGAGGGTGGGGTCTCCCCATTGGGTGAGCGTGGGGTCTCCCCATAGGGTGAGGGTGGAGTCTCCCCATTGGGTGAGGGTGTGGTCTCCCCATTGGGTGAGGGTGGGGTCTCCGCATAAGGTGAGGGTGGGGTCTTCCCATTGTGTGAGGGTGGAATCTCCCCATTGGGTTATGGTGGAGTCTCCCCATAGGGTAAGGGTGGGGTCTTCACATTGGGTGAGGGTGGGGTCTCCACATTGACTGAGGGTGGGGTCTCCCCATTGGGTGAGGGTAGGGTCTCTCCGTAGGGTGAGGGTGTGGTCTCCCCGTAGGGTGAGGTCTCCCCGTAGGGTGAGGGTAGGGTCTCCACATTGGCTGAGGGTGGGGTCTCCCCATTGGTTGAGGGTGGGGTCTTCCCCATAGGGTGAGGGTGGGGTCTCCCCATTGGGTGAGAGTGGGGTCTCCCCATTGGGTGAGAGTGGGGTCTCCCCATTGCTATGTTGGTCTTGCGTTACTGATGAAAACGGAAAATCACGGCGTTAGGTAGGTCATTCCCAGCCGTGGCCACTAGGGGGCGGCTACCCATCGTGCCAGTAGACGAGGCAGCACGATCGCTTTCACTTGTGTGCTCTCTGGCAGTCCCCACCCTGTGATGTGACAAGGAGGGGAGGGAGATACAGGTTAAGAGTCAATCTACATGGATGTGACAATATCCACGTTATCAAGCTGCGGGACAACGCCACTCCTCCATCACAAGGACATCAACTCAATGGGAATGAGGGAAAACAGAGCAATCCACAGACAATAGCTGGATCCCCTCCCCTCCTCCTCCCTGTGTACTGAGGCTGCTGGGAAGGATCGGTGGAGGCGAGGAAGTGCATCTTTTTTTATCATCTGCCATTGCTTTGTGATGATCTGTGCGGTGGATGTGCGGGCTCATCATCCGGCTTTATTGTGACAGCAGCCTCCTACTGTTCTGATGGAGGGGGGCACAGTGGCATATACATGGCTGGTGAGTGGAGGTGCAGGGATCGGGGGTGTCACCGCTGTGTGCACATTGGGGAGCGTTGTCATCCATCACAGGGAGTGATCTAAGGTGGAGGGTGTCATGTCATGCCTAGGACTATGATGCACCATCGCTGACATCCCCTCCTTCCCTCACTGTTGATCATGATGATGGCAGCAGCAGCAGGAAAGGATGGCTACAACAACAGCTGTGACTTGAAGACTGCTAGGCTATGGAGGGATGCCGCCCTGCGTTCCAGGAAGCTGAGGAGCAGCCTTAGACAGCTCACCCTGAGTTGTGGGGATCAGGACAAGCTCATCCTCCCTGAGGACCTGGGGGATGTGGAGGTGCTTAACCTGGGCAACAACTCCCTGGAGGAGGTACCGGATGGCCTGCGGAGCCTGTCTATGGGCAACCTTCACGTCCTTATCCTGCGCAGGAACAAGTTCCTCAACGTGCCCTCTGCTGTGTATGAACTAGGTAGGCTGACAGAGCTGGACATGAGTCACAACCGACTGGGCTGTCTGACCGAAGCAGTGGGCTTATTGAGCCAGCTGAAGAAGCTGTGCTTGAGTCACAACAAACTGCAGACTCTACCTAGGCAGATGGGCTCCTTGGTGCACCTAGAGGAGCTGGATGTGAGCTTCAACCGTATCAGCCAGCTACCTGACACTATGCAGGGCCTTCCCCGCCTTAGAGTCCTGGATCTGGACCACAACGAACTGTGCAGCTTCCCTCAACAGCTCCTGCATCTCCCAGCGCTGGAGGAGCTGGACTTCTCTGGCAACAAAATGCTCGGTAGCGACTGTGGCGGCTCGTTGCCCCATGGCATCAGAACCATGAAGTTATTGAAGGTCTTGTGGTTGAGTAGCACTGGGCTCTGCTCCTTACCGGACTCCTTCTGTAGTTTGGGCAGCTTGGAAAGCCTCATGCTGGACAACAATAACCTCTGCTCCTTGCCCAATGGCTTTGAGGAGTTGCAAAAGCTGAGGATGGTTAACCTGTCTTCAAATGCCTTTCAGGAGTTTCCTAAGGCTTTGCTTCAACTGCAGGACTTGGAGGAGCTGTACATGAGCCGTAACAGACTGACAGTGGTACCAGAGGGCATCTCCAGCTTGTTCAGGCTGGTAACCTTGTGGTTGGATAACAACAGAATAAGGTATCTGCCTGACACAATAGTGGAGCTCGGCTTGCTGGAGGAGCTTGTGTTGCAAGGTAACCAAATAGCAATTCTTCCGGACAACTTTGGGAAACTCTCCAAAGTCAACATCTGGAAGATCAAAGACAACCCTTTGATTCAACCTCCTTATGAGGTTTGTATGAAAGGGATCCCTTACATTGCTGCATATCAGAAAGAACTAGCCAATTCACAGCCGGCAGTAAAGCCAAGGTTAAAATTAGTCCTCTCAGGCCAGAAGGATGCCGGCAAAACTATGCTTAGACATTGCCTCACGGATGGTCATCAAAGCAGCTGTATACAGGGAAATACAGGGATTGAGGTCACTAACTGGACAGCTGATGTAGAACGGGGACTAACATTTATTGTGTATGAGTTAGCTGGGGACCAGAGTTATGACATAATCAATCCTTTCTTCCTCTCCCCTGGTGCTCTGTATATCCTTGTTGTTAATTTAAAGTCTTATGTTTCTAGGCATTTTTATAAATCTGTAGGTTATTTTCTACATTTTATCAGTGCCAAGGTACCTCATGCAGTTGTATGCATAGTAGGGACTCATGCAGACTTGTGCGAGGAAAAGGAGATCGAGGAAAAATGCCTTGATATCCACCACCAGATTTCCCTGCAGGAAAAGAAGGATATGGAATCCCTACAAAATCTGGCACAGACTGTTGATGAAGCCCTTAGCCAAAATTATGACATGCGCGTGTCAAACCCTCATGCAGCTTTTTATGGTGTTAGTGATAAGAACCTGAGGAGGAAGAAAGCTCAGTTGCAATATTTAATGAATAATCGTCTTCAGATTCTCTCACCTGTCCTCTTTGTCAGCTGCCACGATTATTCAAACATCAGACGCTTGCGAGACAAACTCCTTTCTGTGGCTGAACACAGAGAGATTTTCCCAAACCTGCATAGAGTTCTTCCCAAATCCTGGCAAATGCTGGAAGAATTGCACTTTAAACCTCAGGAGCTCTGGTTGACATGGTGGGACTCGGCAAGGCTAGGCCTACAAGCAGGGTTGACCGAGGACCGGCTGCAGAGTGCCCTGTCTTACTTGCATGAGAGTGGGAAGTTGCTCTATTTTGAAGACAATGTGACTCTTAAAGAGTATGTTTTTCATAATCTGACAAAACTGATTGACATTTTGAATGTCTTTTTCCAGAGAGATGCATCTGTTCTGCTACAAAAGCTAATGAGTGACTCTAAGATAGATGAGTTGAGGGCCACACAGCTTCATCATTATGTAGAAGGTTTTCTTCTTCATGGACTTCTGCCCACTCATATCATTAAACTACTGCTTAAACCACATATCAAAACCCAAGAAGACTTGCAGCTTATTCTTGAACTTTTGGAAAAGATGGGCCTGTGTTACTGTATCAATAGATCCAAATCCAAACCATTAAATGGGGCCACGGCTTGGTATAAATTCCCATGCTATGTGAAGAATGAAGTACCTCATGCAGAAGCCTGGATCAATGGTACCAACATATCAGGACAATCTCTAGCAGTAGAACAACTACAGATAGAATACAACTTTCCATTTATATTTCCCCCTGGCTTGTTTGCCCGCTTTAGCGTTCACATTAATAATCATGTTGTGCATCGCTCAGATGGTAAATTTCAGATCTTTGCCTATAGGGGAAAAGTGCCAGTTGTAGTGAGCTTTCGTCCTTCCAGAGGAGCCTTACAGTCAGACGTTTTGTCTATTGCCAGCCATGCGTCATTGCCTAACATATGGACTGCATGGCAAGCTATAACACCCTTGGTTGAAGAACTGAATGCACTATTACAAGAATGGCCCGGCCTTTACTACACAGTACAAGTTCTATGTTCCAAGTGCCTTAAAAGGGGGTCACCCAATCCACACACCTTCCCAGGTAGGTTTAATGTCATCTCTATGTGTTTGTGTGCATATATGACTTTGTTTAGTCACTGTCTCCTTTGCATTTTGGATATAGCCGTTAATAACATTTTCTCAGTTTAATTGTATATGCAGTTATATATTTGTACTGAGCAGTTAACATACGCTACCTTGAAGTGATCATTTATGGACAAATAATGAGAATGTCAGAGAACATGTATACATTGCAGATTTTAGATATGCAGTTCTGCAGACCACACCATGAAACCCAGTGCAGTAATGGAAGACGTTTAGGTGTATGTGAACTGTAGTAAGTTTTGTTGAGCAGCTGTGGATCCCTGTTTGATCTCCAAGCATTCATTCACACTTGACCATAAGCATAGCCAGGTGATTTAGATGCTTTTTTTAATTCATGCCAGTTGTGGTATAGGAGCAGAGTTGCATGTTTTTGGCAACCAAGACATTTAAATGAGAGCACCTAAAAAGCTTGTGTAAATGTGTTTCTCAGGGGCTGTTGTTAAAATCTATGGGTACAAAAATGTATGATTTTGCCCCAAGGAAGCTCATGCACCTGTTTGAGCTTCACGTGACATGCAACAAGTGACACAAAGCTCAGGTGTGAACAAGCCTATTGAGATTAATGGGATTCTTCATCTTGAGCATTGCAGCACAACAGGAATTGAAAAATAAAGGTGTGAAATGGGGCTAATAGTGTACAATTGTTTAGCTGTGTGATCAGGGCAGCGTAATCACTGGTGTGTGGGTTAGATACAACTTACCCTAGGTTCACACCTAAGCGTTTTCTGCAACGTGTTGCAGAAATGTAGTACAGTCTATTTATTTATTTCAGGTAGTTATATAGCGCCGTCAATTTACGAAGCACTTTACATATATATTGTACATACATATCAGTCCCTAACCCTCAAGGGCCGTACAATCTAAGGTCCCTAGCTCACATTCATACATACACATACTAGGGCCAATTTAGACAGGATCCAATTCACCTACCAGCATGTCTTTGGAGTGTGAGAGGAAACCAGAGTACCCGGAGGAAACCCATGCAGTCACAGGGAGAACATGCAAACTCCAGGCAGGTGGTGCGGATTCGAACCAGCGACCCTAGTACTGCCAGGCGGAAGTGCTAACCTTTTAGCCACTGTGCTGCCCATTTAACATGATTTCCTATGGGACATGTTCACATCTCCGTGTTTTCACCCGGTGCGTTTTTTGGAAAGGGTCAGTGACATTTTTGAAGTTGCTTTTTTGGTTATATAGACTTCAATTAAAATGCTGCAGAAAAGCATGTAATGCATTTTTGCACCATTTTTGATGCGTTTTGTGTTTCTAAATATGCCTAGCAACCAGAAAATGAAAATAGAAAAAAAAAATGCAAAACGCATAAAAAAATATCAAAAAGTGCAAAAATGCAAAACGCAACACTAAACACAATGCAGAAACTGGTCAAACACAATCTGCATAGGTGTGAACCTGGCCTAATGGAGTAAGTGCCCAATGTGGCTCACAAGCTACAGTCAGGATTCACTCTGCCTTATCTGGTCATGTCATCGTTAAAGTGATATTAAAGGGTAATTTTTTTTCTTTAAATAAGAAACATATCATGCTTACCTGCTCTGTGCAGTGGTTGTGCACAAAGCTTCCCTGTTCTTCTTGGGTCCCATGCTGGTGCGCCTCCCCTTTGACCAGTGCCCCAATAGCAAGCCTTTTGCTATGGGGGGATTGGTGAGTGCTCACCCCTGAGCCCCGCTCTACGCGTTCATAAGACACATAGAGCCTAGTCTCGGCTTCACCTCGTTGGCTCACCGACTGTGATTGACAGCAGTGGGAGCCAATGGCTCCCACTACTGTGACTCAGCCAATGAGGAGAGAAAGACACGGGACAGCCAACGCTCCTGTGCACATCTCTGGATTGAGAAAGTATTTGGGTTAGTATTAGGGGGGCTGGGGGGGGGGGCAGCACACAGAAGGTTTTTACCTTCATGTTTAGAATGCATGAAGGTAAACAATCTTCAGCCTTTATAACCATTTTAAGCTTTCTTGAAGCACTAGGGCTGATTTACTAAAGGCAAATGGATGGTTTACTTTGCAAGGTAATTTTCCCCAGAGTTTAGTGAATGTGGTGAAAATTCACTTTGCAAATGATACCCAATCACGAACCAAAAATTAAAAAAAAAACAGTATTTTCTCTTGCACATGATTAGATGATGAAAGTCAATAGCGCTTGCCCACAGCCACTAAGGAAAGGCAAAATTCCCTTGCAAAGTGAACAGCCTATTTGCATTCAGTAAATCAACCTCAATGTGTAGTATCTCTCCATGACCCCAAGTAGTTATGTTAGTAGTATGTAGTAATATGTTAAAGTAGTTGTAAAGCCTGAATGTGTTTTTATCTTTATGCATTCTTTGCATGAATGTAAAAAACCTTCAGTATGCAAGCTCCCCACGCAGTCCCCCCTAATGCTTACTTGAGCCCGATCCTGATCCAGCGATGTGCACCAGAGCGACTGCTGTCATGGCTGTCTGCCTCCTCATTGGCTCATTGTCAGTCACAGCCAGTGAGGTGAGGGTGGGGCCAAGCCCCATTCTCTAGGAGGCACAGAGCCAACTTGGGAGTGAGCACGCACAAGTGCCCCTTTAGCAAGTGGCTTGCTATGGGGGCACTCGGCAGGGGGGAGGAGCCCAGAGTGGCGACAGGGGACCTGAGAAGAGGAGGATCAGGGTCGCTCTGTGCAAAACCCTTGCACAGAGCAGGTAAGTATGATATATTTGTTATACAAAAAAAAGAAAAGCCTTTAGTATCACTTTAAAGAAATTATTATTGAGAAAAATATGGAGGTCATAGCTGATTTTCTAAAAATATTAGTTACCTGTTGTTCATGCTGATCCAGCAGCTTTGGAACTTAGATTCAACCCTAAACTAGTATATTAATCTGAAACTTTTTCCTGTGGTTAGCTTTGTAAAAAGGGATGGTTATTAATTTGAAACTTAATTCTGGAGAAAAGAAAAAAAAAACATTGCAATGGGGTTCCCCTGGACTGCAAAGATTGCATGCTTGTTTATGCTTAGGGTACACATAACAAGAATTTTTATTTTAAAAAGTTATTCTTTGCTCCCCCTGGCAACCAGCGCTGATATCTCCCTGGTGCTCCAGCTTGTGGGAGATCCTTCAGTGTCCTTGGCTATTTGCACTGCATTGTACTTAACCTGACAGTGCCTTCTACCACTGAAAAGTCAGGGAGAAGGCTATAGGCCCTGGCAGCGATAGGGTAAGTAAATGTTCTTGTTAGGCATAAATAAGCATTTAACCCTTGCAGTGCAGGGGGATCCGCATTGCAAGGGATATTTTTTTTATTTTCCCTGAAGTTCAGCTTTAACAGTAAGCAGTGACCACATAATTTTAATGAATTGTTGCAACTCCAGTGCTTTCCTCCCAAAGACAATCAGGCAATGATATTGATTGTACATGTATAGCTATAGGTATTTTCAGGCCTAAACAAATGGCAAATGTAACATACACTATATTGCCAAAAGTATTGGGACACCCCTGCAAATCATTGGATTCAGGTGTTCCAATCACCTCCATGGCCACAGGTGTATAAAATCAAGCACCTAGGCATGCAGACTGCTTCTACAAACATTTGTGAAAGAATGGGTCGCTCTCAGGAGCTCAGTGAATTCAAGCGTGGTACCGTCATAGGTTGCCACCTGTGCAATAAATCCATCTGTGAAATTTCCTTGCTACTAAATATTCCACGGTCAACTGTTAGTGGTATTATAACAAAGTGTAAACAACTGGGAACAGCAGCAACTCAGCCACGAAGTGGTAGGCCACGGAAAATGACAGAGCGGGGTCAGTGCATGCTGAAGCTCACAGTGCGTAGAAGTTGTTAACTGTTTGCAGAGTCAATAGCAAAAGACCTCCAAACTTGGTGTGGCCTTCAGATCAGCACAACAACAGTGCGTAGAGAGCTTCATGGAATGGGTTTCCATGGTTGAGCATCTGCATCCAAGCCTTATATCACCAAGTGCAATGCAAAGCGTCGGGTGCAGTGGTGTAAAGCACACCGCCACTGGACTCTAGAGCAGTGGAGAAGTGTTCTCTGGAGTGACCAATCACACTTCTCTGTCTGGCAATTCAATGGATGTGTCTGGGTTTGCCGGTTGCCAGGTGAATGGTACTTGTCTGACTGCATTGTGCCAAGTGTAAAGTTTGGTGGAGGGGGATTATGGTGTGGGGTTGTTTTTCAGGGGTTGGGCTTGGCCCCTTAGTTCCAGTGAAGTGAACTCCTAAAGCGTCAGCATACCAAGACATTTTGGACAATTTCATGCTGCCAACTTTCTGGGAACAGTTTGGGGATGGCCCCTTCCCATCCCAACATGACTGCGCACCAGTGCACAAAGCAAGGTCCATAAAGACATGGATAAGCGAGTTTGGGGTGGAGGAACTTGATTGGCCTACACAGAGTCCTGACTTCAACCTGATAGTACACCTTTGGGATGAATTAGATAACATTCCTATAGACACACTCCTAAACCTTGTGGACAGCCTTCCCAAAAGAGCTGAAGCTGTTATACCTGCAAAGGGTAGGCCAACTCAATATTGAATCCTATGGACTAAGACTGTGATGCCATTAAAGTTCATGTGTGTGTAAAGGCCGGCATCCCAATACTTTTGGCAATATAGTGTAAGTATGACTGTGTTGTATTTGGAGCATATAAGGCACATGTAATGTCTATGTACTTTGTATATGGCTGACAATAGTATATACATGTGTTCCTTTTATGGAAAATTGACTCTACTTATGAACAGCTGCATGTCTTCCTAATAGCAACTCTTGAATGTGTTCTTTCTTTTCAGGTCAATGACCTCAAATGTACACAGTATGTTTTAGATAAAACATTGGTGTAGTTCCACAAATAATATTTTTTGTTTGCTCCTGTGATTATCAGCTGCACTATTAGCATGCCTAATATTGATGACGAGTAAGGGCTTTCTAAAAACAAATGGTACAATGTTGCCAGTTTTTATATAAATCTTATTCATATTTCGGTTTTCAGGCCATTTTTAAAACCTTCCATTATCTGTCCCTGTTACATCTAAATCAGACTCAAACTGACCTCCAGCTTGGTATACAAAACTTTTGAGAACTATAGGCTTTCACGTGACTTTGTTACACTAGACATCATGCTAAGCATAATAAACTTTGAAGCACAACAGATTAGTGTTTGTAGCCTATATTTTAAATATTTAAGCCACCTACTTTTTCCCGAGTGCTTGGAGTGTATGTTCGTGTATAGTGCTGCCAATTACATGTAGTGATAATAATGTGTTGGTGTCATCTGCTGCCCTACAATCCTATGCTTTTCTTCCCCCTGATCTTAGCACCATGTGTAGCAGCCTTTCTCAACCTTTTTTCCATGGAGGAACACATAAAATAGTGTTCAGGTCTCAGATAACCCCTACCAAAAATATTTAACCTAAAGCTCATGGTACATTAACATGATAATGGTATAATAAATAAAGAGTGGGATTTACTTTGTAATCAGGAAATTAAACAACTAATAATATTACTGGGCAGAAAAGAAACACAGGCAATAAACTGACCCTTTACATTGGCAGTCAGTGTGAAAGTAATCCCTTACATTGGCCGTGAGTATAGAAGTGACCCTTACATTGGTGGTCAATATAGATGTGACCCTTTACATTGGCAATCAGTGTAGAAGCAAGCAACCCCTTACATTGGCGGTCAGTGTAGAAGTGACCCCTTACATTGGCAGTCAATATACAAATGACCCCTACACTGATGGTCAGTGTAGAAGCGACCTCTTACATTGATGGTCAATGTAGAAATGACCATTACTTTGATAGTCAGTGTAGATGTGACCCTTACATTGGCAGTCAATATAGAAGTGACCCTTACACTGATGGTCAGTGTAGAAGTGACCTCTTACGTTGGTGATCAATGTAGAAGTGACCCTTACTTTGATGGACAGTGTAGAAGTGACCCTTACGCTGGGGGTGAGTGTAGAGGTGACCCCTTACATTGGCAGTCAAAATAGAAGTGACTCTAACACTGATGGGCAGTGTAGAAGTGACCATTACATTGGGGGTCAAATGTAGAAGTGCCCTTGTATTGGTGGTCAGTGTAGAAGTGACTCTCATTACATTGGTGGTTAGTGAGAAGTGACCCCTTACATAGATGGTCAGTGTGGAAGTGACCCCTTACATTAATATTCAGATTAAGTTGAAGATTACTTTTCCACTGCCAACCTTTTGAGGAAGCCCAGGGATCCATGGAACTTTGGTTGAGAAAGGCAGTGTTGGAGCAACTGTCCACTTTTTGAATACAGTTGAATAGGTATTTCTTTAGATCCTTATTACTCTTGAAAAGTCAGAGAAACCAAGGTAATGTGTTGTATGTTCATTATATTCTTGTCCAAAGTAGGCATTTCCCTCACTAACCCCTAGGGAAGCTTTGACTTTTGCATGCTATATCTAAGAACAATGGAGGTTGTGCCCATTGTATCAATCATATTCGATGCTTAATTTTTTTTTTTTTTATCAACAGTAATCAAATGTCTAATATAATTCACTCCCCAGCTCATAATCAGACCTATAGTGTTACACACCAGCATTTTGCAAGCACAGGAAAACAGTATGAAATATTAGGCTCCATACAGGCAAGTTGTGAGCATCAGCAATCCATCACCTACCTCACCTGAACCAGTTCTTTGCCGGTCTTCGGGTCCCCTGCTCCAGCATGTTTACTGTGGGAAGCCAGCTGGTGACCCCTCAGCAGCAAAGTTCAGTAATGCACTGTATTGCTGGTCACCAAACTCTCTAACGACGTGACTAAGTAGTATGCACATGTCCTTAGAAAAGCCTTTCTCAACCTTTTTAGCACAGAGGAACCCTTGAAATAACTTTTCCCTCTCAGGGAAGCCCTGCTAAAAATGACTATATCTACAACTCATGATACATTAGTGTGATGGTCAGTGGAATAAATACTCCTTACATTAGTGGTCATTGGAAAGACTTACCCCCTTATAGATGCCTAAAAAAAATCAATGGTGTAAGTGGGAACTTATCTGAGAGGCAGAAATTGCTCAAGGAAGGCCTAGCAAATGTCAAAGGAACCCTAGGATTCCATGGAACCTTGGTTGGGAAGCCCTGCCCTAGACCAGTGTTTCTCAACCTTTTTTCAGTCAAGACGCCCTTTAAAATTATGGATAGTCCTGAGGCATCCTTTTAAATTATGGACAGTCTTGAGGCACCCCATTCTAAAATAGGGTGCCTCAAGACTGTCCATAATTTTAAAAGGGCACCCCATTCTAAAATGTGAAAAACTATTCTAATAGTTTTATATAACACCGCAACATCCACACATGTAGGACACCCAACATTAGAGGTGATTTATTTTTCCAAAGCAAATACACTTTTGCACACAGGTACTGACTAGTATTCCAGTGTTTTTCTTCTTCTGTTTTTCTCCATCTCTGAGCTAATGTGACCCCAGCACTGATGGAGAAGGGCAGGGGAGGGTCAAGCTAGGATGCTGTGCAGGCAGCTGACATCCTCCTTATCAACTGATGATGTCATTGGTTGCCAGGACCCCGGCTGGTGGAAGGTCATAATGGTGTACAATGAAAACCCGTGGCTTTGTGTAACTAAAATGCAGGCTTGTCCACCCGCTGGCTTGTATACACGTTTTGGGCAATTTTCAGAGATTTTGCCAAGGCACCCCTGAAGAAACCTCAAGGCACCCCAGGGTGCCTGGGCACCCTGGTTAGAGAAAGGCTGCCCTAGAGGCCTAGACCAACAGCAAACACTTTCAGATGGCTGCATTTCATTATGGGATGCTAATTTTAAGACAACATGAGTGTACGTTCAGTAACTTTTAGTGAATTTAAAGTCTGTATGTATCAGATAATTGAATTTCTGAAAATGCTTTCATTTATATCTTTTTCTAAACATGTCTTCTAATTCAAACTATTTTTAAGGTCTTGGTTGCACAATTCCACATCCTGTCCAGAATCCCACTTGAAAAGAACTTGCGTGTAGTCCATCGATATGTGATTGTAGCTGTATTACCCGAGCTGGTCATGAGCCTCGTTTTTTTAGCATGGATGATTTACTGCATAGCTTAAGACTAAACATTTTCTCGCTCTGGCAGCAGGCCTTGCAGATTCTTTGAATAACTTAGTGCTGGATTAAAGTCAGCTCCAGTGCAATTGCCATAGATCAATTTAAGATATGGAGGTTGTTGTTTCCTAAATTGTCAGTGCATCTTATCAAGCCCTTGTTGAAAAACTATAGTCTATCAAAACAGATCTTAGGTAAATACAAGGCATCTTGTGAAGGGGACTGATGTTTTATGCTGGATCTTCGTGGAAGAAACTTCCTGTTTAAAAAACAAAAAAGTATGGTCTGTATAGTGCTTGTGTTTAAATGTGCAAAGGGGTGTACACGTTCATACTCCTATAAATCAGGGGTGTGGAAATTTTTTAAAAAACTACTTGTTCAAGGACTAAATCAGGGTTCCAATCTACTTGTCCCTCATGACAATCTGCTTGTCGTGATAAAAAAAAAAAAAGCAAAACAATTTTTGCCAGTTTGGAAAATATTATTCCTATTATACAAGAATTATATAGCACCAACAGTTTGCTCAGCGCTTTACAATATAACAGGAGAAAATACAGCAACAATACAGTTCAATACAAGAGGGTTAGGAGGGCCCTGCTCCTTGGAGCTTACAATCTAAGAATGAAGGGTTGATGTTTTTTTATTACACAAAACATTAAACAAAAGGGGCTTCATGGCGACTTAAACTGATATAACATTTCTTAATTAGTATTATTAATATATATATATATATATATATATATTTTAAAGCAGAGGCCTTAGAGAATAAATTGGTGGGATTTGCATTTTTTTATGTAACACGATATGTGCGCAGCAGCTTTTCAAATAACAATTTTTTAAGGGAAAAATACACTTTTTTGAATTTTAATGCAAAAACAATACAATACTAAACCCAATTTTTTGGTAAAATATAAAAGATAATGTTACTCTGAGTAATGTTACTCTGAGGAAATAGATACCAAACATGTCATGCTTTATAATTGCGCACACCTGTTTTACTATCCATAGGTGACGCTTTAAAAGTCTTTACAGGTTAACACTTTAGATTTACAGATGGTGCTAGAATTACTGCCCATGAGCTGACATTCTCGGTAATGCATCACGTGTGGACCAAATTCTGTGTGCAGGACCGACGCATGTGTTTGCCTTTGCGTGCGGAGATGGGGGTACTTTAAAAAAAAAAATGTTATATGTAACACGATATGTGCGCAGCAGCTTTTCAGATGTAAAGGGAAAAATACACTTTTTTGAATTTTAATGCAAAAAACAATACAATACTAAACCCAATTTTTCGGTAAAATATAAAAGATGATGTTACTCTGAGTAAATAGATACCAAACATGTCAAGCTTTATAATTGCGCACGCCCGTTTTACTATCCATAGGCGACTCTTTGAAAGTCTTTACAGGTTAACACTTTAGATTTACAGAGGAGGTCTGGTGCTAGAATTACTGCCCATAAGTTGACATTCTTAGTGATGCATCACATGTGTGGACCAAATGCTGCGTTCGCCTTTGTGTGCAGGGATGGGGGTGCTTTAAAACTTTTTTTTATTATTTTAACACTTTCGCATTCATTTTTTTTTTTATTACTTTTTTTTGCTGTCACAAGGAATAAAAACATATCTTGTGACAGTAATAGGCAGTGACAGGTGCTCTTTATCGAGAGATCTGGGATCAATAAGACCCCAGATTCCTCATCTGCCCTTAAAAGCATTTAATCACACAAGATTGGTGTGAGCAAATGCTTTTAATTTGTAAAAGATGGTGCCATTTACATCCAGAGAAACCGGAAGCGATGTATGCTCATTGCTTCCTGTTTCCTATATCAGAGTGGAAACACCAGATGGTCGATCAGATGTCCTGGTGCGACAGGACAGTTTGCAGAAGGGGTGATGTCCCCTCCCGCTGCTTGTAAAAGCAATCCAGTGGCTAGTTAGCTGCTTGGATTTCTTTTACAAGAGAGCCGACCATCGCTTGAATTCCAGGGCTACATGTAAGGAAAAACCTCTTGCCTGGCGCCCTGAACTGCATGTCCCAGGCATCAGGCTATAGAAATTGCATATCCCTGTAAGTGTCTAAAATCCTTCTACCCCCCCCCCAGAATGCAAATTTAAACACCTTCCCAGGTTAAATATATGAATATTCAAAATATATATTTTTTTGCAAGGGGTGTGATTTACATGTATACACATGTATATGCATATTCACAAGTACTGACTAATAGTGCAGATTTCTTTTCCCCCTTTTTTTTGTAAGGATCTGAATGTTACGCTAGTTTGCTGACATTTAGGGCCAATTCACACTAGTGCAGTTGTACAACACAGATCAACAGAAAGACATCTGAAAAACAATAATTTCCACTGTGTCCTATTCACACCATATTGCTGCGTTGACCTGCGTTGTGCTAAAATGCAAAAGGTATGCATTTTAGCACAACGCAACAGATTATTATTATACAGGATTTATATAGCGCCAACAGTTTGCGCAGCGCTTTACAAAATGAAGGTAGACATTACAGTTACAATACAATTTGGTGCAAGGGGAAACAGAGGGCCCTGCTCATTAGAGCTTACAATCTAGGAGATGTAAGCAGATATCAACGCAATGCACAGGATATCGTGTGAAAATGCAGTCAGTGTGAATTGGCCCTTATGAGGATGTGTGCATAGAAACATAGAAAAACAAATGGTTGCATTCAGATCAGTAAAAAATAAATTGCCTGAGTGTCGGAATGCCTTGCATTTTTGGTGCCCTCGTGCAAGAGTCCTAATGTGTATTAATTTTTTTTTTGCTACAGAGCAAGCTGTTGGTGTGTGCAATGAGCCGCCTGCCCCTTGTGACCTTGGCCAGTTACTTTGGCTTCATGATATATGTGCACATGCAGACCTCTACAGGCAGCTTTATTTTGTGCCTGTGTATTACAAAGGAGTATACAATAAAGAATCACTTTTATTATAATTGTCTTGCAGGATAAGGCCTACATGCATGTGTAAACAGCACGGGATGTTTCTGTAGCACTGTTGATCTTCTGATGATTCTGTAAAGCTCTCTTATGAATAGACTTTTTAGTTTGACAAGTAGAGCACAAAGGAATTCCCGCTGTTGGTTCTCTTGAACCTTTGGAAATGCTTTCAAGAGAATGTTAAAAGTGGACCTGTCACACAGAATTAATGTCAGCTCATCATGCTATAGGGCACTCTTTTATCCGTGACTGGTACTTTTATATGTGACCATTGTCTACAGGTAACACGCTGTAGACGTAAGCAAATTTGTGATATATATACACATTTTCCCTAGTTATCCTTTATTTTTTTGTGCTTCCTATATGCATAGCTCTGAAAATATAGATAAAATGTTTGATTTTCCCAGTGATATGCATTGAAAATTCCTCCCCATGAGTTGTCGTGTTTGCTGGTTCAAGTACAGGAAACTGCTGTTTTCCAGAGTAGTATGTGAGATATTCTCACTAGATACTGGTCCTGCTGATTGGTTAAGGACCTTCTATGGCCCTGTCCAGCTCTCCTAGAGTAACTGGCTGTCTCCTGGAATCTCCTCCATGCTCTTGAGACTGTTCTGGGAGACACAGCAAACCTTCTGGCAATGGCTCCTCCATCCTGGAGGAGTTGGACTGCCTGTACAACCTCTGTCAGATCCAGGTATTGCCTCATGCTACCAGTAGTGACACTGACTAAATGCAAAACTAGTGAAAAACCATCAGAAAAGATGAGTAGGGGAAAAAATGTCAGTGGCCTCCACCTGTAAAACCATTCTTGTTTTGGAGGTCGTCTCATTGTTGCCCATCTGGTGCACCTGTTGTTAATTTTATTAACACCAAAGCAGCTGAAACAACCTCCTGTGCTACTTAACTGACCAGATCAATATCACAGGAATTGACTTGATGCTATGCTCTGATTAAAAAGTGTTCTGCTTTATATTTTTTTTTGAGCAGTGTATAATATTAATATATATATATATATATATATTTCAAATTGTAAATATTGGAACTTTGTTTCAACTGCCATGTTGTGGGTCCACCATGGCATTTCTTCTTCATATGAAAGGTTTTTCTGATGTAGTGTGTTTGCACAATTGGATCTCTCTCCTTGGTGGACGAGACTCAGCAGCAAATTTTATGATTTTAATTTTATCTTTTTGAGCTCACACTTTATTTTTCAAGTAGCCAAAAATGCACCAGTAAGGCTACTTTCACACTGAGGAGTTTTTGAAGCATTTTTGCGTTAAAAAAAGCACCTGAAAAGCTCAAGAAAATGGCTTCCCTGTGTATTTGAATGAATATCTATGTATGTTTTCACACTGAGGTGTTGCGCTTGCGGTGCGGTGTAAAAACTCATGCTTGAAGTATCTTTGGGGCATGTTTGGGGAGTTAAAAAAGCCCCAAAAATGCCTCTTCCCATTGAAATCAATGGAAAATGCCTTAAAAACGCCTCTGAGGTGCAGTTTTAACTACGTCCCGCCCAGCCTATAGTAAAATGATGGCCGTCGATCCTCTCATCCCTTCAATAGGGCGTCATATGACGCCCCTCCCGGATCACTCCTTGCGCGTGCCCACAGGGCCGCGCTGTGGCGAGATCTGTCACTGGCTATGTACCTCGGACACGGCCGATGACAGATCTGTGTACCGGCCCCGTTGCCAGTACCATGTGACCTGCTGTGTCTAGCTGTGAATGGTCTCAGTGATCACATGCACAGGCTGGGCCAGTCACAGCCCATCTGTGTCATGTGATTAGCCGTGGTCAATCACAGCTAATCACTACAAAAAAACCTCGAATCGATTTCATTCAGTTAAATGCTTGCTTATAGCAAAAAAATGTACCGCTTTGAGCACAGAAATATGGACATAATCAGACCGCTAGGGAGGTTAAAAAAGGCCTGGATTCTTTCTTGGATACACAGAACATAACTGAATACTAACATTTATAGATAAAGTTGATCTAGGGAATATCCGATTGCCTCTCGGGGGATCAGGAAGGATTTTTTTCCCCTGCAGGAGCAAATTGGATCATGCTTTGCTGGTTTTTTTGCCTTCCTCCTGGATCAACTATGGGTATAGGATTATAAATTTTTTTTTTTTTTTTGGAAAAGTAGAATTTTTTTCTGCCAAGAGCTTTTTTTGTGCATGGACCCTTAAAGTGTTACTAAACCCACATCAGTAATATCAGTCTGTATATGCAGTAAAGCATTCTTGTTATATGTGGAACCGAAGGGGTTAATCTTCCACATTGGGTAAAAAGGCTGTTTGATCCTTTCTTCTCTGATCCTTCCCTTCTTCCACAGTCCCCAATCCATCTGCTGATAATACAGAGCTCTAGGAGTCACTCTAAACATGCTCAGTTTAGTGTGTATTACTAGAGAGGTTTTTTTTTTTCTTTGCAGGGATGCATGTGATCAGCACAGGGCCAATCAGCACTGTCCAGACAGAGGGTCAGGGGTTATGCAACCTCATAAGACAGTCACAGCCGAATGAAAACTCCTCCTACAAGATTAACCAGTGTTCAGCTGGACACTGATAGAAGTCACAAGACTTCTATATGCTGCTGATTAGAAAAGTTATTTAGCAATTTATATTTACTAAAATATTTGCAGTTCCATGTTCAGTGTACTGTAAGAGTTGCCTCGTTTTTTGCCTTGTTTGCGGCTTTTTACCAAAAAAAATTTTTTTTGCTCAAAAGTCCAAAAACACTGGTTTGCCATGTTTTACGGCATTTTTCAGCATTAGAGTAATTTTACAGCTAAAAAAGTCCTGTAGAAACCAACTAGTCCTGCGTTTTTTTCGAGCCAAAAAGCGCCCCTGCCAAAAAACACTGATTACAGTTTATGTGTGCATGGACACACAGGATAACATGCTGGGGAGTTTACTGACTGTAGAAAAAAACACCAAAAGCCAAAAACAGCAGCTGTAAAAACGCCCAGTGTGCATGAGGACTAATGCAGGCCATAGATGGGTCAAAAATCGGCCGAAAAAAAAAATTGGCTGATTTTCGCACCGTTAATGGGTTAATTGATCGGCCGTTTTTCTGGATTTTGGCACATTTCTTTTATCGGTAAAGTTGGAAAAAAATTGGCCAATTTTGCCGATCGGCCGATTTTCGCGGCAATGATGGGTAAATCAGCCGATCTTTTTACCGATAAAAATTCTGTGCATGAGCCGTGACCTGCAAGAAAAAGAAGAAGAAGAAAAAGAATAAGAATTCCAGTCCGCTATTATATTTGACATGAAAAAGTATAGCGGTTGCAACAATGTATCTATTTGTATTCGAATAAAAACATCTATATCCAAAATGGATACAAATAGATACAATGTTGCAACCGTTATACTTTTGCATGTCAAATATAATAGCGGAGCTCTCTGCAGGGACAGAAGTAATCAAATGCTGGCTATAGACGGGACGAAAATCGGCCGATTGTTTTTTTTTTTTTTTTTTTTTTTTTTTTTTTTTTTACCGTTGGTGGCAACGTCGGCCTATTGAATAACCGATTTTTTTTTTTTTAACAGCCGTTTTTTTCAACCCATCTATGGCCTGCATAAGGCCCCTTTCACACAAGCTGTTAGATTTCAGCTTTTAGCTGCGGTTAGAGGAAGTTATTTACCACAGCTAAATGCAGACAATGCATCCCTAAGACTCCATTCACATACTGCGTTTAGCAACGTTTACACAACATACGGTTTTATGCGTTTAGGAAAAATAAAGTTGACAGCGTCCAGGAGCGATGTACCTCAGCTATCTGTACATAAACGCAGGTAATCGCAGTTCCAATCATTTTTTTGAGACAGATAGAGCTTTCTTTTGGTGGTATTTAATCACCTTTTTTATTGTTTGCTAAACAAGCCAAAAAAACCTGAATATTTTGAAAAGAAAAAGTTTCTGTTATAAAATTTTGTAAATTTAGTAATTTTTCTCCTTCACTGATGTTCGCTAATGAGGCTGCAGTGATGGGCACTGATAGGCTGCACTGATGAGGAGGCACTGGTAGGTGGCACTGGTGGGCATTGACAGGCATCACTGGTGGGCATTGACAAGCATTGCTGGTGGGCATTGGCACATATCACTGATGGGCACTGAAAGGCAGTATTCATATATGGCACTGTTAGGCAGCACTGACTGGAACTGTTAGGTGGCACTGATATGTGGCATTGATGTGTACTGGTAGGCACAGATATGTGGCATTGATGTGCACTGATGGGCACTGACAGGTGGCATTGATGGACATTGACAGGTGGCATTGATGGGGCTACACTGATCATCAGGGCACTGATCATCAGTTCCCTGATGATCAGTGTAGATGTCCCCTCTGAGGAATGCCTCTGTCAGCGTGAGGAGAGGAATGCCGATAACCGGCATTTCCTTATTTACATGCAATCAGCTGTGATTGTACACAGCTGATCACATGACAGAGCCGAAGTCTTCGGCTCTTTCCGCTGACTGGTGATCCGCTGTGTCCCAGGGACACAGCGCACCACCGATCGCCCCGGTTAGAGTGGGAGGACGTCATATGACGTCCTCAGAGAACGAGAGAACTGCCACCTGTCTGTCATTTCCTTATATGGTGGGCGAGTGGCGGTTAAAGGCATAAATACTGTACAGGGACATGATTACAAAAACATTTGTAAATGCATTGAAAACCAATTAATCCGTTCCGGAGGCCAGAAAAAAGTAAAAAAAAAAATCTTATCTGTTCAAAACCCTTTATAAAATGCACTTTAAAGGCACGGGGCCGGTGCTATAAACCTCCCAGGTGCAATGCATCCTAGGAAAACTTACTTTATATTGCGAAATAAATTCATAAACTGAGGCATTATTTTCAATGGATTTTCATTCGTAAAGCGAAAATTACATTAACCGAGGCGTTTGTAAACCGAGGTACGCCTGTATTTTTGCTGCTGCATTGTCACAATCAAAACAGATCTGCATTGATTTAGATACTAGCATTTGAAAAGGGCAGCTGAAAATGTAGTCATCCAGGTGAGAAGCAGAAGCGTATTTCAAATTTGAATGAGAACCTGGGTTATTATCTCATCTGCATTATTCATTTCTATCAAGTCTAGTCTTCTCAAGGCTGCCTCTAACGATCCGGATATTAACAGACCCTTCTATTTCTGACCTCACTTGGTGTCATGTCAGACAATCAGTCTGTGCATTTAGCTGAGCACAAAAAGAACGAAGGCTTTTACTGTGTGCTGTATGAGCTCCCTGTGTTTACAGTAATAGAGGCTGGATGAAAATGACTCATGCTGGTGTGCACCACCCTGGATTTTCCCTGCCTCAGTTCCTCTCAGACCCTTTTCTTGTCACACTCATTCAGTTCCTTTCTGACAGACTGCGCTTACATCATGACTAAATTGGGTAAATGGAAAGCTGATGTAGACGTCTGAAGTGCCACAAATTAAAGTTCCAAACTGGAAAAGGCTGACGTGTATATTGCAAGAGCTTTATCTTGACATAGACACTGAACTAAGCTACTTCACTATAGTATTTGCTAACCGACCAAATTATCAGCCTTTGTAACAAGTCTTGTCTTTAGGCTACATTTTATGTTTAACCTGTTTTTGTTACTGTTTAACCACCTGCCCTCAAGAGGATTACCCCCCCCCCCCCCTTCCTGACCAGGCAATGTTTTGCGATACGGTGCTGTGTTATTTTAACTGGCAATTGCGCAGTCGTGCAACGGTGCATCCAATGAAATTTTACATCCTTTTTGTTCCCACAAATAGAGCTGTCTTTCAGTGGTATTTGATCACCTGTGTATTTTTAACCTCCCTGGCGGTATGATTTCCGATTTTTGGTGCTGAAAGCGGTACCATTTTTTTGCATGGAAATATGTAGTTTTTTATTGTAGGCTGTAATTTTTAGGAATAACTCACTGAAATCTGTCCGAACAAGAGTCTAGTAAACATTCCGGATATGATAAAACTTGAAACACGAAATCATAAATTATAATTTAATTAATAATCATAAAAAATAATAATATAATATTAAATTTAATTAAATAATATAATCAAACAAAAAACAGTGAAATTTGAAATACAGAGGCAAATTCGCACATCGCTGAGCAAAGTCGCAAAATCGTTTTCAGTGTCTGATGACGAATTTCCCCCACGAATCATTATCACTCAATTCTGCAAGTGGTTCTGATTTACTATCGCTGTTCTCTAGCTGGTCTAAAACCACGACAGCGAGGCTCTTACTTTACTTTCCATTCATCATACATCAGCATCAGAGGTTGGTCATCGGCTCTGAGGAAAGGGATTCGTCCCCAAAACGCGTCAGCCATTTGACCGCACTGACAGTGAGAACACCTTGCCCGCCGTTGTGGCCATTGTCATTTTTCGATGCTTTTTAGATACATGCTTCGTCTGTGAGTATGTTTTTATGATTTAATTCCTACAATAAACCTTGGATAATGCACTAGGTGTGTGAGCCACCTGTTTTCTCTCTATCGAGAGATCTGTGTTGTTTATACACAGGTCTCTCCCTCTTTTGTAATTCTCAGAGATCGCTGGGTGCCAGTGGAGAATCACTGTCCGGGACTCAAGGATTGACAGCTGAGGCCGTGAATGGCGTTGCAGTGCGTGCGCGCCCCCTACCTGGAACTGCAAAATCACGTATATATATGTGATTTTGCGCACCTGTACCGCTCTGTAGCAGTATTTCTGCTATAGGGCAGCACGGAAGCAGTTAAGAGTGCAAGAAGACAACAGTGGGGTTGAACCACATACAAAATTTCAAGACACATAGTGGTTTGCATTGCAAACAGGCCTGCAGGCACCCACCCTACAACATACATATGAGTGCTGGGGATCGACAGACATCCTTGATCTAATATTCCCTCCGTATAGGCCAAATGACATTATAGCACAGACAAAGATACATAACATACAAAAAGAGTGTAAGGCCTTTGTACACTAGACATTTTTTTATCTCTCCTAGACATCTTTCCTCCTCGCAGCTACATTTTTGCAGAAAAAAAAACGCTTGATGTTTGTAGAAGTATATTAGCCACGTTTAGCTGTGGCAAGCATTTGGGCATTAATTCTGGTCTTTGAAATGAATTAAAGTTCACCTTTTAGACAAAAATAATAAATTCACATTTTTTTGCAGTTAAAAAAAACGTGCATTTATTATTTTTGTCTACAGGAGCCTGGAAAGCATTGCACCAGTGATCAGTAGATTGCTGATGCCATGCAGGTCTCCTGCTGACCTGTCAGAATATCTGCTTGCTGTACGGGATGTACGGTCAAGCAGGTATTCTAACAGGAAGATTCAATGAACTACCATGGTGCTCCACAGTGCTGTGGTAGTTAATTGAAAACTACAAGCCCACAGCCACTAAGGATGTTGGGACTTGCAGTTCATTCATTCATGGAAGTCCGTGAATTAATGATGCGGCCGTGTGGGCGGTTCAGTGTAGGTCGCACTGTTTTCAACTTTGACAGATAGTATGGGGAGACTTCTCCCCATACTATCTGTCAGAGGGAGGGGGCGGCGGGCGCCGACTTCGGCTATGGGAACATGTTACATGTTCCACCTTTAAAAACGGGTGGAATATGTGACAGGTTCCCAAAGGTGAACTTATTGTTTAACTCGCAAGTGCTAAGACTTAGATCAGCAGTAGTAAAGAAAAAAAATTGCTCCTTACACCTCACAAATTTACATTCGTTATGCTACAGGAGCAATGCAAACCTCCAACTTAACCAAAAGCGATGAAGTGGGAAAGGGTAAACCCCAGAAAGGAAGAGCAGTGTTATTTTTACCGTCAAATTTCGATTTAGTTTTAGTCATAGTCTTTTGAATAAAGTGCTATTTTAGTATTAGTTGTATTTTAGTCATCTGAACAGTTTTATTTTTAGTCATATTTTAATTGATTAAAATCTCTAGTACATTTTAGTCAACCAAAATCTCCAGTATATTATAGTCGACTAAAATCTGTTGGGTTTGGTTAAATGGTAATGCATTATTTAAGCATTTCTCTAGAATTTCCAAATTCATTATATACTCCCGGAGTTAAAATCTAATAACATGTTATTATTTATGGTATTAAGGTTTGAACTTGCACTACACACAGATTTAGGCTGCAAGTGGGGATGGGGAAGTAAATGGGAGTGAGGAAGTGCACAGGGCAGAGAACTGGATGGACTGGAGAGCCTGTTATTTTACATAGTACTAAGCACTGCTACCTTGCTTGGAGGGGAAACACTCACCATGTCACATCTAGACAGAGAAGAATCCAGTGGAGGGGTTCCTCTTCTGTGGTTTGCAGAACATTGTTCAAGGACTCCCAGGCAGCAGGCAGGCAGACAGTGGAAGCCTGCATCTTTCAGCCAATAAAGCTTCAGGAATCAGGAGGTTGTGGCTTTACCAGACAGGTGTAGCTCAGAGGAAAGCGGAAGTTAAGGTGAGTAAAGGTCCCTCTCTCATGTTTTCGTTCCATTTTCGTTTGTTGACGAAAATTGGAATAGACTTCTGTCATAGTTTTCGTCAATCAACGCAAATTGGAATTGACTTTTGTTTGATTTTCGTCACTGAAAACATGCAGCTGACGAAAATTATGCCAAAAATATTTTCGTCAACAAAATTAACACTGAGGAAGAGGTAGGAAGGAAACGAAGGAGGAGGAGGGGAATATATATAGCAAAAAACACAAAAGGTATTGTGCCCACAACCACCCACTGCTCAGAGATGCCTAGATACAGGGAAGGCTACATTTTAAAGCATGACTTTGAGAATATTTTAATTTATCTCATGTATGCGAATGCCGAACACTGTGGACTTCTAAATTGCACTCGACAGATCTTTATACCTGCATGGAAGAAAAATATATTTGAAAGACATTCTTCTCAAATATATTGCCATATATTTGAAATGCTACAATTTTGGGCATATTCTATATATATATATATATATATATATATATATATATATACAGTATATATATATATTGCATGTTGAAATGCGTTTTTATTACAAAATGTATGAAAAATATTTTTAAAAATACATTTCAAATATACTGTATGTCTTTAAAGATACAAATCTACAATTTTGGAATGCATTTACAAATATATGTTAAAATTACTTTTTTATATGTTAAAAAAATCTGAAGAATATATTTAAAAAAATATATATTTGCTCCACTAACTTGTCAGCTATTGGCCTGCAACTAGCAAGTAGAGTAGGAGTGCACACTTCATTTTGAGCATCCTTGTTTTAGTTCATTGACCTGCTTGGCATTGAAGCCAGGGTTCAAGATGACAGTACATGCATCTTTAAAAAACAGATTTGTATTGACCTCTTCCACTATTTCCATCCTCATGTGTTCCCTTGCTGACATGCAATTATAGCAAATAACGTGTATAAAATTAACCCGCACCTAAAATTAACCCGCGCCTAAAATTAACCCGCGCCTAGATGATCTGCATGCCATGTTACTGCCAATGCAGAGTAATCTACCTGAGGAGGAGCGTTAGAACATGGGCGTGCTGTTGAGTGTTCTCAGTGGTCGTTGGAGATTGTCAAGCGAGCATTTTCTGGTCTGGTTCATTCTGGAGAACACACTTCACCATAAAGGCTTATTGGACTCTTAAGCCATACAAGCTAAGAGTCCATCAAATTTGGTGAGCATGGATTGTAGTGGAAGGTGATAATGTATGGTGTGGGGATATTATTTAAGGAATACATTTGATTTTCTTCGGCACCGTTCTTTCTGATTGGAGCACTGTATCACCATTTAATTTGGGACAGTGGACTTTTTCATTATTATTAGTAAAAAAAATTTTTTTTTTTAATCTATTTTTTTTTCCATTATTTTATCACTGATGGCATAATTATTATTGTTTTAATTTTTACGCAGAAATATTATTTTTAAATTATAGCAAATAAACTTCAAAAGAGCTTGTGTTTAAACACTCTGAGCAACTTTCTAAAGAAGAGGAATCTCATCTTGGGAAGGTTTCTTCTAATGTCCTATGTGGGCTACTGAGACAGGACATAAGGGGAATCTCTCGAACATGAGCATGGTGAAGGTTTAAACTTTTATAATATTTTTTTTACTGCTGTCTGTGCCCCCTTAGGGTCTTCCCCACAGTTCTGCCATGGCCACCAAGACAAACTGGTGGGTAATCTTCCAAACAGAAATAGCACTAGAAACCTGAAAAAAGTTTCTAACCCTCCCACAAGCTGAAGCAAATTGACCGTAGCTGGAATTTAGGAGCATTGTATCTATGAACTTCCTCTAATGTCTCTAGGCACCTTAAGTGCTGATGTATTGTTGCATTTGTTTTCGCCTTTATGATTGTGTTTGTGGAATGGCATAGCACTGAAATGTCACTAATACACTGTAAACAGTTTTACTTCCCATAAACTGTGATTATTCAATCATTATGCAGGCTGCCAAAATTTCCAGCTAATTACAGAAAAGGTCACGCTGATCCTAAGTAGTCAAAGAACTAGCATTGGATTTTCCATCTTTGTTTAGTCAATATGGACATTAATATTTACTGTGTCTTCTTTTTAAGATTTTTAATTCTGGGAAAGTCCGCAATTTGCTTACAAATGGTAACAAAAGGTACAGCCTACAGTAAAGTTATTTTAAAACTAAGTATATGAAAATGAGCAAAGATACTAGCTGAATTCTGGAGCTTTTCAGTGTCTTTCTTAAACCCCAGGAAACTTCAAAACCCTCTGTTTGCAGTGGGGCTGTGTCCATACAGCAAGGGGTAACTTCTCGTTTATTCTAGGGGAGAGTAAAAGCACTTTTATGTTCCCAATCCTCAACTCTCCGGTCAGACAGCGCTTCCCCATGCTTCATAGGTGGACTGCCTCTTGCTGTCATCATGTGACCTATTCATGGCTAAAGACCCTGTATTGGGGCCTTGGACCTCCAATTACCACAGTGACAGCCTAGCAGTGGAGTTGAGTGAAGGAATGGGTAAGTAAATCTTCTTTTTTAAGCCCCCTAGACCAGGGGTGGGCAACCTGCGGCTCTCCAGCTGTTGCAGAACTCTGTACGTCATAGCTGTAACTGTCAGTTTTGCAATGTCTCTTGGGACCTATAGAGTCATGCTTGTAACTTCAATGCCTCATTGGAAATGTAGTTTCACAACAGCTGGAGAGCCGCAGGTTGCCCACCCCTGCCCTAAATCAAAATGAGCAGCTAACCCTGGTATCTGTTTACATCCCGCTACCTCTTCCGTTTTTTAAGTGGACCTGATTGGGCCCAAAAAGTAGTAGGGGGTAAACAGACACAAGTCCGTTTACACCCGCCTATCCATATGGCTGCTTGGACCTTCTGATCAGGTCTGCCTGAAAAACTGACAAGTGGACCTGATCAGAAAACTCATTTGGAAGCTGCCTTAAAGAGCTGACTAAGTAAAGTGTGTTTTGTGAATTGGAATCACAGTATCAGGAAAGCACATCAGAACAAGAAAAACCCCAATTTGTGAATGGAACCTAATATGTGCATTAAAGAGGGAAAGGGGTATGATACAAAGGGTGCCAACATCCCTAGAAGATACAATGGGGAAGTCCTCTTGTTGGTGGGACTTTAACGGCACAATTCTCTTATACGATAAACTGAACAACTCAAAAGTTTAAAAGTGCAATTTACTCATGACCTACCTATACATTGGAAATACCATGTTTGATGACACCTCCATAATTCGCACTGTAACTTCATGTTTTTTTATTAATATTGTAAAAATAAAACTGCATATCTTTTAAACTTTTGAATTCTTCAGTTTATTCGTATAAGAGAATTGTGCCGTTAAAGTCCTACCAACAAGAGGACATCCCCATTGTAATATGTGCATTGGGTGTGCTAACAGTTACTGTGTGCGAGTGCCATTTTAAAAGGAATGACACTGCAACACAACACAAATAGTACAGCATGTGAATGTGTGTATTAGGAAAGTAAAATATCAATGTGCAAAATCAGCCTTAGGATGAGTACACAAGGGCTGAAAACGGTTGGACGACTTTCGGCCTGTGTGTACAGCTCCTCATCTGACAGAAGCCGATCTCACGACAGCTTCTGTTGAATAGACATGCTGGAAAACCAGCATTTGATCAGCGCTGGCATTATTTATTTATTTTAGATATAGTGCTGTCAATTTACACAGCACTTTAAATATACAGTATATTTGTGCATTCACATCAGTCCCTACCCTTAAGGAGATTACAATCTGAGGTCCGTAACTCACATTCATACATACACATACTAGAGCCAATTAACCTACCAGTATGTCATGGAGTATGGAAGGAAACCAGAAGAAACCCACGCAGGAACAGGAAGAACATGCAAACTGCAGGCAGGTCATGCTGTGGTTGAGATTCGAACCAACGACCCTAGTGCTTCCAGATGGACGTGCTAACCACTTAACCACTATGCTGCCCAGGTGGATTTGGGGTTTTCATGAGCTGTAAGCCATAATCATCACAATTATGACAAAGCTTGAACTATCTTGCTTTGCATGTAATGAGTCTATCTCATATATTAGTTTCACCTTTTAAGTTGCATTACTGAAATAAATTAACTTTTGCACGATATTCTAATTTTTTGAGTTTCACCTGTATACTGACAGTGGACAAATACAGAATACAATGGCACAGTGGGTAGGATTCCTCCATCTACCTCGCTTGTGTGGATGGGGGAGTTTGTTAGTTTTTTTTTTTTAATCAGCCTGTTGGCTGTTTGAAAAAAAAAAAAGATCCATCTATGGGCTCCAAAACAGTAATAGGAATAAAAAGATTGGCCTGACACTTTATGATGCTCAAAATTGTGTCTGGTGAGCAGTATAAATCTGCTTTTTTGCTTTAAAGATCCGTTTCTAATTAGTAGTTTTTGTTTTCCTGAAATAGAAAAATATTCTATGTTACCTTCAGCTCATAATTTGTGGTATAATATTTATTTAATAACCATTGCAGACCTTAATGGCTTTATCCAAACCATAAGCATTCTATGAACTGTCATTTTGTCCACCATACATTTCTAAGTAGGTAGATCTTTGATCCCAAAAATGTCTTTACAGTGTTTTTTACAAAGGCTGGCATTTCTTGCACCTACTGAAAAGCCATACTCTTCAGTTTTTTTCAAATAAGATCAAGATACTTAAAAGTGGTGTGACTGTAGGCATTCCAACCCATATGACTAATGTGGTATGACGGCACTGCGTTTCCAGAGAAATGTAATCAGATTCGGCAACCTCTGGGATTGAATGTGTTTATGCAGTCAACCGTTTCACATGGATATAGTTATGTTACGTATTCTTTCACAGGTGCAATGATTTGTTAAAACCTGCTATCAGTACAGTTTACAATCCACTATCGATTTCTTCTGTCTATTGTCCACCAACTAAAATGATCACATTAAAACAATCAGTCTGATTAGTTATATCTGATTTAATTTGGTGAATTTGAATGTTTGTGGGTTAGTACACTGTTCAGAATTAATTTCCTCTGTTTGTAACCAGTTTTTGAGTACTGACTGAGCAGATTGATTCTTGCTAAGGAAAAATGGCTTATGGCCAAGGGATTCTTATGTTTTCCAAGGACTATTAGATGGTCAGATTGTCACTTTTCACCCAGCGTGTTATCCAGTACAGCCTTTCTCAACTTTTGTTTAAAGGTTAAATTCACATAATAATAAAAAATAAACTTTTTTTGCAGGTAAAATCGCTGGTGTCATGTCGGACTCCTACAGAGTAAGTTGTCTACCTGTACATCGTATGGGCAGGCATTTTCACACTGGGAGGAAGAATCAATCAAATATTGGAGCGCTCAATAGCGCCATGGTAGTTCATTAAGAACAGGGGTGTCCAAACTTTTTTGGAAGAGTGCCAGATTTGATGAAGTGAACATGTGCGAGGGCCGACCATTTTGCCCGACATTCTGATGAACCATTAAAATTAAATGCAAATGACTTGACGTCATCAGCCTGCACAGGGAGAAGGAAAGCCCAAATCTCGTGAGATCTCGGAGGTTGCGAGATTTGGGCTTTGTTTCTCCTTGCACTGTCTGATGACGTCAAGCGATCCTGAGCACCAATCCATTATAGCCCAAATTGATAAATGGTAGCCCCAGTAGTAATTCCCTGCGCACCACCTGGGATCCCTCGGCCCACGTTCCGGACCCCACAGATGAGCTCAATATATAACTTACGGCCCTCCACTAGTGATTCTGCGAACGCCACTAAGGACTCCAGGGATCTGTCGAGCGGGAATTGACGTCATCAGCCGGCACACAGAGAAGGAAAGCCCAAATCTCACGAGATCTCGGACGTCGCGAGATTTGGGCTCTCTTTCCTGCGCCAGCTGATGATGTCAAGTGCCGCAGCTAGAGATCGCTGGAGTCCTCAGTAGCTTTCAGGGAATCACTACCGGGGGCCGTAAGTTATATATTTGGGTAGCTCACCTGTGGGGCCGTTTCAGTCCGGAACGCGGGCCGCACTTTGGACATGCCTGATTAAGAACTACAAGCCGACATCCACAAAGGATTTTGGTACTTGTAGTCTATTGATTCACAGACCTCTGTGAACTAATAATGCGGCTGCGTGGGCAGAACCCCGCATTCAAAAAGTGACAGCTGGTACAGGAAACTTCTCCCCATACTGCTGTCACACAGTGGGCTTGGATCACCAAGTGGCTTCAGGAGCGGGAACATGTTAAACGTTCCACTCTAAAAGCGAGAAACCATTGAAATAGTTTTCAGTTCTTGGGGAACCCTTGTTAAAAAGGATCTCTTAGATTGTAAGCTCCAAGGAGCAGGGCCCTCATAGCCTCTTATATTGAACTGTATTGTTGCTGTATTGTCTCCCTTTATATTGTAAAGCACTGAGCAAACTGTTGGCACTATATAAATCCTGTATAATAGTAATAATTATTACACCAATAACCACCCACGCCTATGATTATTAAATACAAATAACCAATAAGTTTATAATTGCAGCTTCTATCCCTTCTCAAAAAAGATCCAAAATATAACATACACCTGATAGCGCTTCCTATCCGAAGTACCCAAAGGAGAGCTGTGGTCAGGATAAGGAGACCGCTGATATATCCTGATGCATCCAAGAGCCGTCTGCAAGCCCCTTCCTCAGGTCATGGCATGACATGATCTGAGGAAGGGGCTTGCCCAGAAACATGTAGTCAAAGCAACCGGCTTGTCCCATGTGGGGTACTCACTTGCAGATGGCTCTTGGATATATCAGCGGTCTCCTTTCCCTGACTCCGGCTCTCCTTCGGATCCTTCTGCCAGTACTGCGGCATTACTTCCGTCTGTCTCGTTTGTACCATTTCCGGTTAGCAGCCCCGACAGTCCGGGGATACACAGAGGCTGTTGGAGATTTTACAGTGGCTTCCGGCGGTGGTGACAACAGTGCTTTTTCACCTACCTCCCGTTGGCCACCTGAGTTTGTGTCATCCATTAGTGGACGCTGCCCAGTACTGCCAGGTTTGGAGCATCTGTGTCTGTAAGCTGCCTCTTCTTTGGATGTTTTAATTTGTATGGTCTCAATAAATTGTGCAAGTTCTTTGTCTTTTTGGGCTCTGTCTATGACATTTTTACCTGGAACTTTCCAAAAGATGCTCCTTGTTGACTTTTATAGTTTATTTTCATTCGGTTCATACGGAATTTGAAAGTGGCCATCCCTGTGGTGTTATTCATTAGTATTCCATTGACATCTGTCTGAGCGCCCGGTTGTCTGTTTTTTTTTCAAACCTTATTAAATGCTTTCTTGTAGGTAAAACATGAAAAAATGACTTTAGTACCACTTTAAGGTAAAAAAAACTTTAGCCTTTACAACCACTTTAAGCTTCCCTGATTTTTATCACAAGAAAGATTACCCATAAACAGGCGACATCTTGGCTAATTTTACCTGTTTTTTTAGACCCAGTTTGCTAATATTTTGCGTATCTGTGGAGGAGCAAATTATTCCCTCCTCGGTTGTTCACACATCCTCAGTAAGAGGTAAAATATCTGGTTGCACAATGGTTGTATGTGCATACATTGTTAAAGGAGAAGGGGTTAAAAAAAAAAAAATAAAATGATACTCACCTAGGTGGATGCAGCATAAAAACTTCTCCTTTACACCTTCCATTTGTCCTTTAGCTTCTGTTGTGAATTTGTCATCTAGGCATACACTTCTGAAAATGGAATTTTGCAGTAGTTGCAATGGGGTCCATTTAATAATGATAGGTTTTTCACTTTGCAAGGGATTTCTACCTTAGGCTTCATTTACATGGGTGCTAAGGGCTCTGTGCAGGTAGCTATGTTGGTAAACAGAGACACGGTGGTTGTATGAACACACCCGCACATCTAACTTCCATCATCCAGTTTTATTCTTAGCTAGGTGAAAATTCCTTTGCAAAGGACATGGTGTCCCACAAAACACACAACATGGAAGTGCAGTTTTTTTTGTAAATAAAACTGCTAAATACCTTTTCTCATCAGCAGATATGGCAGTCTTGTGACTTCATTGTCCAGCTGAGACTGGTTAAAGCTTGTATGAGTTTTCATTCTGGTCTGACTGTCCTATGAGGCTGCATGACCCCTGACCCTCTGTCTGGACAGTGCTGATTGGCACTGTGCTGATCACATGCACCCTCCCAAAGAAAAAAAAAATTAGCAATACACACCAAACTGAACATGTGCAGAATGACTCCTAGAACTGTGTACTAGCAGCAGATGGATTTGGGCAGTAGAAGAAAAGGGAGATAAGAGAAGACAGGATCAAACATCCTTTTTACACAGTGTGGAGATTAACCCCTTAGGTTTCACACTGAGTATAACAAGCATGCTTTACTGCATATACAGACTGATTTTACTGTTGTGGGTTTGTCACACTTTAAAGCATACCTTTTACTTTGCCCGCCCTAGACAAAGTAGCTGGTTTACTTTTTGGCAGATGCAATAAGCACTCTGTAATTGCCTTCCCCATTTTTCTTATCTGCTGCTCCAGCTCTGGTACATTCAGGTATATGGGAACATATGACACTCTCATTTGTCTCACGCAATACAGTGCTTAGCATTTTAAAAACAAGTCTTTGGGCTCACTTTTACATAGAAACCAATCAGCTTCCAGGTTTTATTGCCAAAGCTTTATTGAACAAGCTGAAGATAGAAGCTGATTGGCTACCATTCACAGCTGCACCAAATTCTGAGGGCTCCAGTTTTAGTATCTCTACCCCATTATATTCAGTGGTGCCCATTCACACCTGAGTATCGCACCATTTGAAGCGTATCCTTTCGAAGCTCAAAGAAGCATAGAGCCATATTGGGGAAGAGTAGCTTGTTTTTGGCCCCCTAAAGATTTCAATTGGAGCTCCTAAAAAATGCCCAAAAAAGTGCATAACCTGTGTTTTATGCACATTTGTTTGCTTACTAGTTTTCCAATGGTTAAAACAAAAATGCTCAAGCCTGAAACAACTAAAATATGTGTTTAAATAAAAAGCTCTTCAAACCTGCCTGAAAATGCTCATGCTGGAGTGTGAGTGGGGGCTGAAGTGTATGTGTACCTAGAACTTCCACTTCTAAAGAGCAACATGGACTTCCAAAAGCCTGCACGTCAGTTTCCATTTTTTTCCTCTTTTTGATTCCTGTATTAGGACGCACCCATGATAACTGTCTCTGCCTTATTCCTTGCATCCTTCTGTGCTTCCCACTTGACCCATCATGGACGGCTTTATTAACCAATAGTGAGGAGTACAAAACAGGAGGGCACATCAGAGTCTGGTACTTCGGGAGCTGGTCCTTGTTTGCATATCAAAGTATTCAGGGTTCCTGGGATATCCTGAAAAAATGGAAACTGATGTTCAGCTGTTCCTGTTCATTGCAAATAGAAATTTCTTAAAGTGATTGTAAACCTCTGACATGAAATATGTACAAATTATATCCCTCTATGGTGTGTATTTGTCTCAATCCAGAGCACTAAGTGTCATTTCTGTCTGCTGCCTCATTCCTCTGCTGTCTGCACGAGTAACTTCTGGCAAACTTTCCTGACACCAAGAGGTAAAAAAGGTGACGGGGAGGGAGCTCTAGCATACAGTCTGTGATTGACAGTCTCAGCTCTGTTCCTGTGTGCTGTGTGAAGGGAGTGTGTGTCTCTTCCCTCCAGTCAGCTCTCACTAAGCTCTACAGAATGTAACTTCAGCTCACGGCCCCCTGCTTTCTGAAAGCTCATACAAGCTGTACAAACTGGACTTTTTTTTTTTTTAATCAAGTAGTTTTTATTAAGGTACTTTTGCAAGTCATACAACGTATCAACAAACAAATAACATAACTATGACATAGAACAACAATATGTCAGCAGACGCCAAGCTGAAGATCAAATGAACAGTCCAAATAATAAAAGAAAAAAATACAATAACTGAGGTTATAGGCCATATAAATCAAGAAACAAAAAAACGTTTTCATCATATACAGAGATCGTGCAAAATCGCAATACACACATACAAGATACTCAGAACCACCAGTAAGACCCGTATCCTAGCACGTCATAGCCTAAGGATCCCTCAACAGTAGTACCATTGAACCCACCACAGCAGAAATCTAGCCCTCATCCGTCCCCATGGATAGTGATGAAAATGTGGAATCACTAGACTTCAGCCACAGCGACCATATTTTCCTAAATGTTTTAGGGCAGTTCCTATGCTTGTAGGTCAACTTCTCTCTCCTCAAAGTAGCATTTATAGCATTACGCCATTGACTATAAGTTGGTGGCAAATCCATTTTTGAAGGATAGGTTTACGGGCTATGTACAGAGATCTAATCCATAACAAGTGCATCTCTACAGGAAGGATATCCTCAGAAATGATACCCAATAACGCAACTTTGGGATCAAGTTGCACTCGCATGGAACAGATCGAGTTAAGGGTGTTAAATATACAGGACCAGTATCGATGAAGCTTAGGACAACGCCATAGCATATGAATAAGTGTGCCAGTATCTAAGTGACCTCTAGAACACAACGGAGAATCTAATCTTCCCCAGGAGTATAGCTACAAACTCTGGACTTTGAACAGCTGTAGAAAAGAGATGGCTGCAGATAAACAAATACAACTTATACAGAATGATTTGTTTTATTTCTGTGTATCACCTGAGGCTAATCACTTCACTGGGTATATGTGAGGGTTTACAGCCACTTTAAGTCTATTCTAACCAGAGGGTAGTGCTAATTCCTAAATGCAGTAACATGCTGTGGTCAGTCGGAATTCATCTTTAGTGCTGATTCACACATGTGCGATGCGGACTGAAGCTCAGGTTTCACAGCTAATTGATACAGTAGTTGTTAAGCGGTTCAGGACAGGTTTAGATCAGGTTCATATCAGGATTTAATCCTGTTCACAACTGATGATGTGCAGTTTAGAAAGATTACTTTCTAAGTCATTAGCCTGTAATCTGCACCTGAACCAGACCACACTACTCAGAAATCATGCAAGACTCTTTTTTAATCCGCACTGAATCCGCACCGCCAGTGGCCTGCCATATATGAACAGGCACCATAGGAAGCAATGTTATTTTACATGTCATGTGGATTGGATGCAGTTCAAACCGCACCCAATCCACATATATGTGAACCGGCACTTAGTCTGATTGGTTCCTGAGGGTTCCATCATTTAACCGTTCCAGGCCACCCTATAGCAGAAATACTGTTACAGGGTGGCATGGGTGCGCAAAATCACGTATATGCGCCCTACCCGTGCCACCACTAGCAGCCTCGGCTGTCAATCACTGGGTCACGGCCAGTGATTACTAGCCGACACCCGGTGATCGCCGAGTATCTCCGACAGAGGAGAGACCTGTGTATAAACAACACTGATCTATCCCCTATAGTTCCTGCACACTGCTTTGTATGGCTCTGCATAGCAGAGCCATACAAAGCAGTGTGCTTACAGTGAAGCACACACACAGCCAATATAGTGAAACAGCACACAGTTAACCCTTTGATCATCCCCCATGTTAACCCCTTCATGCCCAGTGCCATTAGTACAGTGTTAATGCTTTTTATTAGCACTGATCACTGTATTGGTATCACTGGGTCTGTCAGTGACACCAAGTCATTTCCCTCCACTGTCAGAATGCCCGCCACAGTCTCGCTATAAGTTGTCGATCGCTGCCATTACTAGTAGAAAAAAAATCCCAGTATATATACCACCATTTTTAAACACTATAACTTTCATGTAAACCAATTAATTTATACGTATTGGGATTTTTTTTAGCAAAGACATGTAGCAGAACACATTTTGGCATAAATTTATGACGAAATTTTATTTTTTTACATTTTATTTACTGGACATGTTTAATAGCAAAAAATAAAAAAAAAACATTTCTCAAAATTGTCGTCTTTTTTTGTTTATAGCGCAAAAATTAAAAAATGCACAGGCAATCAAATACCACCAAAAGAAAGCTCTATTTGTAAAAAAAGGACATAAATTTCATTTGGGTGCAGCATTGCATGACCACGCAATTGTCAGTTAAAGTAACGCAGCACTGTAATCGCAAAAAATAGCCTGGTATGGAAGGGGAGAAAATCCTCAGGAGGGCAAGTGGTTAAAAAGGAGCATTGTTTGTTTACTATGTCTTTTTAATTTTCAAACATGTCATAACGAGTGTAAACTTTAAAGGAAGGGTGCTGCATGTGATTACAATATCATTGTGAACTATTGACACAGTTATAACCTGCTGCTTAGAAGAGTGAAAATTGTAGCTGTTATGTGAGTAACCCCACCCTGCCCTACCTGAAATTGTAGCCTGAATTTTTTCTCATGGGGGCACTCCCATATTAGACATTCTAAGAGGTTGTTGTTTCTTCTGTTCTTGTGTTTGTGTTTTTCTTGCCACCAATTATTATCGCACATTAACAAGAACATAAACCATCCAGTTGCCCTTATTTTGAAGTGACCTTTTTCCTTTTTAAGTTGTTTTTTTTTTTAATCCTTACAAATTCCTCCCTGTCTCTGAGCTACCGTCTCTAAATTGAGAATGTCATTTGTACCTCAGTGCCCCTGCTCTTTATTGTCTCTTTAACTGTCAGTCATTGAATGTACAGACACTAGGGATACAAGCAGCGAAGAAGGCAAAGCTGTTGTAGGAACGCTCATACAGGGCATGCTTCCTGACTAGTCTATAGGGGAGATTTACTGAAGCTGGTGCATTCAGAACGTGGTGCACATGTGCATGGTACCCAATTAGCTCCTAACATTTTCTTGTTCATTTAAACTTTGACAATAAAACCTGGAAGCTGATTGGTTTCTATGCAGAGCTTCACCAGATTTTGCACTCTCCAGTTTTAGTAAATTAAACCCCTTATGGTTGTAGTTTCCCACATGGAAGAAAAATATATTTGAAATATATTTTAAAAATATTATTTTCAAATATATTGCCATATATTTGAAATGCTACAATTTTGGCCACATTCAATATAAATATATTTATTTATTTCAGGTACTTATATAGCGCCGTCAATTTACACAGCGCTTTACATATATATTGTACATTCACATCAGTCCCTAACCCTCAAGGGGTGTACAATCTAAGGTCCCTAACTCACATTCATACATATACTAGGGCCAATTTAGACAGGAGCCAATTAACCTACCAGCATGTCTTTGGAGTGTGGGAGGAAACCGGAGTACCCAGAGAGAACATGCAAACTCCAGGCAGGTGGTGCCATGGCTGGGATTCGAACCAACGACCCTAGTACTGCCAGGCGGAAGTGCTAACCATTTAGCCACTGTGCTGCTATATATATATATATATTTGGAATGCATTTATAAATATATGACATAGCTGCTTTCAGCTGTCGGCTGACTTCACTTAGATCACAGGTGTCAAACACAAAGGCCCTCCAGGCCATTTCATGTGGCCCTTGCACCTTTCCCGAAGGTACCCCCTTGTCTCCACCCCCAGCTTGTCTCAGCAGTTGGCAGCAGAGAGGAGAATAGAACTCTTCTGCCAAATCCTGCACCTCTCAGCCCAGCTGGAGCACCCCCTCATCTCTGCCTCCCCTGGTCTCAGCGTTCAGCAGACTCTGGTAACTGACTCCACTCCTTCTCTGGTCCTCCTCCAGACCCTGCACTTTCTGCTTTCCAACTCTGCCCCAAAGGGGGTGCACGGTGATGTTAGGAAGGTGTGGGATTCTTGACATCTGATTTGATGGGGGGGGTGGGGTGCTCTGGACATCTAGTCTTACAGATACAACTGGCCCTTTGAGGGCAACCATAATTCTGATACGGCCCGCGATAAAATGGAGTTTGACACCCCTGACTTAGCTGGTCCAGGCTGGGGGAAGATTCTGGCTTTAAAGTCGGGATCCATCCCTGAGTCTGGAGCAGCAGCTGGCTCAACCTCTCAGTGAGTCGCTGAGAGCCTGAGCCAGCCGCTCCCTCCACAGCCCAGCGGTCCAGTGAGCGCAAGGGGGAGGCAGAGCAGACAGCGATGACTATAAAGAAAAAATATCATGCTAGGTCAGACAAATATTTGCACTACTCAAGAAGCCACTAAAACAACTGTGATGCCAATTAAAACTACAACAAAACCAAAAGACAGCAGCGCTTTAAATAGCCTTATAGAAGGCTATAGGGAGTCATATATCCAAATAAATAAATACGCGTATACATAACCCATAACAATAAATAAGTGATTAAAAGTGTACAATCATAGGTGATACAAAAGTAATTAACTTTAAATAATCATCATCCCAATGGTGCATAGCAATGGATTTTGAAGTGTCCTGTGCATACAAGAAAATCAAATAAATTCCTTATATTTGCCAAAAAAGTGTCCATAATGGGTAATCCTTCGGTGAGAAAGGCCAGCCACATAAGGTGCGATCGCTTCCACCGCAAGGTGTCCACCACCAGAAATAAAGACACACAGATGTCTCTTACCGACTTTGTTGGACCATTATATTATAAATGGTCAAAGTATGCTCATGGTTATCCTCTGATCCCGATCCACCAGAGCGGTTGTGAGAAATCAGCGATCAGCTGTCATGTGATCGTTGAGTTCTCACACTTAGAGCCGGCAGGGGGACGGCAGCATCGGACCAACTACATCCACCTAGGTGAGTATAATTGGGGAAAAGTCAATCCCACACTTCTCTTTTAAGGCTAATTCCACTTTTTGCAAATATAATATTAATAATAATAATAATAATAAATGCACTCATATTGATTGATTTATTATTGTTTTGCTTTGGAGCCTGCAAAGCATTGCACCCATGATCAGCAAATTGTGGATACAACACTCAGGCTCCTGCAGACTGTTTTTCCAACCCAGGTATGGACCTTCAGTTAATGAATGCAAAAGAAAAGCCCACATTTATTTCTAATACCAGCATTAGTTAGCTTATATAAGAGAAGTGCAGATTCTTGGAGTGTTGGCTCTGAGGAAGAGGCTGAGTCCTCGAAACGCATCTGAAATTTGGTCATCCAGGGTTCTATCGTTGTGGACTCAACACTACTGTTCACTGTGATGTGCCTGTGTTTTATAAGTCCATTGTGACTATAATACCTACTTTTTTATTCTTTCAATAAATATTTTTTACGATAATGCACTAGGCCGGTGTGACCTCTTTTTTTTTTTTCTTTTGCATTCAGTGACTTTGGACTACCCCAGTCCGTTGAGGGCAGCAAGGAGTGCATATTCCAGAACATTTTCATTGCCATCCTAGCCACTGCTGAGTCCATCCCCAGCGCAGCGCAGTATTTACTGTGTATGGACCTTCAGTTACAGGGCTGGAGGAAGCATCATGGGAACTATAGATGTAGTGATGTGCACCTGTACATCATTAAGATCTACGAATCCTACTGCTGCGGTGGCAGGTGGGACTTGTAGTATTTTCATTCACTGATCCTGGGACTGAATGACACTGCTTTGTGGGATGATATGGGTGTATTACCAAACATCAGGGGTATCAAACTGGCGATCCTCCAGCTGTTGTCCCATGAGGCATTGCAAGGCTGACGGTTACAAGCATTACTCCAAAAGGTAGAGGCATAATGGGACTTGTAGTTTGGCAACAGCTGGAGGGCTGCCAGTTTGACAACCCTGCCAAACATGGTCAGAAAGTTGGACTTGGCCTTTAAAGTGACTTTCCAATTAAACCACCCAAAAAAGCAGCAGACAGAAATGAGGGTCTTTGTTGATGGGTTTCGATGGGCAAATGCAGCTTGCTCTCGACATCAATTTGAAGAGATTCTTAGATCATTTCAAATTTTTTGAAAGTGCAATTTACCTGCATTTGACCTGGTAGAGCCGCTTTTGCATCCCCATAGACCTGTATGCAGAGAAAAGCAATTCTGAAGCAAGCAAAGGCCTGTTGTCATTGATTCTAATAAATAGGCATCTAGAGGGGCCCTGCTCTACTCCTATTGCTTCTATTAGTGCTGTGGCTTGTCCAGGCATTCCTCCTCCCATGCATTTCTGCTGGCCAGTGAGGAATCATTCATAGTAATGGTCCAGCAGGTATGTGTAGGGCAGGAGGAAGAAAACTAACTCCAACGCTACCAGCTTTGTTCAATCAGAATTGCCTCCTAATCACTGACTCTAGGTGCCTGCACTTCTTGCCTCTCAACAACCTGCTTTTCTATGAATTAAAAGGTCAGCATCACTTTAGCAAAGCCACCGGATGAGCATAAGATGTAAGACTCTAGCAATATCTAAAAGACATCAATAGCGGCCTTTGTGTTTTTATTATGACAAGTTAACTTTAAAGTGTAAGTGTACTTTTGCTAAGAAAAAGACAATAAACTCTGGGTAATATATGTATATTGGAAGGATTTGAACAAACTTTGCAGCAGAGCCTGACCTTTTTCTGTTCTGAAGAAAAAGCTGCTTGTTCCACTATGTCCTTTCAAGACTGATTCCGGAATGGGAGGGTCTGATTCATAATAGCCACTCAATGCACTTTATATGTGCTGAAGTTTCAGTGTCTGCATCTCTTTGGATGTATTCGACCCTTGAATAATTTCTTACCAAAAATTAAACACCTATTGCAGAGGATGCCTAAAAAGTGATTTAGCGCAGACTTCTGAGAAAATAAATGAGCCTGTTAGAAATTTACATTCTGCCACCCCTTCCTTCATTATATCAAATAAACACAGTAACTTCTGAATGCTGCCAAGAGCTTGATACCGCAATTCGGAAAGCAGAGTTGGTGTCCTACTGTTGCAGAGTGGAAACGGGAAGTAGATAGGATCTATGAAGCAGAAAGTTGGATCTATATCGTTAGAAACGACCTTGAGAAATTTCATGACATTTGGTCTGGATGGTTATACTATATGGAATTGGCGAGCCCGACAGACCTTCTTTCTGGTGAGGGTTCCCTAAAATCCCTAAACCTCCCTCTTGGGTTTGGTGCTTAGGCTTAGCCACTTTCCCCCGTTGGTTATAATTCTGCAATATTGGGCTTGGCGGTTTTGCCAATGGGGTATCCCATGCAGTGTTTTCTTCAGAGCCTTGACTACTGGTTTTAAACCCTACTCCGTTATACCCCATGCATCGGACCCTCAGACCTTTGCTATTGTTCTCATTCAAGATGGCCCTCTGAGGCCTTTGATATTTTTCGTTCCTTTTCTTACTCTTTTTGCTTTCCTGTTTCCTTGCATACGTGTGCTGAGATTTCATGTATGTGCCCTACGTACTTTCTGTTGCTAATTACGCTGCCTTAAAGTTTGTATGTTGTATGGTGTGAGGGGCACACTCATCCTGTCGTCTTGGGACTTGCTGGCCACGTGCAGAGACGTAGCTGGGGCCCTTGGTGCTGAGTATTGAGCCGGCTCTCGCTGCCCTGACAGTGGGCGGGGGGTGCGTGGCATGACATTTGTAATGTACTATATGCTTGGTCTGTGTTTGTTTTTGCATCAACGTATGCAGGGCCTATTATGGGTCCTGCTTGTCTAGTTTGCTTCTGTAATTAACGTACTAGATGTTGCTTTACCTTCTGATTTGAAAATCTTTAATAAAGAAAGATTACACAAAAAGAAAAGAAAAAGAAAATTACATTTCTGGGGGCCTTCTGTACACCAATGGTGTACAATACCTTCAGGTTGCCATATTACATTTTATATTTTGACAATTTTAGAAAATTAAAGTTGCGTCAGATTTAAATGGAAAGGTAATATTTATTAACAATAAATTACAAATTGGCTTGGGTAGAATTTGCAAATCTATAATTGGAATTCCTTTCCAAGCTGGTTCTTGAAATGTTGATTGGGAAGTATAAAATATGACAAGAATTTAGAAGCTGGGTTTGTTAACATTTAAACAGCGAATTTCTGATAACTGAAATGTAACATACTTGCCAGCTTATATGCGGAGGAAATGGAACACTTTTGTTTGTCTTATGGAATTTGATTTTAAAAGTATTGAGAGTCTCAGTAAGAGTTAATGGAAAATCAATATTTTCCTATTTAAAGACAATGTACTCATAAATATTCTGTTTTTCTCTTGAGGTAGTAGTGGCTGTTGATGAGAATAGATTACAGGCCTCTAAAGAACAGTATTAGTTGATCTACATCTGTCTTAAAGTGTATGTAAAGGTTTAGCAATACATTTTTCCTGGTCCAAATTCCTGGTTCCAAATTTTATGGTCTGTTAAATAGTACCATTGAAAGTGTTTTATTATATCTGTTCCAAAACGAAAGCATAGATGTTCATCCAGCTAGAAACCTTGTACTGAAAACTTCCTGTACTCTCTGGACTGTTATTAGTTAGCATTGTTCCCCGCTATCTTCCTGCTCTACAAATTGTCTCCCCCTGTAGTGGAGAAGAGATGGAGGTGTTATGTAGTCCTAACACACAGGGACAGGATGAATGTGTTCGGACTACTTACAAGGATTCCTAAAACACAGCTCAATACAGTTGTCACCCTTGGACAGGAAGTGAGTTATTGGCAGGAATACCAAGTTAAAATAAAAGAAAAACAGTGTTGAGAAAGAAGAAAATAATGTAGTCACCACATCGAAGGACCTGTAAACAGCAATATAATTACAACATTATACAGTGCTCAGCTTAAAGGAGTACAACCCCAACAGATTTGTCAGAAAACCTTTACTTTCCTTTCAGAATCAACATTTTCTATGGGACACTATACTGCAAAATACTCCCACAAATGTGGGCCATTGATTGCAAATAAGATTTGTTAATGTGCACACACGAGAAAGTATTTTTCCTAACAAATTTATTCAAGACCATGTTGCGAAAATGAATACACCCCAATGAAAGTCTTAGGAGCAAAGATAAATTTTAGACAACAAAATCCTAATGAACAAGAATTCAACTACAGGCGAGTCTAATTATTCATCAAACAGGTGTCCAGCAGACAGCTGATTATTAAAGGGCCTTACTTAACAAAGAAAATCCCTTTCCATTTCATGCTGTCAGCAATGGCAGCACATGGAAGAGAAATGCCACAAGGCCTGAGAAAGAAAATAATTTCTTTACACAAGAAAAGTGAAGGCTACAAGAAAATCAGCAAAGCTTTACTTATCAGCCAGAACACTGTAGCAAAAGTGATAAAAACATTTAACAAAGATAGAACTGCAACCATCTCACAGAGACGTCCAGGCAGTCCACAAAAGTTAACACCTCGACAGGAGCGTCTAATGATGAGAAGGGTTGAAGAAAATCGCCATGCAAGTTCACTGCAGTTAGCTAAAGAAGTAGAAAGCCAAACTGGGGTGAATATTTCCTGCGACACAATACGGCGTACACTGAAGAGGAATGGCATGCATGGGTGTCATCCATGAAGGAAGCCTCTCTTAAACCCATGCACAAAAAAGCCCGCCTAGAATTTGCCAGGGCCCATGCTGAAAAAGAAGACTACTGGGATTCTGGAGTGATGAGACCAAGATAAATGTTTTTGAAACTAATGGCTTCAAAACTGTATGGTGTCGCAAAGGTGAGTAGAAAGAAAAATGTATGGTGCCTACAATGAAACGTTCTGGTGGCAGTGTCCTTCTGTGGGTCTGCATGAGTGCTGCTGGGGTCGGGGAGCTGCATTTCATTGATGGTATCATGAATTCACAGATGCACTGCTCTATATTGAAAGGGAAGATGCTACCATCACTCTGTGCCCTTGGTTGTCATGCACTTTTCCAATATGACTATGATCCAAAACACACATCTAAGGCCACTGTTGCATTTCTGAAGAAGAACAGGTTGATTCAGTGACCAAGTATGTCTCCTGATCTGAACCCAATCGAACACCTATGGGGAATTCTGAAGAGACAAGTTGAGCATCACTTTCCATCCAGCATCCAGGCTCTAAAAGAAGTTGTTCTTGAAGAATGGAAAAAGATTGATGTTGCAATATGTCGTCAACTTGTTCATTCCATGCCTAGAAGACTTGGTGCTGTCCTTACAAATCATGGAGGTCATACAAAATACTAGATGGAGTAGTTTTTGTTGTGGGGTGTATTCATTTTTGCATCAACTAATTTGAGTAAAACGGAAGATTTTGTAATCTAAGTTATATTAGTAACCTTAATTTAATGTAAGGAGATAAATAAATGTTCTATAAAACTAAATTTTGTCAAAATTTTGGAAATTGTTCTTGTGTTCATTGAGATATTGATGAAAATCTTACTTTTCAGAAGGAATTACTCATTTATGCTGAGCACTGTATGTTTTGTTTTGCATTGCTCTTTCCCTAAATACAGTTTACCAGAACAGACTTTCTTTGGTGTTTTGCATTCTGTTAACATTAGAAATTTATAAGGGCTCAGAGTTTAGCAGCAGGGGCAATAAGGTCAAGAGGGCATTTATACTCTGGGCAACTGTAGTTTTTATTGATATGGTAGGGTGAGAGGACTACTTTGAACTAAAAGTACATAAAATGGTTATGATATGGTTAGACATATTCGTGTTGTGCTTCAGGTTATCAGGTAACTATATGATACTGTTTGCAGACTTTGTCCTTCTGTTTGGCAATGATGTGTTCTGTTTCAGGGGCCTTTTTGTAATGCAGTAGACAGCCTGCACATTTAAAGATAGACTTTGACAAAAATGCTAGTGATGTGATTTTGTAGGCTGCTGTACCCACGTAAAATATAAAAGCAGTCAGCTTAGAAGTATAGTTTATTTTCTGTCAAGTAAATTTGCTAGTTATCTTTAAGGAATATGTTACCCCAACATTTCGTATTCCTGACGTGTCTATTGTACCATGTACTTGTGTTAAAAAGTATCCTGTTCTCTTTGTATTGCTTCCTTTGTGTGAAAAACCTGGTGATACTGCCAGCCTCCCTGCTTTCCTATTTCAAACTGAGCACACTGGGCAGGAGAGCACATCAATCTCAGCGTGGTCTGTTTTCTGACTGTGCTGGAAGTACAGCCTGCCTGTTCTCCAGTAGTCAGACTTGCGCTGATACATTCCCCTGTGCAGCCATTCACTGGGAAGATCAATGTACAGCTTTTCTTCACCTCCACCTCTCCAAGCCCCTTACGCAGCTGAGAATGACGGTTATGTGATCACTTATAAAAACATACACACATACATACATACATGTTTTAAACTGAATGGGCTGGGATTCACATATTCTTATATACTTTACAACTGCACTCACACTCGAGTGTCTCATCATTTTGCAGGCTTTTTTTTTACTGTTTGCACTGGCATTTTTGTGGGAAACTAAGGCTTGAGCTTTTTTCTTTTTCTTTTATTTTTAGTCAATGGAAGACTAGATACTATGGGAAACAAATGTGTGATACATGTGTTTTTTTCAAGGGCTTTCTTTGAAGTCTGTTGGGGTCAAAAGAAGCTTGAAGCTCTCACCTTTTAGGCTAGGTTCACATATGTGCTTGTGGTGCCGCTCCGGATCCGCACAAAAATCCATGCAGCCGCACCACCCACACAGAAGAATGCGGACCCGCGGGCGGGTGCCATTCATTTTAATGGCACGCCGCCCGCACTGGAAATCGCAATCGTACTGGGAACCAAGGTTCCTGTGCAGGCTGCGTTTTCAGAAGAAGTGCAGGGACTTCTTGCCTGCGTGTCCCGGGGCATGGGAGTCCATTCAAATGAAAAACGCGGCCCGCAGGAACTCAGATATGTGAACCAGAGGGAAGAGCTAAAAGCTTCAAGCAATATTACGTTCAGGTATGAACAGTCACAACTGAAAACTGTGCAATTTTGGGTGATGAACAATTGAAGCTCAGGCTTGAACGTGGCCTAATGTGTCATATTTGTTAAACGCTCTAATATCCCTAGATATGGGTTTCGTTGTGTTTATGTTCATGTACCCAAGCATGCCAAATGCTAAAGAAATAGTAAATAAGTAAATAATGAACATAAAGGTGCACTTGGATGTAAGCCGTGGTTCACACTGATGCATTGTGGAATTTGCACCAGTGTCTATGCGATTTCTGCACTGCATCATAATTGCACCCCGTTCATGCGAACTGCTGTGGGTGTGTATTTTAACAACACCCCAAGATCGGCTCGCAAAACGCAGTGTGATGTACAGAATCAGATCACCTGGGTGTGAACATTTATGCTATCCAATTCATGTGCGGACAAAAAAAAGGGTCCTGCACTATTTTGGTGCGGATGCGTTGCAATTTGAGCCATACAAAATGTATGGTTCAAATTGCACTACACAGAAATCGTATGTGATTTGCACAGGAATGTGGTGCAGTTCCTGTATTAATCACATGCGATGTGCATCATAGCATCAGTGTGAACCTGGGTTCAAAGTTTAATGCACACTAGCATTCTTTTTAAGCTCAAAAAACGCTGGTAATAGCATTTTTTTGTTGCGTTCATAAGCGTTTAGGAGCCTTAGCGTTTTATTAGCTTTTTTACAGTACATGTGGAAGAACAAGAAAAGAGCTAGAAAAAGCTGTTTTAGAGTGTTTTAGTAGCATTTAGTAGAGTTTAAGAGCGTTTAGCATTTTTTTTCTGCTGGAAAAATGCTCCAAAAAACTCTACGAGCACAATCTTTTTTTCCGCTCCTAGACACTGAAGCTCAAAAAACCGCTAATAGCCTAAAGTACTGTAGTGTGCTTGGACATATAGGATAACACTATTTAGTTTCTAGGAGCAGAAAAAATGATGCTGATAATAGCTTCTAGGAGCTTAACAAATGCTAGTGTGCATGGAGCCTAAGGCTCCATGCACACTAGTGTTTTTTTTTTTCCGTTAAAAAAATACTGGGAAAAATGCTGGATAAAAACCGCTGGTAATAGTGTTTTTTTTATTAGTGTTTTAGTAGCGTTCAGAAGCATTTAGCTTTTTTTTCTGCTGGAAAAAGGCTCCAAAAACACTACAAAAACAATTTTTTCTTTGCTCCTAATTGCTGAAATTGAAAAATGCTAATAGCCTAAAGTAGTGTGCATGGACACACAGGATAACACTAGCTTCCAGGAGCAGAAAAAAACCTGCATATAATAGCTTCTAGGAGCTTAAAAAAACACTAGTGTGCATGAAGCCTAATGGCAGGAATACACGGTAAGAAAATTGTCCGATCGGCATTCGTTCGTTGGTCGAAATCGTAGCCCACATTAACCAATCGAAAAAAATCATTCGTCGAGCAATACGTAGTGTTGACATCTTCCGTAGAAGTGGAAGTGATGTAGTGTGCGTGTGACCTTCTAGACACGCCCTGCCGCCCAGAACGAGCGTTATCCTTTGTGACCGGCATTAGAACGTATTATTAATAGATACTTTGCGGGCTCCGAAGTGGAAGCATCTTTGTACGCCCATTGTAGGCCAATCTACTTTTAACAATTGGATTTTTTTTTCGTGTTTACGACGATTCCTTGGACATAAACACCTGGGTCATTTTCTGTTTCTGCTCATGCGTGATAGCGTTTGATAGATTTTTTTCGGACGACTGTCATACCACCGCATAGAAAATCGGTCGGTCGCATGCCAAACGGCAACATTTTTCACTGTTGTTCAACCGGATTTTTTCGTTCACAATATCGTCATCGGTTATAACATCCTGCTCATCAATGAAGAGAAAATCAGTCGATCATTTGATCAACGAAAGTTTTTATATGATTTTCTTACCATGTATTCCTGCCATAAGTCTTGACCTCCGTTCAGGGCTATCAGAGCACCTCACTTTATATCTGTGATGGACAGAGGTCAGTGCTGGGAATGTTGCATGTCAATTCAGGTCCACATATTTTTGTCTCTTAATGTAAGGGCCTCCGCTGACCTGCACTGTGCCCTTCGGTAACCTCTGCTCATCAGAGAACTGAATAGAGATGCACTGTCAGCACAGCTTAGCCATTATAGAAACCTTGGATGACCTTCATGACTGTGTAAGGACATACCAATGGCAGCAGTAACTAGGCATATAAAGAATAAAAGATTGAGCTTGGTCCCACTGTGTGCTATTGGCTTCTCTCTGTGTCATTTAGTTACTCTGTTCAGTTGGCATCTGGAGATGTTGTTGGGAGTTGCCAGGCAATGCCATGCCACTGTGTCACCCACCACGCAAAAGTTCGCAGCATCATCAGGTGATGATGACGCAGGCCAACCGATCAACCAGCCTAGCCCCAGCACATGACTGCTCCCACATACTGGAAGCAAGCTTGTTGTCCTAAATGCTACGCCATGATGAAATAGGTACCCCTAGGAGACCGGATCCTACATGCCCTAAATAAATAAGTGTGGAGACTATCCTCATAAGGCTTGTTTAGGACCCGAAAAGAGTTAACTTCTTGGTGGATAGGCATGAACCCATGGAGCAGGTCAGAAGATACCAGCAAGGTCAAGGTAAAAAGAACAATCCATTGTCAACAGCATAGTGACTGAGCAGTGGGCCTTGATGGACCCTTTATAGCAGTAGTGACTATTAGATTGTAAGCTCCAAGGAGCAGTACCCTCATAACCCTCTTGTATTGAACTGTATTGTTGCTGTATTGTCTCCCTTTATATTGTAAAGTGCTGAGCAAACTGTTGGCGCTATCTGAATCCTGTATAATAATAATAATGTACTGGAAAATTATAGAGGGCCACAAGTGTGGCCCCTGACACTTCCAGGGGTCACTTTTTTGCACCTCAAGACCCAAATATATTGTTCATGCAGTGTAACGCAGTGCGCACCAAAGTTGTTGGAGTAGAATAACCCCCTCAGCATTTGTGTCCAGTGCTGAAATAATCACCCCCAACATTGGTGTCAGTACTATTAACATAAACACACATTGGTAGTCAGCGGCAGTGAAAGTTAACCTCACCCATCCTATATTGATGGTCAGTGGCAGTGAAAGTTAACCCCCCTCCCACCCCAAACACATTGGTGGTCATGGCAGTAAATGTTAACATCAAACCCCTCCCCATGCATTGGGGGTCATGGCAAGTTACCCTCCCATCCCTCCTATGTTGGTGGTCATGGAAGTAAAAGTGGTGGATTTGCTAGGCGAGTGAGTATGTCATTTCACCCCATCCCAGCATGCCTGGTAAGAAGGAGTTAAGCAGGCCATAGACGGGGAGAAAACCGTCTGTTTTTAAAAAAAAAAAACGAAAAATCGTTTGACATTTAAAAGTATTGCGGTTGCAACATTGTATCTATTTGTATCCGAATAGAAACATCTGTATCCAAAATGGATACAAATAGATACAAATCTTCTTTTTCTTCTTTTCTTGCAGGTCACGGCTCATGCGCAGTTTTTTATTGGTAAAAAGATTTGCAGTGAAAATCGGCCGATGGACAAAATCGGCCGTCTTTTTTCTAACATGACCGATTAAAAAAAAATGTGTCAAAATCACGAAAAACGGCCGACCAATTCACCCATTAACGATCCGAAAATCGGCCGATTATTCTTTCGGTGAATTTTCAGCTGATTTTCGACCCATCTATGGCCTGCTTTAATATAATGAATCCCAGGGGGGTAAAGTTCCTCTTTAAGGCCTTCAAAGACGTGACAGTCATTCAGTCTAGCCTTTTCTTTTTTTTTTTTTTACAAGATCACATGATGTCATATCAGGTTACCTATCCCAAATGCTAGCATTAGGAAGTGCTAAATGTTGGTATTTGGAAGCATAGTGTGGCATGTACTTGAGGCTAATCTGATATTGCATGAATGTCCATCTGCCCTCTTGTCTATGGGCTAGCTGTACTTCTCTCCCCAGGAATCTTACACACTGTATCATTGCTTTGAACAAGGAGAACAAGATGTGAGTTCAGAAACTGAAGTCTGTTGAAGAGCTTTGCAAAGAGTGTAAACCTAGCTCCAAAAAGTGCACCAAGCTTCTCCACCAATGATGATCATGTTTAGTAATATATGAAGACAGTTCATTTTTTCATCTAGACAACCCCTTTAAAAACTTAGTTTCCACTGCTGAGTAGATTCATAGAATTCTTTTGAAGTGAATTCTCATTTTTATTGATTCGATACCTAAGGATGTTTAAGTGGCCTAAGAGGGAACATAAAAGAGTATTGTTGAATTTATAATACACTGCTTTTATATAATTTAGTGAAGCTCAAGAAATGCAGTGCTGGTAGAATATAATGTATTGATCTACATAGTAGTCATTTCTTATATCTGGAGTTAAATCACCAAGATCTTTAAGCAATAATTCCCATACGTTTTACTTTTTGTATATAGGACTAATCATTGTCATCCCTTGCAAGTGCATAGGATATTGTGAAAAGAGACTGGCTTAAAAAAATCCATTCAAGTAAGTATTGGGGTAGATTTACACGTTCTTCTAAATCTACCTGTGCTCTGAGCACGATCCATGTTTGGATCGTGCTTCAGAGGTTACTGAGAGGCGCTGAGAAAACGATGTGATTCCACCTCACTGCCTGTGTTAATCCCATTTTCGCAGACAAATGCGCCACAACTGCGTACATTGCATTCAATTGCGATGATTCCCTCCTTGCCTGAATGTATTGCGTTTGGTGGGCTTGCCACCTGCCAATCACTAGATGTTGGGTGACTTTGCCGCATATGCACAGTGAAGCTTCGTGGCTACGGCATGTAAACATCCATCCACTGTCTATTGCGGCATAAGAGGGGGGCAGTTGGCCAGCAACAAAAATGCGACCAACCATGCATTTTTATTGCCCTCCAACTGCACGCCTCATTGAAGTACACTCTGCCAAACACCTACAAATTCACTTCTCATTCTAAACAACTGGAAGTAAGGATGTTTAGTAAAGTACAAAAACACAGTTGAAGCGGAGTTCCACCCAAAAGGGGAAGTTCCGCTTTAATGCTTTGTCCCCCACTCCCCATTAAGGATTGGCACCTTGGGGGAGCGGGTACCTGAATTTGACAGGTATCCGCTCCCACTTCCGCTGCGATCGCCTAAGCGGACGTTGACCTCCCTCCCTGTAGTCTTCTGGGACACGTGACAGGTCCCAGAAGACTACGGGGCCATTCACAAAGCACAGTGCTTCTTGCGCATGTGCAGTGGGCACCCAGCTGTGAAGCCGCAAGCTGTCACAGCCGGGTGCCCACACTAAAGATGCCAGTGCCTAGGAGAGAAGACGGCTGGTGAAACCAGCGGTGGTGAGGACACCGCTAGACCAAAGGTCAGGTAAGTGACTGTATTTTAAAAGTCAGCAGCTACAGTTTTTGTAGCTGCTGACTTTTATTTTTTTCTTTTTTCAGCTGGAACTCTACTTTAAAGTGCTGCTAAACCCAGGACCCTGGGTCTCCCACAGTGCACGGAACATAAAAATGCAATTATTTAAGTAAATATAAACAGCTAAATACCTCTTCTCATCAGCAGCTAGAGCATTCTTGTGACTTCTATTAATGTCCAGAAGAGCACTGGTTAAAGCTTGTGGGAGGAGTTTTCTTTCTGCTCTAGGAGGATGCAGAACTCCTGACCTCTGTCTGGACAGTGCTGATTGGCCCTATGCTGATCACATGCACTCTCCCAAGACATAAAAATCACTCTAGCAATACACACCAAACTGAGAATGTGCAGAGTGACTCCACACAATATGTCTTATCAAGAGATAAGAGAGGGGCAATGGAAGAAGGGGAAGATCAGAGAAAACAGGATCAAACTGTTTTTTTACACAATGCAGAGGATTAACCCCTTAGGTTCCACAGTGAGTATATCAAGCATGCTTTACTGCATATACAGACTGATTTTACTGTTGTGGGTTTAGCATCACTTTAAGCCTGGTACTCACAGATAGTTTTAATTTCATTCAACCCAGTGGGCAGAATGAAAAAAAAACTGAGGACCTTGCTGTTCTAACTATGCGATGTTAGTGCAGTGATCTCCCCACTGAACTATTGTGTTCTGACAGGGGGACTGCCCCCCCCCCACCAGAACACACCACCGGTCAGCAATTGCAGCCATTGGCTGGAAGCTTTGATTGGATACCGAACAACTGCTGGTTTTCCAGTATGCCTGTTCGACAGAAGCCAGAAGTTAGGCTGGACTGTTTCTGTTTCTGTTGAACTGGCCAATGATGGCCAATATTCAGCCCGTGCATATCAGGCCTAAGGAACAATTTCATGAAAAATAGATTACAGGGTCATTAGGTATTGGGTGCGTATGGTTTATTTTTACAGAATAAGGATATTACTTAGCGTCACTTTAATCCTAAGGTCAAGGGGTGAGAAAATCTCCAGTTCCCTTAAAAATCTTGACAAATTGATTTGAAAAGCATACAATCCTTGCACGGTCAGTGAGTGCCTGGCTATGGAGATTATTGCAGTTTAATGACTGCCTTGCCTGTGAGATGGGATTGTTTTTTGTAGGTCTAGTTCAAAGCAAAACTAAAAGGAAAACTATAATTTTAGAATAGATGATAGGATGCTTTTAACCCCTGTCTTTTTTATTATCAGCTGTGTGCTATTGGGGAGATTACCCTTCACTTCCTGCCCCATAGCCAAAACAGGAAGTGAGAGGAAATCTCTCCACATTGAGGGAATCCCTGGTTGTCCCCAGATCTAGTGTTACCATTAGAAGATTTCCCTTTTATCTGTGTTCTGGTGACAGCCCAAAAATTTGGGATCACTCTCAGTGACAACGGTAAACAGGACACATAGAAAGAGTGAATCTCTCTAACAGACATTAGTAAAAACCTTGCAAATGCTCTAATCCCTCTATTCAAAATGTAAAATTGCCTTTATACTTTTTGGCCCCATTCAGATGGGGTGGATCTGTCAGCGTGATCCGCCTGCTCAGCGGGGGATCTCTCTGCAGATCACCGCTGAGCATGCGGATGACAAGTCTCTGTCCGCTCTGCTGCTGCAAAATGCGGCAAAACGCTAATGCAAAAAATGCTGAAAAACTCACGTTTTCACACAGCTAACGTTACCAGCATTATTAAAACGCCCAGTGTGCATGGAGCCTAATGAATGAAAATCTAAAATCTTATTTTAGAAAGTATTTGTATTTACACTGTATATGAAAAAGTTAAAAAGAAATGATACAAAGACGATAAATACTGAATTTTTCAATCTAGAAAAACAGGTTTACAACTTTACCTTATCTGTTACATTTTGCCGTAAAAGATAATATAGAACAGAAACTTGCTTGGAATCACACTTTAAACACTCATCTGTGTAGCACAGTATGTTTGCACAAAATCATTACTGTTTGTACTTTCTCCTTTGTTACAAGCATAGGTTATAATGCATACAAACACATACAAGCATAGGTTATAATGCATGTAGAGGAGGTCTTTTCCTGATGATAGTGATGCAAACACATCCAAGCATTGTAGAGGAGGTCTTTTCCTGGTGACAGACGTGCGAACACATCCAAGCATTATAAAGGAGGTCTTTTGTGATGATGGAGTTGCGAGCACATTTAAGCATTGTAGAGGAGGTCTTTTCATGATGATAGAGATGCGAGCATATCTAAGGATTGTACAGGAGGCTATTTCATGGTGATAGAGGTATGAGCACATACAAAGCAGTGTAAAGGAGGTCTTGTGCTGATGATGGAGGTGCAAACACATCCAAGCATTGTAGAGGAGATCTTGTCCTGATAATAGAGGTGCAAACACATCCAAGCATTGTAGAGGAGGACTTTCATGATGACAGAGGTGCGAGCACATCCAAACATTGTAGAGGAGGTCTTTTGCCTCCATGACATTTCACCACTCCTTCCTTTACATGTCCATTTCACAGTGAAATGGGCATGTAAAAGAAAAATAAATGGATGAAATGGGCATGTAAAGGAAAAGCAGGGGTAAAATTTTCACTCCACCTTCCTTTACTTGCCCATTTCATTTTCCCCCAATCCTTCCTCCACATGACCATTTAATTCTAATCCAGCAAAGAGATGGTCCAGTCCAGCAGAGACATCACCATATATTCAGCAAAGAGACGTCCAAACCCAGCAAAGAGACAGCCCATGACAATCCATATAGCAAAGAGACAGCCCAAACCAGAAGAGACATCCCCATATATTCAGCAAAAAGACAGCCCCATCCAGTAGAGGCATCCCTATCCAGCAAAAAGACATCCCCATCCAGCAAAGAGACATCCTCATCCAGCTAAAAACATCCCCATCCAGCAAAGAGACAGCTCAGTAAAGCAAAGAGATGTCCCAATCCAACAGAGACATCTTCATATATTCAGCAAAGAGACATGCCAATCCAGCAAAAAGACATCCCCATATAAAAAAGAGACAGCCCAATCCAGCAGAGACATCCCCATATATTCAGCAAAGAGACAGCCCAATCCTGCAAAGAAACACCCCATATAGCAAAGAGACAGCCCAATCCAGTAGAGACATCCCCATATATTCAGCAAAGAGCCCAATCCAGCAAAGAGACAATTGAATCCAATAAAGAGACTGTCACAGCACAGGCCCACATCCCTATTTAGCCCCTCAGCATCCATATAATCCTAGTCTGCAGGAACGTCAGCTCAGCCCATAGGTATAGGAATTGTGCAGCAGCAATGTAACACCAACACATTGATTGGGCAAGCCGGTCTGTGAAAGATCCCCCTTTCCTCTTCACCACCACCAACCAACTAAGTTTCGATCCCAGCTGTCAGTGATGCCAGATGCGTCCCTTTCCTATCAGACCTTCGCGGCCCTTCCCTCAGTTTGTTTGAACTGTGCTCCACCATCGGTCATGTGTCACCCACCAGCTGTAGCAGAGTAGGCACCTCAGGATTTCCAGTCCCACTAAATGTGTATGGACTGTCCCCTCTGATGGCGGCCCTGCTGATAATTGGGGTGCAAGCACACACAAGCATTGTAGAGTCAGTCTTTTCCTGATAATAGAGGTGTTAGCACGTACAGGCATTGTAGAGTCGGTCTTTTCCTGATAATAGAGGTGCGAGCACATACAGGCATTGTAGAGTCAGTCTTTTCCTGATAATTGGGGTGCAAGCACGTACAGGCATTGTAGAGTCAGTCTTTTCCTGATAATTGGGGAGCGAGCACGTACAGGCATTGTAGAGTCAGTCTTTTCCTGATAATAGAGGTGCGAGCACATACAGGCATTGTAGAGTCAGTCTTTTCCTGATAATAGAGGTGCGAGCACATACAGGAATTGTAGAGTCAGTCTTTTCCCGATAATAGAGGTGGGAGCACATACAGGCATTGTAGAGTCAGTCTTTTCCCGATAATAGAGGTGGGAGCACATACAAGCATTGTAGAGTCAGTCTTTTCCCGATAATAGAGGTGCGAGCACATACAAGCATTGTAGAGTCAGTCTTTTCCCGATAATAGAGGTGCGAGCACATACAGGCATTGTAGAGTCAGTCTTTTCCCGATAATAGAGGTGCGAGCACATACAGGCATTGTAGAGTCAGTCTTTTCCCGATAATAGAGGTGCGAGCACATACAGGCATTGTAGAGTCAGTCTTTTCCCGATAATAGAGGTGCGAGCACGTACATTCATTGTAGAGTCAGTCTTTTCCCGATAATAGAGGTGCGAGCACGTACAGGCATTGTAGAGTCAGTCTTTTCCCGATAATAGAGGTGCGAGCACGTACATTCATTGTAGAGTCAGTCTTTTCCCGATAATAGAGGTGCGAGCACGTACATTCATTGTAGAGTCAGTCTTTTCCCGATAATAGAGGTGCGAGCACGTACAGGCATTGTAGAGTCAGTCTTTTCCCGATAATAGAGGTGCGAGCACGTACAGGCATTGTAGAGTCAGTCTTTTCCCGATAATAGAGGTGCGAGCACGTACAGGCATTGTAGAGTCAGTCTTTTCCCGATAATAGAGGTGCGAGCACGTACAGGCATTGTAGAGTCAGTCTTTTCCCGATAATAGAGGTGCGAGCACGTACAGGCATTGTAGAGTCAGTCTTTTCCCGATAATAGAGGTGCGAGCACGTACATTCATTGTAGAGTCAGTCTTTTCCCGATAATAGAGGTGCGAGCACGTACATTCATTGTAGAGTCAGTCTTTTCCCGATAATAGAGGTGCGAGCACGTACAGGCATTGTAGAGTCAGTCTTTTCCCGATAATAGAGGTGCGAGCACGTACAGGCATTGTAGAGTCAGTCTTTTCCCGATAATAGAGGTGCGAGCACGTACAGGCATTGTCGAGTCAGTCTTTTCCCGATAATAGAGGTGCGAGCACGTACAGGCATTGTAGAGTCAGTCTTTTCTCGATAATAGAGGTGCGAGCACGTACAGGCATTGTAGAGTCAGTCTTTTCCTGATAATAGAGGTGCGAGCACGTACAGGCATTGTCGAGTCAGTCTTTTCCCGATAATAGAGGTGCGAGCACGTACAGGCATTGTAGAGTCAGTCTTTTCCCGATAATAGAGGTGCGAGCACGTACAGGCATTGTAGAGTCAGTCTTTTCCCGATAATAGAGGTGCGAGCACGTACAGGCATTGTCGAGTCAGTCTTTTCCCGATAATAGAGGTGCGAGCACGTACAGGCATTGTAGAGTCAGTCTTTTCCCGATAATAGAGGTGCGAGCACATACAGCCATTGTAGAGTCAGTCTTTTCCCAATAATAGAGGTGCAAGCACATACAGCCATTGTAGAGGAGGTCTCTTCCTGCCTATATGACTGTGCCATGACACAAAATAAAGAAAAACATGCTCACAAAATACGCGCTGGAATTGTTCTATTCATTCAGTGAAGGAAAATATTACTTGTTTTTACAGCCTCTGCTGGACAATGCACTGTTTAGTTCCAAGTAAACACATGTTCTGGTATTGTGCTGCATTTTTAGAACACCATAGATAAAACTGTCGTGTCTGGTACACTACAAGTTAGAATTCTGGGAGCTTTTCCTGGAATCATAAGGCCTCTTTCCTCTGTTTTATCTATGCATGCCAGGACTGCTACCTTTTTTCCACAATGTGTGCATAGTTACATAGTTAGTCTGGCTGAAAAAAGACAAACGTCCATCCAATTCAACCATAAAAATTAAAAGAAAAAAAAAAGAATTATAATCCTATACCCACAGTTGATCCAGAGGAAGGCAACCACCCTCCCCCCCCCCCCCCCAGCAAATCATGATCCAATTTGCTCCTGCAGGGGAAAAAAATCCTTCCTGATCTCCCAAGAGGCAACCGGATATTCCCTAGATCAACTTCACCTATAAATGTTAGTAACCAGTTATATTCTGTGTGTCTAGGAAAGAATCCAGGCCTTTTTTAAAGCAATCCACTGAGCTGGCCAGAACCAACTCTTGAGGGAGTCTATTCCACATTTTCACAGCTCTCACTATGTGTAGCAAAGCCATTTTTTTTGTCTCACTAGAAGAAGCTTCCATATTTTACCTTACTCATACAGTTGGACTTGTTCTTTCCTCCCCGTCAGTGTGCAGCTCTTAAATTGGAATTATGGTTTGGGGCCCACAGGTGTATCTAGCAAAATGCCCTTCTGCAGCAATGAGGAATCTGCCCTCTCCCTCATCACCACTGCTGAAATCTTCTCCTGGTCCTCTTCCAGGTTTGGAGTCTTCTCTCTTTTTTATTGGCTGGGTTAGGATAACATAACTCTTGGGCATATTTGCGGGAATTAGCACCCATTCACAGAACAGAACTCGTAAGAGGTGAGGTAGTCATCTTGTGCACACTCAGTACTTGCTGGTGAATAAGCAGACCTTGTATGGAGTGCAAGGTCCGCTTTAAGATAAGGCTGGCCATCCACTAATGGTTTTTTTTGTTCCTCCATCCATGCTAACAGTGCAGATGAATGAATCTCCCTCTGGGACTATTGTATTCTGACAACCAGTGCCGGTGGTTAGTGGTGGTCATCCAAGAATTGTCCACCCAGCTATTTTGATTTTCAGATTGAATGATGTAGGGTGGTATGGTGCTCACAGGCCACCCATTGTTCCAATTTTGTCTGGTTCATCAGATACTGGAAATGCGATCATTGTATAGCCAGCTTTAGTCCCTTGGTGCCATATTAGTAGATTGACCCAGAATTGGAATATTACCTGTACTACCGATTTCTGTTTCCTTTTCTTTTAGGAATAGCAGAAAATATTGAGTATGAGTTGATCAGTACTATTGAATACTATATAGTTATTGAATATCTTGCATTTCTTTATCTGTTGTCACCACAAGTCCTCCCTTGTTTGAACTTTACCTTACTTGTTGTTGATGCATATTCAGGTATGTTTTATATTGTTCAGACATGAACTGTGACCTAACTGTAATCTGCATAGCTAGTCACGCAATCCAACACATAGGGCACACTAGTCTAAAACCTTTAGGCCTTGTTGACAAGGGCATTTCTAAGTGTGCTTCTGTGTGAAGGGCTGTGTTTGCCTGCAAAAGTGTTACATGCATCTACATTCATGCCTATTGGGCTGCAGCAGCTGCATGGACACAGCCACTGTTCCCAGTTTGACAGATGTGCAGGTGTGGGTGCATATCACCGAATCCACGCTGTTGGCCTTCAGAGACCCTCACTTGTACAGCTGACAATGTGGAACCAAGGGCTGTGTCCATGGAGCAACTGCAGTCCAGTAGACATGGATGGGACTGCCTGCACTCAGATGCATAGAACACCTATGCATCCTATGCAGGCAAACATGGCTCTTTGCACAAATATATGCTGTGATACACCCGTGTGAACTAAGCCACGCTGGCATAAAAAATAAAAGGAATTAAAATAAACTGGCATAATGATCTGTCTAGGGAAAGCTCTTCAAGACTCAGATAAATGCAAAACAGATACATCCCATATATCTGATTCATTGTAAAAGAAAAATTATTTTGAAGAAGAGGTGGAGGCACAAGGGAATCCTTAGCAATGCTTTGTCAAAGGCTGAACTTTGCAGCAAGGTCATGTAAAATATGGGGCACACTGCCAAGGTAGAGTGCCAGCCAAGTAATGGAGCTTGGGTTGTGAGGTTGTAAAGCTCCTGTACGAGAACTGTGGTGATCTACAAAGTCAATGTGTTTACATAAATGAAAACTTTTTTTCGGGTATATTCAATACAGTGTGTGTAATTCACCTACATACATATACAGTTAACCTCAAAAGTTTGCATACCCTTGGAGAATTGGTAATAGAATGTACTGTTTTTGAAGAAAACATGAATGAGCAGGCAAACACAATTCTTGGATTCATATCCAACTGTAGGTTATAACAGAATGTCACAATCATGTAAACAAATTAGTGGACCCCTGGCCAAAAATATGCATACCCTTAGTTCTTAATACTGTGTACTGCCCCCTGTAGCATCATTTACACAGTGCAGTCTTTTGTAATAGTTGTCTATGAGACCCCAAATTCTTGCAATTAGTATTCATCTTGGCAAAATGTCTCCAGGTCATGCAAAGTCTTTGGTCGTCTTGCATAAATCGCACGTTTGAGATCTCTCCGGAGTGATCCGATGTTATTAAGGTCAGGAGACTGTGATGGCCACTCCAGAAATTTCACCTTTTTCTGCTGTAACCACTGGAGGGTCAACTTGGCCTTGTGCTTAGGGTCATTGTTGTGCTGGAAAATCCAGGATCGCCCCATGTGCAGCTTTTGTGCAGAAGAATGCAAATGGTTTGCCAGTATTTTTTGATAACATGCTGCATTCATCTTGCCATCAATTTTCACAGGATTCCCCGTGCCTTTAGAGCTCACACACCCCAAAACATCAGTGGGCCACCACCATGCTTCATAGTGGGGATAGTAATCTTGTTGCTATAGACCTTGTTGACCCCTCTCCAAACATAACGCTTATGGTTGTGACCATAAAGCTCTCTTTTGGTCTCGTCCCTCCAGATTACTATGTGCCAGAAGCTGTGAAGCGTGTCAAGGTGTTGTCGGGCATATTGTAACTGGGCTTTTTTGTGGCATTGGCGCAGTAAAGGCTTCTTACTGGCAACTTGACCATGCAGCTAATTTTTGTTAAAATATTGTTGTATTGTGCGCTTTGAAACAGCCACACCGTCTTTTTCCAGAGCAGTCTGTATTTTTCCAGAGCAGTCTGTATTTCTCCTGAGGTTACTTGTGGGTTTTTCTTTGTATCCCTCCCACAGAGCTATTGTGTTCTCCTGGTGGAGGGTTGCAGAGAGCAATGCTTGCCAAGAAAATCTGATATGTTGGTTGTACCCAAGCTGATCGATGGATCAATTTGGGTACAGTCAGCCTGCCCATAGATGGATCGAAACTTGGCCAGTCCCTGCTGAACACGCCGAGATTTGATCCATCGATTGCCAACTTAAATGAGAAGACATTCAGTCTTTCCTAAACCTTTCAGTTGGGACAGAATGACTCTGACGTTGTTCATAAATATTTGCAGTCAACAATGAGGCATCCTAAAGGCAAGAAATGTTTTTTTTTAATTTTAAAACATTTATTGGGGTTTTCCCAAACTTTACTGCAAAACAGCAAACACAATTTAAGGGCAGGATCATCAGCCAATATTGTAATGAAAGCTGCAGATTTAGAAATATTGAAAATTACTTTTGGAAATACTTTTTACATTTTAAAGCGCATGTGAGAATTCAGTGGGTTTACATGTAGTTGAAGGAGAAAGGTCTTGCTGCTGACACTGCATAACTGTATCTTTCTTTGACAGAAACGTATTGCTTGTTTCCAAAAAATATTTTTTATTTCATTTAACAAAAGGCTAATTCCTGCGAGTTGCACATTTTGTGCTTGAAGGTATGATTTGACATGCAGCATGTTCCAAAATGCCTGTTGGCTCTCTCCATACGCCAATAGGCAGCAGTGAGGAACCAGGACTTGGAGCAAGCATTAGCAAAGTGACAGCGAGCCTAGAGCCCTCTCCGGCCTACAGCAGCTGTCAGGCGTCCTTGTTAATTTTTATTTTATAGGCACCTCTGCTGCAGAATGTACCATGGAGGAAACATGTCACCCGGGCTAAAAACCGCTTAGAGAATAACCTAATTAATTTAGAAGAAATTGTGTAGCAGCATTGAGTAATGGCACATAATGATATGTGATGAATGTTTGTTAATCATGCTCTGTGTTCCCCTGATTATATGTAAGCACTACGCAAAGTGTTGGCTCTATATGAATACCTGTAATAGATGCATAAATGGTGGACTAAAGTATGTCAGCGATAATTTGGAGTTTGCATGTTCTCCCTGTGCCTGCGTGGATTTCCTCTGGGTACTCCAGTTTTCTCCCATACTCCAAAGACATGCTGGTAGGTAATTGGCTGCTGTCTAAATTGGCCCTAGTATGTGCATGTATGAACGTGAGTTAGGGATCTTAGAATGTAAGTTCCTCGAGGGCAGGGACTAAGGCAAATGCGCAATATACTGTTTGTAAAGCGCTACATAAATTGTCAGTACTATACATGCAATAAATAGCAAAAATGAACATGGCATTCGTTATCTGCATATAAGTGTTGTGGCATGAGATTTTACCTGCAGATGGCACTGCAAGTGAAATGAAATATACACGGTCCTAGTCTAGGTGCAAATGGGGTCATCTGGGAATAGCACAGCTAAAGCTAGAGTGAAATGGTCAGTTATCCTAGAAAACAACGCCACCTTCAAGACACTTGAACACCACCTATATACGGTATCTCTTTTTCTTGCAAGTGTATACATTTGTAGTTATAAATTTAAAGTGGTATTAAACCCAAATGCAAACATTTATTATGTTGCAGCTTAACATTGCTTAGATGTGATGGCTGCATTTATTTTCATTTTTAGGCTTTCTTTCTTCTTATTTTCCTCTGGTGATCTGGCCAGTAAGTTCTCCAAATGAACAAGCTGCCCTGTAGATGTAAAAGTTAGAAGGCTGAGACAAACCATTTAACCCTGACAGGGGGTATTTACAATGGTCAGCTGTTTATTTATTTTTTTATTTATTACAGGTACTTACATAGCGCCGTCAATTTACACAGCACTTTACATATATATTTTACATTCACATCAGTCCCTAACCCTCAAGGGGTGTACAATCTAAGGTCCCTAACTCACATTCATACATACACATACTAGGGCCAATTTAGACAGGATCCAATTAACCTACCAGCATGTCTTTGGAGTGTGGGAGGAAACCAGAGTACCCAGAGGAAACCCACAACCCACACAGGCACAGGGAGAACATGCAAACTCCAGGCAGGTGGTTCTGTGTTTTTTGGGGGTTTTTTTTCAGAATAAAAATTGCAAATTTTTTGCTTTGTATAGCTAGCTCATAATAATAATAAAATAATCCAATATGTCACCTTAAAAAAGCCCTGTAGGATTAAAGGATAACTAAACCCAAGAAAAAAAATGTAGTATATTGCAGCTTACAGTCCTTAGATGCGGCAGCCACATTAGTTTTCTTTTTTTTTTCAAGCTAAGAACATTTTCTGCAAAAACAAAGCATACTTGTTGATGTTGCCAAAAATGCCGTACCCCTATTACTTTCTGTAAGCTGCATGGAAACATATCTTCCTTCTTAGCCATCATCTGTAAACTACCAATTGCCATGGTCCCCATGTAATGGAGATGAAGAGATACAGACATGTTTGTAGTCTATATCAGGGAGCAGCCTAGGGCAGGGATGGTCAACGTGTGGCCCTCGGAGCCTTCTGATGTGGCCCTCGACCTCAAACCAGCGAAGCGCACTTATTTTATTTATTACAGGTACTTATATATAGCTCCATTAATTTACGCAGGGCTTTACATATATATATTGTACATTCACATCAGTCCCTAACCCTCAAGGGGTGTACAATCTAAGGTCCCTAACTCACATTCATACATACACATACTAGGGCCAATTTAGACAGGAGTCAATTAACCTACCAGCATGTCTTTGAAGTGTGGGAGGAAACTGGAGTACCTGGAGGAAACCTACGCAGGCACAGGGAGAACATGCAAACTCCAGTCAGGTGGTGCCGTGGTTCATATTCGAACCAACGACCCTATTGCTGCCAGGCGGAAGTGCTAACCATTTAGCCACTCTGCTGCCAAAAGGAAATACTATTTGTTGTTGATTGTGAAGTGTTAGCTGGAGTTCATTTTAGTAGTGTATTAAACTCTGCTAGTGCATCTAACACTATCCCCCCCCCCCAGACTGACAATGCTGCTGTCCAAAGGTGCCCCCTGTGCTCCTTCATCCAGAGTGGAGGCACTCTAATACAGTAGGTGTGTTACTTGCAAAATAATCAGGTGACAACAGAGGAAACAAAGCAAAAAAAGGAAAACTAATGCAGTCATTACATCTAATGACTGGTAAGCTGCAATATATAAATTTTTTTGGGGTTTGTTACTTCTTTAATACTTGCATATACAAACATGTGCATTGATATATGGTTCTATTACATTATCTATTATTTAATTTATTTATGATTTTAAAATGAAATGTGTTATTTTGGATGTAACCTGGACACGCACATTTTATTGCTACTACCTTTATTTGGCCTCACCAACAGAAAGACATTGTGAATTTTTTACGCCATGGGACTTCACATACTACAAACACAGAGGAAATTAGAAACCCCTTGAACAAAAATAAACTTGAGAGCTGGCGACCCCCTTCACCTTCCCTTTAACCTTTGTATGTTCCAGATCTACAAGCAGAGAGGTGCTAAAAATGCTGATTAGGCTCCATGAGCTGGGCAACTAATCCTGCTGCAAATTAAATGCCATTTAAATATGGCTCATGTTATAGCTTTCACTCTACTGTACCAGGGAAACTTCTGATCCTCTTTGCTGAGTTACAAGGTTTCAGATTTATTTTACAGCTTCTGTGTCCCTGAGAACTGCAACAGCTTTTTCAGCTAAAATCTAGCACACAGCAGCAATATTCTTTGTGTAAAAGAGAAGGTTTGGAACACCTGAAATGCAGGTGACCGTATTCCTGACATTGGATTGCAGGTGACCGTATTCCTGACAGTAGATTGCAGGTGACAGTATTCCTGACATTGGATTGCAGGTGACAGTATTCCTGACATTGGATTGCAGGTGACCGTATTCCTGACAGTAGATTGCAGGTGACCGTATTCCTGACATTGGATTGCAGGTGACAGTATTCCTGACATTGGATTGCAGGTGACAGTATTCCTGACATTGGATTGCAGGTGACAGTATTCCTGACATTGGATTGCAGGTGACAGTATTCCTGACATTGGATTGCAGGTGACAGTATTCCTGACATTGGATTGCAGGTGACAGTATTCCTGACATTGGATTGCAGGTGACAGTATTCCTGACAGTAGATTGCAGGTGACAGTATTCCTGACACTGGATTGCAGGTGACAGTATTCCTGACACTGGATTGCAGGTGACAGTATTCCTGACATTGGATTGCAGGTGACAGTATTCCTGACATTGGATTGCAGGTGACAGTATTCCTGACATTGGATTGCAGTGACAGTATTCCTGACATTGGATTGCAGGTGACAGTATTCCTGACATTGGATTGCAGGTGACAGTATTCCTGACATTGGATTGCAGGTGACAGTATTCCTGACATTGGATTGCAGGTGACAGTATTCCTGACATTGGATTGCAGGTGACAGTATTCCTGACATTGGATTGCAGGTGACAGTATTCCTGACAGTAGATTGCAGGTGACAGTATTCCTGACATTGCATTGCAGGTGACAGTATTCCTGACATTGGATTGCAGGTGACAGTATTCCTGACATTGGATTGCAGGTGACAGTATTCCTGACAGCGGATTGCAGGTGACAGTATTCCTGACACTGGATTGCAGGTGACAGTATTCCTGACAGCGGATTGCAGGTGATAGTATTCCTGACAGTGGATTGCAGGTGATAGTATTCCTGACATTGGATTGCAGGTGACAGTATTCCTGACATTGGATTGCAGGTGACAGTGTTCCTGACAGTGGATTGCAGGTGACAGTATTCCTGACATTGGATTGCAGGTGACAATATTCCTGACATTGGATTGCAGGTGACAGTATTCCTGACAGTGGATTGCAGGTGACAGTATTCCTGACAGTGGATTGCAGGTGACAGTATTCCTGACACTGGATTGCAGGTGACAATATTCCTGACATTGGATTGCAGGTGACAGTATTCCTGGAATTGGATACCCTTTAAAATCAGCTAAATGACTATGGCATGTGCCCATTTAAAATACGACAAATTAGGAAACCGTGAAGAACATTGTAGCGCTTGCTAGATCTTTTTTTTTTTTCCGAAAAAAAAAATGGCAAATTTTTTGCTTTGTATAACTAGATCATAATAATAATACAATATTCCAATATGTCACCTAAAAAAAGCCCTGTAGGATTAAAGTGTAACTAAACCCAAGAACAAAAATGTAATATATTGCAGCTTACAGTCCTTAGATGCTGCGGCCATATTAGTTTTCTTTTTTCTTCAAGCTAAGAGCATTTTCTGCAAAAAGAAAAAATACTCGATGTTGCCAAAAATGCCGTACCCCTGTCACTTTCTGTAAGCTGCATGGAAACATATCTTCCTTCTTAGCTATCATTTGTAAACTACCAATTGCCATGCTCCCCATGTAATGGAGATGAAGAGATACAGACATGTTTGTAGTCTATATCAGTGAGCAGCCTAGGGCAGGGGTGCTCAACCTGTGTCCCTCGGAGCCTTCTGATGTGGCCCTCGACCTCAAACCAGGGAAGCGTGCTTATTTTATTTTATTTATTACAGGTAATTATTTATAGCTCCATCAATTTACGCAGTGCTTTACAAATATATTGTATGTTCACATCAGTCCCTAACCCTCAAGGGGCATTCCATCTAAAGTCCCTAACTCACATTCATACATACACATACTAGGGCCACTTTAAATGGAATCCGATTAACCTACCAGCATGTCTTTGAAGTGTGGGAGGAAACCAGAGTACCCAGAGGAAACCCATGCAGGCACAGGGAGAACATGCAAACTCCAGGCAGGTGGTGCCGTGGTTGGAATTTGAGCCAACGTCCCTAGTACTGCCAGCGGAAGTGCTAACCATTTAGGCACTGTGCTTCCTGGCTTGGCACACTCTCAGAACGTGCACCACACCCGCAAGACGTGATAGCAGTCTATGGCAAAGTGCAGCTAACTAGCAAGAAAGACTCACGTGCACTGCACTGCGGTGCAGGTAAACCACAGCGCATCAGTGTGCAAACAGCCTTATAGGGGGCCTAGGACAGTAAAGGCTCATTACATTTGTGGTTTGAAGGGCAGTAAAACCCCATAGTTAAGACATGATCATTGCCCAGCAGTGCTGCCCACCTGTGCCACCCACCTTTGCCTATCAGTACCACCCACTTGTACCCATCAGTGTCGTCCACCTGTATCCATCAGTGCCACTCACCTGTGCCCAGCAGTGCCATCCACCTGTACCTTGCAGTGCCACCCACCTGTGCCTAGCAGTGCCACCCACCTGTGCCTAGCAGTGCCACCCACCTATGCTCATCAGTGCCACCCATCAGTGATGCCCAGCAGTGCCACTCATCAGTGCCACCCATCAGTGCAACATCATCAGTGCCAGCTCATCAGTGCCGCCTATCAGTGCCAGCTCATCAGTGCCGCCTATCAGTGCTGCCTATCCGTGCCACCTCATCAGTGGCCATCAGTGCTGCCTATCAGTGCCCATGAGTGCTGCCTATCAGTGCAGCCTCATCAACACACATCAGTGAAGGAGAAAAATTACCTGTTTGCAAAATTTTATAATAGAAACAAAGAAAAACTTTTTTTTTTCAAATTTTTGCTCTTTTTTGTTTATAGGTCAAAAAATAAAACACCCAGCGGCATTGAAATACCACCAAAAGAAAGCTCTATTTGTGCAAAAAAAAAAAAAATTTCATATGGGTGCAGTGTTGCATGACAGCGCAATTGTCATTCAAAGTGCGACATCACTGAAAGATGAAAATTGGCCTGGGCAGGAAGGGGGTATAAGTGCCTGATAGGCGAGTGGTTAATCATAGTTACTTTTTAAATTTATGTATTGCCAATTTTATCTAAATATACAATGTAAAATGCTTAGGATTTTCTTTCAGTTCTTTTGTTCCTATATGTAATAACTGCATGTCTAAAGGATCAGTTTGCCTCCAGGTCCTTTTTGGTCCTTTTAATGAGATAGGCAACTTCATTAGCTATATAATGGTGAGGCTTGGGATGTAAATGGTGGCAGGGTCATTGTTGGCTTTTGTATATGAGCTAATTTGCCTATATCTCTGTATCCATAGGCAAAGTCAGTAGCTATAAAATGGAGAGGCTTGGGAAGTTTGTGGTGAAAGGGCCATTGTTGACCCTTGCATATGATCTAACATGACTATATGTCTGGGTCTGCAGGCAACCTCATTAGCTATATTATGGGATGCTTATGAAGGTATGATGGTGGGGCCATTCTTGGCTTTTGCATATGAGCTAACTTGACTTTATCTCTAAATATGCGGACAACCGTATTAGCTATATCATGGGTGCTCAACCTGTGGCCCTCCAGGTGTTGCAGAACTACAAATCCCATGAGGCATTGCAAGGCTGACAGTTACAAGTATCACTCCCAAAGGCAGATACATGATGGGATGTGTAGTTCCACAACAGCTGGAGGGCCACAGGATGAGCACCCATTAGCTATATAATGGGGCGGCTTGTGCTATAAGTAGTGGCGGGTTCATTCTTGGTTTTTGCATATGAGCTAATTTGCCTATATCTCTTGATCTGCAGGCAACCTCATTAGCAACCCATGCATGATTCATTGTTGTTCGTTCAACCAGTAGGTCGAATGAAGAAAAAAAATTACTTGAAAATGATCCCGCTGAGGTACTTCCCCGCTGTCATAATACACTGATAAGCACGTCCAGCTATAACTGGAGGTGCTGATCTTGCAGAAAGATCAGTAGATTGACTTCTGTACAATGAGCCTGCTCATACATGGATCGAAATTCAGCCGGTCCCTAATGAACTAGCTGAATTTCGATCCATGTATGTCCGGCTTTAGCTTTATTATGGGATGCTTAGGAAGCTGTGCAGGTGGGACAATTCTTGGCTTTTGCATATGAGCTAATTTTCCTATAAAATATCTCTGGATCTGCAGGCAACCTCATTAGCTATATGATGGAGAGGCTGGGGAAGTTTGTGGTAACAGGGCCATTGTTGACTTTTGCATATGAGATAACTTGCCTGTAACTTTGGATCTGTAGGATCTGAAGGCAACCTCATTAGCAATATTATGGGATGCTAAGGAAGTTGTGGTGGTGGGGCCATTCTTGCCTTTTGTATATGAGCTAATTTGCCTATACCATATCTCTGGATCTGAAGGCAACCTCATTAGCTATATTATGGGATGCTTAGGAAGCTGTGCAGGTGGGACAATTCTTGGCTTTTGTATATGATCTAATTTTCCTATAAAATATCTCTGGATCTGCAGGCAACCTCATTTGCTATATGATGGAGAGGCTGGGGAAGTTTGTGGCGACAGGGCCATTGTTGGATTTTGCATATAAGATAACTTGCCTGTATCTTTGGATCTGAAGGCAACCTCATTAGCTATATTATGGGATGCTTAGGACGTTGTGGTGGTGGGGCCATTCTTGTCTTGTATATGAACTAATTTGCCTATACTATATCTCTGGATCTGAAGGCAACCTCATTAGCTATATTATGGGATGCTTAGGAAGTTGTGGTGGTGGGGCCATTCTTGTCTTTTGTATATGAGCTAATTTGCCTATACTATATCTCTGGATCTTAAGGCAACATCATTAGCTATATTATGGGATGCTTAGGAAGTTGTGGTAGTGGGACCATTCTTGGCTTTTGTATATGAGCTAATTTGCCTATACTATATCTCTGGATCTGAAGGCAACCTTATTAGCTATATTATAGGATGCTTAGGAAGTTGTGGTGGTGGGGCCATTCTCGTCTTTTGTATATGAACTAATTTGCCTATACTATATCTCTGGATCTGAAGGCAACCTCATTAGCTATATTATGGGATGCTTAGGAAGTTGTGGTGGTGGGGCCATTCTTGGCATTTGTATATGAGCTGAAGGCAACCTCATTAGCTATATTTTGGGATGCTTAGGAAGTTGTGGTGGTGGGGCCATTCTTGTCTTTTGTATATGAGCTAATTTGCCTATACTATATCTCTGGATCTTAAGGCAACATCATTAGCTATATTATGGGATGCTTAGGAAGTTGTGGTAGTGGGACCATTCTTGGCTTTTGTATATGAGCTAATTTGCCTATACTATATCTCTGGATCTGAAGGCAACCTTATTAGCTATATTATAGGATGCTTAGGAAGTTGTGGTGGTGGGGCCATTCTCGTCTTTTGTATATGAACTAATTTGCCTATACTATATCTCTGGATCTGAAGGCAACCTCATTAGCTATATTATGGGATGCTTAGGAAGTTGTGGTGGTGGGGCCATTCTTGGCATTTGTATATGAGCTGAAGGCAACCTCATTAGCTATATTTTGGGATGCTTAGGAGGTTGTGGTGGTGGGGCCATTCTTGTCTTTTGTATATGAGCTAATTTGCCTATACTATATCTCTGGATCTTAAGGCAACATCATTAGCTATATTATGGGATGCTTAGGAAGTTGTGGTAGTGGGACCATTCTTGGCTTTTGTATATGAGCTAATTTGCCTATACTATATCTCTGGATCTGAAGGCAACCTTATTAGCTATATTATAGGATGCTTAGGAAGTTGTGGTGGTGGGGCCATTCTCGTCTTTTGTATATGAACTAATTTGCCTATACTATATCTCTGGATCTGAAGGCAACCTCATTAGCTATATTATGGGATGCTTAGGAAGTTGTGGTGGTGGGGCCATTCTTGGCATTTGTATATGAGCTGAAGGCAACCTCATTAGCTATATTTTGGGATGCTTAGGAAGTTGTGGTGGTGGAGCCATTCTTGTCTTTTGTATATGAGCTAATTTGCCTATACTATATCTCTGGATCTTAAGGCAACATCATTAGCTATATTATGGGATGCTTAGGAAGTTGTGGTAGTGGGACCATTCTTGTCTTTTGTATATGAGCTAATTTGCCTATACTATATCTCTGGATCTTAAGGCAACATCATTAGCTATATTATGGGATACTTAGGAAGTTGTGGTAGTGGGACCATTCTTGGCTTTTGTATATGAGCTAATTTGCCTATACTATATCTCTGGATCTGAAGGCAACCTCATTAGCTATTATGGGATGCTAAGGAAGTTGTGGTAGTGGGACCAGTCTTGGCTTTTGTATATGAACTAATTTGCCTATACTATATCTCTGAATCTGAAGGCAACCTCATTAGCTATATTATGGGATGCTTAGGAAGTTGTGGTGGTGGGGCCAGTCTTGTCTTTTGTATATGAACTAATTTGCCTATACTATATCTCTGAATCTGAAAGCAACCTCATTAGCTATATTATGGGATACTTAGGAAGTTGTGGTAGTGGGGCTATTCTTGGCTTTTGTATATGAGCTAATTTGCCTATACTATATCTCTGGATCTGAAGGCAACCTCATTAGCTATTATGGGATGCTAAGGAAGTTGTGGTAGTGGGACCAGTCTTGGCTTTTGTATATGAACTAATTTGCCTATACTATATCTCTGAATCTGAAGGCAACCTCATTAGCTTGCATACAAGGGAGAGGTGCAGCGCTAATTAAATGAATAAATATATATATGCTTAGGTAAACATACAATATAAATCAATCAATAAAAGTGCTATTAAAGTGCAAAACGGTGACTAAAACGGTGACTAAATGATGAATCTAGTCCATAGCGTGCTCAGAATCCAAGAGAGTCCTTAAGAGCTCCAATCCCTGGATTCGTGGATGAGGTGATAAAAGGTAAAGGTTTTTTACCTTTTATCACCTCATCCACGAATCCAGGGATTGGAGCTCTTAAGGACTCTCTTGGATTCTGAGCACGCTATGGACTAGATTCATCATTTAGTCACCGTTTTAGTCACCGTTTTGCACTTTAATAGCACTTTTATTGATTGATTTATATTGTATGTTTACCTAAGCATATATATATTTATTCATTTAATTAGCGCTGCACCTCTCCCTTGTATGCAATTTTATTGAGTAGGTTCATATGGTACCTCTTTGGTGTTCAGCTGCTGTTTTCTTATTCATATTTAGTGATCTTATTTAGTGATTTTATTAATTGTTTTAAGCGCTCACTTATTCTGAATATTACTTTTAACCTCATTAGCTATATTATGGGATACTTAGGAAGTTGTGGTAGTGGGACCATTCTTGGCTTTTGTATATGAGCTAATTTGCCTATACTATATCTCTGGATCCGAAGGCAACCTCATTAGCTATATTATGGGATGCTTAGGAAGTTGTGGTGATGGTGCCATTCTTGGCATTTGTAATTGCCTGTATCTCAGGATCTCCTGATCATTTTGATTTGCGTTTTCTCTGAAGGTGACCCCTTGCTTATGCATTTTCTCATCAAATGCTCAGGTGTATTGCCCAGGTCCATAACAGTTTTCAGTAAGTTTAGATCATTAGGTAAGCAGGGGAATACAGTGACAACTCCTGGCTTAGCAGCGGTACTAAATCAAAGTGATGTGTCACATACTGTAAGAGGAGCTGCGTGCCCTAGTAAGTATCAGTATACAGTTCTCTGCATTAGGACTGTGCAGATGCTCAGTATAAACTCCCTGTCATGGACTGCGGAAAGCCAAGCTTCAGCCTGATGACTTTGCTGCTCGAGGAAATGTTTCCTGGCAACTGCTGCTCCACAACTGATTAAACAAAACATTCAGTAACCCACGCTTGTAAATGGTTGTAGAGAAAAACTTTAAGAAGCGTGACAACCATATATTTTGTTCTTTATCTATAAAACTTAAATGGTTTGGTTATTACAGAAGTAAGCATAGGCAGTTAAGATTCTTTTTACAGAGTAGCATTAAAAGTGTTTTGTTTGCTTAATATGGGTGCAGCATGTATAACACGGTTTTACAATAGACTAAGGCGTGATGCATGCACAGCGTGCATTTGTGCATATTTGGGCCCGAAAATGACCGGTGTACCATACAGCCTGTACAAATTGATGACAGACAAGCTGAAGCCATCCTGCCTCATCTGTTAAAGTAGACCTAACACGAGTTTATGTATTTTTTTTTTCATTAATGCCCATGTTTGTAAAAGATTTATTTTAACCACTTGCCCTCCAGAGGATTTACCCCCCTTCATGACCCAGACCATTTTTTGCGATACGGCGCTGTTACTTTAACTGACAATTGCGCGGTCATGCAATGCTGTACATAAATTTATGTGATTTTTTCTCTCCACAAATAGAGCTTTCTTTCGGTGGTATTTGATCACCTCTGTGGTTTATATTTTTTGCGCTATAAGCAAAAAAAGACCGACAATTTTGAAAAAAAAAAAATATATATATTTTTGACTTTTTGCCATAAAACATATCCAATAAAAAAATAAAAAAATCTTATTTTAACAAATTTAGGCCAAAATGTATTCTGCTACATGTCTTTGCTAAAAAAAAAATCCCAATAAATGTATATTAAGTGGTTTATGTGAAAGTTACAGCGTCTACAAATGGCGGTATATATACTGGAATTTTTTTTTTTTTATACTAGTAACGACAGTGATCAGTGACTTATAGTGGGACTGCGGCGGCATTCTGACATTGGGGCGGAACTGACTAACTGCCACTGACATCCCCAGTGACACTAATACAGTGATTAGTGCTAATAAAAAGCACTGACACTGTACTAATGACACTAGGCAGGAAGAGGTTAACATATGGGGCGATCAAAGGGTTAACAGTGTGCTGTGTGTGTTTACATTGTGTGCTGTTTTACTTGGGAGACATGCTGCTTTGTATCTCTGCTCTGCAGAGAGATACAAAGCAGAATGTCCATGCTGACAGGGGACAGACCTGTGTTGTTTACACAAAGATCTCTCCCCTCTCAGCTCAGCTGGGAATCGCCAGCCAGGACCTGGTGATTGACATCCCCAGCAGCCAATAGCAGCATGCGTGCCCCCTACCCGGAAATGCAAACCACTTATATATACACGTAGCAGTTCTTCAACTATAGGGTGGAGGGCACGTGGTTAACTATTCTCACCTCAGGTATGCATTTTACATTAGGGGCAATCTGGTGCAGGAGCCACAACCTATGTCAGGCTAAGCAGTGCTCTGGGCTACATAGCCAGCATCATGAACACCACCACTTGGCCTATTATCCATAAATCCAAACGGAAAAGCCATTGGGTTTACAGGGACACAGCATTTTTATTAGGACCTATCATCGCATGTACTCATCAGCACCCTCTTAGCTCACTGAGACTTCTTACAGCTGAGTAACTGTCTGCCCATAGGGAAGTAAAGGTAGGAAGCTGGCAGCAGTGTCTGCAGGAGCCTGACATTGCACCCGCTATCCAAGGTGCAATGCTTTGCAGGCTCCCTTATATAAAAATATTATAAAAAAATAAATGCACGTTTTTGCCTGCAAATTCATGTGCATTTATTATTTTTTACTAAAAATGAATTTAGCCTCTTAAGTGTTACTAAACCCACAACTGTAAATTGCACATTGCACCCTTTATTAATAAAGTATATTTATCCTCTGGACGAGTTGCTGGCTCTTCACCTCATACTTCATTACTTAATTTAACACTGCTAGTATTACAAACACTATTATTTTTTTATCAGAGCTCTAGCAGATATTGCTTAAAGTGTTACTAAACCCACAACAGTAAAATCAGTCTGTATATGCAGTAAAGCATGCTTGTTATACTCACTGTGGAACCTGAGGGGTTAATCCTCTGCATTGTGTAAAAAGGCTGTTTGATCCGTTTTTCTCTGCCCCTCCTCATGTTAAAATGCCCACCCAATACAGACTGAATCTGTAGTCACATGCACATGCTCAGTTTGGTGTGTATTGCTAGAGAGTTTTTTTCTTTTCTGTATATGCAGTAAAGCATGCTTGTTATACTCACTGTGGAACCTAAGGGGTTAATCCTCTGCATTGTGTAAAAAGGCTGTTTGATCCGTTGTTCTCTGCCCCTCCTGTTGTTGAAATTCCCACGCAATACAGACTGAATCTGTAGTCACATGCTCAGTTTGGTGTGTATTGCTAGAGAGGTTTTTTTTTTCCTTTCTGTATATGCAGTAAAGCATGCTTGTTATACTCACTGTGGAACCTAAGGGGTTAATCCTCTGCATTGTGTAAAAAGGCTGTTTGATCCGTTGTTCTCTGCCCCTCCTGTTGTTGAAATTCCCACGCAATACAGACTGAATCTGTAGTCACATGCTCAGTTTGGTGTGTATTGCTAGAGAGGTTTTTTTTTCCTTTCTGTATATGCAGTAAAGCATGCTTGCTATACTCACTGTGGAACCTAAGGGGTTAATCCTCTGCATTGTGTAAAAAGGCTGTTTGATCCATTGTTCTCTGCCCCTCCTCTTGTTGAAATGCCCACCTAATGCAGACTGTAGTCACATGCACATGCTCAGTTTGGTGTGGATTGCTAGAGAGGTTTTTTTTTTTTTCTTGGGAGAGTGCATGTGATCAGCACAGGGCCAATCAGCACTGTCCAGACAGAGGTTTCACATCATCCTAGAGCAGAAAGAAAACTCCTCCTACAAGCTTTAACCAGTGCTCTGCTGAAGTCACAAGACTGCTCTAACTGATGATGAGAAAAGGTATTTTAGCAGTTTATATTTACTAAAATAATTGCATTTCCGTGTACTGTGGGATACCAGATATAGTTCACGGGCCTGGATTTAGTAACACTTTAATAAACCAAAAGAGGCCAAATAATATACATTCGTTAATAGGGTTTACAAACACTTTAGGTAGTCCATAAAGCCGACTGTTAATAGAAACGACATACATAGCTTTAGCACATATGGTTTTGTTGTTTAACTAATACCATAAAGATATTTCATCTCTATCCATCGAGTTCAGCTGAGTGGTACACATTTGCCATAGCCATAAATAGCCTAATGCCGACCTTTCAGTATATGCTGTACTGGCAGTGCACACGTAGGACTGTACTGTACTTATTATCAGTCCTCATGCACACTGGATGTTTTTACAGCTGCTGTTTTTGGCTTTTTTTTTCTACAGCCAGTAAACTCCCCCAGCATGTTATCCTATGTGTCCATACACACATAGACTGTAATCAACATTTTTTGGCTGGGACGTTTTTTGGCTGGAAAAAAACCCTTGACTAGTGGGTTTCTAGAGGAGGTTTTTAGCTTTATAAACGCTCTAACGCTGCAAAACATGGCAAACCAGTGTTTTTGGACTTTTTTTTAACAACAAATTGCTAAAAACTGCAAATGCGAAAAATGCGGCTGAACACTAATACAAAAACGCAAAAAACTCACGTTTTTAATATGACTTTACACAGCTAACGTTACCAGCGTTATTAAAATGCCCAGTGTGCATGGAGCCTCAGATTTCAGCAGCATATTATTGCCTTATGCAAACGCATGAGGCCATACTGGGTAAATTGCAGGCATATTTATACACCTGACAGAACGAGCTGCACTGCTCATAGTAATGATCAACTGTACACTAGCTTACCCAGATATACTCTGTATCTGCATATACACATGCCCGGGTGTAAATCCATGGATGCAAGCAGCTGTGTTTACCACTCATATAATATACAGCCCTGGACAAAAGCTTTGAGGATGACATAAACATTCATTTTCACAAAGTTTGCTTCTGAAGTGTTTTTAGATATTTTTGTGAGATGTTACTATGGTATAGTGAAGTATAATTATAAGTATTTCATAAGTGTCAAAGGGTTTTATTGACAAATACATTGTTTATGCAAAGGGTCAATATTTGCAGTGTTGACCCTTATTTTTTCAAGACCTCTGCAGTTCGCCCTGGCATGCTGTCAATCAACTTCTGGGCCACATCCTGACTGATGGCAACCCATTCTTGCATAATCAATGCTTGGAGTTTGTTAGAATTTGTGGGGGGTTTTTTGTTCACCGGCCTCTTGAGGATTGACCACAAGTTCTCAATGGGATTAAGATCTGGGGAGTTTCTTGGCCATAGACCCAAAATTTCGATATTTTGTTCCGGAGCACCTTCCCCGTATGACTTTTGCCTTATGGCAAGGTGCTCCATCATGCTGGAAAAGGCATTGTTCATCACCAAACTATTCTTGAATGGTTGGGAGAAGTTGCTCTCAAGGATGTTTTTGTACCATTTTTTATTCATGGCTGTGTTCTTAGGCAAAATTGTGAGTGAGCCCCCTGCCTTGGCTGAGAAGCAACCCCACACATGAATGGTCTCGGGATGCTTTACTGCTGGCATGACTCAGAACTGATGGTAGCGCTCACCTTTTCTTCTCTTGGAAAGATTTTTTTCTGGATGCCCCAAACAATCGGAAAGGCGATTTATCAGAAAAAATGATTTTACCCCAGTCCCCAACAGTCCAATCCCTGTACCTTTTGCAGAATATCAGCATGTCCCTGATGTTTTTCCTGGAGAAATGTGGCTTCTTTGCTGGCCTTCTTGACACCAGGCCATCCTCCAAAAGTCTTCACCTCACTATGCGTGCAGATGTACTCACACCTGACTGCTGCCGTTTCTGAGCAATCTCTGCACTGGTGGTGCCCCGATCCCGCAGCTGAGTCAACTTTAGGAGACGGTCCTGGTGCTTGCTGCACTTTCTTGGCACCCTGAAGCCTTCTTCACAACAATTGAACCTCTCTCCTTGAAGTTGTTGACGATCCGACAAATGGTTGATTTAGGTGCAATATCCTTGCCTGTGAATCCCTTTTTGTGCAAAGCGTTGATGACTGCACGTGTTTCCTTGCAGGTAAATTATTATTTGTGTCATTCTCAAAACTTTTGGCCAGGGCTGTAAACAGAAACACGTATCTTTTGAAAATAAACCTCTTATCTGTGCCTTGAAATTGGTCACAAGCTCAAGCCAGTGTAAACATTACTGCCTATCTGTGTCTGCACGGTAACTGCACACCCGGACTGAGTGCCACTGGGGAGGCATTTGCTCCAGATATTTGTTTGATTCAGTGTTTTTAGTGCTAGAAAACTGTGCTTTTCATGCCCTACTGCAATCAAGTAATCATTGTAGATCACAAACTGCTAGAAGCAAGCTGCCTCTTAAAATGATACTAAAGGCATTCCCTGCATTAAGGTTAAAAATGTCTCAATGGTTGTATTGCCCCCTCACCTCCCCACATTCTTACCTGAGTCCTGTCTCAATCCAGTACTGTGCCCGTCTGCAACGACACTACTCTCTATTCTGCACTGTGTGTGTCTATGGATGCACGCAGCCCAGCTCCGGAGCGAGACTGCATGAGTGTCCCCATAAGAAGCGGCTTCCTATGGTGGCATACTCAGAAGAGGAAGTCCAGGGCCACTCTAGCCAATATCCTTGCAGAGAGCAGGTAAGTATAACATGTTTATTATGTTAGGGGAAAAAAAAATCAAGCTTTACAATCACTTTAAGCTAGTAGATCCCCTTCTGCATGGCAGATGTTCGAGCTGCAGGTGGCACCCCCTGCTACCACAAAAGTCGATTAAATAAAGAAGGTGGAAAATTATCAGATTTATTCACTGTTTGAGCATTCAAACAGCTGTGGGTACTGCAACTGAATAGAATAGCTGCAGTGCAGATTTATCCATCAGTGTTGTTTAGCGTGGATGGAGAAACCTATTCATTTCTCTGGTTCAGTCCCAACTATGGTTAGCTAATAATCTCCCCACACCCCTATGTGATTCAAGACAGCGAATGGTAGAAAGAAGAATGCACATCTAGTGGTATAAAGCTGGCCATAGATGGATTAAAATTTTGCTGGTTCAGCAGGGACCGGCTGAATTTCGATACATCTACGGCTGTTTCCCTTCAAGAGGAGTCGACCTAGTGATCGACTCCTTTTAAACAGGAATTCTGGAAAATTTGTGTTAGACCAGTACATACAGCTAATTGTCTGAAGCACTGATCAGTGTATTCTGACAGCGGAGACATCCTGCTGTACAAAAAATGGCCACTGCTCCAGTCTATAACTGGCCTTCACAGCAAGGAGCACATGGAAGGGCGACGCATGTCAAACAACAAAAGAGAAAAATTCCAAGCTAAACTAGCCAACCAGCTTGCAAACAAACCAAATTAACCTAACAGTATGCGTTAAAAATAGGGGTTTAGTTAGCACACATTTGCAAATACATATGTAAGCTACAGAGCCTTGTCACGGCACCCCGATATTCTGTAGTCCTAACAAGAGCAGGTGAACCTGAGGGAGCCCACCCTTCCTTAAATGTACAGGAGCGCACCGGACACCCAGCATGTAGCACAATAGCAGCTAAGGTGTCCAGTGCGCCCGCTCACCAACAATTCAACAGTACAAAAAATGGCCGCTGACCCAGTCTATAACTGGCCTTCACAGCAAGGAACACATGGAAGGGCAACGCATGTCACTGTCAGAATACAATAGCGCAGCAGGGAGGATTTCCCCATCCACCTCAAATGTGTGAATGGAGGAATTCATTTGTTTTTTTCTATCAGTCAGGTGGCTGATCAAAAATTTAAAAAAAATCATCTATGACCAGCTTAACTCTTGCCTAAAGCAATCCATAGATGATGCAATTCTCTTTCCTGCAACCATGGGTTGTACGAAAGAATATCACTCCCCAACAACATAGTCAGTTTTGATGGGACAATCCACTTTTGTGTTCTTCCGGCGGGGAGGCTTCCACTGCTAGCGGCTATAGCTGTTAGTAATTGCTTATAAAAAATAAGACAGTCTGGTTGTACTGGTGTACATTCACACCTATATGTCTACCGCTGCTCATGGTAGAGAGACTCCCAATCTCCAAGCACAACTCCTCCTGTAGGTGCTAGCCCAGCTCGTGTGCTACATAGATGAGAACAAACGACGTCCAATCGGCTGCACTCCAAACAATCCACTTTATTGAACCAAGATAAAACCAATACAGACAGTGGAAGTACAGTTAGGGACTCGCAGGTAAATGCATTTCACCCTAAAGACCACTTATTCATTACCCCTGAATAAGCTCTGTCTTTAGGGACCTGCCAGTCCCCCCACTGTATTTCCACTGTCTGTATTATTTTTTTCTGGTTCAATAAAGTGGATTGTTTGGAGTGCAGTCAATCGGACTTCCTTTGTACTCATGGTTGTACTGAAGTCAATTGATAGATCCACTTCAGTACAGCTAGCTTTTCCATAGATGGATCAAAACTCTGCCAGTCTCTGCTAAACCAGCCAAGATTTCATCCATCTTTGACCAGCTTAGAGCTGCTTATACAGGTGAAACTTGAAAAATTAGAATATCATGCAAAAGTTCATTTATTTCAGTAATGCAACTTAAAAGGTGAAACTAATATATGAGATAGACTCATTACATGCAAAGCAAGATAGTTCAAGCCGTGATTTGGCATAATTGTGATGATTATGGCTTACAGCTCATGAAAACCCCAAATCCACAATCTCAGAAAATTAGAATATTACATGCAATCAATAAAACAAGGATTGAACATAGAACAATATTGGACCTCTGAAAAGTATAAGCATGCGTATGTACTCAGTACTTGGTTTGGGCCCCTTTTGCAGCAATTACTGCCTCAATGCGGCGTGGCATGGAAGCTATCAGCCTGTGACACTGCTGAGGTGTTATGGAAGACCAGGATGCTTCAATAGCAGCCTTCATCTCTTCTGCATTGTTTGGTCTCATGTCTCTCATCTTTCTCTTGGCAATGCCCCATAGATTCTCTATAGGGTTCAGGTCAGGCAAGTTTGCTGGCCAATCAAGCACAGTAATCCCACGGTCATTGAACCAGGTTTTGGTGCTTTTGGCAGTGTGGGCAGGTGCCAAGTCCTGTTGGGAAATGAAGTCAGCATCCCCGTAAAGCTCGTCTACGGAAGGAAGCATGAAGTGCTCCAAAATCTCCTGGTAGACGGCTGCGTTGACCCTGGACTTAATGAAGCACAGTGGACCAACACCAGCAGATGACATGGCTCCCCAAATCAACACAGACTGTGGAAACTTCACACTGGACTTCTAGCATCTTGCAGTGTGTGCCTTTCCATTCTTCCTCCATACTCTGGGTCCTTGGTTTCCAAATGAGATGCAAAAGTTGCTCTCATCAGAAAAGAGGACTTTGCACCACTGAGCAACAGACCAGGTCTGTTTTTCTTTAGCCCAGGTAAGACGCTTCTGACGTTGTTTGTTGTTCAGGAGCGGCTTGACAAGAGGAATACGACATTTGAAGCCCATGTCCAGGATCCGTCTGTGTGTGGTGGCTCTTGATGCACTGACTCCAGCCTCAGTCTACTCCTTATGAAAGTCCCCAACACTTTTAAATGGCCTTTTCCTGACAATCCTCTCCAGGCTGCAGTCATCCCTGCTGCTTGTGCACCTTTTTCTTCCACACTTTTCCCTTCCACATAACTTTCTATTAATGTGCTTTGATACAGCACTTTGGGAACATCCAACTTCTTTTGCAATTACCTTTTGAGGCTTTCCCTCCTTATCGAGGGTGTCAATGATGGTTTTCTGCACAACTGTCAGGTCAGCAGTCTTTCCCATGATTGTGATTCCTACTGAACCAGACTGAGAGACCATTTAAAGGCTCAGGAACCCTTTGCAGGTGTTATGGCTTAATTAGCTGATTAGAATGGGACACTTTGAGCCGAGAATATTGCATCTTTTCCCAATATTCTAATTTTCTGAGATTGTGGATTTGGGATTTTCATGAGCTGTAAGCCATAATCATCACAATTATGACAAATCACGGCTTGAACTATCTTGCTTTGCATGTAATGAGTCTATCTCATATATTAGTTTCACCTTTTAAGTTGCATTACTGAAATAAATGAACTGTTGCACGATAATCTAATTTTTCAAGTTTCACCTGTACATGGTTCAGTTTGTTCACTCAGCCAGCTGGCTCAGCAAAATACAAAAATGAACCGTTTCCTACATTCACACATTTCATCATCACAGGTCCTTGTATTCTGACAGCAGGGAGATTCCTCTGCCTCCCCACCATCAGAATACACAAATCAGTGCTACAACCTATTGGCTGAAGTGCTGAGCAAACTGAAATTTTCCAGCAGCCCCATTCGTGAGAAGCCGATTGATAGATTTACTTCCCATGAATGGGAATGGCCATACATTCGTCGAAATTCATCCGGTTCCTGCTGAATTTCAGTCCGTATATGGATAACTTTGCTTGTTTTCAGGCCTGGTCTGGAGAATTGTGGTCTTTACATTGTGACCAAAGTATCCTGGGGCTGTCTACTTCTAATTATGATCTCAGCTGATTAGATAAGTGCAGTGCCTCATACTAATCAACCATTAGGCACAGGTCACGACCCTGCATTTTTGTATGGTGTGTTACAAAAAAATTGTAATTGCTGCATTTTTGCTGCTGTTTCCAGTTTATCTTCCATGGGCATAAATGGTATAGCATTCAAAATGCAAGTTAAATGTGAATAAATGGAAATGATGGAGGTATGAATAAAGCTCTTTGGCTACTGCCATTGAAGTTATGCACTTGCCTGGTTTGCAGTTACTTTATTATTATTATCATTATTATTATCATTATTATTACTTTAGTTATTTTCAGCAGATCAGAGAGCTCTTAATTTAAATACTTAGGTGAATCGCTGCTTCCTGCTTTGATCATCACTACTTAGCTATGTCATCTCATGCACTTATTTGCCCTAAAGCAGTGGTCTCCAAACTGTGGCCCTTTGCTTGCTTTTATCTGGCCCGTGGGACACTATTTAATTCACTGAAACCAATGAAAGGCATAAATCCTCCTAATGACACCAATGATAGGCAAATTCCTACCAATGAGATAAATGATGGGGCATAGTTCCCCCCCAATGACACCAATAATGGGGCCCAATGACACCAGTGAAGGGGCACAATACCTCACAATGACACCAATGATGAGGTACAATTCCTCCCACTATCACACAATCCTCCTAATGAAACCAACGATGGTCAAATTCCTACAAATGAGATAAATGATAGGGCATAGTTCCCCACAATGACACTAATAATGGGGCCCAATGACACCAATGAAGGGGCACAATTTCTCCTAATGACACCAATGATGAGGCACAATTCCTCCCACTGTCACACAATCCTCCTAATGACACCAACGATGGGCAAATTCCTACCAATGAGTTAAATGATGGGGTATAGTTCCCCCCAATGACACCAATAATGGGGCACAATCACACCAATGAAGGGGCACAATACCTCCCAATGACACCAATGATGAGGCACAATTTCTCCCACTGTCATACAATGATAGGGGATTGTGTACTCCCACTGATGCTGGGAAATTTTGAATTTCCGTTGTCCACAGTGTGGCCCCCCTAAAGACTGAAAGACCGTAAACTGGGCCTTTGTTTAGAAAGTTTGGAGACCCTTGGTCTAAAGTAAACAATCAAGTCACTTTGCAGCACCTGGTGGACAAAGGCGGTATTGCACTAACTATCCAGTAATAGTTTTCTCTATTGGCTAGAAAAGTTGTGGTGTGTGTTGGTTTATTGTTCTCCCGTTTCTAGAACCACTTCCTGCAGTTTTCTAATCAAGCTAACATTTAGCTCATCAGATAAGTATTACATTTAATATAATTTAATTGGAACGTACCAACTTCTAGAGATATGTGAGATCGTAACAAAAATTGTTTTAGTCCATTGGTATCCAGTTTGTGTTAGATGACATTTAGAAGTGTCGTTTGTACATTATTCAGTTCAGGAACAAAGCTTTGCATGTCTTAACTGCAGCTTTGTGCTAAACTGGTTTTTGAACTCTTGCCAGTTATGACATGTTAGAACTAAGCTATGTGGATGCTTTCCAGGCACAAACGTGGGCATTCAACTGCTTTACTTTCATAATAGACTTTCTTCCCACATTATTTAAATTTGGTTATTTTACCACTAATTGTTTTTTATTTAAGGTCAGTAGTGCTACAGTTTATCCACTTTATGGAAATTGTATGCCGTTATCTTTGTTAAAACAGAACTCTAGCCAAACAGCTGAAATATTTATATACAGTCATGGTCAAAAATGTTGGCACTACTGCATTTCTTTCAGATAATGCACCACTTTGCCCATAAAATTGTTGCGATGACAAATGTTTTGGCATTCTCATGTTTATTTCTTTTGTTTCTATTGATATGACACAAAAAAGTGGGGAAACAAAAAGCCAAATCTACCACATTCCACACAAAACTCCAAAAATGGACTGGACAAAATTATTGGCACCTTCCAAATCTGTAAGAAATAATTGCATTCCAAGTTTGTGATGCTTCTCTAATTTGGAATTAAACTTACCTGCATCAATTATCAGGTGCTGACAATATAGAAATCATTCTGGCAACCAGTTAAAATGGTGAAAAATTTACTCAACCTTTCTTGTCACGTCTATGGTAGTGAGCTCTATCAAACCACAGCTTTGGGTTCCCCAGGGTGCGGAATCTAAGCCCCAGCCCGCTTGTTCACCAGGGCCCCTGATGGTGGGGATGGACTTGGAGCAGGCTGGAACCAGGACGCGGCCCCCAGGTACACCCAGAGGTAGAGGAGACCGCTAGCAGGAGCAGGGTACAATGGGAGTAGAGACAGGAGATCCAGTTGGCAAGCCAAGGTCAGGACAGGCAGAAAACAAGCAATGTCAGGAACGAAGCCGGGGTCGGTACACAGATAGGCAAAATAGGAGGAATGTCAGGGACGAAGCCAGGGTCGGTACACAGATAGACAATATAGGAGGAATGTCAGGAAAAAAGCCGGGGTCGGTACACAGATAGACAATATAGGAGGAATGTCAGGGACAAAGCCGGGGTCGGTACACAGATAGACAATATAGGAGGAATGTCAGGGACAAAGCCGGGGTTGGTACACAGATAGACAATACAGGAGGAATGTCAGGGACAAAGCCGGGGTTGGTACACAGATAGACAATACAGGAGGAATGTCAGGGACAAAGCTGGGGTTGGTACACAGATATACTAAACGGATTCTCAGTAGAACACAGGGGAGCTCCAACAACAAACAAAGTTGCTCAGGCAATGTGGCCCAGTCTGAGCACATCTTAAATAGACAGGCAGGCAAGGAGGTGGGACAGGAAGTGATGGAAGGGAATGACATAAAACCCAGGGAATAGCAGATGACGCCCATAGGTGAGCACAGACAACACACATGTGAAGGAATCAAGGGCAGCATGGAGGTAAGAGTAAACACACAAGAGGCTGCAAGCTAACTTGTGACATTTCTGTTGTGTGTTTGTGTGTGCCACATGGAGCATGGAGAAGAGAAAGAGCAGCAAAGAATTGTCTGAGGATTTGAAAACAAAAATAGTGGAAAAGCATGGACAATCTCAAGGTTACAAGTCCATCTCCAGAGATCTTAATGTTCCTGCGTTCACTGTGCGCAACATTGTCAAGAAGTTTACAGCCCATTGCACTGTAGCTCATCTCGCTGGACGTGAATGAAAGAGAAAGATTGATCAAAGATTGCAACAAAGGATTGTGTGAATAGTGGCTAAAGAACCTCATTCGACTGCCAGATAAATTCAAGTTGACCTTCAGTCATGGTACAACTGCGTCAGCTCGCACTATATGTCGCCATCTGAATGAAAAGGGACACTATGGTAGGTGACCCAGGAGGACCCCACTGCTGACACAGAAACATAAAAAAGCCAGAGCAGAGTTTGCCAAAACTTACCTGAGGAAGCCAAAATCCTTTTGGGAGAATGTGTTGTGGACATACGAAACAAAATTACAGCTTTTTGGTAAAGCTCACTATTTTTGGAAAAAGCAATGAGGCCTTTAACCGCCTCCCGCCCGCCATATAGTACAATGACGGGCGCAAGGTGGTTCTCTCGTTCTGGGACGACGTCAAATGATGTCGTCCCATACTAACTGCGCATGCGTGGCTCCGGGAGCGAGTGGCGATCAGCAGTGCGCTGTGTCCCTCGGACACAGTGGATCACCTATCAACGGAAAGAGCTGAAGATGTCGGCTTGGTCATGTGATCAGCTGTGTCTTATCCCAGCCGATCACATGTAAATAGGGAAATGCCGGTTATAGGCATTTCTTTCCTCATGAGCTGTCAAGCTGACAGCTCGAGAGGAGAGCCGGTAATCGGCATCCCTCAGAGGGGACATGTGCACTGATCATCAGGGAACTGATGATCAGTGTACCCTGATGATTTGTGTAGCCCCATCCGTGGTACCTGTCAGTGTCCATCAGTGCCAGCTGTCAGTGCTCATCCATGCCACCTGCCAGTGCCCATCAGTGCCACATCAATGCCGCATATCAGTGCCCATCTGAGCTGCCTTTCAGTGTCACCCATCAGTGCCAGTCAGTGCCACCTATCAATGCCAGTCAGTGCCATCTATCGGTGCTGCCTATCAGTGCCAGTCAGTGCCGCCTATCAGTGCCAGTCAGTGTGCATCAGTGCCTCCTATCAGTGCCTGTCAGTGGTGCCTATCAGTGCCACCTAACAGTGCCAGTCAGTGCCACCTAACAGTTCCAGGCAGTGCTGCCTATCAGTGCAAGTCAGTGGTACCTATCAGTGCCGCCTATCAATGCCGCCTATCAGTGCCATATATGAGTACTGCCTTTCAGTGCCCATCAGTGATGCCTGTCAATGCCCATCAGTGCCACCTACCAGTGCCTCCTCATCAGTGCCCATCAGCGCCACCTATCAGTGTCCATCAGTGCAGCCTATCAGTGCCCATCACTGCAGCCTCATTAGCGCACATCAGTGAAGGAGAAAAATCACTTATTTACAAAATTTTATAACAAAAACTAAGCAAAGATGGGTTTTTTTTTCAAAATTTTCAGTGGTTTTTGGTTTGTTTAAGAAAAAAATAAAAAACCCAGAGTTGATTAAATACCACCAAAATAAAGCTCTACCTGTCACAAAAAAATGATAAAAATTTCATATGGGTACAGTGTTGCATGATTGCGCAATTGTCATTGTACAAAAGTGTACCAGCGCTGAAAGCTGAAAATTGGCCTGGGCAGGAAGGGGGTGCCCATAAGTGCCCAATAGGCAAGTGGTTAAAGAAAAGAATACAGTCCCTACGGTCAAACATGGAGGTTCACTGGTGTTTTGTGGTTGCTTTTCTGCTTCAGGTACTGAATGTCTTGACCGTGTACATAACATTATGAAATCTGAAGACTACCAAAGAATTCTGGGGTGTAGTGTAGAGCCCAGGGTCAGAAATTTGGGTCTCCATCAGAGGTCATGGGTCTTTCAGCAAGACAGTGACCCAAAGCGCATATCAAAAACCACCCAAAAATGTCTTCAGCCAAGGAGAGTACTGAACTGACCAGCAATGAGTCCAGATCTCAATCCCATAGAGCACCTGTGGAGAGATCTCAAACAGCAGTTGGGTAAAGGAACCCTTCCAATCTGAGAGACCTGGAGCAGTTGGTGGAAGAAGAGTGGTCCAAAATTCCAGTAGGAGGTGTAAGAAATGTATTGATGGTTACAGGAAGTGATTGATTTCAGTTATTTTTTTCCAATGGGTGTGCTACCAAATATAACATTTTGTCCAGTCCATTTTTGGATGATTTTATATCATGCCTTTTAAGTACATACGTTTGTGAGTAGTGTTTACTCCTTTTGATACCATTAAAGTATTAACCCTCTACACTCAGATTGGTGCCCCCTTCTGTCCGATTTTATCTCCTGCAGAGTACTGCTTCACTCTATGGGGAGCTGCCTTCGCCTCTCATTCCCTATCTGGGACTTGAACTTTTGGACCTTATGCCTAAGATGTCATGTTTTATCTGTACTGTATGTGAATGTATTTGCTGCATTTATTCACACTAGGATCTCCCCTCTTGTGGTTCCCTCCAAGCGCCAATGCTGTTCTTGTATAACATAAAATGCAGCACTCTATAGGAGTATAAGACTAATAGGACAGTAGGATAAAAACAACACAATAAAATAAAATAAAAATACATGCTCAATAAAAGAAGTGTCTAAGTATAACGCACATGATGCAGTGGTGACAACCTGCGTATAAATATAAAAAAACAGAAAGTGCACAGTCCTATAAAATGAGGATAATAATAAACGCGCACTGGAGCGCAACAATAATAGTGTTGATTGTGTCTGGATATGATGCAAATAGGTGCGTAAGTGACAGCAAATGTCCACTAAACAAGTAGGTGAAAATCCATGCTTCCAGTGAGTGTGGGAATGAGAATATATTGCACTAACCAGATAGCGCAATTTAAAGCGCCTTTGAGTAACATAGACCACTCCTGGTCATCATCATCCTAGGGGTAACCACGGGGATCATCTGGCATGCGTCTGCACATCAGCTGATCATCCACTGCTACTCTCCGGATTTCCAAGACAACTCCACTCCAAGTGTGTATGTACTCAAATTATGCACTTAAGGAATCCACATTAATAGCTCATCACAAATGAGCCAGAAATAGAAGTACTAGATAGTGCAGTATGTTTATTAATTTTATGGTAAAAACGTAATTTAACAGAAAGCACTCACATCCGGTATACAGGAATGCAGATCAGTAACAAAGATGGCCGCCGGCCTCCCTCGTGGCTCGTGCGGTGTGACATCACTGGCTTGGCTCCTGCCTAACGTGTTTCGTGCACTTGCACGTTATCAAAGCCAATGCCGTTCTTACTCTCTATGACACCATCTGAAACTGGAAAATAGACAAGTGGCATACTCAGTAAGTGATTAAATCAGCTGCCGAAAGGGTTTACTATCACTTCAAATAGAAATATGTCCATGTTTCCAAACAGCAATTAGTGTGATTCAAACCTGCACTGGTATGAATACACAGCATATACTGTAATTAGCTTTTATTTTGAAGCTGCATTTGATCTTGAGGAGTTTAATTTTAGCTTGCAAAATTTGAGAGGAAATGGCAGTAAAGTCAGCTGCATCATCCATTGACAGGTCACTTTGTAGAGGTGCAGTCTAACGCCTTGGACAAACTTTAAAGTACATTTCATCCATGAAAGGAAACTAATCCCAGAGATAGGAAATCATTTATCTTGTGTCACAGGAAATAATGGACTAGAACACTTCTGTGCTTCCTGCACAGAGGACTATTCCAGGTGGCTGGGGAAGTAAGAAGGAAAAAATACCCTAAATCCTCCACATCCTTATTGTCTTCAATGGAGGATCCAGCCTGTATCATGTCACTAGATTGTAAGACGTTCTCTTTTAATCAAGATATACATTTGTTTGTGGTATAAAGACTAGTCTGGTCTCAGTTTTATAGCCTCTATTATTGGCTCACCATACACTTTATAGTCTGACCATACAATCTTTGTACAATCTACCAAAACTATGTAATATGAGCACCAACCTCTTTACTGAACTCCTGCATAGCAAAAGACCCTCCTGCATTCTCAAGTCTTCTTCTTCCATCCACCTCAATGTTCCATCCACCCTCCTGGGCACTGTAGAACTGAGTGCCTTTAGTCGCTCTGCCCCCCCAACTTTGGAACACCCTGCCACCTGACATCCTCAACATCGACTTCCTACTGATCTTCAAATCACGTCTCAAAACTCATCTCATTAAACTAGTGTACTCTGTTTGACTTCTTTGATTTGTTTTATAATTAATTTTTATGTAATGTACACTCACCAGCCTCTTTATTAAGGACAACTGTTCAATTGCTTGGTAACGCAAATTGCCAATCAGCCAACCACATGGCAGCAACTCAATATATTTAGGCATCTGGACGTGGTGAAGACGACTTGCTAAAGTTCAAACTGAGCATCAGAATGGGTTGGAAAGGGGATTTAAGTGACTTGGTTGTTGGTGCCAGATGGCCTGGTGGGAGTATTTAAAAAACTTCTGATCTACTGGGATTTTCACGCACAACCATCTCTAGGGTTTACAGAGAATGGTCCGAAAAAGAGAATATATCCAGTTGTGTGGACGAAAATGCCTTGTTGATGTCAGAGGTCAGAGGAGAATGGGCAGACTGGTTCAAGATGATAAAAAGGCAACAGTAACTCAAATAACCACTCGATACAACCAAGGTATGCAGAATATCATCTTTGAACGTACAGCACATCAAACCTTGAAGCACATGGGCTACAGCAGCAGAAGACCACACCGGGTACCACTCTTTTCAGCTAAGAACAGGAAATGGAGGCTAAAATTTGCACAGGCTCACCAAAATTGGAAAATAGAAGATTGGAAAAATGTTGACTGGTCTGATGAGTCTCAATTTCAGCTGCGACATTCAGATGGTAGGGTCAGAATTTGGCATAAACAACATAAAAGCATGGATCCATCCTGCCTTGTATAAACGGTTCAAGCTGGTGGTGGTGGTGTAATGGTGTGGAAGATATTTTCTTGGCACACTTTGGGCCCCTCAGTACCAACTGAGCATCATTTAAACTCCACGGCCTACCTGAGTATTGTTGCTGAACATGTCCATCCCTTGATGACTACAGTGTACCCATCTTCTGATGCTACTTCCAGCAGGATAACACAACATGTCACAAAGCTCAGATCATCTCAAACTTTTTTCTTGAACATGACAATGAGTTCACTGTACCCCAATGGCCTCCACAGTCACCAGATCTCAATCCAATAGAGCACCTAGGGGATGTGATAGAATGGGAGATTCGCATCATGGATGTGCAGCTGACAAATCTGCAGCAAATGCGTGATGCCATCATGTCAATATGGACCAAAATCTCTGAGGAATGTTTCCAACACCTTGTTGAATCTATGCTATGAAGAATTAAGGCAGTTCTGAAGGCAAAAGAGGGTCCAACCCGGTACAAGCAAGGTGTACCTAATAAAGTTGCTGGTGAGTGTATATTTATTTACAGGCGTACCTCGGTTTACGAACGCCTCGGTTAACGTAATTTTCGGTTTACGAATGAAAATCCATTGAAAATAATTGCTCAGTTTACAAATTTTTTTTGCAATACGAAAGGATTAATTAGTTTTCAATGCATTTACAAATTTTTTTTTCAATCATGTCCCTTTATGCCTTTGAAGTGCACTTTATAAAGAGTTTTGAACAGATAAAACTTTTTTTTAACTTTTTTCTGACCTCCGGAACGGATTAATTGGTTTTCAATGCATTTACAAATTAATTTTTAATCATGTTCCTATACAGTATTTATGCCTTTAAAGTGCACTTTATAAAGAGTTTCGAACAGATAAAAGACTTTTTTTTAACTTTTTTCTGACCTCCGGAACGGATTATTGGTTTTCAATGCATTCCTATGGGAAACTACGTTTAGGTTGCTATGTTGCTATTTCAGTAGGTGTTTTGAAAGGTGCCTATAAATAAAATGGATGATTATTATTATTAGTAAACAGTTTATATCAAGTGAAGCTGCTCCCGGCACTAAATACTTCTTTGTAAATCTACAGGAGATTGTACAATCTGATTGTATTGTGCATGTTGAGGCTTCCAATCTGAATCTAAAGCAAGCCACAGGCCTCAGAAAGCCGTTCAACATTGGATCAGCTGAGCATGCATGTTTATGTCTGTGCAGGAGTGAGAACAGAAGAAAGACATCCCAAATAATGCTTTTCTTGGAGGAAAATAAATAGCATTCAGTTACATAAATCCAAATCAGATAATTATTTTCCGTAGCAGGTTCTGCAGATTTCACAGTGTCCATACACATGCGATTGGAATTTGTTCTAGTCTGATGAGCCAGTGATTGTTCAAGATGCACCTTAATTAGAATTTCCTTCCTTCCTAATGCCCACATCTAGGCAACACTTAACGTGACACTAAGGCCTAGTTCACACCTATGCGTTTTTAAGTGTTTTTTGCGTTCTTTAGAAACTCACCACAGGCCATTTAACATGGTTTCCTATGGGACACGTTCAGATCTATGCATTTTCAGTCGCTGCGGTTTTGTAAAGGGTCAGGAATTTTTTTTTCCTGTAGCAGATTGCAACACACATAGGTGTGAACCAGGTCTAAACTCCAGTTTAAAAAAATCTATTCAAGTATATATTCTTAATTCAGTACCATTGCTCTCGGCCTTCTCCAAATCCCTTTTTTTTTCTACCTGTTAGAGGATGACATTTCGTCCTCCATGGTCCGACTGTATGTAAGACTATACACTATGGACAATGGGATTTGTAGTGTGCTTAAGCAGTGCTCATGACCGCAACTAATGTGCACTGTTTATTCCAAAGAAACGGGAAGAGAGGAGGAAAAGGAGAGGTTCAGAAGCTCTTGGAGGCAGATTTAATGAAAAATAGATTAAAGGGCTATTAAATAGCAGGTGTGTAGTTTATTGGATATTGTTTAATAAGGGAGTGTTATAACCCCTGTCAGTTTTTTCCATCCATCTGTGTCCCACTGGGGAGATTTCCCTTCACTTCCAGTTACATAGGTGCAACAGGAAGTAAGAGGAACCCCCTCTAAAGTAAGGGAGTCCCTGGTAGTCACAGGGTCACTAAAATTAGTGCCAGCATTAAAAGATTTCCTCTCTATTTCTTGTTCTGGTGACCGTTAAAATTTTTAATTTTCTTTCATTATTATTATTATACAGGATTTATATAGCGCCAACAGTTTGCTCAGCGCTTTACAATATTCATTCTAGGTCATCAGGACAAACAGAGAGGTTGAATCTCCACGGGGACGCAACAAAACCAACCAAAAGGTTCTAATCTCTTTGCACTACATCCAAGACTTAGTGTTACTAAACCCTTTACAGTAAAATCAGTCTGTATATGCAGTAAAGCATGCTTGTTATACTCACTGTGGAACCTAAGGGGTTAATCCTCTGTATTGTGTAAAAAAGCTGTTTGATCCTGTCTTCACTGATCCTCCCCTTTTTCTACTTTCCCCAGTCAATCTCCTGATAGAACAGAGTCTTGGGGACAAGCTGCACATGCTAAGTTTGGTGTGTATTGCTAGAGAGGTTTTTTTTTTTAGGAGAGTGCATGTGAATAGGCACAGGACCAATCAGCGCTCTCCAGACAGAGGTATAAGGGTTATGCAGCCTCATAGGACAATCAGGGGAGAATGAAACCTCCTCCAATAAGTTTTAACCAGTGCTCTGCTTGACACTGATAGAAATCATAAGACTGCACTAACTGCTGATGAGAAAAGGTATTTAGCAGTTTATATTTACTAAAATAATTGCATTTCCGTGTTCTGTGTACTGTGGGACACCAGATATAGTGAATGCAGGGTCCTGGGTTTAGTAACACTTTAAAGAAAGGTTTGCCTGCAGTTATACTAAAAGTCTGCCAACAAGGTTCCCCGCCATTTCTGGGTGTGGGTAGTCAGTAATTCAGCATTGCAGATGTGCCCAAAAGCAGGTCGAAAATTGACTCCCTTTGCACCCCCCTCCTTTATTCATAGAAGCTGTACTATAGCTTCCATCAATGAAAAACACTCTATGAGTAGAAGACATTCATGAAACACTTTTCATTGAGGGAATTGAAAGCCCAGCTTCTATAAATGAAGGAGAGGAATAGAAGGGTCGGGCATAGTCGGCACTTTTGACTAGTTGTCTATGAAAGGTGTAGCCCCTCATATTAACCCCCACAGTATTGGAAGATCACCACTGGAGGGTATCTGGGGGGGGCATAGCACTGCAGATTTCCAGGAACAGAGCAAACACCAGCACACGGGACACTCATCATGCATGTAAGTAGTATAGTACTGTCCCTGGTGCTGATTTAACCTCTTCCTGCTGGCCACACAAATATATATATATATTGGCAGGCGGGCTTTAACACGGAGTGACCACATAAATGCCTCTGTATGTAAACCTTTTACCGCACTCCCAGCATGGTAACTGAAGTGTCACGGAAAGCCCCCGATGCACACTTGCAATTTGGAGATTTCTGATCATGTGACCACCAATCACAACAGTCACATGATCAGATTGCCCCTCCCGGCATTTCAAACCACTTAATGGGCCGGGAAGAGGTTAAAAAAAATTCAGCAGATTTCAGCTTTAAAGAAAAACGTTGGTCTTTTTTTTTAACATTAACAGTCACCAGCTACAAATACGGTCACACGGCACCCTGTGATTGGTCCTGCAGCCTCCTAGGGTGTTTAACATGTCCCAGGAGGCTGCAGGCAGGGAGTGGGGCTGGACAAACAGCATCATTCTCACCTAGGTTGGAGCAGGTGCCGATAAAAGTTGGTGCTTGCCCCCCCCCCCCAAAAAAAAACCTGTAATTCAGTTACAAGCAGTAGAGCACGGGTGTCAAACTGGTGGCGCTCCAGCTGTTGCCAAACTACAAATCCCATGAGGCATTGCAAGATTGGCAGTTACTGCCCAAAGGCAAAGGCATGATGGGACTTGTAGTTTCGTAACAGCTGGAGGGCTGCCAGTTTGACATCCCTGCAGTAGAGGGAGCAAATCAGCAGTACTTGCTTTTTGAGTGAAGTTCTGTTGTAACATGCTCTTATTGACATGTTAGGAAACATATCCTAGCACATCTGCAATACATTTGTTGCTGCAGTGTTCTTTACAGTGGCTTTTTGCTGTGTAATGGAATTGAATATTGAGCAGTGGCTCAGTCACTTCAGTATGATTATCTACAACTATAATTATAATTATATGTGTTTACAGTCTAAAATCGTTATATTGCGGTGGAATGATGTCACACATACTTTGATAATCCTATCTCTTCTGTTAGAATAGCTGCCTCATGTGCTCTTTCTTCTTTTCTATATTGTACATGTATATATATTTTATATATATATGCACACACACACACTGTACATATGAAATTGATGATCATTAGCACCTGCCTGATGTAATCATACACCTGACTCTAATCCTACAAAATCCCTGAACTTTGCAAGTGTACAAAGTGTGCAAGTGTAAGAATTGATGTTGATTTGAAGCCAAAGGGTAGTCGCACCAAATATTTGATTTGATTTAGATTTTTCTTCTCTTTGCTCGCTTTGCATTTTGTAAATTTTGTAAAATAAACAATTAAAATATGTATTTTCGAAAGCATAACTTTACAGCATTTCTTCATATCAGCCTAAAATGTGTGTGTAATTTTTATTTTTTTTGCTGAAGGAAGCGAACTGTCACTAGAGGGTCATAAAAAAAGGTTGGTCAGCATTTTGGGATCTATCAGTGGGTTTCCTGGGGCCACAACAAAGCACTTAGTTCCTGAGGTTTTGCTGTTCTGTCACAGGTTAACGGGTCATACTTCAATATAAGCACAATCCTATAGTGTGAAGAGAACTGTCCACAGTGTATAATTTTTACAACTGGATGCCCAAAGAAAGATTTAGCCCTGGTTCACACTGATGTGGTGCTGAATTTGCAGCGTTTTCAGTGCGAATTCCGCATCGCATCACAATCGCACCCCGCTCATGCGAACCGCTACGGTTGTGTATGTTAAGTTAACAACACCTCGAAAGCGCTCGGCAAAACGCGGTGTGATGTGCAGAATCGGATTGCATGGGTGTGAATACTCATGCGATCCGATTCTAGTTCGGACCCAAAAAGGGTCCTGCACCTTTTCTGGTGCGGTGCGAATAGAGCCATAAAAAATGTATGGCTCTAATCACACCACACACAAATCGCATGTGATTTGCACAGGAATGCGGTGCGGTTCCTGTGCGAGACACATGCGATGTACCACACCACATATATGTAAACCCAGGCCGTGGGACACTTAAAAAGTAAGTTATTGGCACAACTAGTCAGAAACAATTGAGTACTGTCCATGAGATTTATACATACAATTTTTCAGGACAAGCTTTTGGGGTATGTCCCCTTCTTCAAGGTCCAAGCGGTACTGATACGCAAAGTTTTAGCAGAATGTTAAAATGATAATCTCTGAGGAGGAAAAAAAAAGCCAAAACACTACATGCCCCGAAAGCTTTTCCTGAAAAATTGTATGTTAGTGCAAATAAAAAAAGTATCATGGACAATACCCAATTGTTTCTGTCGCATGTGCAATAATACAGCTACAATCAACTCAAGCACAATAAATCACAAATTGGGCTGGGTCTTCATCAGCAACAGGTTTACAGACGTGTGCATGAACGTTTTAATGACAGATTACTGAAGAGGAGACAGAGTTCCTCTCTAAACAGTCGTGTAATTAAAGGCTCATGTACACTGCAGCTGTCAAACGCCTGTTTTACATAGACACTTCCAGGCATTTAGAAGCAGATATCTGGACACACCATAATCGCGTTCAGGAGAGGAGCTTTTGGGCAGAAAAATGCCCGACGCATCTAATCACCCCTAAGCACTAGGGACGTTTAGCATTTGAGCGTTCATTCATTTCAGTGACTAGAATTAATTACTATTCTGGCCTATGAAATGAACAAACTCCCAAATTCTTGATTCACCTGAATGTGTCCTAAACGTGCCTAAACGTGTTTGAAAAACACAGACATAGCCATGTTTTAATTATGCCAGGCTCTGATGTAAGGGGGCACTCCACTGGATTCTGATTTAAGGGGGCACTCTGCCAGGGACTGATGTAAGAGGACACTCTGTCGGATTCTGTTGTAAGGTGGGACACTGATGTAAGAGGGTACTCTTCAGACTCTGACATAAGATGGTGGAATTCTGGGGGCATTGATGTAAGGTGGGATTTTGGAGATACAGATGTAAGGGGGAACTCTGCAGACTCTGATGTAAGGTGGTGCAGCTTTGGGGACACTAATGTAAGGTGGGTCTTTGGAGACACAGATGTAAGGGAAGACTCTGATGTATAGGTGGAATGCTGGGGATTTTGATGTAAGTGGAGACTCCTATTCTGTACTCTATTCATTATGCTGTATATCAAACTGATTATGGTATTTATTATCTGAACAGTTGCTGGTTTTAATGAAGTTCTTCTTTAAGGTCAGCTAGTCATTTTTTTCTAATCCAACATGTGAGTAGCTCTTACAAGAGGAACTTTACTACTGTGTATTTTTTTTAATCCAAACCCCTCTGACCTTTGTCACTTGGTCATCCTCCTTGAACATACATACTTGCTCAATGAATCCAGCTGTAGTGGACTGTTGAACACCCGGTCCCGTGCCATCCTACATTATCAGCAGCCAGCTGTCACAGTCTGGGGTCAGGCTAGGAGAGCAGTAGCTATAACAGTAGAGAGGCCCCCATTGACCAGCAGGATAAGTACACAAGCAGGTCACCCTGCTCCGGAGCCAGTTCCAGAACCTTTTTTGGGTGTCGCACGTCACACACTTTTGTTTGCACGATTGTGACGCATCTGCAGCATGGAAATCCGCACTGCAATCGCGGCAAAACACCCCGCGGTTTCGGGTGCCATTGAAATGAATGGCAACTGAATGCGCGATCGCATTTTCACAGCACATTTTCAAATCGTAGGCAGAAATGTGCCGATTACACCTGCGATTTGAAACAACCTAGAGTGAATGGAGCCTTAAAGTCAGGAATATGTATTGCGTGATTTGCAGTTAGAAACATTGGCGTAAAAAGTCCTGTTTTCACTCTTGCAAACAAAGTGTTACTAAACCCACAACAGTAAAATCAGTCTGTGCATGCTTGTTATACTCACTGTGGAACCTAAGGGGTTAATCCTCCGCATTGTGTAATAAGTCTGTTTATTCCTGTCTTCTCTGATCCTCCCCTACTTTTATTGTCCACAATCCATCTGCTGATAGAACAGAGCCTTGGGGGCAAGCTGCACATGTTCAGTTTGGTGTGTATTGCTAGAGAGTATTTTTCTTTTTTGGGGTAGAGCATGTGATCAGCACAGGGTCAGTCAGCTCTCTCCAGACAGAGGGTCACGGGTTATGCAGCCTCATAGGACAATCAGGGGAGAATAAAAACTCCTCCTACAAGTTTTAACCAGTACTCTGTTGGACACTGAAAAAAGTCTCAAAACTGCTCTAACTGCTGTTAAGAAAAGGTAATCAGAAGTTTATATTTACTAAAATAATTGCATTTCCATGTTCTGTGTACTGTGGGAGACCAGATATCGTGAATGCAGGGTCCTGAGTTTAGTAACACTTTAAGGGTTGTATTCACAAAAACAATGCAGAGCTCTTCAGCCTCCAAAAGTGCCTGTACATTTGTTCTGTGTGAATATTGACAAAATCAAATGTTATTAGGCTATTTTCTATCCAGGTTGAATGTTTTTTGTTCATGAGAATAGCCTTAATTGAGAAATACAATAATGTAGCCAATAGATGGAGCTGATGATTATAGAAAGTAAATACATATTTACTATGGTTGTCAGTTTCATTTAGTGGTCATAATCAGTGCTTTTCTGATTCTTACTATTCCTATGAATGAACATCCAACCTGGAGAGAAAGTAGCCCAGTAGAATTTTTTACCAGGACTTGCACAAAACAAACGTACCTGCAATATTGCAGATAAATAGCTCTGCAATTTTTTTCTATAAATACACCTTTTTACTGTAGAGAGGGACTTACATTAAATATAGCGGGTAAGATAAGTATCAAACACGTCGCCATTTTTCAAGGTAAATATATTTCTAAAGATGCTATTGACATGAAATTTTCACCGCTATATCAGTAACAACCCATGCAATCCATGCATACAAAGCAACCAAAACAAATAAGTTCAGAAATTGAGTTATGTGTAATAAAATGGAATGACACTGGGGAAAAATGTTGAAAACATGAAGAAAGGGAGGTGCAAGAAGGCATGGAAAGCTGAAATCTTATCAGTAATTAGAAAGCAATCCTGTCCCTTGTCAGTGCAAATTAATATCAGCTGGTTCCATCTCAACTGATGGCCTATAAAAAGGTCTCTCATTACCAAGGTGTTATACAAGAAACATCTCATGATGGGTAAAAGCAAAGAGCTCTCTCAAGACCTTCTCAACCTTATTGTTGCATATCATGCTGATAGCATTGGTTATAGAAGGATTTATAAACTTCTGAATGTTCCAGTGAGCACTGTTGGGGCCATAATCCGGAAGTGGAAAGAACATAATTTTACCATAACTGGCCACGTCCAGGTGCTCCTCACAGGATTTCTGACAGAGGAGTAAAAAAAATTATCAGAAGAGTTGTCCAAGAGCCCAGGACCACTTATGGAGAGCTTCAGAAAGACCTGGAATTAACAGGTACAATTGTTTTAAAGAAAACAATAAGTAATGCACTCAACCGCCATGGCCTGTATGCACGCTCACCATGCAAGACTCCATTGCTGAAGAAAACGCATGTTGAAGCTCGTTTAAAGTTTGCTGCACAACATTTAGACAAGCCTGTGAAATACTGGGAGAATATGCTATATGGTGTGAATCCTTGTGAGCTATTATGAATCCAATAGGTGTTTATAAATACTAATTATATACTAATCTTTAATGTGTGGTGCGCTAGCACTTGCACAAACTCACTTAGTGGTGTCAAATCAATATAAATGGTATTTAAAGTGCCGCGCTCCTATTATTGTGCATATGTATCTCTAAATCCACTCTACGCTTGTTAAACTCAATCAATGAATATATAAATCATATATAAATCATAATAATAATCATGAGTGATAAACCATAAATTAATCAATTCAATGAAATTATTACCAGTGAGTTACCAATACACACATCATAACCTAGATGTGTGTAATGAAAAATGTTGAACCTTAATATAATGTGAATATTAAGTGAATATTGAAAATACATATATCCCCCTGATGAAGTCACGTGACCCTGTGACGCAACGCGTAGGGGAGGGGCTCTGACGTCACGACGTGGTAGCGGTGAGGCTCGGTAATTCCGACTGCAGACAGAGGCAGGCAGGGAGGGAGAGCAGAGACTGAGGATCGCTCACCCAGGATTGTTATATGATATATTTGCCGCCCTGTACCACCAAGGAAATGTACCTAGCTGTGCAATACCGCTACAGGCAGAAATAAATTTCCATCATTTTAAAGGATAAGGCACCATTGTTTGTTTTATTTTCTCTATATCTGACCCCCAAATTGCATATGGGTGAGAGGAGGAAAATGAGAAGGAGATGACCCCTGGAGGGGAATAAGGAGATAAAGCTGGTCTCACAATTGATATATGAGCAGTGGAACAAAGGAGAAAGAGGAGAGTACAGGAGTACCTACATCCACACCTTGGCACATCTATAATACAGAGCCTTTATTCATCGATCCTGGAAGGATCAAAAAGCGTATTTGCCTGAATTCTTTCAGGCAAACATAAAGGTGAGCGCATAGGAAGATCATAAGACACCTGGCGAGAGGAAACAAGGAATCACCCTCACTTTGGCACTTCTTTATAAAGACTTTTATTTTAATTATTTATTTATTCATCACACTTATGCACGTGCACATGGGAGTGTATAGTTGCACAATTATTACTGGATTGTTTATATAATTAGAATGGCACTAATTATATGTATTTTCAATATTCACTTAATATTCACATTATATTAAGGTTCAACATTTTTCATTACACACATCTAGGTTATGATGTGTGTATTGGTAACTCACTGGTAATAATTTCATTGAATTGATTAATTTATGGTTTATCACTCATGATTATTATTATGATTTATATATGATTTATATATTCATTGATTGAGTTTAACAAGCGTAGAGTGGATTTAGAGATACATATGCACAATACTGGGAGAATATAGTCTGGACAGATTATTATTATACAGGATTTATTTAGCGCCAACAAATTGCTCAGCACTTTACAATATAATGGGAGACAATACAGCAACAATACAGTTCAATACAAGAGGGATAGGAGGGCCCTGCTCCTTGGAGCTTACAATCTAAGAGATGAGAACAAACTTGAAATCTTTGGATGCCATAATACACACCATGTTTGGAGGTCAAGTGGCACTACACATCATCCCAAAAACAGCGTACCAACAGTGAAATGTGGAGGTGGGAACATCATGGTGTGGGGCTGTTTTTCTGCATACGGTACTGGCAAACCTAATGTCATTGAAGGAAGGATGAATGGAAAAATGTACCAAGATATTCTTGATAAAAATCTGCTGCCATCTATCAGGATGATGAAGATGAAACAAGGGTGGACATTTCAGCAAGACAATGACCCCAAACACAAAGCCAAGGAAACTCTCAATTGGTTTCAAAGAAAGAAAATAAAGCTGCTAGAGTGGCCCAGCCAATCACCTGACTTGAATCCGATAGAAAATCTATGGAAAGAATTAAATATTAGAGTTCGTAGATGAGGTCCACAGAACCTTCAAGAATTGAAGACTGTGTGGAAGAATGGTCCAAAATCACACCTGAGCAATGCATGCAACTAGTTTCTCCACACAGGAGGTGGCTTGAAGCTGTCATTACCAACAAAGGATTTTGTACAAATTATTGAATAAATTTCAGTTAGTGTGTTCAGTACTTTTTCCCTTTGCCATTTCATTTTATTACACATAACTTAATTTGTGAACTTATTTGAATGGTTTCTTTGTATGTATGGATTGCATGGGTTGTCACCGACGTGGTGAAAATTTTATGCCAATCGCACCTTTAGAAATATATTTACCAAGAAAAATGGTGACGTGTTCAATATTTATTTTACCCACTGTATACTGTATGCATTTTTGGTGGACATTAAGTAACCAAATATATTTGTAAATTTAAGACATAATCTTCAGAGCAAGAAGACATCATTATGACTGGTAAAAAATGTATTTCATGAGACTGGAAAATATTTTAAAGGAGACACCGAATCACTATAAGCTATGTGTATAAATCTGTGTCTGTCTTTCATCAAGTTTGGAGATAATATAGTCCATTTAGAAGATATCCTTTTGTCTTTGCAGACAATTGTAGTTTCCATTATGCTGTTATCTTAAATGGGATTTATGCCAGACTTCACACTCTTTTAACCCAGATTCTGCAAGGATGCATACAGAATTGTTCACTTTAGCAGTCGAAATCCTAGCCTCAAGGATACAAAGCTGACATTGTGAGGACCCAATTATATTTCTACTGTAAGGGACTGTGCACAGTTTGAAAACATTTATTCTCTCCAGTTTTCGGAGGAGCTTCTTCCTCCATCTCCATTGTACAGTTCAACAAAGCAATATAATATTAGGAGCACTAAACGATCTTCTATTTAAAGTATATGTAAAACCAATCACTTAAATCTTATGTAAGCTTTCACATGCTGAAGTGATTCTAAAGGTTCTTTTTTTTTTTTTTTGTAAAATAACAAACATGTCTATACTTACCTACTGTGTGCAGTGGTTTTGCACAGAGCAGCCTGGATTCTTTTCTTCTCAGGTGCCCCACCGGCACTCCTGGCTCCTCCTGTCATTCAGGTGCCCCAACAGCAAGCATCGTGCTATGGGGGCACCCGAAGTGCCATCTGTCCATTCACACACGGAGCTGTGGCTTGGCCCCGCCCCATTTCTCTCCTCATTGGCTGACTGGCTGTGATTGACAACAGCAGGAGCCAATGGCTCCAGCTTGCTGTCTCATCCAATGAGTAGGCATAGAACCAGGACAGCCAAGGCTGTCATTCACATCGCTGGATCGTGATGAGGCTCAGGTGAGTATTGAGGGGGCTGGGGGAGCTGCTGCACACAGGTTTTTTACCTTCATGCATAGAATGCACAAAAGTAAAAAAATCTTCTGCCTTTACAACCACTTTAATGTAATTTTTAATATGTTTAAATCTTTAGCTTTCAATAAAGTAACAACTGGTAATCCTGCCAAAAAGGTCCTTGTTTGGGCACTTCCCGTTGTAGGGTGACAACGCTATATCCTTGTCTCCCGATTGGGTTCTTGTGTTGTCGCCTTGACACATGGGATATTGATGAAGACAACAAGTGGCCATTTCAACACACATTATACCACAGGCACAGTACACTGTTGTTGCTGTCACGGAAATTGCCCTGAGAGATTCTTTGCAGTAGGGGTGCAGTGAAATTTCGGTGGCTGAAACGTTTCCGCCAAAAACACCCCTATCAGCCGATATGAAAAAAAGCACCAATACAGGTGCCGAAAAACCCCTGCCCCTTGCCGCCTCCCCTCACTGCCACCCGTCCGCCACTGATGCCACCGGTCGCCGCTTGGTAGTTCTCAGCCTTACTTGAGAAACCATTGAACGATCCCGGTGCTGGGCATACAGATTAGTGAAGGAAAGATGGCCACCACTCATCTCTATGCCCTTGGAGGACCGGAGCGATATCACTACCGGTTCCTGCCATTTTTTTTTATTTAAAGCGCCAGATCAATGCTTTTTTGATCTAATGCTTTACATTGCAGAGGAGAGATGTGGGGTCTTATTGACCCCATATCTCTCCATAAAGTGGGCCTGTCAATAATTATTTCTATCACAAGGGATGCATGCATTCCTTGTGATAAGAATAAAAGTGATTAACATTTTTTTAAAGGGATAGTGCAAAAAAAAATTAAAGAAATTTTTAAAGCATCACCCATGGAGATTTTTCAGTACTGCAGTTTGACGCCATTCCACGAGCGTGTGCAATTTTAAAGCATGACATGTTGGGTATCTATTTACTCACCGTAACATCCTTTTCATATTTTACAAAAAAAATATGTTGCGGGGTTTTTTTGTTTTTTAATCAAAGTGTATTTTTTTCCAAAAAATATATATTTATTTTTAAAAACTGCGCATTTCGGTTTCGGTTTTCGGCCAAGTGCATTTTGAATTTTCGGTTTGGCGCACCAATATATACATGTAGACAAGAAGTGGCAGCAAAGAGGCTATGGAGATTTATGTTATAGTGATGTAAAGAGGGCAAAACAAGTATTTTTATTACAAACCAGAAAATGTTTATTATACACAGTGCTTTGGCAAACAAAATGGTATTCGGTTAGGGTTTACATCGGCTTTAACAGACAATAATTGGCCAAGAGCCATCCTAATGACTACATGGTTTTGAGCTGAGCACTTAGTACTTATCAGATAAAGAATCAACTGTTTGAATATTACCTCATAGGTATGTATTGGAACAGTGCTTCTCTGTGTAAATAGATTAGCGATTTCAACATAGGAGGACATCCGCATACTTGTGATGTTAGATGTAATGCTAGACATGAATTACCAATTTGTTCTCTTAAAGGTACACTCCAATAAACTTAACATTTAGCCTGGGTTCACATATATGCGGTGCAGTATATGACATGTGATTCGCACAGGAACCGCAGTGCATTCCTGTGCAAATTACATGCGATTTGTGTGCGGTGCGATCAAGAGTCATACATTTTGTATGGCTCTAATCGCACCGCACCAAAAACGCGCAAGACCCTTTTTTGGGTCCCTACTAGAATCCGATTGCATGTGTATTCACACCTATGCGATCCAATTCTGCACATCGGACTGCTTTCAGGGTGTCGTTAATTTAACATACACACCCGCAGCGGTTCGCATGAACGGGGTGTGATTCTGATGCAGCACAGAATTCGCACTGAAAATGCTGTTAATTCCGCACCGCATCAGTGTGAACCAGGGCTTAACCTTCAGTTTTTCTTCCAGACATTGCTGTACATCACGTTTCCTTTTAAACTCTTGTCTGTAATCTAATCATGGTGGAAAACATACCTGCTGGTAATACTGAAACAACCCTGCTGAAAAGGTGCTGCATGAAGAAACAGTCACAGTCACCAAACAGATTGAGAACTGCCTTTGAAGTTTAAGGGCCCATACACACCTTTGCATTCAGGCACAATGACTTATTGTGTGTCATGTTTATTTACAGCCCATTCATCATTTGAACAAAATGGCCATGCACTGGAACAGAGACAAAAAATGAACATATACCATTTTTAGCAACGCAGGGCACAATAATGCATGACCGTGAGTTGTGGTCCCTGCAACACATGTGGGATTCCATTGAGAATGAATGGCACTGCAACATGCTAACGTGTATGGTACGCATAGGCTGGCCATACACTATACAATTTTCTGCCCAATTTCTTTTAGATTTACCTTCAACTATGTAGTACAAGAGCCTGCCTAACTGGAAACAATTGAATGTGTTGTTTAGGTTTGACCTCATATTATATGTTTTTTGGTAAATCTAAACAAAAATCTCAAGAAAATTGTATAATGTATGGCCAGCCTAACACCACAACTCCTAGGGTGTGAATGGGTCCTCAATGTTCATGTACAGCAGGCTTCAGGAAATAAACTTCTGCCTCTTCTGATGGGCCAAGGTAAAAATTGCGATGCCATCCACCATTTAATATCATGGTACATGATTGCTAGTAAGCTGAAGTACAATCTGGCGAAACTAACCACTTGAGGATTTACCCCCCTTCCTTACCAGGCCATGTTTTGCACTGTGGCGCTGCGTTACTTTAACTGACAATTGCACAGTCATGTATCGCTGTAAATAAATGAAATTTATGTAATTTTTTTTTCCACAAATAAAGCTTTCTTTCGGTGGTATTTGATCACCTCTTTGTTTTTAATTGTTTGTGCTATAAACAAAAAAACACTTGACAATTTTGAAAAAAAAAACAATATTTTTGACTTTTTGCTATAAAACATATCCAATAAAAAAATATTAAAGAATTAAATTTCTTCATAAATTTAGACCAAAATGTGTTCTGCTACATATCTTTGCTAAAAAAATCCCAATAAGTGTATATTAATTGGTTTACATGAAAGTTATAGCGTCTATAAATGGCGATCTATATATTGGAATTTTTAATTTAATTTTTTTTTATACTAGTAATGGCGGCGATCAGCGACTTATAGCGAGACTGCGGCGGCATTCTGACACTGGGGGGAACTGACTAGCTGCCACTGACATCACCAGTGGCACTAATACAGTGATCAGTGCTAATAAAAAGCACTGACACTGTACTAATGACAGTGGGCAGGAAGGGGTTAGGCTGGCCATACATTATACAATTTTCTTGAGATTTTTGGTTTAGATTTACCAAAAACCATATAATAATAGGAGGTTAAACCCAACAACACTTTCAATTGTATCCAATTAGGGAAGCTACACAGTTAAAGGTAAATCTAAAGGAAATTGGGCAAAAATTGGACAGAAAATTGTAAGAAAATTATATAGTGTATGGCCTGCCTTAACATCTGGGGCGAAATTAGATTTTTACATTTTTTTTTGCTGGACTTTGTTTAATAGCAAAAAGTAAAAAATATTGTTTTTTTCTCAAAATTTTAGTGCAAAAAATAAAAACCACACAGGTGATCAAACACCACCAAAAAAAGCTCTATTTGTGAAAAAAAGGACATACATTTCATTTGGGTGTAGCGTTGCACAACAGAGCAATTGTCAGTTAAAGTAATGCAGTGCCATAACGCAAAATGTGGCCTGGTCAGGAAGGGGGGTAAAGCCTCAGGAGGGCAAGTGGTTATAATATAATAACAATTTTGCTATGCATATTATATTTATTTAACATTATCTACCACTAAACTAGAATGGAGAACGAAGCTTGCACATGTGACAAAGCATTTATCAGTGGTTGTACCAAGGCTATTTTGAAAAACTTGTGAGCCACTACTTCCGTTTGACAAGGTGCGTCAGCACAAAAAACACTTACTCAATGTGTATAAATAAAATTACAAACAATAGTGCTGTGCTCCTAAAACTATTATATCATATAATAAAACAATAATCTTTCAAAAAATATACATTAGTGATATAGTCCTTTGTGTTATCGTGAGATAAATTATATCCAAATAATAAGTGACCATTGAAATATGCTAAAAAAATGTGATCAGTCCAAACGTGACAAATTCAAAAGTGAATAAATCTTCCCTTGCTCAATCTCCTCCGAAGAATATTCTGCTAGCGTGTCTGCCGTTCAGCGTATGTGCCTGCCTTCCTTGGGTGCCGGGTGACATCGAGACTCCTCCCCTACGCGTTACGGTGCAGATGACACAGCTTCATCAGGGGGATATAATTGGCATTCCCAATCATATCCCCCTGATGAAGCTGCGTCATCTGCAGCGTAACGCGTAGGGGAGGAGTCTTGAGCAAGGGATTCCTGCGGTGGTGTGAATAGGAGAGGAGAGTCACGTTTCCAGCAGCAATTGGGAGATACTCACCACTATTGCTGTGATGCAATATATGATCCATAGTTCCAATAGGTGAACAAAAGCGAGTTTTGCCTTTTAGGAGGCATCAAAGGAGGTGAGCGCATATTGAGATCACAATAAGAAGTCACTTGGAATGAAGATTTGTTCACTTTTGAATTTGTCACGTTTGGACTGATCACATTTTTTTTTAGCATATTTCAATGGTCACTTATTATTTGGATATAATTTGTCTCACTATAACACAAAGGACTATATCACTAATGTATATATTTTGAAAGATTATTGTTTTATTATATGATATAATAGTTTTAGGAGCGCGGCACTATTGTTTGTAGTGGTTGTACCAGTCTTCAGACTCTTCTCAATGTAGTAAAAGCTGGAACAAAGCTGACCTCATGGACACCTGTCCAGTATTAACTGGATACAAACCAAGAATTAGCTCCCTTGAAACCAACAAAGCTCTTTCTTGGATAATAGCTTTCCTTCTGTAATACTCTGATCCCGAATTAGAATTAACAGCTTAAAGACTGAAACATATCCATCTCATTGAGATAATGCTTAGGTTAAGAGAGTGAATGACCACAGTGAGCTCAGTATGTAGAACTGGTTGGTGCACAGGTTAAGTACAAATAGATCAAGTTAGTCTAACCACTTGCCCTCCAGAGGATTTCCCCCCTTCCTAACCAGACCATTTTTTGTGATACGGCGCTGTGTTACTTTAACTGACAATTGCACGATCATGCAATGCTGCACTCAAATTACATTTTTGCACTTTCTTTCCACAAATCAAGCTTTCTTTTGGTGGTATTTGATCGCCTGTGCGTTTTTATTTTTTGCGCTATAAGCAAAAAAAGACCGACAATTTTGAAAAAAAAAACTATATTTTTGACTTTTTGCTATTAAACATGTCCAGTAAAAATTTTAAAAATCAAATTTCGTCATAAATATAGACCAAAATGTATTCCACTATATGTCTATACTAAAAAAAATCCCAATACGTGTAAATTAATTGGTTTATGTGAAAGATATAGCGTCTACAAATGGCGGTATAGATACTGGGATTTCTATTCATTTTTTTTTTATACTAGTAATGGCAGCAATCAGCGACTTATAGCAGGACTGCAGGACTGCGGCGGGCATTCTGACACTGGGGGGAATTGACTAACTGTCACTAACATCCCCGTGACGCTAATACAGTGATCAGTGCTAATAAAAAGCACAGACACCTTACTAATGACACTGGGCAGGAAGGGGTTAACATCTGGGGTGATCAAAGGGTTAACTGTGTGCTGTGTGCTATGTTTTACTGCGTAAGCATGCTGCTTTGTATTGCTCTGCTATGCACAGCAATACAAAGCAGCATGCTGAAGCTGACGGGAGAGGTCTATATTGTTTACATACAGACCTCTCCTCTGTCAGTGTTCCTCAGCGATTGCCAGGTGTTGGCAGGGAATCTCCGTCCGGGACCCGGTGATCGACAGCTGTAGCCACCAATGGCGCACGTGCCCCCTACCTGGAAATGCACAGCCCTGTAGCAGTAGTTCTGCTATAGGGCAGTCAGGAAGCGGTTAATTATGAAATGCTCTATAAACAAATATAGCTGGCTGCCATATGGCACTATATGTGGTCTGCATGTACCAATGTCTTGTTACAAACTCCCAGCACCACATGGAACAGTGAAACTGGGGTGTGCAAAACCTCAGTGCAGAAAGGGGGTGCTTCACAATATCACGTCAGAAAAAATGCCCCGCTTGTCAGTAGATGTGCTACAGCCTGTAGCCCCAATCACTGTTTCCCCACAGGTGTATCCACAGCTCACCCCAGAAGCATGACAAAGTCAGAGGGTGACGGGAAGGCTGTATCGGTTCTGCCTTCCAAGTCTCGACCTGCCCCACCTCCTAGCCTCTACCGTCTTGTGCTGTAAACCAGACCCCTGCACTCTGTATATTACTCACTCATGACCCCTGCACTCTGTATATTACACAGTCCTGACCTTTGCACTATGTACATTACATACTCCTGACTACATTCTGTTCACTGGATTTTGTTACTTTTACTCCTGAATGCTGCACCTTGTACGTTACTTTTACTCCTAACCCTTGCACCTTGTACATTGCTTTTACTTGTCTGACCCCTGCACTCTGTACGTTACACACTCATGACCCCTGCACCTTGTACATTGCTTTTACTTCTCTGACCCCTTCACCTTGTACGTTACTTTTACTCCTAACCCCTGCACCTTGTACACTGTTATTACTTGTCTGACCCCTGCACTTTGTACGTTACACACTCCTGACCCCTGCACACTGTACATTACACACTTCTGACCCTGCAAACTATACATTACAAACTCCTGACCCCTGCACTCTGTATCTTACATACTCCTGACCTCTACATTCATTATGTTACACACTCCTGATCTCTGCACTCTGTAGGCCACAACACCCCCCCCCCCCCAGCATGGAGCTGAGTGTAATCTGAGACCTGAGTTGAGAGAATGGAAACCTCCCCCCTTCTGTACAGTCTCACGGGGAAACATGCACAGCCAAGGCTGACAGTCACCTGCTATGTGCTGGGGGGGAGGGGGATCTCCTCGGTTTTCTTAATGTACAGGTTAACTGTCAAAAGTGACTCATACAGATATCAGAGTAATGACAGAGCAGACAGAAATGACACTAGGTGCTTTGGAGTGAGTTAAGTACACACAATAAGAGGATATGCTTTGTTCATTTTTTAATTCAGAGGTTTAAAACCACTTGAAGTGATCTGCAGCATTGGTATTGCAGTTAAAGTTTTTTTTTTGCCACTACCCAGTAAGGACTAGGGAGCCATGCACATTATTTTTTATTATATGAAAACCATGTTTGTACAAGTAGAAGCAGTTCTTTACAGATTGAACAAATGATGTATTTGATAAATTGTTGCTGAAGATCTAATCTAGGTCTTTTGCTTCCACAGCAAATAGCATGTGATTTTAGAAATAAACTATCTTTTACTATCTGAAAAAAAAAGCAAAACTGCAAAATGATTACAGAAACTACTTAGAAAACAGAATATCGCTTGTCTGGAAAGTTCTTAGACCATTCAATAACAGCTTTATCTGGAAATACATACATTTCAAAAGAGCCATTGTTCACAAAAGTGCATGATGGTCTGTTTTGCAGAGCTCGGTACTTTCAGCTTTACCTATAAATGTATCCAGCTCCCCCCATCCCTCTTAATAGTTCTGCAGCATCTAGATTTTCTTAATATTAGGCTGGCTATACACTATTCCTGATGAACCAGCCGAAATCTGCTTAGTGGGTATCCCTGTTGGCAGGGCTGCTGTTAGAAACCACAGGGCCCCACACAGCCCCCTAAAAAAAACCAGTTTACTATGCTTCAGTTATTAATCAACAAAGTGAGTGATAGCTACCGATCACTCACTGTGTTCATTTAGGAAAGGAAGAGGCTGGTAAATGTTACATATACACAGGACCCTTCACCCACTCTCAATCCTGAGGGATCCTATTGTGTGCTTGCAGCTGCCAGTGAGAAGGAGAGGAATGGGGCCGGTAGCACTGCGGGGGGCCTGGGCAGCAGGGAGAAATGTATGATACACGGGGAGGGTGATGGGTGTGGCGGGGAGGAAATTATTGGAACTGGTCCCCTATATGGCTCTCTATGCAGCAGTTGAAAGCCAGCGGGAGGGAGAGGAGAAGCCGTCAGCTTTCAGCTGCTGCAGAGAGAACCATACAGGGGATCGGATCCAGTAATTGCCCCCCAGCCGTGCAGATCACCCTACCTATCCATATCTGATTCACCCAGCTGCCTGGGCCCCCCCTGCTGGCCTGGGCCCCGTACCGTACTGGTGGTACCCCCTTATCCACAGCCCTGCCTGTTGGCCACCACCCTTCTGACATCCTTCGATTGAAAAATGTTTGGCCAGACAGCAGCTGCATCCAATCAGATGCAGCCTTTGTTCAGGTATTCTGACAACTGCTGCTGGCTGTCAGAGTACTATAGGCCAGCAGGGAGGATTTGTTTATTTGCGCTGTGTAGCATATATGGAGGAACAGAAATAGCCAGCTTTACTCATTGTACACTTGTCCTATTTATTGTCTTTTATGCCTTTTGGGCTAACAGCTATAGGCTTACGGTAAAGGTATTTTTTTATCATGATTTCACTCGTAAGCCCAGAGAGAGTCAGTGTTTTTGATCTGTGGTAGGACCTTTTTTGGGGATATAGTAGACGTCCTCAAGGCTTTGGATAAAAAGATAGATCCCTAGTGTGTGATGTATCTTCTTACAGCTTCACTTCCTTTGCTATACCAACATTTCACAGTAGTAGTTTTTGTTTGAACAAACATCGTTCATGCTCGAATTCCCTGCAAAGCTTTCCAATATTCAGTCTTTTTCTCTTTATCATGCCTTTTTTAAAGTATGTCAACCCTCACCATGTCAAACAACTCATTCAAGTTAAAGAAAAAATGAAAGGCCAAACATTTGTGTACATACAGTACTTATAATAAAAATAACACAATATAAATTCCCTATTTTTATACATGATCACATGACCTTTTTTCTCAGCTGCGTAAAAGACTAAATGTGGGAATAGACGATTAGAAAATCAACTGATCAGTCATCCGACGACCAAGAGGCGTTCGTTGGTCGAAATCGTGGCCCACATTAACCAATCTAAAAAAATCGTTCATCGGGCAATAGTGTTGACATCTTCTGTACAAGTGGAAGTGATGCAGTGTGCGTGTGACCTTGTAGCCACGACCTTCCGGCCAGAACGAGCGATATACACAACAATTAACAGCAATGAGTATAGTATAGTTTATTACATTATCTATATACATAAATAGTGGTACATAAAAATATAATATGTATAATTCTGGTTTCATTATTTCATTAGGCCAATCTACTTTTAACATTTGGATTTTTCATTACGAAGATTCCTTGGACATAAACATCTGGGTTATCTTCTGTTTCCACTCATATGTGATAGCGCTTGATAGATTTTTTTATTACGACCGTCATACCATCGCATAGAAAAATGTGTATGCAAAACGACAAAAGTTTTCACTGTTGTTCAACCGGATTTTTTAGTTCACAATATCGTTATCGGTTAAAACATCCTGTCCATCAACGAAGAGAAAATCGCTCGATCAGTGGTTCCACAAAATGTTTCATACAATTTTCTTATCGTGTGTATGGGGCATTGGGGGGCTAGGGGTGGAGATGCAGCAATACACTGATCTACCCAGTAAATGGTTGTGCAGGGGGGAGTGTTAGCACAGGTATTGGCCATTGGAGAACAGGCAGGTTGTTCTCCCAGGACAGCCTGAAAAATGACCACACTGCGAGGGATGTGCTTTCATGACTGGCATTGCCAGTTTGAAAGGAAGGTGGGGGAACTGGCAGGAACACCAAGTATTTCACACAGAGATTAGGATTTATTTATGTATTACAGTTATATAGCACCATCAATTTATGCAGTGCTTTACTTATATATTGTACTTTCACAGTCCCTGACCCTCAAGAGGCATACAATCTAAGGTCCCTAACTGACATTCATACATACACATACTAGGGCTAATTTAGACAATTAACCTACCAGCATGTCTTTGGAGTGTGGGAGGAGGCCAGGGTACCTGGAGGAAACCCACGCAGGCACAGGAGAGGAGTGGGTTTCATGCACACTCCAGGCAGGTGGTGCTGTGGTTGGTACTTGAACCAATGACCCTACTGCTGCTAGGTGGGGGTGCTAACCGGCTAAATGGTTAGCACCTCCACCAAGCAGCAGTAGGGTCATTGGTTCAAGTCCCAACCACAGCACTACCTGCCTGGATATGTGTCTGTTGTACCACGTATTTGTGCTAAAAAGTATTACGGAGCAGCACGTGGTTGTCGTGTGGTTGTACAAATTCAGGGGTTGAAACAGGCGTTGAGGTCTTGCTTCTGGAGATGAAAGAAGCAAGAATTCCACTAATAACTTTGGGTTGAATAACCAAAAAAAAACCCCACCAGTATTTCTGATTGCAATAATAATCTACCCTTCTCATTGAGCAGAATAACAACAAGCTAGGCTTCTACATTGTACTAGAGTAAAAGTCTGTTAAAATTGCTTTCGTTATCCTGCTCTGTGTCATAAAATTTTAAAAAATTGTCCTCAACCCCACAAAATTTATTTATACAGTGATCGATGTGCAAGTCTCTATTCTATATGTCCTTAGTATCGAAAATGATTGAAGAAGGTAACCACTGGACAACAAGTAGGCAATGGGAATATCATCAATGTCGTAGCAGTACCAAATACCGAATAATAGAGATATGTGAGCTACTTACTAAAGGAAATGTTGGAAAGGGCTACTGAATATCACTATTTGTATTACAAAGAAAATATCTAGTTTACATGGCAACCACCTGTTTACATGGTGATCATAGTTCAGTAACACAGAAGAGTCCCTAGCCCCCACAGGCACATAGTAAGGGACAGCAAGCAATCAGTGGGAGGGAGTTTAACCATTCATAAATCATAGTTTTCATGTATCCATATGGTTGCACCATAATATCAGATCCGCTCATGTGACATGTTGAATCTGTCAGTACAGATCCCAAAACCATTGAAACTTTGGAGCTGTTTTGGAATTTCCCCTGTATTAAGTCTGCTGTTCACTGCTCAAATGTGTGGCCTATTCATTTCACCTCCTCATTACTTTTTGAACGCCTAAAAGCCCACATCAAGGCACCACAACCAACTGCATTGCATGAGGCTGGTGAATGGGTTGTGTTCAGTGGAGTACTACGAGAATACAACCCCATCTGGCTGCCTTTGCGACTTAACCACACCCAACTGCAAGTGCAAACATACAAATTAAATATAAAAAGATAGGTGCTACAGTTGCTCAAACAAATTTCATGTAGTGCAATAACTACAAGATTTGTACCACCTGAGGGTTATCTCAATTGTGATCCATGCAAAAAAGTCTTACAGCACCTGGCATTCCCAGGCAGTCTCCCATCCAGATACTAACATGGTCCAACCCTGCGTAGCTTCAGATCAGGTGCATGCAGGGTGATGTGGCCATGGGTGGCTAAATGTGCTTAGACCAAAGAGATATTGTAACCCCTCCATATAGCAGTTCAACCAATAGTGAACATGTGACGTAAATAGTAAAAAAAGCCATAAACAGAACTCTTGTGATCACCATTTACCGTGATCTACCAGTGAGCCAAATTAATATAGAATTACGTGCACGTGGAAGAAAGACACTGACACTGTTGCAGTTTGCCAACTTCCTAAAATTCTGTTTTATTGAGGAACTAATAGTATCATTTATAGGGCTTATGATGCAGGCAAAGCATATACATTGATTGGGTGAAAAGTCCACTGGGTTTCTGCGTGTTCTTCCATCCGTATTGATATCTTCCAATCATTGTCCCCAAAAAGACTCATTCCCTTTTTTGGGAGTTGTTTACATTAAAAGATACTTTTCTCCTAATGAGTCACCAAGGGTGAGACTCCGGATGAAGGCGCCATCTTAATTATCATCGTTGTTCTGTCAACCTATATCTGATTGTTTACTTAAGAGAGTAAGGAATTTTAAAGAGCAAGAAGCAGAAAGTAGCAAGACTATAAAATTGTCATTTTACTGATCATCTAATAAAACGTGGACTGTCTATCACAATCCACTACACTTGTAACTGTCCCAAAATAGGGTAATAAAAAATTCCAAAGGGTCAAAAAAGACAAAATATATATATATATATGTATATAAAATAAATTTGACTGTGATCTTCACTGTGTGCTCATAACCGTGAAGTGTAGATTATTATTATTATACAGTATTTATATAGGGACAACAGTTTGCTCAGCGCTGTACATTATAATGGGAGACAATACACGAGACAGTACAGTAACAATACAATACATGAGGGGTTCGAGGGCCCTGCTCCTTGGAGCTTACAATCTAGGAGGAAGGGGAGAGTGGTACAGGAGGAAATAGCTGTGGGGGATGGAGTGGTGGGAAGAGCGGAGGAGATCAGCAATTAGGTGAGGTTAGGCTTCTCTGAAGAGGTGGGTTTTCAGGGTGCGCCTAAAGGTGAGGAGGGTAGGTCTGATGGATTGGGGTAGTGAGTTCCAGAGGATGGGGGAAGCCCTGGAGAAGTCCTGGAGACGGGCATGGGAGGAGGTGACCAGGGAACTGGAGAGTAGGAGGTAGATGACTCAATCACCAGATCCTTGTGTAAACATAGCATTACCCCAGGTTCACACCTATGGGTTTTCTACAGCGTTTTGCAGAAACACAGTACAGTCCATTTAACATGATTTCCTACAGGACATGTTCACACCTGTGCATTTTCACCTGGTTCGTTTTTGGAAAGGGTCAGGGACTTTTTTCAACACAAAAAGTTGCGTTTTTGTTTCCAAAGACTTCAACGGAAATGCTGCAGAAAAGCATGTATTGGGTTTTTGCCGCGTTTTTGATGAGTTTGCGTTTTAAATCTCCCTAGCAAGAAAAACGCAAAACGCGTCAAAAACACAACTGCAAAACGCAATGCAGAAAAGGCTGAAACTCAACCTGCATAGGTGTGAACCTATCCTTACTGTTGGCCCTAAGCAGGTAACTTCAGAACAGGTTATCAGACACATCATTTATTATATACATATGCATGCATATTATAACATAGACAATCCACTACAACCAAAGTGTAATCTGTATGTCATCACCTATTGTGGAAATTAGACACACTTGGTGGAATTAACAAATTATGTCAGTTTTCTGGTGTTATAAGACAGGTTCATTGTGGTGTTCATCATGTTAAAGTGATTGTAAACCTTTTTTTTTTTTTTAATAACAAACAAGTCATACTTACCTACTCTGTGTAATTTTTTTGCACAGACCAGCACCAATCCTCCTCTGCTCAGGTCCCCCGCCCGTTCCTGGCTTCTCCCTGAGTGCTCAACGTAGCAAGTTACTTGCTATGGGGGCACTTGTGCAGGCTCGTTCCCCAGCCATGCTCTGTGTGTCTATTGACACACAGAGTGTGACTCAACCCCCCCCCCCCCCCCGCTCCCTCCTCACTGCCTGTGATTGGCCACTGGAAAGAGATCAGGATCAGGTAAGTATAGAGGAGGGCTTCATTCAGAAGGTTTTTTTTTTACTTTAATGCAGAGAATGCATCAAGGTAAAAAAAAACCATCAGCCTTCAGATGTGCTGGGCGGCTCTTATAAGTGCTGATTATGTACACCAGTGTGTACCAAAATAATGAAGCATTTGCACCAATGTTCCAATTTAAAAAGTTTTCAAATGTACACCATCACCAGAGTGGTATATAAACTGTAGTGAGGAGTGGCGGGCAGTGGCGATCAGCACTGCAGCAAGGTGAGGAAAGGGGAACGTGTATGGATGGCCCATGAGGTGCAGCAATGCAGGCAGGAGAGAAGAACATTTAGAAGCATTTGCACCAATGTTCCAATTTAAAAAGTTTTCAAATGTACACCATCACCAGAGTGGTATATATACTGTAGTGAGGAGTGGTGTACAGTGGTGATCAGCACTGCAGCAAGGTGAGGAAAGGGGAACGTGTATGGACGGCCCATGAGGTGCAGCAATGCAGGCAGGAGAGCAGAAAATGTAGAAGCATTTGCACCAATGTTCCAATTTAAAAAGTTTTCAAATGTACACCATCACCAGAGTGGTATATAAACTGTAGTGAGGAGTGGTGGGCAGTGGCGATCAGCACTGCAGCAAGGTGAGGAAAGGGGAATGTGTATGGACGGCCCATGAGGTGCAGCAATGCAGGCAGGAGAGAAGAACACTTAGAAGCATTTGCACCAATGTTCAAATTTAAAAAGTTTTCAAATGTACACCATCACCAGAGTGGTATATACAGTCAGGTCCATAAATATTAAGACATCAACACAATTCTAACATTTTTGGCTCTATACACCACCACAATGGATTTGAAATGAAACAAACAAGATGTGCTTTAACTGCAGACTGTCAGCTTTAATTTGAGGGTATTTACATCCAAATCAGGTGAACGGTGTAGGAATTACAACAGTTTGCATATGTGCCTCCCACTTGTTAAGGGACCAAAAGTAATGGGACAATTGGCTTCTCAGCTCTTCCATGGCCAGGTGTGTGTTATTCCCTCATTATCCCAATTACAATGAGCAGATAAAAGGTCCAGAGTTTATTTCAAGTGTGCTATTTGCATTTGGAATCTGTTGCTGTCAACTCTCAAGATGAGATCCAAAGAGCTGTCACTATCAGTGAAGCAAGCCATCGTTAGGCTGAAAAAACAAAACAAACCCATCAGAGAGATAGCAAAACCATTAGGCGTGACCAAAACAACTGTTTGGAACATTCTTAAAAAGAGGAACGCACCGGTGAGCTCAGCAACACCAAAAGACCTGGAAGACCACGGAAAACAACTGTGGTGGATGAGCGAAGAATTCTTTCCCTGGTGAAGAAAACACCCTTCACAACAGTTGGCCAGATCAAGAACACTCTCCAGGAGGTAGGTGTATGTGTGTCAAAGTCAACAATCAAGAGAAGACCTCACCAGAGTGAATACAGAGGGTTCACCACAAGATGGAAACCATTGGTGAGCCTCAAAAACAGGAAGGCCAGATTAGAGTTTGCCAAATGACATCTAAAAAAGCCTTCACAGTTCTGGAAGAACATCCTATGGACAGATGAGACCAAGATCAACTTGTACCAGAGTGATGGGAAGAGAAGAGTATGGAGAAGGAAAGGAACTGCTCATGATCCTAAGCATACCACCTCATCAGTGAAGCATGGTGGTGGTAGTGTCATGGCGTGGGCATGTATGGCTGCCAACGGAACTGGTTCTCTTGTATTTATTGATGATGTGACTGCTGACAAAAGCAGCAGGATGAATTCTGAAGTGTTTCGGGCAATATTATCTGCTCATATTCAGCCAAATGCTTCACAACTCATTGGACGCCGCTTCACAGTGCAGATGGACAATGACCCAAAGCATACTGCAAAGCAACCAAAGAGTTTTTTAAGGGAAAGAAGTGGAATGTTATTCAATGGCCAAGTCAATCACCTGACCTGAATCCGATTGAGCATGCATTTCACTTGCTGAAGACAAAACTGAAGGGAAAATGCCCCAAGAACAAGCAGGAACTGAAGACAGTTGCAGTAGAGGCCTGGCAGAGCATCACCAGGGATGAAACCCAGCGTCTGGTGATGTCCGTGTGTTCCAGACTTCAGGCTGTAATTGACTGCAAAAGGATTTGCAACCAAGTATTAAAAGTGAAAGTTTGATTTTTGATTATTATTCTGTCCCATTACTTTTGGTCCCTTAACAAGTGGGAGGCACATATGCAAACTGTTGTAATTCCTACACCGCTCACCTGATTTGGATGTAAATACCCTCAAATTAAAGCTGACAATCTGCAGTTAAAGCACATCTTGTTCGCTTCATTTCAAATCCATTGTGGTGGTGTATAGAGCCAAAAATGTTAGAATTGTGTCGATGTCCCAATATTTATGGACCTGACTGTATACTGTAGTGAGGAGTGGCGATCAGCACTGCAGCAAGGTGAGGAAAGAGGAACATGTATGGACGGCCCATGCGGTGCAGCAATGCAGTCAGGAGAGAAGAACATTTAGAATGATCCCATCAGAAGATTACCTCCTCTTTGAGCCATAATTTTAATGCGTGTTGCTGTAAGCCTGCTCAAATCTGGCATACCACCACCATATAACGGATTGTGTGCCACGTTTAATAATTGGTTGCAAAAAACGCTAAATCGACTAGCATAGATAAATATGAGTTTGGCATGCACCAGTCTTTGTTAATCCCACCTATTGTTCTGTTGTCGAGATAATGTAAATGATTTGTTTTCCTGGTGTGTGCAGTTATATATATACGGTGTAGTTTTTTTATGCATTTGTCGTATTGACTGATGCTACAGTTGTTCAGTAAATGAGTTCTGCCAAAAGCCCAATGTTCATTACAGATTGCTTTCTCTGGAAACATCTATCAAAAAAGTGTTCCAACATGGTGCTGGATTCAAACTCTGCTTATCTGTAACTTAACCAAATGTTGCTTTATGCACATTGGCATTTTTTATTTAAGATCCTAGAGGTTGTTATCAGCATTTTTTTCTGCTCCTAGAAGATAAATTGTATTATCCTATATGTCCATGCACACTATTTAACCACTTCCATACAGGGCACTTTTACCCCCTTCCTGCCCAGGCCAGTTTTCAGGTTTCAGTGCTATCACACTTTGAATGACAATTTTGCGGTCATGCACACTATTCCCAAACTAAAATGTTATCATTTTGTTCACACAACTAGAGCTTTCTTTTGGTGGTATTTAATCATTGCTGGGGTTTTTATTTTTTGATAAATTAACAAAAAAAATTTGAAAACACTTTTTTCTTTGTTTCTGTTATAAAAGTTTGCAAATAAATAATTGTTCTTCATAAATTTAGGTCAAAATGTATTCTGCTACATGTCTTTGGTGAAAATAACTCAAATTAGTATTTATTATTCAGTGTGTAGGAAAGTTATAGAGTTCACAAACTATGGGATAAATCTGAAAATTGATAAGTCCTGAAGTACTGACAGTCGATCTAATTTCTTGAGGCCCAAAAATGTCAGAACAGTACAGATATCCCCCAAATGACCACTTTTTTCAAAGTAGACAGTCTGACGTATTTCATAGGAGGCATGGCGAGTTTTTTTAAGTTTTAATTTTTTTGTCATAATTTTTCGGGAAATGAAGAAATTCCAAAATTTATTTTCACAATTTTTTTTTACATACTCTCACCAGTGCAGTACAGTGTCAGCATATAACTGGCATGGCGGTGATCAGGGACACTGACTGGTGACAGTACAAAAAAAAATTATAATTTTTTTTCAATTCTCTTTTATTTTTTTTATTTTTTCTAACATTGTACTACTTTGGGGAAGTGATCAGTATTTTTTTTTTTTTTTCACACAATTTGATTGCTTATAGCAAAGAATTTCTTTGCTATAAGCTAGCATTTAACTGAATGAAATCCATTCATTCAGGTTTTTTTGTTGTGATTAGCTGTGATTGGCCACGGCTAATCACATGACACAGACGGGCTGTGATTGGACCAGCTTGTGCATGTGATCACTGTGACCATTCACAGCTAGACACACTTGTATACAATGGATGGCATGAAAGGAAGCCATCCATTGTATACAACTGTCATGTGACCTGCTGTGATTGGTCACAGCAGGTTACATGGTACTGGCAACGGGGCCGGTACACAGATCTGTCATTGGCCGTGTTTGAGGTACACGGCTGGTGACAGATCTCGCCACAGCATGGCCCTGCGGGCACTCGCAAAGCGTGATCCGGGAAGGACATCATATGGCTCCCTCCTGGAGGAACGAAGTGTTCGCCCGGCCGTCATTTGACCATAGGCCAGGCGGCAAGTGGTTAAAGCTAGTAGCATTTTTAAGGCTGCATTCACACTTGAGCGTTTTGTAGCTTGAAGCTCCAAAAAAAGCTCAAACTTAAAAAATCAATTGTTCTCTAAGGTGCCTGTTCACACCTGATCACACAAACAGGCACCATAGAGAACAATTGATTTTTTTAAGTTTGAGCTTTTTTGGAGCTTCGAGCTTCAAGCTATCAAACGCAGACGTGTGAATGCAACCTTAGGAACAGAAAAAAAAATGTTTTTGGGAGCATTTTTCCAGCAGAAAAAAAGTTTAATGCCCCAAAATGCTCCCAAACTCTACTAAAATGCTCCTAACAGTTTTTTTTCTAGCTTTTTTTTCCTACATGTACTATAAAACTGCTACTAAAACACAAACACTCCTAAAACGCTACTAAAAAATGCAATTACCAGCATTTTTTATCCAACATTTTTGAGCTTAAAAAAAAAGCTAGTGTGCATGGAGCCTAAAATGTTTTCTATTCTTTTTCTCCCTTATCTTTGTAATTTCCTTAGTAATTTTGGCTATTCCTTGTCATCATAAGGCTTCTTGCACATGGCCAAAGGAGGATATATCATGCATTGAGCGTAAATAGATGGTGTTAGAGAGCTATTGCAACAAAGGGTGTATGCTACTGTACAAGGGATCATGCTGGTACTTGTGTAAACTTGCTAATGCATATGGGCGTACAACACTGGATGCAAACTGTATATGTAAACCCTCATATACATACATCAAACATAAATAGCTGACATTAGAGAGTCACAGGTGCAGCGTTCAGTCTCCAAACTGTAAACCTTCCTATAGAAGCATACAGCCGTTCATTGCGGAATTGGAGACTGGACGCTACACCGCTGTCTCCCTTACACTGGCTATGTACTCTCTGATGTACACCATCTTGCGGCTGTGCCCATGAAGCCTGAGGATAGGTTCACACTAATGTGTTGCGGTACATCGCATGTGATTCGCACAGGAACCGCACCGCATTCCGATGCAAATTACCTGCGATTTGTGTGCGGTGCGATTAGAGCCATACATTTTGTATGGCTCAAATCGCACCGCACCAAAAAGGTGCAGGACACTTTTTTGGTTCTGCACTAGAATCGAATCGCATGGGTATTCACATCTATGTGATCCGATTCTGCACATTGCACTGCGTTTTGCGTACCGATTTCAGGGTGTTGTTAACTTAACATACACACCCGCATCGGTTCGCATGAATGGGGTGCAATTCTGATGCGGTGCAGAATTCGCACTGAAAACGCTGCAAATTCCACACCGCATCAGTGTGAACCCAGGCTTAAAGAGAAAAAATGTTTTGGTTTTTTTTTATATGAGCGAACATTAACTTTTTGATTTGTCAAAGACTAAATGAAATTTCCAGATGGAGTTCCCAGCTTTGTGCTCCTCTGTGTAAACTCACTGCCGCCTCATTCCACATAATGGAAAGAGAAATAAAAACCCAACAGGAAGAATGGTGGTCACAGCAGGTGTGTGTACTCAGGAATTCAGATACTTTGAATTCCACAGCAGCCCTTAAAGCTGAACTCAGCTGCACAAAAACATCAATTTAAATATATTTCTCTTTAGCCACAAAGGATATAAATCCATTTTGTGTATACCCAATGCCTTTGCAAACCCAGATTTGATCCTGTAAAACTAGCAGTGATGTCTAGCAGGCCCTACCCACTAGTGGCTTCCTGCAGAAAACCATAAAAGGGGGTGGACACAAGACCAGTCACCCTGCACAAGAAGAGAGAGCAGCAGTGACTGGCCTTTACTACAGGACGTTCCTGCATAGAGGCAGAGTTTTACACTAGATAACTGCCCAGATCTGGAAGAAATAGCCAAAGCACACTAGGATTCAAGAATTCACATACAGTGCCTAGAAAAAGTATTCATACCCCTTGAAATTTTCCACATTTTGTCATGTTACAACCAAAAGCGTAAATGTATTTTATTTGGATTTTATGTGATAGACCAACACAAAGTGGCACATAATTGTAAAGTGGAAGGAAAATGATAAATGGATTTCACATTTTTTTACAAATAAATATCGGAAAAGTGGGGCGTGCATTTGTAGTCAGTCCCCCTGAGTCAATTCTTTGTAGAACCACCTTTTGCAATTACAGCTGCAAGTCTTTTTGGGGATGTCTCTATCAGCTTTGCACATCTAGAGAGTGACATTTCTGCCAATTCTTCTTTGCAAAATAGCTCAAGCTCTGTCAGATTGGATGGAGAGTGTCTGTGAACAGCAATTTTCAAGTCTTGCCACAGATTCTTAATTGAATTTAGTTCTGGACTGTGACTGGGCCATTCTAACACATGAATATGCTTTGATCTAAACTATTCCATTGTAGCTCTGGCTGTGTGTTTAGGGTTGTAGTCCTGCTGGAAGGTGAACCTCCACCCCAGTCTCAAGTCTTTTGCAAACTCTTAACAGGTTTTCTTCTAAGATTACCCTGTATTTGGCTCCATCCATCTTCCTATCAACTCTGACCAGCTTCCCTGTCCCTGCCGAAAAAATCATTCCCACAACATGATGCTACCACCACCATGTTTCACGGTGGGGATGGTGTGTTCAGGGTGATGTGCAGTGTTAGTTTTCTGCCACACATATCGTTTTTCTTTTAGGCCAAAAATTAAAATTTTGGTCTCCTCTGACCAGAGAACCTTCTTCCACATATTTGCGGTATCCCCCACATGGCTTTTCACAAACAGCAAACGGGACTTCTTATGGCTTTCTTTCAACAATGACTTTCTTCTTGCCTCTCTTCCATAAAGGCCAGATTTGTGGAGGGCATGACTAATAGTTGTCCTGTGGACAGATTCTCCCACCTGAGCTGTGGATCTCTGCAGCTCTTCCAGACTTACCATGGGCCTCTTGGCTGCTTCTCTGATTAATTCTCTCCATGCCAGCTTAGGTGCACGGACATGCCTTGGTAGGTTTGCAGCTGTGCCGTACTCTTTTCATTTTCAGATGATGGATTGAACAGTGCTCCGTGACATGTTCAAAGCTTGGGGTATTTTTTTTTTTAAACCTAACCCTGCTTCTCCACAACTTTGTCCATGACCTGTCTGGTGTGTTTCTTGGCCTTCATGATGCTGTTTGTTAACTAATGTTCTCTAACAAACCTCTGAGGGCTTCACAGAACAGTTGTATTTATTCAGTGGATAAATTACACACAGGTAGACTCTATTTACTTGTTAGGTGACTTCTAAAGGCAGTTGGTTCCACTAGATTTTAGTTGGGAGTATCAGAGTAAAGGGGGCTGAATACAAATGCACGCCACACTTTTCAGATATTTATTTGTAAAACATTTTGAAAACCATTTAGCATTTTCCATTAACTCCACAATTATGTGCTACTTTGTGTTGGTCTATCACATAAAATCCCAGTAAAATACATTGACGTTTTTGGTTGTAACATGACAAAATGTGGAAAATTTCAATAAGTTATGAATACTTTTTCAAGGCACTGTACCTCTTGTACTATCCTGGAGTTCAGTTTTAAGAGAACCAAGAAGCTTGTGTGTGTTTCAACCTAGCAGGGACACAAACAGAAAAGTCAGATTGAGGTAGACTGGTCACTAGGATTATCAGTAGTGCATATCTTTTCAAATTTGACAGATTTGACAGGGGAGACTTCTCCTCGTATTATCTGTCAGAGGGAGGGGGTTGCGGTGGCAGCTATGGGAACATGTTGCATGTTCCACCCTAAAACCAGGTGGAACATGTAACATGTTCCTAAAGGTGAACTTATCCTTCAAACCTGACTGTAGAGTCTTTGTTGTGATCTTTAAAGTATAACTAAAGGCAAACCTTTTTTTTTAGTTTTGGATAGCGTGGAGGATTAGAACACCTGTCAGTTTTTATTGCTGTCTGTGTCCCCATTAGGGAGATTCACCCTCTCCATTTGTACTGTTTACTGCTGTCATTGAAAGTGAAAGTAAAAGAAAATCCCAAATTTTGGGTTGTCCCCAGAAACGTAATAGAGGGGAAATCTTCTAGTGGGAGCACTAGTTCCAATGGCCTGGGGGTCCCCAAGAAATTCCTTTAATTTGTAGGGATTTCCTCTCACTTCCTGTTTGGCTTTGGGACAGGAAGTGAAGGGAAATCTCTGCAATGGGACACAGATGGTGAAAAAAAATCTGATGGGTTATAATCCTCTCTTGCTCTATCCAAAATTAGAAAAAAATGTTGCCTATAGCTCTACTTTAAGGATAAACTACAGAGTACAATCAGCTACAGAGGTCAGGGATGGCTGGTTTTAAAGCTCTTTTACCACTTGTATAAAAACTTTAACCACTTCCCATCCGGCCCATGTAGATAAACCGGATGGGAGCGCTGCTGAAGCGGGTTGACGTTTCTAAATGTCACTCGCGTTCACTGCCTGTGCGTGCTCCCTAGGAGCGCACTGCACCGCAATCGGTACACCGATCGCTGTACGGGACCTCTGTGTGAGGTCTCGATCATGTGATCACTGATTGGCCAATCAGTGATCACATGAATAGTAGTAAGCAAGATGTCACTTCCTTGCATCATTGCTTACTACTAGTGAAATCTGTGAATGATCACAGAGGTCACATGGTACAAGGCTATTCACAACAGCCTTGTACCATGTGACAAGCTGTGACTAATCACAGCTCACTCAGTACTTCTCAATGGCTGCAAGAATGCAGCCAGAGAGAAGGAGAAATGATTGCTTTTACAGCCTTTATGGGTGTAAAAGCAATCAGTGTAAAAAAAATAAACAAATCTTCATCACCCCCCACAAGTAGTACAGCATCACTATGGTGAAACTGTACTGCTAGGGTGACAAAAAAACATAAATAATAATATTAAAAAATGTAAAAAAAAAATTTTGAAAAATTATAATTTTTGGTTATAAACTAATTTGGGTTTTGTTTTACTAAAAAGAATGTTGAATACATTTTGGCCAAGATTTATGAAGAAAGATTATTTATTTGCAAGATTTTATAAGAAAAACACTTTTTTTCCCAAATTTTTGGGACTTTTTAATTTTATATATCAAAAAAAAATCCCAGTGGTGAATAAATACCATCAAAATAAAGTTTTATCTGTCTCAAAAAAAGCTAAAAAATTCATATGGGTACAGTGTTGCATGACCGCGCAATTGTCATTCAAAGTGTGACAGCGCTGAAAGCTGAAAATTGGCCTGGACAGGGAAGGGGGTAAAAGTGTCTGCACTTGAAGGTGTTAATGTCCAAATGTGGGCACAGATGAACTTTCTCTAAAAATAAGCAGAAGAAGAGATTGCCATCAGCAGGCTGTCTCGTTCTTTGGCTTCATGTGAAGCATTCCCTGATCCCATTTCCCAGTGATTTATATTACAGACATGCATAATCTCACAGAAGAGAGTCAGAACATTTTCACTAATTATGAACAACGCAGCAGAGAGGTATTATATTAGATTGTTGGTACAACAGACAATTGTGAGTTGTTTTCTTATAAAACGTAGCCTAGGGGACAGACTTGTTGCTAAGAAACTAGTAATACAACATCGGTATAAGTGGTCGACAGGATGTTCTCATTGAAGGTTTTCCATTTCTTATAGATACCTATATAAAGGCATAGCAAAGACCGTGTTGCTTCAAAGCAATATAAAATGCATTTTTAGGATTACTCTGAAGATAGACATTTACCTCCAAAATCTATGCAAAATATTTTGTGCCTCAATTTTACTTTGGGAGAGGGAAAATTAGAATCCTCTGTCAAGTTTGTATTCATTAACCCCTTCACGCCAGCCACACGCAAATGTGCGGCCTCCCGGCGTCTGGGCCTAGACGCTGAGCGGCCTCACATTTTCGTTCATGTAACGAAAAACATATGTGCTGAGAGCGCGCACCCTGCGTGCTCCCAGCACACATGTGCGGTACTCACGGAAAGGTCCCGGTCTGTCCCGGTCCACTCTTTCGATCGGAACCTTTCCCGATCATGTGACCGGCCGTGACGTCATGGCGGCCACATGACACTAAGCCCCGCCCGTCCCGCCCACCTACCGGCGCACGAACTCCTCTTCACGCCGGGAAGATCCGGCGTGAAGGGATTAAACAGTAGTGGAAAAAGCGAGCGCTCTATACTAAGCAGCTAGAACACCAAAGGCAACCAGTAATAAAAACCTTCAAAAACATAAAATGGATAAAATAGGTGCAGCACTATAAACATAAAGTAATAATGTTCATGAGTATGCCAATAAGATGATAGTCAGTGCAGGTCTAGGTGCAAATTAGCTGTAGAATCCACAATCAGTGCTCCAAAACGTGTGGTAAAATTACGTACTCACCAGATGCGTAAAGTAAATACACATTAGATATCACTGCAGGGGTCTCCTCTAGGAGTTGGATAGGGTCCTAGTCCAGGCCAATCCTCCTTCTGGGTATGCACCTATTTTATCCATTTTAAGTTTGTATTCATGTTTGTGTTCTTGTTCGCACTGCGCTTTCTGTGCAGTTATTATTATTATAATACAGGATTTCTATGGCGGCAACAGTTTGCGCAGCTCTTTACAAAATGAAGGTAGACATTCCAGTTACAGTACAATTTGCTACAAGAGGAAACAGAGGGTCCTGCTCATTAGAGCTTACAATCTAGGAGACCAAACAATTAAATGCATCTCCTCAAAAGGGGTACATGCAACAATAAAAACCTGACAGGATATCCAAAGTTGTAAAAAAAGGACTTGGCTGCAATTCTACTTTTAGGATTTTGCTTCAGAGTTTTTCTGTTCAGATTAGCATGTTTTAGAGATGCACCGATGCCAATACCGGCTGTATTCACGGGTAAAAGGAAGAAGGGTCAGCCACACTCCGGAGGATTGATGAATATATTGTATATTTATTGATCCATAGGACACACAAAACACCAGGACATAAATACAGAACCTCTTAACGCATTTCACACAATCTCGTGCTTAATCATAACAAAGAAAACAGGAGTGCTGTCTTAGGCCTTAGGCTGTCTTAGGCCGGTCATACATGGGTCGATTTGTGAAAGATTTTTCCTTTGAAAATCGGACCTAAGAATAATCGGCCGATTTTTGCTGTTAATAGGCCAATAGCACTGGCCGATTTTCGTGGTTCCTCCCCATTTCATTTATTGAGCATGCTGGAAAATTTGTGAAAAACGACCCATTTTCAAAATCATTGGTGGCATCATCAGATTACAAAACGAATGATTTTCGATCGTAAAACCGTTCGGAATTTGACACATGTATGGCCTGCTTTATATAGGAGTAATGCAGGCCATAGATGGGATCAAAAATCGGCCGATTTTTTGGCTGGAAAAAAAAAACGGCCGATTTTCGCACCATTAATGGGTTAATTGGTTGGCTGTTTTTCTGGATTTTGCCACATTTTTTTATCAGTAAAGTTTCAAAACTTTTTATCTTTTTACAGATAAAAAAATCTGCGCATGAGCCGTGACATGCAAGAAAAAGAAGAAGAAAATGAAGAAGAAAAAGAAGCAGAATTGAAGTCCGCTATTATATTTGACATGAAAAAGTATAGTGGTTGCAACAATGTATCTATTTGTATCTGAAATAAAACATCTGTTTCTGAAATGGATACAAATAGATACAATGTTGCAACCGCTATACTTTTTCATGTCAAATATAATAGCGGAGTTCTCTGCAGGGACAGAAGTAATTAAATGCGGGATGAAAATCGGCCAATTTTTTTCTACCGTTGGTGGTAACGTTGGCCTATTGAACGACCGATTTTTCGTTTTTTTTTTTTTTTTAAAAACGGACGGTTTTCGACCCATCTATGGCCTGCATTAGTTAATAAAGAACACCTGTCCTAATCAGCACTCCTGATTCCTGAGGATACGCCTACTATTAGGCTAGGTTCATATCTGTGCAGGTGGATCCACACGAAAGTCGACTGCACCACCCGGACAGAGGAATGCGGACCCACAGGCAGGTGCCATTAGTTCTAATGCCACGCCACCCGCACTGGAAAATGCAACTGTACTGAGAACCGAGGTTCCCATGCGGGCTCCATTTTCGGAAGAAGTGCAGGGACTTCTTCCCTACGAGGCACGGGAGTCCATTCAAATGAATGGGCTCTCGTGCCCGCGCAAAATGCATCCCGCACGGCCGCATATATGTGAACCGGGGCTTAAATTTAACAAAACATATAGGTTTTAGAGGAGGAAAACAAGAAAAAAAATATTCTGAACCAATGGACTGCAGACACAATACAGGAGATGACCAGAGACTGCGGACACAGTACAGGGGATGACCAGAGACTGCGGACACAGTGCAGGAGATGACCAGAGACTGCAGACATAGTACAGGAGATGACCAGAGACTGAGGACACAGTACAGGAGATGACCAGAGACTGCGGACACAGTACAGGAGATGACCAGAGACTGCAGACATAGTACAGGAGATGACCAGAGACTGCGGACACAGTACAGGGGATGACCAGAGACTGCGGACACAGTGCAGGAGATGACCAGAGACTGCAGACATAGTACAGGAGATGACCAGAGACTGAGGACACAGTACAGGAGATGACCAGAGACTGCGGACACAGTACAGGAGATGACCAGAGACTGCAGACATAGTACAGGAGATGACCAGAGACTGCGGACACAGTACAGGGGATGACCAGAGACTGCGGACACAGTGCAGGAGATGACCAGAGACTGCAGACATAGTACAGGAGATGACCAGAGACTGAGGACACAGTACAGGAGATGACCAGAGACTGCGGACACAGTACAGGAGATGACCAGAGACTGCAGACATAGTACAGGAGATGACCAGAGACTGCGGACACAGTGCAGGGAATGACCAGAGACTGCGGACACAGTACAGGGGATGACCAGAGACTGCGGACACAGTACAGGGGATGACCAGAGACTGCGGACACAGTACAGGAGATGACCAGAGACTGAGGACACAGTACAGGAGATGACCAGAGACTGCGGACACAGTACAGGAGATGACCAGAGACTGCAGACATAGTACAGGAGATGACCAGAGACTGCGGACACAGTGCAGGGAATGACCAGAGACTGCGGACACAGTACAGGGGATGACCAGAGACTGCGGACACAGTACAGGGGATGACCAGAGACTGCGGACACAGTGCAGGAGATGACCAGAGACTGCGGACACAGTGCAGGAGATGACCAGAGACTGCAGACACAGTACAGGAGATGACCAGAGACTGCGGACACAGTACAGGAGATGACCAGAGACTGCGGACACAGTGCAGGGAATGACCAGAGACTGCGGACACAGTGCAGGGAATGACCAGAGACTGCAGACACAGTGCAGGGAATGACCAGAGACTGCGGACACAGTGCAGGAGATGACCAGAGACTGCGGACACTGTGCAGGGAATGACCAGAGACTGCGGACACAGTGCAGGGAATGACCAGAGACTGCGGACACAGTGCAGGGAATGACCAGAGACTGCAGACACAGTGCAGGGAATGACCAGAGACTGCGGACACAGTGCAGGAGATGACCAGAGACTGCGGACACAGTGCAGGGAATGACCAGAGACTGCAGACAGTGCAGGGGATGACCAGAGACTGTAGACAGTACAGGGGATGACCAGAGACTGCAGACAGTGCAGGGGATGACCAGAGACTGCAGACAGTGCAGGGGATGACCAGAGACTGCAGACAGTGCAGGGAATGACCAGAGACTGCTGACCTTTGGGGAGGGAGGGGGAGCGGGTACCTGAATTTGACAGGTACCCGCTCCCACTTCCGCGGAGTTATCCTTCTCTCTTCTTCCCGGGCCGGCTTCTGTGACAGCCGGGTGCCCACTGCGCATGTGCGAGAAGCGCTTCGCTTTGTGAATGGCCCGGCGCTTTCTGGGACCTGTCATGTGTCCCAGAAGACACCGGATCATTCACAAAGCGCAGCACATGCGCAGTGGGCACCCGGCTGTCACAGAAGCCAGCGCGGGAAGACTGTGCAGCGCTGGAGCGAGGAACAGGTAAGGCCCTGCAGGAGAGAACAGCTGAGCGGTCGACCCGGTATTCTGACATGGTGGCGGCAGAAATACCGGACCGGCCGCTTTATATTCGCTCCATAAGACGCACTGACATTTTCCCCCCTTTTTTGGGGGGGAAAAAGTGCGTCTTATGGAGCGAAAAATACGGTACATATAAAACCATTGTATCAAAAACAGCGATATCAAAAAACAAGGAAGGAAGAAAAGAAAAAAGAAAAAGTGGAATAAAAAGAGAAACAAAGAAAGAGAAAAAGGAATAATGAGTAAAACTTATGAACAAATTATAAATAAAAAGTAAAATAAAAATGAAATGAACATACACAAACACAGATAAAAGCAAATGATTATCCCAAGAAGATATGGGCTAAAAAGCCACATTTGTAAAGGATCAAAATTTAAATAATATACAAAAAACGCATGTCTATTTAGGATAAAGTGCAAAAAAATCACAAAAAAAATTCATAATCAGACAGGAATATATCAAAACAGCAGTATCAAGAGCATGAAAATGCTCTTGATACCCAAACCGATATTTTGCAGTGTGATTCATGTCCATACAAAATGAATGGACGCAAATTGCACCGCAAAGAACAGCATGCGATTTGAACAGAAATGCTATTCCTGTCCAAATTGCACGCGGTTTCCCCACTGCTCCTGTGTGAACCCAGGCTTGCCATAGAGTTCACACAGGAGCGGTGCAGGAAAACTCCCTGCACTGATCCCATACTGAGCAGAGAGAGGGAGAGAAGGGCGTGTGGGGATGTATACACTGCCTTAGTGCATAGAATGCAATAGGGTAAGAAACCTTCTGCCTTTAGAACCATTTAAGTTTAGGATATATATACATTTCAGTATGCCCAATAATATAATTCCTGCATTGATGATTTTTTAGGCAGTCCTGATGAAGTCAAGGTATACTACTGTACAGTACAAAAAATGGCCACTGCCCCAATCTATAACTGGCCTTCTCAGCAAGGAGCACATGGAAGGGCGACGCATGTCAAACAATAAAAGAGAAAAATTCTCAGCTATAACTTGCCAACCAGCTTGTGAACAAACCAAATTGTCCTGTCTAACAGTTTGCATTAAAAACAGGGGTTTAGTTAGCACACATTTGCATATACATGCTTAAGCTGCAGAGCCTCGTCACGGCACCCCGATATTCTGTAGTTCCTAACTCTACATTTTGAGAGCCCCCATAGTAGTAGTACTCCTGTACATACATAGAAAGGAGACTTTCAGTGGTTAGTTACCTTTTATTGAGCTGAATACGTCCTCAGCTGGAATCGTTCCTTGCTATATCTATGAACTACAAAACTCTTCCTCTGGTTATGGATAAGAGAGAAAGGTGTTATGTAGTCCTAACACAGTGTTATATAGTCCTTACCTTATTACCTATATTCATTAATATTTAAATGTCAAAAATGACCTTTGCTTTTCCTTTTCCTTTACAGGAGAGTTACTCACCCAGCCACGACCGGAAGGGATTACCGAAATTATATGCCCCAAAAATGGTACTGAAAGAGTGAATGTAGCTCTGGTTTTCCCCCCTACCCCAACAGTGCTCAGCCCTTGCTCTAAATGATCCCCCAGTATTCCACTTCTGCTTCGCAGTATTTGGAAAACAGAATTAAGGAATGAAAATTTGGAACTGAGACAATCGCAGAGTACCCAAACAATTTTTCAAGAACTGTGACCATGTGGTATATTACGATGCAGCAAAAGGCACAATTCTAATTAACTGGGAGGCACTGTGTCATTTCAGAGCTTTAAGGTATGTATATAATACACAGTCAATGAATATTGATTATATATGAATGGTGATTTTGTACACATCTTACTTATTAAGATTAGGAATAAAGCATGAACATTTATTCAGCCAGATAAATATGTAATATTGAATATAAAAAAAATCATTTTCCTTTTGAAGCTCTGGCTGAAGCTTTAGGCTCATTGTTATGTGTTTTCCAATTTCTCTTTATCTCCTGCTGAAAAGGCCTACTGTTTACATTGCTCAGTAGCTTAAACTGAGTGGGAAATTTACATGAACAGGGACTTACAACAAACTGGGTGAGTCTATGGTTTTAGTGAATCCTTGCTAAAAGGAAATTATTACTTCTGTGGTGTCTTTTTAGCTTAGGGGTCTCAAAACTTTCTATACAAAGGGCCAGTTTACTGTACTTCAGACTTTAGGGGAGTGGGGGGGATTGTGGACAGTGGAGGTAGGAGGGGGAACAAAGCCTTATATCAGTCATAGGAACAGTGCCCCATCATTGTTATCGCTTGGAAAAATAGTGCCTCAAGATTGGTGTTAACAGGAAGAATAGTGCCCCATCATTGGTATCAGTGGGAAGAATAGTGCCCCATCATTGGTATCAGTGGGAAGAATAGTGCCCCATCATTGGTATCAGTGGGAGGAATAGTGCCCCATCATTGTTATCAGTGGGAGGAATAGTGCCCCATCATTGCTGTCAGTGGGAGGAATAGTGCCCCATCATTGCTGTCAGTGGGAGGAATAGTGCCCCATCATTGGTATCAGTGGAAGGAATAGTGTCCTATGTTTGGTGTTAGTGGGAGGAATAGTGCCCCATCATTGGGTTAATTGGAGGAATAGTGCCCTATCATTTGTGTCAGTGGGAGGAATAGTGCCCTATCATTGGTATCAGTGGTAGGAATAGTGTCCTATGTTTGGTGTCAGTGAGAGGAATAGTGCCCTATCATTGGTATCAGTGGGAGAAATAGTGCCCCATCATTGGTATCAGTGGGAGGAATAGTGTCCTATGTTTGGTGTCAGCGTGAGGAATAGTGCCCCATTATTGAGTTAATTGGAGGATTTGTGCCCTATCATTGGTATCAGTGGGAGAAATAGTGCCCCATCATTGATGTCAGTGGGAGGAATAGTGTCCTATGTTTGGTGTCAGCGGGAGGAATAGTGCCCCATTATTGGGTTAATTGGAGAAATAGTGCCCTATCATTGGTATCAGTGGGAGAAATAGTGCCCTATCATTGGTATCAGTGGGAGAAATAGTGCCCCATCATTGGTATCAGTGGGAGGAATAGTGTCCTATGTTTGGTGTCAGCGGGAGGAATAGTGCCCCATTATTGGGTTAATTGGAGGAATTGTGCCCTATCATTGGTATCAGTGGGAGAAATAGTGCCCCATCATTGATGTCAGTGGGAGGATCAGTTCCCATCATGGATATCAGCGGGAGCAATAATGCCCCTTGGTTGGTGTCAGTTGGAGAAATAGTGGCCCATCGTTAGTTCAGTAGTAGTAATTATGCCCTGCTGTTGGTGTCAATGGGAGGAATAGTGCCTCGTATCAGAAGGAGGAATACTGCCCCAAGAGCAAAATAAAGGCTAGCAAAGGGCCGCAATTTGGAGACCACTGTATTAGCTAACCCATTCTGCTCTAAGAATCATTAGTCATGAATACCAAATATTGCATGATATTGTGAAAACACATGTAAAACAACAGTTTTAAAATGTGTAAGCTTAAAAAAAATTATGACCAAAATCCATTAATGTTTCTCGTTTAGGAGGAAAATTAGAATGCTTTACGGTCAGTTTTATTTTTTTAAATTATACATTTTTTTAAACTGTGCTTTATCTCATTTTCTAGGTGTAGTGTTTGCTTTATAAGCAACCCACACCCATATGTCACAAAGCACAGCAGAAGCTGTTTGCCTTCAGACTCTCGCCCTCTTTCTCCCCTATCCCCCCTCTGCTTCTATCTCCTCTGCTTCTATCTCCTCTTCCTCCCTTTTTGTCTCCCCTCCCCTCTCCTCCGTCACTCCCCTCTTTCTTGCACCCTTTTCTAATTAATACTTGTACGGTCCTGTCTGAACAGTGGCAACCAACAGGGGGTTGATGTATCCCTCCTGTGACCCTTTTAGCCTTGTGTGTAAATTAGAGCTCAGTCTGTTGAACTTTGCAAACAGGCTTTCTTTCAGCAAAACTGGTAAACGGCTAGAAAAACCCATAAAAAAAAAGCTTAGCACTCCAAGTAGACTGTTCTTGGTGACCCAGTTGTATTTACAGTATGTGGAAAAATAGTTCCTATTGCTATAGAGGTGTAAGAGGTTTGAAAAGTGACCAATGTGTGTAGTGCTTGAGGTCTTCACATCATTGTTGATCAAATAATGGGACCCCACTTTTGTAGCTCTAATGCCCTTTGGACACAAAGCTCAACTAGCTTCTGTTTTCATAACTCCTCGAAGTCAAGGACTGAGACTAGCTCTTTTTCAGCCAGTAAAACTAGTTCTCAAGGATTGGCAGATTTGCTGTTTGTTGGACGTGTGAGGGGCCAGCCCACTGCTGCTCATGAGAACGGGAATCCCGTAAATGTGGTTCAGCCACCCAGGACACATATCAGTGCATTAAACATATGACTGATACAACATGCCACAACACAGCAGCTATGAAGTGCATTCAGTCTTCAGCAATGGATAATTGTTCATTTTATAACTCACATTTGCATAAGTAGACATGAACATAATCTGATATTGATGACACTGGAAGTAATCCATAAGTAAGTATACAAATCTGATTATCCCAATCCTGTGATCTGTATATCTAATTGGCTTGCACTCTTCACTTACTTATCCTGATCTTCCTGATGCCTACCGGGCTATGTCAAAAGATGACCTGTAGATCTTATTGTGCAAGGCCTTCCAAAACAAGCTGACAGTAGGCCGTATGAACACTTGAATGTGGAAATGGTATATGCAAGAAGCTTGGATCTTAAAAAATATTAAGGCTGCCATTGATAAGCGCTCCTTTTGAAAATGCCAGATGACTGGCTGTCCTGCTGAACTAGTGGCGTCAATGTTTTGAATCACTAACTTGGAACAAGTATCCAAATCAGAATTTGCTTGTTCCAGGTCAATGATTCAGAATTTTGATGCCAGTGGATTAGTATGACATCCAGGCAGTTACCATTTTTCAGAAGGAGAGAAGCAATGGTAAGCTCCTTGCTTCTAAAATGACAGGTTTTCTTTAAAGTCTTACTAAACCCACAACAGTACAATCAGTCTGTATATGCACTAAAGCATGTTTGTTATACTCACTGTGGAATCTAAGAGGTTAATCCTCTGCACTGTGTAAAAAGGATTTTTGATCCTGTCTTCTCTGATCATCCCCTACTTCTAATGTCTCCAGTCCATCTGCTGATACAAGAGCATTGGGGGCAAGCTGCAGTTTGGTGTGTATTGCTAGAGTTTGTTTGGGGTTTTTTGGAGGGTGCATGTGATCAGCACAGGGCCAATCAACACTGTCTAGATGAGAGGGTCATAGGTCCTGCAGTTTCATAGGACAATCTGGGGAGAATGAAAACTCCTCCTACAAGCTTTAACCAGTGCTCTGCTGGACAATGATAGAAGTCACAAGACTGCTCTAACTGCTGATGAGAAAAGGTATTTAGAAGTTTATATTTACTAAAATAATTGCATTTCCTTGTTCTGCATACTGTGGGAGCAGGGTCCTGGGTTTAGTAACACTTTTACCCCCGGTTAACATATATGCGGCCGTGCAGGCCGCGTTTTGCACGGGCACAAGAGCCCATTCATTTGAATTGAGTCCCGTGCCCATGACATGCAGGGAAGAAGTACCTGCACTTCTTTGGAAAACGCAGCCCGCACGGAAACCTTGGTTCCCAGTATAGTTGCGTTTTCCAGTGTTGGTGGTGTGCCTTTAGAACTAATGGCACCTACCCGTGGGTCCGCATTTCTCTGTGCGGGTGGTGGGGCTGCACAGATTTACGTGCGGATCTACAGTACACCACCCGCACAGTTGTGAACCTAGGGTAAATGAAAATTTGTTTTGCTATGAAAACAGTTACTATTAGTAGTTTGCTGAGAGATGATTGATTTTGTATTTGTATTTCATTTGTCTAAATGGTTTTTTTCTTTTTATAGGAAACATTTACTTGTTGAAGAATATATCACATGGAGAAAACGGGTGCATTGCATCCATGGACAAGTAAACCGTGCCCTTTACGCGCCTTTTTTTTTTCTTTTTTCTTTTTTTTTAATGACAAAGATGGACAGTTTTATGGACAATAAAGTGTGTTGTTGGAATGGGATCATATGTTAACTCCACTGTAAAGTAATGTTGCACCTGTTATGTATCACAAAAGGATTGTGGGAATTAAATGACTGTGTTATTGATTTCTCAGGGATTTTGCTTGCCATGAAAATACAAGCCATACTGTGTAAACATGGTTGTATTGTGAAAAATAAGCTCTTTAAACGTAAAAAAAAAAAAAAAAAATCAAATACACTCCACTAAATTTCATTGCTATTTAACGTCAGCAAAATGATACATATGTTTTGTTTTTAGAACTTTCAGAACTAAAAAGCACATTAAATGTTATGCATCTCACAGTATTTAGTCCGCATGGATCTGATGTTTTCTTCCTTATTGTAAAACACAACCTCCTTTAAAGGACATTTGTACTGTGAGGAATACAGAAGCTGCTATTAAAGTGGAACTGTGGGCAAAATAAAAAAACAACCTGTATTCTGCAGGCCATCACTACCTTAACACAGCCGTTTTTATTTTTTCTGAGTCCCCTATAACATAGTTTTGTTACCTGTTGGTAGATTGAGTATTTTAGCACTTTCTATAACAGGGTGCCCACCAGAGCTGGCATTTGGGGTCAGCAAACTGAGAAATTGCCCAGAGCCCCAAAGTCTCTGAGGTCCCACAATGATCTAAATCAGGGCTATCCAAACACTCTAAGCAAAGGGCCAATGTACTGTTGCTTATACTTTGAAAGGGCTGGACTGTGGCCAGTGGGAGTAGACAATGCCTTGGCATCAAGTGGGAGTAAGCAAAGCCTCAAGACTGGTGGCCGGTGGCAGTAAACAAAGTTACATTGGACAGTGGGAGGAGGAATAGTGCCCTATCATTGATCTTTTGGAGGAATCATGCCCCATCGTTGGTGCCAGTGGGAAATGCAGTCTGCAATTCTTGAAATCAGTGGGAGGAATTAGGCCCCATTGTTGGTGTCAGTGGAAGAAATAGTGCACCACTGTTGGTGTCAGTGACAGCAATAGTGCTTCATGTCAAAGGGAGTAGTAATCCCCTATATCCAAGGGCTGGATAAAAACAAGCAAAGGGCCGTATCTAGCCCATGGCCCACAATTTGGAAACCACTGTTCTACATGATTGATCTAGCACTCAGTTCAGGAAGTAGATGCTAGTTGCTCAGGCTTTAGAAGCCAAACACCAGGCCTGAACACTGTCACATAGGTGGCCTAAGACATCATACCATGGCCTATACTCAGCCCCAGCCTGAATATTGAAAGGCTGGGATGATACAGCAGGGAAGCATAACAAGAGCAAGGTTTGGAAAGGGACAACATCTTCTTTAATATTAAAACAGAAATTCACCCTTCCACCCACTATTTTTGGAAACTTTTTTCCCAGGGAGCCAGTACCTAATTTTGACAGGCACCCACTTCCACTTGGATCACCTAGGCAACCTAAACGGAGGTTCACCCTCCCCCCCCCTCCATTCATGCCTGCAACCTCCTGGGACATGTCACAGGTCCCAGGAGGCAGCGGGTCCATTCACAAAGCATAGTGGGAAGCAGCAAGAAGTCACATCCGGCTTCCCACAAGCAAGATGGTGGCGTGGTGAACCTGAAGACTAGTGAAGCACTGCTCTGGGTTGGTAAGTGTGTGTTTACTATAAGTCAGCAGCTACAGCATTTTTTTTTTTTTTAGAAATGACTAGATTCTATTTAAAGTCTTGTTCTACACGGCTTTTTCCATCACTGAATTTGCTAAATTTTTTTGCACAATGAAGATGCAAAAGGTATTGTGTCCATGCTTGATATGACGTCATCAGTTACTACATAAAACACTTCAACTTAAATACATAACTAATAAAACCAATTATTATACAAATAAACAGAAAAACAATAATTTTAGGTATTGTATATGTACCAATAAAATACACTATATTGCCAAAAGTATTGGGATGCCTGCCTTTACACGCACATGAACTTTAATGGCATCCCAGTCTTAGTCCATAGGGTTCAATATTGAGTTGGCCCACCCTTTGCAGCTATAACAGCTTCAACTCTTCTGGGAAGGCTGTCCACAAGGTTTAGGAGTGTGTCTATGGGAATGTTTGACCATACTTCCAGAAGTGTGACTGTGAAGTCAGGCACTGGTGTCGGACGAGAAGGCCTGGCTTGCAGTCTCGGCTCTAATTTATCCCAAAGGTGTTCTATTGGGTTGAGGTCAGGACTCTGTGCAGGCCAGTCAAGTTCCTCCACCCCAAACTTGCTCATCCATGTCTTCATGGACCTTGCTTTGTACACTGGTGCGGTCATGTTGGAATAGGAAGGGGCCATCCCCAAACTGTTCCCACAAAGTTGGGAGCATGAAATTGTCCAAAAGTCTTGGTATGCTGATACCTTAAGAGTTCCCTTCACTGGAACTAAGGGGCCAAACCCAACCCCTGAAAAACAACCCCACACCATAATCCCCCCTCCACCAAACTTTACACTTGGCACAATGCAGTCAGGCAAGTACCGTTCTTCTGGCAACCGCCAAACCCACACACGTCCATCGGATTGCCAGACAGAGAAGTGTGATTTGTCACTCCAGAGAACGTCTCCAATGCTCTAGAGTCCAGTGGCAGCGTGCTTTACACCACTGCATCCGACGCTTTGCATTGCACTTGGTGATGTAAGGCTTGAATGCAGCTACTCGGCCATGGAAACCTATTCCTTGAAGCTCTCTACGCACTGTTTTTGTGCTAATCTGAAGGCGACATGAAATTTGGAGGTCTTTAGCTATTGACTCTGCAGACAGTTAGGGACTTCTGTGTTCTTCAGCATGCGCTGACCCTGCTCTGTCATTTTACGTGGCCTACCACTTCGTGGCTAAGTTGCTGTTCCCAGTTGCTTCCACTTTGTTATCATACCAATAACAGTTGACTGTGGAATATTTAGTAGAAAGGAAATTTCATGGATGGACTTCTTGCACAGGTGACAATCTATCACGGTGCCACGCTTGAATTCACTGAGCTCCTGGGAGTGACCCATTCTTTCACAAATGTTTGTAGAAACAGTCTACATGCCTAGGTGCTTGATTTTTTACATCTGTGGCCATGGAGGTGATTGGGATTTGGAGGGGTATCCCAATACTTTTGGCAATATAGTGTATATTATGCTGTAAAATAAGAGATACTGGGCCTGATAGGTGAAAAAAGTGACATAAAGGAAGCTGTTGCTGAAGAGAATAGCCATTCAGATGGTTTTATTAAGTAAGCTATAACTGTATTAAGAAAACAAAGGTTCATTAGCGGCATCATCTCTACTATTTGTTAAATCAGTTTGGTTTGTGTTAGAAACACTTCTATTCATTACTCATTGTAATGTTAATAATCCTAGCACTCCTTCTAGTGGTGAAATGCTTTATTACACATTAAGTTACATATGATGTCTCAGCTATAAGGTGGACAGACATTTAAAGCACATCACCCATCTTCACTGAGTCTGGGTTCACATATATGCAGTGCGGTATATCACATGTGATTCACCCAAGGACCTGCACTGCATTCCTGTGCAAATCACATGCGATTTGTGTGCGGTGCGATTGGAACCATACATTTTGTATAGCTCTATTCGCACCACCCGCACCAAAAACGCGCAGGACCCTTTTTTTGTTCTGCACTAGAATCGGATTGCATGGGTAGTCACACCTATGCGATCCGATTCTGCACATCGCACCGCGTTTTGCGGACCATTTTCTGGTTGTCAACATACACACCTGCAGCAGTTCGCATGAATTGGGTGCGATTCTGATGCGGTGTGGAATTTGCACAGAAAACACTGCGATTTACACACCGCATCAGTGTGAACCAGGGCTTAACTCTATCTAGAAATTTGCTCTCTTAAACCAGGCTTTGCCATATCGTTTCCAGCAACATAGTTTATTGGAGAGTGACAAAGTGTTCACTCAATGCATTAGACAACACATTATTAATTATTATTGAAAGATCTCACATCAGATGGAGAGGTTATAATGAGCCAATCCATATGGCAGGCCAGAGTGACACTTTTACTTACACTGCGGGGGGGGGGGGGGGGTAGCATCACACAGATACAAATACAAACAAATATACAGATAAAAATTCAGATTCAAATACAAAAGCTTCTTGGTTATTTTGCATAAACTCTTGGGCGCATGCACAATGCTGCGTTTAGATCTGTATTGCATACATTTTTTAAGGATCTGAACACAGCTGTATATTGCACTATGGGCCCATCTTATTAAAAATTAAATATTGAAAGTCTGTGCCCACGGTCCTGTATATGGGCCATATTTAACAATTCTGCTAACTATAACATGTATGCAGCGTTTAGAGTAAATGTTTGCCTATGACCCCCAATAACATGGGCACTAGACGGCAGGAGTTGCCTGCATCCTAGCAACCTAGGATGCTGCATGGCTGGGCTGCCTGCACCCTAGAAATATAGGAGATAGGAGCAGAAGCCACCTGCATCTCAGCTGCATAAAGGTGGACATACATGGATGGAAATTGAGTTGGTTCAGCAGGCACCAGCCACATTTTGAGGTAGGTTGTACATAAGTTGATCAGCTTTTGTACAACCAGCCTGTTGGGTTTTTCCTGATCAATCAGTGCTGCCAGCTATAGTCAGCAGCACTGATCACTGTATTCTGACAGTGTTGAAGTCTCTCTGTTGTCAGAATACAATAGCCCAGAGGGAAAGATTACCCTATCCACATCAAGTGTGTGAATTGGGGAATTGGCTCTTTTTTTTTTTTGACCAATCACACAATAAAATGAATCACGTCTGGCCTGCCTTAGAGACAGAAGATACCTGTGTCCTAGCAACTGAGGATGCTAGGTGTTACCGGTTTACTCATTTGCACTGTATGCATGGAATCCTTGGCTCAAATGTGCAGTGCACAGACAAGGTTTTGTCTAGGAACTTGCTGCTAACAAGATCCTATGCAAAATCATACTGCTGTGTCCATGAGCTCATACCCCTCTCCAACATACAAACACACATTCTGTAGCACTCTGTCTCTGGAGGAACCCTGAGCCTGGGTTCACACTGATGCGGTGCGAAATTTGCATCGGTTTCTGTGCAATTTCCGCACCACATAATCGCACCCCATTCACATGAACCATTGCAGGTGTATATTTTAAGTTAACGACTCCCCAAAATCAAAACGTGGTGCGATGTGCAGAATCGGATCGCATGAGTGTGAACACCCATGTGATCCGATTCTAGCGCGGACCAAAAAAAGGGTCCTGCACCTTTTTGGTGTGAATGTGGTGCGATTTGAGCCATACAAAATGTATGGCTAAAATCGCACCGCACATAATTTGCATGTGATTTGCACAGGAATACAGTGCCATTCCTCTGCGAATCACATGCAATATGCCGCACTGCACAAGTGTGAACCCAGGCTCAGTGTCAGGTAGATCTTCTCCTTATGGACAATACACACCTGTCTGTGTGTGAGGTCTGTGTGTCCCTCCATGCATATACCTCCCCAGATCATCACTGGCCCACCACCAAATTGGTCATGGTGAATGATGTTACAGGCAGCACAACATTCTCCATTCACATGTGTCACATGTACTCAGGGTGAACCTGCTCTCATCTGAAAAGCGCAGGGCGCCAGTGGTGGACCTGCCAATTCTGGTGTTCAATGGCAAATGCCAATCGAGCTCTATGGTGCCGGGCAGTGAGCACAGGACCCACTCGAGGATGTCGGGGCCCTCAGGCCACCCTCATGAAGTCTGTTTCTGATTGGTCAGAGACATTCACACCAGTGGCCTGCTGGAGGTCATTTTGTAGGGTTCTAGCAGTGCTCATCCTGTTCCTCATTGCACAAAGAAGCAGACACCAGTCCTGCTGATGGGTTAAGGACCTTCTACAGCCCTGTCCAGCTCTCCTAGAGTAACTGACTGTCTCTTGGAATCTCCTCAATGCTCTTGAAACTGTGCTGGGAGACACAGCAAACCTTCTGGCAATGGCACGTGTTGATGTGCCAACCTGGAGGAGTTGGACTGCCTGTGCAACCTCTGTAGGGTCCAGGTATCGCCTCATGCTATCAGTAGTGACACTGACCCTAGCCAAATGCAAAACTAGTGAAGAACAGCCAGAAAAGATGAGTAGGGAAAATGTTTTGGAGCAGTGTATATTCATTAAAGAACCTGCCAAATTTTCTAAAGGCAGATAGTGCAAGTATTCAATTGTATCTAGAATTAGCTTCTGTACTCCTCTTGAGAGCAGAATTCAGACTGAAGAAGGGGAGCATTACGGGATCCAATCAAGGGTTCTAGATTTGTATGTGCCACAAAGAGAGGAGAGGGATGAATAACGTATCACTGTGTTGCTGCTTTTTGCAGGTAAGTAAGCTCTTTCAGTGCAAGAAACTCCCTAAACAACCAGATTAGTATTTGGCCATACTTAGTACTGACACTCTGATATTTGAAACCCAATGATATCACAAATGATATAATATAGGGAAATTAATTTGGTAAAATCTTAGAACATTCACAAAATAGCTTGGCCCAAACAAGCCATTTAACCTCCCTAGCGGTCTGAGTATGTCCATATTTCTGTGCTCAAAGCGGTACTTTTTTTGCATGGAAATATGTATTTTTGTATTGTAGGCTGTAATTTTTAGGAATAACTCACTGAAATCTGTCTGAACAAGAGTCTAGTAAACATCCCGGGTATGTTAAAATTTGAAACACGAAATCATAAATTATAATTTAATAAATAATCATAAAAAATAATACTATAATAATAATAAATTTAATTCAATAATATAATTAAACCAAAAACACTGAAATGTGAAATATAGCGCAAAGTTCGCACATCACTGAGCAAAATCGCAAAATCGTTTTCAGTGTCTGATGACAAATTTCCCCACGAATCATTATCACTCAATTCTGCAAGTGGTTCTGATTTACTATCACTGTTCTCTAGCCGGTCTAAAATCGATTTTGACCTAAAGGGACACTTTTTGGACGCCATGGACATTTCTCAGTTTCAAGGCAGAAAGAACAGTAAAAATGCAGGCAGGGCACAGGACAAAGCACTAGGGACAAAAAGTATGTGAAATGGTTTGATACAGTAATGTTTTACTATGTGAATGTCACTTTCAAATTTCCTGCCAGTTCCGTCCCCATACATCCCGACATCACAGGGAACGTAACCTGGAAGACAGATGCCGGCATCGGCCGGAGGACATTGCCGGGGACACTGCAGGGGGGACATCGCAGGAGCGAAGGACAAGGTAAGTGCAGAAGGGATCCCGGAGCAACGCCGCATGGTAAGCCCAAGTGTAGCTCAGGGTTACCGCTTGTGGTGCTGAAACTTTACCCCGAGCTACACTCAGGAATACCTCCAGGGAGGTTAAAGTGACAGGGAAACATGGGATTCAGCTTTAAAGTGAAAGGAAAGTCAAAACCTAATTACTCCCACCCCCATTCTAAGCATATTGTATCTACCCTGTAAGAGATAATATGGCTATACTTACCTATTCTGAAGTTGATCCGGTCTGGTCACATGACCTCCCCAGTGCCAGCCTCAGTGTAAAGGGGAGATTGCTGACCACTGCAGAGCCTGTGGGATGACATCACCCATAGACTTACTATGGGGAATCCATTGTAGGCTGTCCATCCTCTCCACTGAAGCTGGTGCTGGGAACCGTTCATGTGACCAGACCAGAGCAACTTCAGAGTAGGTATGTATAGGCATCTTTCCTTTTACTGGGTAAATCTAATAGTCTTAGAATGGGAGTGGGAGTAGATTTAAACTATAGGCAAAACATATTTTTTTTCATTTTGGATAGAGCAAGAAAGGGTTATAACCCCTGCCATATTTTTTTTTCACCATCTTTGTTCCATTGCGGAGATTTGCCTTCACTTCCTGTCCATAGCCAAACAGGAAGTGAGAAGAAATCCCTGCAAATTAAGGGAATTCCTTGTGGACCCCCAGGTCAAGAGAACTAGTGTCCCCATTGGAAAATTTCCTCTATTACTTTTCTAGGGACAACCCAAAATTTGGCATTTTCGTTTACTTTCACTTTCAATGATAATAGTAAACTGGACAAATAGAGAGAGCAAATCTCCCTATTGGGGGCACAGACAGCAATAAAAGCTGACAGGTGTTCTAATCCATCTCCACTCATCCAAACTAAAAAAACTAATAGATAGGAAATGATGTCATACATCCCAGGAGTCTTCAGGAGAGGAGGAGGGGTTTTGTCAGCTAAGCATACCCTCCTTTTTGCATGCCTGAGCTAAGGGCAGATGGATTTCAGGAAGTAAATGCTACATTAATTCCCTGCTCTTACTCAAGTTAGCCATAGACTGAGATGCTAGGGGTGTTTTTCAAAGTGATTTCTCAGCAAAATAAAGCATGGAGACATGGATGGGTGAGTTTGCTTTGAATCTCAAAAATTAATTAAATACAGTTTTTCGTTTGTTGTGCTCAGATGCAATTAAGTATTCCATACCAGAAAGAAACCTTGCCAAATTTTTTGACCCCTAAATAACGGAAGGCCAAGCAAGTTTAAGCAATAATTTTGGCTATGTTCATAGTGTTTATACATTCTCAACAATTAATAGATGAGCCTTAAAAAAAGCCATCACTAACCTGTGTAGCTGCAGGCTGCAGCTGAAGTTCAATAAGCCAACTAATTCACCCTGCAGTGGCCCAGCTCTGACCTTGTAAACTCTTGAAAACACAGAAGTGGTGCTCTGGGAAAGGGAGCAGAGTGAGCTGAGTTACTGACAGGAAAACTTGAACAGCTTTAGTGCTTCTGCTGTGATCTTTGATGATGCGTTGCTCCACAATGCTCTTAGCTACAGAGTGCTTGTTTTAAATCTTCATTTACTGCTGGTAAAAATACATAAATACTATGTCAGTAGCCTCGTAACAGGTACAATTTAAAGGTCTTAAAATCAATATACACCAATTTCCTCTATCCCTTTTCCTTGATTCATCCAACAATTCAATCTCTAAAATAATATGTATTTTTTTCAATAGATTTTTATTAGGTTTTAAGTATTATACATAATATTCTGCTATCAGCAGGTATGCATGAAAGAATATCAGTGTCATAACAGCAATGTACAGCCCAGGTCAAAGGTTTTGAGAATGACACACACATTAATTTACCTGCAAAGAAATACATGCAGTCATCAATGCTTTCCACAAAAGGGATTCACAGACAAGGATATTGCTGCTACTAAGATTGTACCTAAATCAACCATTTATTGGATCATCAAGAACTTCAAGGAAAGAGGTTCAATTGTTGTGAAGAAGGTATCAGGTTGCTCAAGAAACTCCAGCAAATGCCAGGACCGTCTCCTAAAGTTGATTCAGCTGCGGGATCGGGGCACCACCAGCGCACAGCTTGCTCAAGAATGTTAGCAGGCAAGTGTGAGTACATCTACAAGCACAGTGAGGCAAAGAATTCTGAACGATGGCCTGGTGTCAAAAAGGGCAGCAAAGAAGCCACTTCTATCCAGGAAAAACAAGGGACATACTGATATTCTGCAAAAGGTACAGGGATTGGACTGTTGAGGACTGGGGTAAAGCCATTTTCTCACATGAATCCCATTTCCGATTGTTTGGGGCATCCAGAAAAAACATTTTCTAGAGAAGAAAGACATAAAAGAAACCAGCTGATGACCCGTCTACTATCTTCACCTACAACTGAGGTATAATCTTGACTGAATTGGTCTTTAACTGCCCAACCCACAGCACCAATCACATTTTATCTCATACAGTATTTACCCAGAAAAATTTTGAACAGATTATTTATAGTATTTTCATGTCACTGCATTATCCTAATAAAGAGGATCTTGAGTGTAAATAAGACTGCCTTGCATCTGTTGGTAATGTGTCCAAATATTGACATGTTTTTTCTGTTTTAGGCTCCGTGCACACTATAACTTTTTTTAAGCTCAAAAAACACTGGTAATAGCTTCTTTAGTAGCCGTTTAGGATCATTAGCATTTTTACTGTATATGTAGGAAAAAAAAGCTAGAGAAAAGCTGTTAGGAGTGTTTTGGTAATGTTTAGAAGTGTCTAGGAGCGTTCAGCATTTTTTTTCTGCTGCTGGCAAATCAGTCCCAAAAATGCAAAAAAAAGCGTTTTTTTCTGCTCCTAGAAGCTGAAGCTTGAAAAACGCTTCTAGTGTGCATGGACACATAGGATAACACTCTGCTTCTAGAGGCAGAAAAAAACAACGCTCATAACTAGCTGCTAGGAACTTAAAAAGTAAGCTAGTGTGCATTAAGCCTCTTGGTTCACACTACTGCGACCTGAAAGTCGTGCGACTTTGCCAGGCAAGTGAGTACTACTTTGAAGCGACTTTGAAGCAACTTTAAAGCAACTTTCAGGGAATGTCTGGGTAATCTTCCTGTAATGTCAGATCCAAATCACATCAATGTAGATGAGGATCTGACTTGGAGGCAACTTCCATTAAAGTCTATAGGCACAAGTCGGATAGAGGTCGCCTTGAAGTAGTACAGAAACCCTTTCTAAAGTCGGAGTCAATAGTGCTAATTAAGACAGCTCTCATTGACTAACATGGGATTTCACATCATGCGACTTGGGGTCTCACAAGTCGGATCCTGAGTCGCGGCAGTGTGAACTGAGCCTTAGTTTCTTATCTGCAGGAAATGGAAACTCTTTTACCCCTGGTTCACACCAATGCTTTTTTGTGCTTTTTGCAGAAACACACTGCACTCCATTTAACATGGTTTCCAATGGGAGATTTTCATATCTATGCTTTTTTAAAAGCAAAAATCAGCATAGTTGCCACAATAGAGAACACAATGGCACAATGGAGAAGCTGCTGAAACACGTAATGCATTTTTGCTGCGTTGCTAGCATGTTTCACCTTTTTTTTCTGCCCAGCTGCAAAAAAATTTCCACTTTTAACAAAAAAAAGCTGAAAAATTGTGGTAAAAATGCAACGCACAATGCAAAAAAGCATTTAAAAACAGATCAAAAGCAAAAAGCATAGGTGTGAACAAAGCCTCATACAGACTTAAGAGTAAGGAAGTCTTTTTATTAATTTAGCATCATCAGTATCTGTTTTCCATAACACAGTTGTTGAAATCTGATGAAATAAAAAGAATATAGATGAGTTATCTTCAGCAGATATATCTTAAAAGGTTTACATGTCTAAATTGGTGTTGTGTTACAGAAAATACCTGATTTGGTTTGGATCTATAAGCTTTTATCAAGCAAATTGAGCAAAATATAGCATATGAGAGAACCTAACGTATAACTAAAGGCAAAACTTTTTTTTTTAGTTTTGAACAGAGTGAAGAGGGAGTAGAACCCCTGCCGGGTTTTTATTGTTGTCTGTGCCGCTTTTAGGGAGATTTGCCCTCTATATTTGTCCTGTTTACCGATATCATTGAAAGTGAAAGTAAAAGAAAACCCCAAATCTTTCAATTGGGACACTACTTCTGGTAACCAGGGGGTCCCCAAGGGATTCCTTTAATTTGTAGGAATTTCCTCTCACTTCCTGTTTTGACTATGTGACAGGAACTGAAGGGAAATCTCTTTAATGGGAAACAGATGGCAAAAAAAATTGACAGGTGTTATAACTCTTTCTTACTCTATCCAAATACCCAAAATGAAAAAAAAAGTTTTTCATAGATTTCTACTTTAAAACTCCAGTTATCAGTTATGTTGGAGTAACATTCCTTGCTTTGCAGTGTGGCTGGGGTATGTGAATTATACAAATAGTTAGAGAGAATTGCAAACTTTGGCAGCTGAAATGTTTACATGTTCATATACAGTAGTTACATGGTTTATAAGGTTGGAAAAAAAGATACAAGTCCATTCAGTTCTGCCAATGTGTGTGTGATTTAAATTCATTTAATTCAACATTTAAATGTTTTTTTAAGTTGTTGACACTCTTGGCAAGTACCATTTCTGGGGGGGGGGAATATGTACTGCTACAACAGCAAAGAAACCTTTCTGCAAGCAAAGGTTAAACCTTCTTTCTGCGAACCTCAAATCGTGCCTGCGTGTCCTTTTCAGAGACCCCTTTTCACAGTTACTGAGGTCACCTTTGATATATTTGTACATTGTATCATATCCCCTCTAAAGAGCCTCTTCTTCCAAGTGAATCACTGTAGTCTATTGTATGTAGTCAATCCTCATAGCTGATGTCCTCCATTACTTTTGTTGGCCTTTGCTAAACACATCTTCATTAAGGATCGGTGACCAAAACTGAACTTTATATTCAAGATGAGGGCCAAATCAGTGTTTTGTAAAGTGGTATATTTATTGATTTATCTATTGAATGTATGTTGTTTTTAATGCATGAGAGTATTTTTCTAGCTTTGCTAGCTGTGGCTTGGCATTGCATGCTATTGCTAAGCCTGTGATCTACAAGCACCCCCAGATCCTTTTCCATAACTGATTCTCCCAAGGGAGCCCCTCCTAATGTATGCTTTTTGCACAAGTTTACATTTGTCAATGCAAAATTTCATCTGCCATGTAGCTGCTTAACCCCCTATTTTCTCTAGGTCTTCTGTAATGATGCTATTCCTATGCCAAAGTTATTTCCCTGCATCATTTGGTGTCATCAACAATCGTTGAAATTGAGTTCTTAATTCTAACCTCTATATCAGTGGTCTCTACGTTGCAGCTTGAAGGCTCGATGTGGCCCTTTGCTTGCCTTTACCTGGCCCTTGGGCAATATTTTACCAACTGGCATCAATGATGGGACACCATTCCTCTCACTGACACCATCAAAGGCACTATTCTTCCTAGTGATACCAACAGTGGGGCCTTATTCCTCCCATTAAAACCAATGATGGGGCATTGTTTATGCCCACTGATGCCAGGTCATTTTCTACTGTTACTGGCCACAGTCCAGCCCCCCAAAAGCCTGAAGGACAGGAAAAAGAAATTGGCCCCAAGATAGAACCCTGGGGAATACCATTTACAACTTTAGACCATACAGTGAATGAGACATTTATAACTACTCTCTGGACATGTTCAAGTAACCAGTTTCCTATCCATGTACAAACAGTTTCCTCAACTCCAACAGACAAATACAATTTTCAACCATAATTTTTGTTTTTATCTGGCTGCTTATAGTTTCAATCTAATAACCACCAATTACCTGAAATAACCATTAATGACAGAGTGTTAAGGCTTGCTGCACATGTAGGAAAAAGAAGTAATAGCAAGTAACACCCAACTTTGATGCATACTATATCATTGGGAGGATTCAAGATAAATTTGTGCCCATGGCAATGGAAAGCAATTTCAAACCAGACACATGTTATTATATTAACAAAGCACTGTAATTATTGTCCTTCATTTGCTCCCAGTTCCCTAAAGCATGTTCTCATTTCACAGACACTATAAATCAGTTCATGTATTACCACATTGATATCTAACACAGGTTAGGATTGTTGTTGTGGTAATAAGGACTTTTGTTTTGGCCAAAGATAACCTGTAGGTTGAGGTGTCCATTCACTTTTAATGGTACCCTTAGACATTAGATTATAGGAGAAGGGAATTATGGAGTTGCCAGAAACTGCACACAAATAAAGACCATTGGCTGTCTATTATTTTTGAGCTGAGCTTCAGCCTTACCTGCAGAGTTGCACAGTACAGTAATTGCACAGTATTATTTAATATAAAATGTAAGTTCATCTTTTTACAAAAATTGAAAAGGTGAACTACAGGGGCGGACTGACAACTCATGGTGCCCCCGGGCAATAGGGGATCATGGGGCCCCTGTGTCCTTGCTCAAACTCAAAAAAGCCTATGAAGAAGGTACCCCATGCATCTCATGGGGCCCCCTACTGACCTCGGGCAGTGCCCGAGTTTCCAAATGGTCAGTCCGCCCCTGGTGAACTAATGTCCTTCACCCTCCCCACTCTCCTATTCCCTGCTGCACTTACCTCCATTGGTGACTAGCTGCCATTGCCAATGCAGTTGCTGCAGCCATTCAGCGATTTGAAAGCCCCACTCTTCTTTCTTAGAGCTGCTGTGAAGAATCAGAGCAATTCTGACTGTTCAAAGTGGTTATACGACCATTCAGAATTGTTCTGATCCACCCTGGAAGCCTTAAGGAAAAGAGATGAAGAAGAGCGGGATTTTTAAATCACTGGACTGCTGCGCTGGATGCATGCTCATGGAGGCAAGTGCAGCTGGGGCCAGGGGGATTGGGGAGTTGAGGATGGTGTAGGTCCATGTGTACAGCTGCCCATTTTACAGAAGCCAATTTCATGACTGGCTTCTGTTAAACAAGCATTATTATTATTATACAGTATTTATAAAGCGCCAACAGTTCGCTCAGCGCTGTACATTACAATGGGAGACAATACATGAGACAGTACAATAACAATACAGTGCGATATACGAGGGGTTTGAGGGACCTGCTCCTTGGAGCTTGCAATCTAGGAGGGAGGGGATAGTGGTACGGGAGGAAAAGCTGTGGGGGATGGAGTGGTACGAAGAGAGGAGGAGATCGGCAGTTAGCAGAGGGTGGGGTAGGCTTGAAAGCATGCTTGAAAACCAGCAGAGGACTGGCATCCGATTAGTGCTTGCAGCCAATGGCTGCGAGCACTGACTGGGGTGTTTTGGTAGGGAGGAGAGGAGCGGTCCCCATGTCAGAACACAATAGCACAGCAGGGGAGATCACTGCACTAACATCGTTTGGGTTGAATGATAAAAAAAATACTGTGCACTAGGCTTTAGCGTAGAGTAGTGAATGGCTTTTTTTTTGCTATTCAGGGAGATTGCTCTTCAGCTGTAGATATAGCAGCAGTAAATGAAAGGAATTATCTGCAAAGTGATGGAAATCCTCTCTTAATCAGTTGTCACCCAAACAGACTTCACTAATGGAAGGTTTCCCTTCTGTTCAGATGACAACTTTTTGGATTTCCCATCACTTTTAGACCCAGTGACAGTGGTTACCAGGATAGAAAGAGGTTTTCCCCGTTGTGCGGACAAGTTCAGGCTTCTTGCCCATCTATCCAAAAGTAGAAAACGTCTTGGCATTAGATACATTTTAATTGTATTCAAGGGTTGGCAGTAAAGACCACTGAGCAATTATACAATTATTTTTCTTAAAATTCAGTCAAGATTTTTCATTTATCAAAATGATCATTGCAAAAAAATACCAACATATAGGGGTAGATTTACTAAAACTGGAGCACACAGAATCTGGTACAGATGGGCACGATAGCCAATCAGCGTCTAACTTCAGCTTTGTTCAATTAACCTCACCTCACCCCCTCGGTCTCCGCCCGAATCACACACCTACTGAGCGACATATCTGACTGGATGTCGCTCCACTTCCTTAAACTGAACCTCTCCAAAACCGAGTTTCTTGTCTTCCCCCCAGCCCGGACACCACCCCCCATTGACTTCTCCATCACATCCAACAACGCCACCATCAAACCCGCCCCACAGGCCAGAGTACTTGGTGTCATTCTGGACTCCAACCTATCCTTCCAGCCCCAATTCCAATCTTTAACAAACTCATGCAGACTCCACCTCCGCAACATCGCCAAAATCCGCACATTCCTAACCCCAGAAACCACTAAACAGCTCATCCACTCCCTCATCATATCACGACTCGACTACTGCAACTCCCTCCTCACTGGCCTGCCTCGCCGCTGGCTATCCCCGCTTCAGTCGATCCTGAATATGGCTGCCAGACTCATTCACCTTTCCAACCGCTCCATCTCCGCCACCCCCCTCTGCCAATCCCTCCACTGGCTTCCGATTGCGCAACAGATCAAATTCAAAATCCTAACACTGACGTACAAAGCTGTCCACCATACTGCCCCGTACTACATCACTGACCTAATATCCAAGTACCGCCCAGCACGCACACTCCGCTCCTCACAAGACCTCCTTCTCTCTAGTTCCCTGGTCTCCTCCTGCCATGCCCGCCTCCAGGACTTCTCCAGGGTGTCACCCATCCTCTGGAACTCCCTGCCCCAACCCATCAGATTATCACCTACTCTCCTCTCCTTTAGGCGCACCCTGAAAACCCATCTCTTCAGGGAAGCCTACCCCACCCCCTGCTAACCTGCTGACCTCCTCCACTCTTCCTACCACTCCATCCCCCACAGCTATCTCCTCCTGTACCACTTTCCCCTCCCTCCTAGATTGTAAGCTCGAAAGAGCAGGGCCCTCGATCCCCTCATGTTTTGCATTGTATTGGTATTGTTCTGTCACATGTTCTGTCCCCCTTTGTAATATACAGCTCTGAGCAAACCATTGGCGCTTTATAAATACTGTATAATAATAATAATAATTAAGCTTTGGCAATAAAACCTGGACGCTGATTGGTTTCAATGCAGAGTTGCACCAGATTTTGCACTCTACAATTTTTAGTAAGTAACCCCCAGAGTGTGTTTTGTAATGGTGTTTCCAGTCATAAGTGATCTGAAACTAGCTGACATCTCTTAGGTCATTGTCTGTTCATAACATTTATGTAAACAGTCAGTGCATGAATGGATACTATTGTCTGTCTCAAGTGATTCTCTTCAAAGAATGTTTTTTTAAACCTGCAGGAGAATATTTTGACATATGCTGTTTCATAAACACTCGTGTTGCTTCATGAAATGTTTTGATTGCTATTCATGTTTCAGCATGCATTGTCATTTTGTCACAACTCTAAGCTCCTGAATAATGTCATAGTTCAGTAGAGAAACCTCAGGTACAAAACCTTCACTTACAGTCTTCACAAGGGGGTATCTAAGCATACACCCATGCAAAGGGTGCAAACGATGCACAGGTCTTCCACACATCTGCTTGCAGGCAGTCCCAATTTATGGTAAGTCTTCTGGAACTCAATGGTCCCAATTTGACAGCCATGCAGATGCATAACTCCAAATGCGGACAGTGTGAAACACCTATGCATCCCATGCACACTTAAAGTGGTTGTAAACCTCAGACATGAAATATGAACAAAACATATCCCTCTATAGTGTGTACTTGTTTCAATCCAGAGCACTAAATGTCATTTCTCTCTGCTGCCTCATTCCTCTGCTATCGGCATGAATCACTTATGACAAATTTTTCTGACACTAAAAGACAAAAGGGTGACTGGGAAGGGGGGTTCCAGCACACAACCTGTGATTGACAGCCTCAGCTCTGTTCCTGTGTGCTGTGTGAAGGAGGGTGTGTCCCTTCCCTCCAATCAGCTCTCTTTGAGCTGTGCAGAGTGTAATTTCAGCTTCCTACCCCCTGCTTCCTGAAAGCTCAGACAAGCTGTACAAATTCTGCATATTGAACAGCTGTAGAGAAGATAGGGCTGCAGATAGCCAGGTACAACTTATGTAGGAGAATTTGTTTCATCTCCATGTATCATCTGGGGCCAGTCACTTCACTGGGTATATGTAGGGGTTTACACCCACTCATGTGCGACCATAAAGATGAATTGTGAAGGAGCTACAAATAGCTACATCATCATTTAAAATCAGTATGCTGCAGGTACCCGTGGCCAGTGGCTGCTCAGGCTGTACAATTAATTTACAGGCTGAAAGGAGCAGGGTCTGTTTGTGGCTGTAAGCATATATCTGCATGTATGCGCACATCCAGCATTTACTTGCGGTTAGGGACAGATATCCAAACCTGGATGCAAGCAGAATGCATCCAAGCCTGGACATCTGTCCCCAACTGCAGGTAATTGATGGATGTGCAGACACATGCTTACAGCTCCAGACATGCCGGCTCCTGTGCACACGTGTGAGATGACATCATTGTCCACCAGCCAATCAAGAGATCAAAAACCCAACACCTAGAAGTAGCCCGATGAGAAGATGTCACTGGATGGCGAGGGAAGTAACTGCTGCATTGCTGGAAGGTGGAGGTGGGTATTTTCAGGAGCTTAGTTCCCCTTTAAATTGTACAGGCTGAGCAACCGACACTGATCACAACACCTGGGAACCTGGCTGCAGGTTCCCTCCGGTATACTTGCCATGCCATCGTTAACAGAGGATGCCTAAATTGCTAATATTGTCTTAGTTGTATGACACTGGAAGTGCTCTGCAAAATATTCAGTAGGCATGGCACAGGGAGGTACTAGCATATCAATCAACATTGACCAATCCTAATAGGTTAAGGGCTCAGCCCTTCAAAGGTAAACAATCTAGAAATGTCAGAATTTGTTGGAATACAGTTTTTATGTATTTTATGCAACAACTACATCAGTATTCAGTAGAGATATATGCTTGAACCAGCAGATGGCAGTGTTTATATGTTTGTAGCTGCATCTATGATATACTACAGGTGAAACTCGAAAAATTAGAATATCATGCAAAAGTTCATTTATTTCAGTAATGCAACTTAAAAGGTGAAACTAATATATGAGATAGACTCATTACATGCAAAGCAAGATAGTTCAAGCCGTGATTTGTCATAATTGTGATGAGTATGGCTTACAGCTCATGAAAACCCCAAATCCACAATCTCAGAAAATTTGAATATTATGAAAAGGTGCAATATTCTCGGCTCAAAGTGTCCCACTCTAATCAGCTAATTAAGCCATAACACCTGCAAACGGTTCCTGAGCCTTTAAATGGTCTCTTATGCAGCTCTTCTGCATTGTTCGGTCTCATGTCTCTCATCTTTCTCTTGGCAATGCCCCATAGATTCTCTATGGGGTTCAGGTCAGGGGAGTTTGCTGGCCAATCAAGCACAGTAATCCCACGGTCATTGAACCAGGTTTTGGTGCTTTTGGCAGTGTGGGCAGGTGCCAAGTCCTGCTGGAAAATGAAGTCAGCATCCCCAAAAAGCTCATCTGCGGAAGGAAGCATGAAGTGCTCCAAAATCTCCTGGTAGATGGCTGCGTTGACCCTGGACTTAATGAAGTACAGTGGCCCAACACCAGCAGATGACATGGCTCCCCAAATCAACACAGACTGTGGAAACTTCACACTGGACTTCAAGCATCTTGCAGTGTGTGCCTCTCCATTCTTCCTCCATACTCTGGGTCCTTGGTTTCCAAATGAGATGCAAAAGTTGCTCTCATCAGAAAAGAGGACTTTGGACCACTGAGCAACAGACCAGGTCTGTTTTTCTTTAGCCCAGGTAAGACGCTTTTGACGTTGTTTGTTGTTCAGGAGCGGCTTGACAAGAGGAATACGACATTTGAAGCCCATGTCCACGATCCGTCTATGTGTGGTGGCTCTTGATGCACTGACTCCAGTCTCAGTCCACTCCCCAACACTTTTGAAGGGCCTTTTCCTGACAGTCCTCCCCAGGCTGCGGTCATCCCTGCTGCTTGTGCACCTTATTCTTCCATACTTTTCCCTTCCACATAACTTTCTATTAATGTGCTTTGATACAGCACTTTGGGAACATCCAACTTCTTTGGCAATTACCTTTTGAGGTTTTCCCTCCCTATGGAGGGTGTCAATGATGGTTTTCTGCACAACTGTCAGCTCAGCAGTCTTTCCCATGATTGTGATTCCTACTGAACCAGACTTATGCAGGCCATAGATGGGTCGAAAATCAGCCGATTTTCGCACTGTTAATGGGTTAATTGGTCGGCCATTTTTCTGGATTTTGTCAGATTTTTTTGATCGGCAAAGTTGGAAAAAATCGGCTGATTTTGCCGATCGGCCGATTTTTGCGGCAATGATGGGCAAATTGGACGATCTTTTGACCGATAAAAAATCTGCGCATGAGCCGTGACCTGCAAGAAAAAGAAGAAGAGAAAGAAGAGAAAGAAGAAGGGAAGGAAGAGAAAGAAGAAGAGAAAGAAGAAGAGAAAGAAGAAGAAGAAGAGAAAGAAGAAGAAGAAGAGAAAGAAAAAGAAGAGAAAGAAGAAGAAGAGAAAGAAGAAGAAGACGAGAAAGGAGAAGAAGAAAAAGAAGAGGAAGAAGAAGAAGAAGTAGAGAAAGAAGTAGAAGAGAAAGAAGAAGAAGAGAAAGAAGAAGAAGAAGAGAAAGAAGAAGAAGAGAAAGAAGAAGAATTCCAGTCCGCTATTATATTTGACATGAAAAAGTATTGCGGTTGCAACAATTTATCTATTTGTATCCAAAAAAACCATCTGTATCTGAAATGGATACAAATAGATAGACCGTAGACAGGAAGACAATTGGCCGATTTTTTCTACTGTTGGTGGTAACGTCGGCCTATTGAACGACCGTTTTTTTGTTTTTTTTAAAAAAAAAAAAAAAAACAGCCGGTTTTCTCCCCATCTATGGCCTGCATAAGAGACCATTTAAAGGCTCAGGAACCGTTTGCAGGTGTTATGGCTTAATTAGCTGATTAGAGTGGGACACTTTGAGCCGAGAATATTGCACCTTTTCATAATATTCAAATTTTCTGAGATTGTGGATTTGGGGTTTTCATGAGCTGTAAACCATAATCATCACAATGATGACAAATCATGGCTTGAACTATCTTGCTTTGCATGTAATGAGTCTATCTCATATATTAGTTTCACCTTTTAAGTTGCATTACTGAAATAAATGAACTTTTGCACGATATTCTAATTTTTCGAGTTTCACCTGTATATTGCCTTTTCTCGGAATATAAAGTTTCCCGTTTGCAGTGAAGTAGAAAAGCACATATGGACTGCATCTGTTTTGTAGGGCTATATTTAGAATTTCTAACAGAATCCCTGCCATTTTTGCCATTTTATTGTAGTCTCACTAAGTCACACTAGGAGCCTGATACCAGAAACAAATGTAGTTCCCTTCTAGAATAGGTTGCTAGAGAGGTTCAGGTAAATGTAGTCTTTTTGGCTCCTCTGTAAACAGTGGAGTAGAGTTTGATTAGATTTGCCTGCTCTGGGTTTCACAGACTGCAGACTCAACTACTTCTCTGCCTTTTAGTATGTTCTACATAGAATATAGTGAGCTGGAAGAGTCTGACCCTGTACCTGAATATTTATGAGGTCTCAGACAATCCCTGGGGGGAGTGCCCAGTAGGCGGATGAGAAGGAGATACATAATCAAGGCATGTAGCAGCAGGGTTCTTGTCCTGTGGGTGGAGATCCTAGCCTTGAAGGCCTGCAGGGAATTAATCAAGGTCTCAGCTATGCTAGAACTGGGGGGTCTATTGCTGAGAGTTCATCAAGGTCCAAGCTCAGGAGCAGTTGGAAGGCCTATTTTCCAGGAATCAGTTCAGAGCCAATTAAAGGGGTGCACTGAGGATCTGCCCTGGAGATTCATGGTACAGTATCTAGTCAATATTAGAAAGGCGTTATCCAACAGTGGCATTACCCTCTTATTAAAGATTTGGGTCCCCCTATAGTCCTGCAAAGCCAGGCAACATGTGTTTTCCACCAGCCTGCAATCCAGTGACAGTAAACAGTCATTGAGCTTGGTTTTAAAGTTCTTTTAGGGGTGTTGAATTTGGATGGGGGTAAGGGGTGTATGGGCTGCCCAAGGAACAGTAAACTGAGGACAACTTCTTGGCAACTGTGTACAAGTCTTTACACAGCAAACCTCTCCTGGGAGAGCTTTCCAGCCTCTCCTGGTGTACCACCTCAGACGCCAGATAAATCCTCTTCTTTACCCAGCTGTCTGGAGGAATCTCTGGGCAAGGGGATCCAGTTCCTGCCAGTTTAAGTTGAACAGTATTGGGTAAGGAGCTAATCCAGATTCCCACCAGAGTGCTCTTTTTCCACTTAGCTGGCCTAGAGGGTGTAGGATTACTCACTCAGTCTCTTTGCTGTGAGCTGGTTTAGGTAGGTGGCTGTCTTCAGGCCTGCTGGGCTGGCTCCTTTCCTGGCTCCACACGTAGTCCTCCCTCCCTGGACTAATGAGGTTGAGCGATCCTCCCATCCAGATCCTAGCCTGCAGGTAGGCCCCTTCCCACTGGGCCCACTCCCAGGCTCCTGCATCTCAGCCTTCCTCACATCTTCCGCTACTCTTTAACTAAGGCTGCTAGCCTTTCTAACTAAAAATTAGCAACTAGCTCCCCCTGGCTATCTAGAGGGGTTCTACTCAACTATCTGGAGACACAGTAAGTGAGGTGTAGAAGTGGGATCCTAGTGACTGTTTGCTGTTTACCCCCTTGTGTACCTGTGTTAGTGCTGCTAAAGTGGTATTTGCCCTACTGGGAGTCCCAGAAGTGCTTGTGTCTCTAGTCTCTGCAAAGATAGGGGGGGCCTGAAGTGAGCAGACAGAATAGAAAGAGTCCTCCAAATGTTTGTGCACTAAATTCTGGAGTATCCCAAAGTTTTCCCTGCACCCCATTCACATTTAACCAGCAATAAAGCCTGAAAAGACATGCAGTGCCTGGTTATTGTGAGAGAGACCGATTAAATGTTATGTGCCTGGCTGCCTGGGGACCCAGATGGGAAGAGAACGTGGGGCAAATCAGCAGGACCAGTCAAGAGGTCTGCGCTACACAAACATTTTTCAAAGACTGAAGAATCAGGAGACATTCACAGGGAGAATTTTCAACAAGATGGAACATTAATCTGTATGTAACAAACTATAGGGATCCTTGGTTTAGTTATTAATGTAAGAGGAGGTGCTTGTTCAGTGCCAAAAACAGTATGAAAAATGACAAGTACCTGACTTCAGAATCTGGAACTCCCTTATGATGACTTCAAGCAGAAGTAAAGGCAACTTTTTTCACCTGTAGCAATTCCGTACCTTTGATCAACATGCCTCACCTTTTAGATTGCTTGTTTTACAGCTAACATTTGTTTTTATATCAGACACTAAAGCAGCCCATAGATGACTCGATTTTCTTTCCTTTCAGGATGGGTAGGATGGGAGTATGCAGAACCCTTGACCTCTGTCTGGACAGTGCTGATTGGTCCTGTGCTGATCACATGCAGTCTCCCAAGAAAAAAAAAGCCTCCCTAGCAATACACACTAAAACACACTATGTGCAGAAGGGCTACAGGTTCAGTCTGTCTTATCAGTGTGGACAATTGAACAAGAGGAGGGGCAGATCAAACAGTCTTTTTACACAATGCAGAGGATTAACCCCTTAGGTTCCACACTGCATATACAGACTGATTTTACTGTTGTGGGTTTAGTAACACTTTAAATATTGTATATGTCCTTCAAATCAATACGTATGTCCATATAGTGCCATAATTCCTTCAAAGAGTGCAATGGTATATAACTCCTCCCCCATGAAAATAAAGTGCTTCATGCAATCACTTCCAGTCTCTGTTCTTTGTCTCTGTGTGCCACCACCACTTCTGAGAACTCACCAGTCAGCCATGACCTTCTCAATTAAGAGTTGGTCTATATGCGCTTGTTTGTGTATATATATATCCCCTCTCCAATGGGTCACTCCACTATCATCTGTAGTTATAACTTCGCCAAGGGTATCATGTATTAAGGAGGGAGAAAGAGAGACTCCAATGTGTAACTGTGAGTGTAAAATACTCTTTATTACAACTCGCATAGTAAACATAAAACCATTAGTTATCCCGCTCACATTTAACTTCTTGCTGACCAGCCACTGTAGAAATATGGTGGCAGGTCGGCACGGCTGGGCAAAACCACGTTTTAAAACGTGCGTTTGCAAAACAGGTAGGGGGCACACGTGAGGGGCCTACCCGTCCTGCCAATCGCGGCCTCGGGTGTCAGTCGCCGGGTCACGACCGGTCATTACCTACCGTGTCCCGGCGATTAGCGGCAATCACTGACAGAGAGGACGGCTGCAGTGTTTACACTGCAGCTGTGCTTTGTCAGTCCCCTGTCAGCTCCTGACATGCTGATCGGGAGAGAAGAGTTTATCTATCCCGATCAGCTTGTTCCCGTGCAGTACACACCCCCGCCCCCTAGTAAAACACTCCCCTCACACAGTTAACCCTTTCAGTAAATAAAAAAGTTAACCTCTTCCTCCCCAGTGCCATTAGTACAGTTTCAGTGTTTTTTTTTTGCACTGATCACTGTATTGGTGTCACTAGGGATGTCAGTGACCCCAAGTCAGTTCCCCCCCAGTGTCAGAATGTCCGCCGCAGTCCTTCAGCCCTGCCACAAGTTGCTGATCACCGCCATAAGTCACTGATCGCTGCCATAAGTCGCTGATCTACGCTATTATTAGTATAAAAAAAATTAAAAATCTGAGTATCTTTCCCGCCATTTGTAATTGCTATAACTTTCACGTAAACCAATTAATTTACACGTATTGGGTTTTTTTTTAGCAAAGACATGTCGCAGACTGTTATAGGTCTGTAGCGGCAGTGGATTGGGCTGTCTCTTTGCTGGATGAGCTGTCTCTTTGCTGGATGGGCTGTCTCTTTGCTGGGCAGGATGTCTCTTTTCTGGATGGGCTGTCTGTTTGCTGGACGGGCTGTCTCTATGCTGGTTGAGCTGTCTCTTTGCTGGATGGGCTGTCTCTTTGCTGGATGGGCTGTCTTTTTGCTGGGCAGGCTGTCTCTTTGCTGGATGGGCTGTCTCTTTGCTGGATGGGCTGTTTCTTTGCTGGATGGGCTGTCTCTTTGCTGGTTGAGCTGTCTCTTTGCTGGATGGGCTGTTTCTTTGCTGGTTGATCTCTCTCTTTGCTGAGTGGGCTGTCTCTTTGCTGGATGGGGATGTCTCTTTGTTGGATGGGCTGTCTCTTTGCTTGATGGGCTGTCTCTTTGCTGGTTGAGCTGTCTCTTTGCTGGGCAGGCTGTCTCTTTGCTGGATGGGCTGTCTCCTTGCTGGATGGGGATGTATCTTTGCTGTACTGGGCTGTATTTTTGCTCAGTTGGGTGCAGCAAAGAGACATTCCCATATAGCAAAGAGACATCTCCATCCAGCAAAGGGACATCCCAATCTACAAAGAGATGGGATGTCTCTTGGCTGGACAGGAATGTCTCTTTGCTGGATGGGGATGTCCTTTCTTGGACTGGGCTGTCTCTTTGCTTTATTGGGATGTCTCTTATGTCTCCTTGCTGGATGGGGATGTCTCTTTGCTGGATTGGGCCATCTCTTTGAATATAGAGGGGGCACTGTGATTAGATTTCTAGGAGCACTGTAATCAATACAGTGCTCCTTTACAGTGCTGTCCCCTTTATATTACAGTGCGGAGGACCGACTCCGTGACACACTATACAACAAAAACACATTTCAAAATGTTCATTCTTTTTGTTTATAGTGCAAAAAAAAACCCCCAGAGGTGATCAAATACCAGCAAAAGAAAGCTCTATATGTGTGAAAAAAAGGATACACATTTGGTTTGGGTACGGCATTGTATGACTGCGTTACCAGTTGAAATACGCAGTGCCACAAAAAATGACATGGTCAGGAAGGGGGGTAAATCCTCTGGAGGGCAAGTGGTTAATGCTGTTGGTATCTGATTATGTTGTGTTGAGAGAGTATTGCATTCATTTAACAAGGATGCAGATTCTAGTGTGGCTTATGAGCTTTGTTTTCCTTCTTGGTGGATTAAAGATGAAAGTATAGCTGGTGCAGCTTTCTGTCATGTATGTTCAACAAGTCCTTCTGACTGTGAGATATTTTGGTAACCAAAACCTGTTGTAGCCAAAGCAACAGTAACAAACAGATTCCGTCCAATGGAATGTCTGCAAGATGTCTCAGGCTGTAGAACAATATACACTTTCTTGTCACTAGACATCATTCACACTGAGCAAGCAGAAGAGTGACAATGAAAAAAAAATATTTTGTACACGTAGCCCAAGGATATAATCTTTTCCTTTACAGTTCAACGCAACTGTAAGAGATTTATTTACTATTGCATTCACAGAAGCTACATCATTTTGCTTTACAAATGATTTTTCACTGTTTCCCTTTACAGCTCTAAAATAATCTACACAAAGGATAGTTTCTTTTAAATTTGTATTTATCAGTTGTTTTTTTTTCAATATACTTTTTGTTTACTTTTTTTGCAAACTTTTTAAATTCATGGACTTAGCAGCATTGCACTGGTTAAAAGACTGTCACTTGTTTGACTAAGGATGCCAATATCTTCAGGCGCTGAAGGACACGTTGGAGTTGGTGTAGACACATCCATAAAATGGATTCCAGAAGGTAGCAAGGAATATGAAAGTCTGAGGAACAGCAATTCATATCTCCAAAGGTAAGAAGTGCATTCAAGCCGTACATCACTAAGGAAAAATTCTGACACAAAAACATGATCTTTGACAGATTTGATTAGAGAACGGGATGTTCTGGAGAAGGCTTCTAGACTGTGTGGAAGACCACAGAAGAATGTCTAATTTTTGATACAGTAGTGTGAGTTGTGTTCCTAGTAAACACAGTTATTCAGGAGCATCCACAAATATCCAAAGAATCCACAAAAGCATCCAAAGGAAGAAAGGCGTGAGAGCCCTTATAGTGTAGTATTTGAATTCCACAAAGAGATATGCGTATAGAGAAAAAGACTTACATTGTCGAGGTTGCTAGAGGCCATGAAAATGGTGATTGCAATCTGGATGTATCTGGAGAATATAGTCTCCATGCAGAATAGTAGGTGGCCATGGTGGGATATAGCAGTAGGTATGTGAAAAACCTGAAGATGTTGCCTGGCATGATTTCCATGTACCAAAATAAAAATATCATGGGTTACAATGACACTGGCATTGAAGTATTCTACTCAGAGATCCCTTATGTCCAGAGACCGTATGTGCACCAAATGTCTGAGGAAGTGACCTGTGGTCACAAAATGCTTATAAGGTGTTAAATAGAAAAATTCAAGATGGAAACATTTGTTTCATTTTGGATTCATTCGTTATGTCAAACACTTCGTTCCGTCATATTTGTTATGCTAGAATGATTTTTTTTTCAGAATTCCTCCCCTATGTTCATATTTGTTTAGTATTTTCAGAAGTTGTTTCAGAAGAATGACTATTTTTGTTTTAACAAGAGAATACTTAAAGTGTTACTAAACCCAGGACCCTGCATCCACTATATTTGGTCTCCCACAGTAAACAGAACATAGAAATGCAATTATTTTAGTAAATATAAACTGCTAAATACATTTTCTCATCAGCAGTATATTGCAGTCTTGTGACTTCTATCAGTGTCCAGCATAGCACTGGTTAAAGCTTGTATGAGGAATTTTCATTCTCCTGTAGGAGGATGCAGAACCACTGACTTCTGTCTAGATAGTGCTGATTGACCTTGTGCTGATCACATGCATTCTTCCAAGAAAAAAAGAAACTCTCTAGTAATACACACCAAACAGAGCATGTGCAGCTTGCCCCCGAGCCTCTGTTCTATCAGGAGATATTTAGAAGTCACTGGAAGAAGGGGACAGAATCAAATACCCTTTTTACATAATGTTGAAGATTAATCTCTTAGGTTCCCTAATGAGTATAACAAGCATGCTTTACTGCATATACAGACTGATTTTACTGTTGTGGGTTTACACTTTAAGCACTCTAAGTCATCCCTGCTAGTTCACACCACATCTGTCCGCTGATCCCTGTTGAGCAGGCTGACAACAGGTCCACATCTGCCCTGCTTGCACAGAGCTGACACGGGCACAGCCCACTGTTCTCTATGGGGTGGTCAGATGTAAACAGACCACCTGTCAGTTTACATCCAACTGTCATCCATTCCACCAGACAGATGGGGAATGAATCCCCCATCCATCTCTTTTTAGCAAATTGGATCAGATGCAGGCGGTCAGTTCCCTCATGTTAGAGGCCCTTACTGTATTAATTGCAATATGTTTCCATTTCATATGTAGTGCATTTTATAAATTAATGGAAACTGCTAATGTAAAAGGACTACTGCGCTACTTTCAGCCAAATAAAACAAAATGCTTCCTTCATTAACAAAAGATCCAATTTTTCGCATTATGTCATCCCAATAAAACAAATGAATATGAATTTGTTGTTTTGTTATAATTTATTTCAGATTTGTTGAAATTTGTTACTATTGTGATTTGGAGAAAGAGGAAGACTAGTAATGATGCAAGAGTCACCTAGATCTCTTTATTTCAGGCTCGATTGTCACCTGCCACCCCCAGGCACTAGACCACCACAAGGAGTGTGCAACCCAGATTCTCCGTGTGTGCAGCCCACAGCAGGGCCCCTGCTGCTGACCCAACAAGAAGCAGAGCCCAGGTGGCAATGCGAGTGGCCACACTTACAGATTGTACCTTGCTTGCTCGTCCTCCGCCCAACCCCCACCGCACTGCCCAGCTCCCAACAGGGCATAGACTGGCACCGACCTGCAGCCCAGGGATTGGGGACCTCTGATGTAGAGAAGGGCTAGCATGTTTAGGCAAAACATTTAACAACGTTTCTAGTGTACCCCACATATTTATGACTGTAAATATAGTAACTGTTTTGTACTTCTGACAGGCATCTTCAACAACATGCCTTAGATGGGGATATTAAACAAGAAAAAGGTGCAGAAGTAAGTTGGACATCATTTTTACAATTTATTTACAAATCTTACCAGGACTTATACATATTATTTTCAGAGATTGATCAAAATGGTTCGGCATACTGCAGTACTACATAAAAAGCACATGACCAGCATCTATGATCAAGCATGGATGTAGATTACAGCATATGGCTATTACTGGTGCTCAAGTAACAAATGTGCTAAGATTGTTTATGTTTTGTTGTTGGTGTTTACATATTGCGGCTCAATGCAATTTTGATGCAATTTTCGTGTGATTATGTAGTATGACTTTCCTGTGACTTTGGATGTGGTTAGCGTGTTCTATGGAGCCAATTTGCACTGAAATTGCACCAAAGTAGCACAAGTGTCCAAGCACAGCAATCACATCACATCGTAAACAATAGAAAATTAAACTAAGCATCGGTTCTCTCTCTCTGTCAGGCTGCATGTTTAGTCTCAGACTGCTGTACCAGCCACCCCAGTGTCCCTGATCACTGTCCCAGTGTAGTCCCTAATAAATATTGCTGCCAGCCCCTGTCACCTGTCCCAATGCTTACAATACATCATACCAGTGCCCTGATCACCGTCACATGCCATACCAGCACCCTCATCACTGCCATATGCCTTAATAGCACCCTGATCACCGCCATGTGCCATACCCAACACCCTGAAGAACTCTATACACCATACCAGAACTCTGATCAACACCATACCAGCGCTCTGATCATCTCCATACCCTATACCAGCATCCTGATCACCCCCATATGCCATACCAGTGTCCTGATCACCCTCATACCCCATACCAACATCCTGATCACTGCCATACCCCATACCAGCATCCTGATCACCACCATACCCGATAACAGCATCCTGATCACCCCATATGCCATACCAGTGTCCTGATCACCCCCATACCAGCATCCTGATCACCACCATACCCCATACCAGCATCCTGATCACCCCATAGGCCTTACCAGTGTCCTGATCACCCCCATACCAGCATCCTGATCACCACCATACCCCATACCAGCATCCTGATCACCCCATGGGCCTTACCAGTGCCCTGATCACCGCCATACCCCATACTAGCGGCCTGGTCACTGCCATACTTCATACCAGAGTCCAGCATTTTAGAGTCTCAACTGATCAATTTTCACATATATATCCCATAGTTTGTAGACTTTATAGCTTTCCGTCAGACTAAAAAAATATAGCAGAGAAAACCAATACATGTAAATTAATTGGTTTATGTGAATTTAAAAATGGTGGTATATATACTGGGATTTTTTTAAAAATTTTAATAGTAATGGCGGCGATCAGCGACTTATAGCGGGACTGCGGCAAGCATTCTGACACTGGCGGGAACTGACTTGGTGTCACTGACATCCCCAGTGACACCAATACAGTGATCAGTACTAATAAAAAGCATTGACACTGTACTAATGGCACTGGGCAGGAAGGGGTTAAAATGTGGGGCGATCAAAGGGTTAACTGTGTGCTGTGTATGTGTGCTTCACTGTAAGTATGTACTATGCACAGCCATGCAAAGCAGTGTGCACGAGCTGACAGGCAAGAGAACTGTTTTCTTTACAAACAGTTCTCCCCCCCTGTGGGAGATGCTCGGCAATCAACGGGTGCCGGCAAGTAATCATCGACTGGGACCTGGTGATTGACAGCTGCAAATGGTGGCGTGGGTAGTGGGTACGTGATTTTATGCACCCGTGCCGCCCTGTGGCAGTATTACTGCTATATGGCGGACGGGAAGTAGTTAATCAATTTTCTTGCTTTAACAAGTAGTAAAACAGTTTTACGGCCTCCTTTACATAGCCATTTAGCCACATACATTTGATTCCAGTGGCAAGATGCTGTTGAAATGATAAGTGCATGCGCATAGCAATGGCTTTTAGGCCTGTACAACATTATTGAGAGGCTGATAGCAGCCATCACTGTTCGCATGTAACTGCATACCAAGTGGTTATCTGCACTTAGGGATGGGTGTCCAAGCCTGGACGCAGTCAGGTGCAATAAGCTATTCTGCCACTAGGTAGCTCTGTCCCAGAATAGTGTGGGGTGACAGAGAACAGTGTAATCAGGTGCTAGGTCCCTTTTAGCGAGGGCCCTCCTGTAGTGATGTCATTGGTGAGTCAGTGCCCATATAAAAGCCAGGTTGGGAGACGCCTGAGGATAGTTGAGCCATCATAGTCCATTACTTCATGTCACAGACTTGAGGGTGCAGGAGACCATTGCCCAAAGAACTCTGGGTTTTATTGTGTTTTGAAGTTATCCAGAAGGAGCTGGTCACTAGCTAACTTTTATGCCCATTCAGATTTCCTTCTAGCCTGGGTACTCCATCATCGCTTCATTGGGTCATAGTCACATTTGCATGAAACTGTATAGTGGCTAGGGCCAGTAGGAATACCCTTTAACTTTAGTAGGAGCCGCTTTGAAGGTCCATTGTCCTGCCACATCGCTCTTTAGGGACTATGTTCTCCTGTTGGTGGGACATGGGCCGGGGTGGTTACTGAAAGGGAACTTGCTTGGGAATTTTAGCTTTACATCTCACCAGGGATTTGTAACTACGGCTATGGAACTGTTGCCCAGTTATTCTACAATTGGCACCTGGTTACTTTTAGCCAGCTGTCACTCCGGCCCCCGTCAATGGAACATGTCACATTTTGGATCATATTGTCTGGGGGTTCGGTGGCTATCGAATGGTATGCCGCCACTGGCTTGGAATCACCCCAAAAGAAAGGGCATTGTCTATGATAATGCAATGAGCTCTTATCTGATGGTTTTCTGAATAAATTCAGTGTGTTTCTTCAATAAAGCAGTGTCACGGTTCACCCACACCCCACGCCCACAGCGACTAGCTAACCGAGGCACGCATGTGCTGCCGTGACAGGGAGGTACGAGGGAATAAAGGGGACTTAACTTTGAATATATATAAAACCATATATAAGATCAGCCGTGACACACTTTCACAGCCCACACTACCTTTGGCCACCACCAGATGGGGACTCCACTCCAATCCAGCTGGTCGAACACACACTGGCAGATACAAATCTTACATACAATCTGGTGCACTGATTAGAGTTGAGGACCAGCTTAGTAATTACACACCCTTCTAAGGTCCCTCCAGCTACCTACAGCTTGAACCCCTGTGTTAATCACCCTTCCTGTCCACCACCCCCCCCCCCCCCCCCGCACCAGACACACCACAAAAGGTAGCCTGCCACCATCCAACAGTTTATCCGCAGGGCGGTCTGCTGGGACACCCCTCACACACAGATCTCTGTCTGGCCGATCTGTTACCTTTTACAATCTGCACGCAATCTGCCCACACACAGTGCAATTGCATACAGATTGGCAGTGAGCTTGACAAAGCGTTTAAAGGCACTAAAATACGATACAATCTAATCCAATCTAATCTCCCCAATCCATTCTCTCTGAAGATATGAGCACGTGCTTAAATACTCAGAAGTCACTAATTATTTTAAGATTTAATTTCCCGAAATGGGCAGTGAATAAAATATGTACAAAATATAAAAAGTTACAGAAATACAAGAAGACACACAAATAACTATTCACTATAAAATAAAAAGGAAATAAAAGACAGAAGTAAAACTTTACCAGGATTTGCCCTGTGACTGGAGCAAGTCAGAGAATCAGCAATACGTTGGTCGATCGAACCAGCTCCGTACGAATAGCAAATGTCCCAGTGCCCGGGTACTCCATTTATGGGGATATGGACGTAGGCGGGACATTAGTCCTCGGCCAATTCACAATGGGGGGGTGTTCCTGAACCTGCCCACAGGATGTTCTGGGTGTTGACCTGCCCAAGTTCAGTCGGGCCAAGACCGGCTTGAACACCAAGTCGGGGATTGGATTTCTGACACCAGCACATCAGTCCGATCGTGACAGTGCCAAACACCAGTAGACTGTCGCCATCCAGCACCACCTAACCATTTTCTGCATGTTCCTGGCCTTCTGCCTACCCCACAAATATGATTTTTAGTGCCGATGTGGCCTACAGAATGTCCTACAAGAAGGGAGCATGTTCATCTCTCTGCAACTAATATTTTAGCTTTTATGAAAGATTGAACATACCCCTTTTGATGTATGGATGAAGCCGGAATGTCTGGGGGGCCACTTCCTTTAAACTGGTTTCACCAGAAGGTGACAACCTTATTAACACAAAAGGTGTCACATCCCAGAAGCTGGGCTTTTCAGCCTAATTGATGCTAATTGTATCTCATTTCCCCAATGACAATGGACTGAATACACATCCTTAATGACAATGGAATGTCCCTACTGTATATACATCCTTAATGACAATGGAATGTCCCTCCAGTTACGATTACATATTGCTACTGATCACATCTTACCCACTCAAATCTGTACATTTATGTCACATGCACGTTACATCATTCACATGTACGTTACAAGCAGTTCTTCTTGTTTACTTTAAAAACTGGTATTCTCTTGTAATTTGGGGTAGCTACAGCTGTAGTCCTTTGCCTCATGTTTCAGAGCTTGGGAAACAGCTTCTTGGTGGAAATACCAGTCAGGGTGTCAGGAGTCCAGTAAGTAGCTCTGTCCCAGAGTAGTGTGTGGTGACAGTGGATGGTGTAATTAGGTGCTAAGTCCCTTTTAGCTAGCGCCCTCCTGTAGTGGTGTCATGGGTGAGTCAGTGCCATATATAAGCCAGGCTGGAAGGCCCTGAGAATAGTTGGGCCATTGGAGTCCATTACCCCACATCTATGCAGATGTAGTCACCTGTCCAGGGACCCTGGACTGGGCTGGAGGACAGGGTGAGATAGTTCTGCACCCAGAAGAGCCAGCAATAGTTTTCCTGTCTCTTTGCAAGTGGAGGCTAGATCAGATTGCAAAAGGCCTTTTAGGCCAGGCCAAGTGGGTCTATCCCCCTTGAGGACCTGGGTGATGTGTACTGGAGCTAGAGGTTCAGCTGCAGTGATCCTGTCTCTGAGACAGCAAGCAGGGAGTCAAATGCTGGACACAGATAGCCTAAGGCTAGCCAGAGATCTCTGAGTGAGTACTAATGACTTTTGGAAGGGGAGCGACTGTGTAAAGAGAAGATGGCTTAAGGGTGAAGTGTTGTATGCTGTTTTCACTTGTGACTTCTGCAAATCGCCCACTGTACGTGATTGACAAAGTACGGTCAAGTGACCCTGGATAGTGTGTTTATGGGATGTGACTGTAAACACCATCTTCTAAAGTAAAACCAGTAAAGTGCAACTATAATTCTTTGTGTGTACATTCCTTTCTTCGAAATTTAAATGCTACTGGCCTGGGATGTTGTGGAGAGCATCTGGCAAAGAATGGGCACAATATGGCGGAGGTTTAGGACTTCAAGCAGGAGGGTTGTTGTTCTAGCAAGAAGAAGCGGGGTGGGGACAACACACACGCATATATCCATACACTGCAATGACAGGCTATTGGCGGCCGCAGCTATTTCCTGCGGTGCTTGCATCAGGATGCACTGTATGTAAAGGCTCCTCAACCACAGCTATCTGCTCTCAGCTATGAAATTAGTTGATTCCTGCCACTGGGATTAGTGCTGTAGCTAAATGTCCATGCTAATGCAGCCTTGGATCTAGTTGTATTGCTAAACCGTGCAGTAGTCTGCAAAAAGTGCAGACTACTGCTGAACGGTACAGATATCTGCATTATAAGACAGAGTTACCATCATTAAAAATCCTTTGGCAGGTAAAATGGAGCACCTATTAAAAAACCTTTTTTGTGTCAGTCAATACGTATAACAAAAAATAAATAAAGTCTAAAACGTGCGGACTGACCATTTAGAAACTCGGGCACTGCCCGAGGGCTCGGGGTCAGTAGGGGGCCCCATGGGATGCCCCTGGTACCTTTTTCATAGGCTTTATTGAGTTTGGGCAAGGACACAGGGGCCCCATGATCCCCTATTGCCCGGGGGCCCTATGAGTTGTCAGTCCACCCCTGGTCCAAAATAAATTAAGCCTCTGTGTCCAACTTTAATATTCCCATAAGTCCAGATCAGGTGAGTACCTCAAAAAAAGAAACTAAAAGAGTGTATTACCTCAATAATATACCGATTTTATTGAGGTAATACACTACTTTAGTTGCTTTTTTTGAGGTACTCACTTGATCTGGATTTATGGGAATATTGAAGTTGGACACAGAGGATTCATTTATTTTGGACTTTATTTATTTTTTGTTATACATAAAAAATGGAGCACCTGCACACATTTACACACATATAAAAACATACAAATTCAGCATAGACATATGAGTAAATAAATATACTGTAATTTTGAATATACTTATGTTCTGCCTTATGTGCAGTGTCTCTGAGCACTAGGCACAGCATCCTGAATGTGAATGTGTAAGCACCTGTCAAAGGGTGGGCATATAAAATGATATGTACAAATGGCTTGCCAAGAGCTGGAACTTGAAATGATAATAACAGTAGGTTTTGTGTCGAAGGAGCAGTAAGAATAAATCCTGCTCCTTTCATTTGCTATGTTGCCTTTTCATTTGCTGTCTTTTTTTTAATTTTAGTTTTGGACAGACCAGCGATTCCCTTCATAATAAAGGAGTTAAGTATATCTAAACCCAAATATATTATATATTGCAGCTTACAGGTCCATAAATGTGGTGGTGGCAATTTATATTTTTGGCTAAGTATGTTTTCTGCAAGTACAGCAAAATTCCCATTCATCCTGATGGAAATTCATTGTGCTTGTAACTTCTGTGTACTGAGCTAAAATCTCAAATCTCAGATAAACTCTTACCCTTGTTGTCACCCTGAGACAGCATGTGTTTTACTGGCAGGATCACTAGGTGAAAGTAAAGGCAAACAAACCTGAAAAAATAAAATTAATGCAGCCACCACATCTAAGTACTGGTAAGTTGCAATATATTATTTTTTTTGCTCTTGGGTTTAGATAAGCTTTAACCCCTAGACGCTGAGCGCACACCAATATGTGGCCTCTCGGCGTCTGGGCCTTGATGCTGAGCGGCTGCATATTTACATACCATTTGAAAATACATATGTGCTGAGAGCTCACGCCCTGCGCACTCCCAGCACACATGTCCGTGACTCACAGAAAGGTCCCGATCTCCCCATGCGATTGGGACCTTTTCCAATCATGTGACCACCGTGACCGCGAATCACGGTGGTCACATGACCCTAAAACCCCGCCACGCCTCCCGGCTTCTGAAACCTCTTAAAGGGCCGGGAGGCGCCAGCACAAAGGGGTTAAAGTATAACTAAAGACAAACATTTTTCAGTTCTGGGTAGAGTGGTGAAGGAGTGGTGAAGGATTAAAACCACTCTCAAGAGGTTTACTCTTTCTATTTGTCCTAACCACCAATGTCACCAAGAATGAAAGTGAGGGTAAAGCTGGCCATAGATGTTTTTTGTCTGTTGATCAGGCAGCCAGCTGATCAAAAAAAATTGCCCTATCCACACATTTGAGGTGAAATCCTCCCTGCTGTGCTGTTGTATTCTGACAGCGGGACTCCTGTACACTGATCAGTGCTGCAGCCAATTGGCTGTAAGTGCTGATCGGGCAGATAAATATACCAGTAGTCCCATTAGAGAGGAGTCAATCAATAGATGGGGCAGCACAGTGGCTAAATGGTTAGCACTTCCGCCTGGCAGTACTAGGGTCGTTGGTTCGAATCCCAGCCACGGCACCTCCTGCCTGGAGTTTGCATGTTCTCCCTGTGCCTGCGTGGGTTTCCTCCCGGTACTCCTGTTTCTTCCCACACTCCAAAGACATGCTGATAGGTAATTGGATCCTGTCTAAATTGGCCCTAGTATGTGTATGTATGAATGTGAGTTAGGGACCTTAGATTGTATGCCCCTTGAGGGTTAGGGACTGATGTGAATGTACAATATGTATGTAAAGCGCTGCATAGCTTGACGGCGCTATATAAGTACCTGAAATAATAATAAATAAATAAATAAATAGATTGACTCCTCTCAAAGAGGGAATAGTCATAGATGGATCAAAATTTGACCAGTCCTTGCTGAACCATCTGAATTTTCAACCATCTACAGTGGGTATAGAAAAAAACCACCCTCTTTAAAATAATCAAATTGTATTGCTTTGCAGCCTGAAATGAAGACAGACACAGTTTTTGTTTTATCCAGCTGTATTTGCTTAGTGTGATTTAGTTGTGGACCTAATTGTCCAGTGCTTATCTGTTCCTGTCCTAATTTATGATGCTGGCCAGCTTTTAGAATGTGCGCACATGAAGAAACTCACACTGACACGTTTGGTCTGTGAAAACTTCTCTCTAATTTATTGAAATGAAACCGTGAGTTTATATATGAAAAATGATGCGAACATCACGTGATAACAGCATAAGCATTATATTAGTCTTTGATTGGTCACTTTACACGAAAACAATCTCCGTCATGGTATAGGTGTGATCTTCTTCAGTCTTATCTTAAAAAAGAGAAAAACATTCTTTTGTCTTCCAAATCACACGATGGGAGGGGGTCTGTTCCTGTGAGCAAATATTTCTTAAGCAAGGATTTCTTAAAGTACCACAAAGCCCAGCAGGCAGAAAATATTCACACAACATATATATTCATGCTAAACATTTATAAATATGTGGAAAGAAATAGTATTAAAGTATAAAAGTAAATATGTAAAAAGATGTGTATAAAAAAGTGTATATATATATATTCAATAGGAAACGAAATAGACATTTTACCAAATCCATCACAGTACCCCCTTAAAATGACTATTTTACTCTGTCCCTATAAAACCTAGCTCATTTGTCCTTATGTACCTTGGAACTCTTTTATGCTGTACGTTAGACAAGTGATGACTATTTCATCACCTCCCTTGCCACAGACTTTGTACATAAGGAAGTCAGATGCTATCCCTACAAAATTGTGAGATTACTGTTGGCGGGGAGGGACCGTAATGGGGTGTAAGGTTTTTCTTCATCTATCATGTGGGGATCCTCTTGCTCCTGGTTCAGGAAGATAGGTGTACTGTTGTCTACAGCTTTGCTCATCAATTTCCTCACACATGGTATAACACAGCATACAACCAGGGCCAGGAGAACCAGAATTATTAGTACAGTTACCCCTATTTGGGCAAGTATCTTTTGCCACCCACTCATCCAACTGAAATATTGATCCCACGGGTCTGTGATACCTGAGTTCTTCTTCAACTCAGCTGACAGGTCTTCCAATTTCTTTATAGCCAGAGTAACCTTACCATTCGGGACAGTATTGTCAGGAATATATGTACAACATGTTCCGGTTCCTTCTATCATTTTACAGACACCTCCTTTTTCTGCTAAAATCATGTCCAGAGCCATTCTATTCTGGAATGTCATGTAGGATGTAGGGGCTAATTGGTCAACGATTCCTTGGAGGGCATCCCTGGTGTAATTCACGAACCTCTGTTGGTTGTAATATATGTAATTTATCCAATCTACATTTTTATTAACAGTTATCATGGGAATCAGGGATTCGAAGCCTGCTTTTACTTGGTCTCTTGCTTTAAATTCATTAGGCACCCCCCTTGGGACTCCAATGGCATCTATATACACATGTGGGTCAAAACTGCCAGAAGGAGCTTTTCGCTTCCTCCTACGGCCAGGCATTGGGTCAGGGGTATTTTCTGCTAGGATGTGGAGAGGCATAATGGCCTTTGCAAGAGCACACTCACCAGTCCAAATCCCTTCCAATCTGGTTCTAATCTTTTGGTCCCCACAGATCCAGTATATGTCACCGAGAGACTGGGTCTGATTAACTTCCCTGAGACACTGCTGTAGGTAAAGCAGTATCCTTCTGTAAAATTACCCAGAAACCTCCCTTTGCCTTTGTAATTCGAGTAACAGGTGTAATTCCCTGGATAGATAGTGATGCCCTCTCCAGGCTTTGGGATTTTGGTAACTATGGGATATTCCTCTTTCCACATTTCGCACGCAGAATGATTGGTGGATGTATTAGTGAACAGGCTGAGGAAACATTCCTCACTGTCTTGTGGGATCTGGAGAGGGACTGTCCCTAAATGTGGCCTGGCACTACCACAGACATAGCAGTTACTTCTGTTATGTTGTTTGGCACTGAATCTCATCCACTCAAGCCACAGGTTAGTGTCAGAGAACCCGGTTTCAGCCGCCATTGTCTCTTCAAAAGTAGGGTTTGCTATTGCTATCATGTCTTTTATAGCAGGGATGACAGGTTTAAGGGGATTTGTTATTGGTTTTGATGAGTTATACATGTCTTTTAGGTAAAACTTTGCTAGAGGTGTACCTTTCTGTGGGTGCCTGCCTAACCAGTAAAGTCCTGCATCACCAGGGCTAGGATTCTCAATGTTTAGGACGAGTCTTTCTCCGCTATCACTGCACCCTGACTTCCAGATGGACATACGTTTAATGAGAGGCTTCCCCACCTTATCTTTCTTTTTTAAGGCACTCTGTGGTTGATACCCCCAACCTGCTCCAGTACTCCATCCCACTGATCCCCAATGGGCACAGTTCGGTCCCCAATAATCATCCGGTATACATATGTATATCTGATCCGAGTTGACCACCAGACAGGCCCGCTGTGCCCATCCCGGTCTACGACTATTGCAATATATGGGTATCATACTACAAAAATCAAAGGTGAACGTAGCCACATATGTGTTGGATGAATTGTACCAGAATATGAAGGTGTCATTCATCCTAGTGATGGCTACCTGTTGAGCACCTGTTTTGGTGATAGCCACCTGCTGAGCTTCTATCAAACTTATTAGAAAAAGGATATACAACACAATCATCATGGTGTAGATGACGCCTTTTCCTCAGGGGTTGGGACTTTCTTGCAGTGGGAGGCGTGTATCCAAGTGTTCTTCCCGGCCACCTTGACAGAAGTGGCTGTAGTCAGCAGAACTTGGAATGGACCATCATATCTTGGCTCAAGGGAATGTTTCCTAACAAATTTCTTTACTAATACCCAATCTCCGGGTAATAGGCTGTGAGTTCCTGTATCTGACTCAGGATCTGGAATGGAAGAAAACACTTGGGCATGGATACGGGTTAATTCACGTGATAATACAGTCACATAATTAGTTAACACATCAGATTGTAATTGCAACTGTTGTGGAAAATAACAACCAAGTCTGGGGACTGAGCCAAACAAAATCTCATAAGGGGATAGGGAGTGTTCTCCCCTTGGTGTGTATCTGACACTAAATAGGGCAATAGGCAGACTGTCTGGCCAACTCATGCCAGTCTCTTGGGCCATTTTTAGCATTCTGGCTTTCAGAGTGCTATTCATTCTTTCTACTTTTCCACTACTTTGGGGGTGATAGGGGGTATGGAACGCCAGAGTGACTCCTAATGCCACCCATATTTCTTTGGTTACTGAAGCTGTGAAAGCGGGGCCCTGGTCACTCTCTATCACCTCTGGAAGTCCATATCTGCATACAACCTCAGTGAGGAGTTTCTTCGCAGTTGGTTTTAGCAGTCATGTTGGTTACAGCAAAGGCCTCTGGCCAACTGGAAAACATGTCCACCACCACTAGGGCGTACTCAAACCGCCCACTCTTTGGCATCTGGATATGGTCGATTTGTATCCTTTGAAAAGGGTATAGGGGTTTGGCCAAGTGTTTCTGTGGTGTCTTCTCTGTGCGTCCCGGATTACATTTTGCACAGATGGCACATGTTTTGCAAAAATTATTTGTCAATGTGGTAATTCCAGGCGCTATATAGTACTTGTTGATGAGAGAGTTCATGAGGCTCTTTGACAGATGGGCTGCTCCGTGTGCCCACTGGACTACAGCTGGAAACATATTCTTGGGTAAACAAAACCTCTTGTTGCACTCAAACAGACCGTCTTTGAGAATAGTTCCTCTCCGTCTCCAGCTCTCTTTTTCTTATGGACTTGCTGCTTCTTGGAGTTCCTTGAGGTAGTTTCTGTCCACAGGTAAGGTCTGTAAGGTGAATATTGGTTCCCACTCTCCGGTCACCTCTCCTTCCATTTCTGGTGGTCCCATGGCCGCTCGTTTTGCCGCCAAATCTGCCAGATTATTGCCTTTGGCTTCTGAGGAGTTTATTTTCCCATGAGCTTTTACCTTCAGAATAGCCACTTGAATGGGTAGAAGGAGTGCTTCCAGCAGTCGTCCAATGGCTGCTCCATGTCTTATGGACGTACCTGCCGCAGTCATAAATCCTCTTGCCTTCCATATGGGTCCAAAGTCATGGGCCACCCCAAAGGCATATCTGGAGTCTGTGTAGATATTGGCCCTTTTTCCTTCCATCATCTGGCATGCTGTTGTGAGTGCTTGAAGTTCAGTTCCCTGTGCAGATATTGCTGGCGATAGGGCTCTTGCCTGTAGGACTGTGTCTGCAGTAGTGACCGCAAATCCTGTATGATATTTGCCTCCATCGTCTGCATATCTGGAACCATCAACAAACAAGGTGAAGTCTGGGTCCTGCAGAGGTGTTTCACTCACTGTGGGAAGATGGAAGGTTTCCATTTTCATCACTTCAAGACAATTATGAGGCTCAGTGGCTCCATTATCCTCTCCACTTTCTTCATTACCTTCATTACCCCCCTCAGCAATTGGGAGGAGAGTGGCCGGATTCAGGGTTTGGCAACGTAGGAGAGTGACGTTATCAGGAAGTTGGAGGGAACATTGTAGTCTAAGATGCCTCGCTGTGGACAAATGTTTAGGTTGGACTTGGTTTAAAATGGCAGCAATGTCATGCGGCGCCAGAAGAACAAGTTCATGTCCCAGTACGATATCAGAGGTCTTATCCAGCAGAGCTTGAGCAGCGAAAACTGCACGCAGACACGACGGTGCTCCTCTAGCCACTGGGTCCAAACGGCATGAGTAGTAGCCTACGGGTCGTAGGCGGTCGCCATGGGACTGGGCCAATACTCCTGTGGCATGGCCTTGGCGTTCAGACACGAACAGTTTGAAAGGTTTCTCGTAGTCTGGTAGACCTAGGGCTGGGGCTGAAGAAAGTAAGCGTTTTAGAGCCAAAAAGTTGGAGGCGGCCTCTTCGGACAGATGGAAGGGCTCAGACTTGAGAGCATCGTAGAGTGGTTGCATAAACCAAGAAGCATCAGGAATCCATGACCTACAGTAGGATATAAGGCCAAGAAAGGCATGGAGTGGCTTCTGGCCTAGCGGCAGTGGCAGATTTTGGATGGCCTTAACTCTTTCCTCCGTAAGATGCCTTGTTCCATGTGAGAGGCAGTGGCCCAAGAATACGACTGTTGTAGAGCACCATTGCAACTTCGGTTTAGAAGCCTTACAGCCTTGGTGTGCCAAATAACATAGTAAACTCTCCGAGGCTTCTTTAGCCGTGGGCAGGTCATCAGCACAGAGGAGAAGGTCATCCACATATTGAAGAAGGACCACTGCCGAATGTTCCTTTTGCCACGTGTCCAGTATGGTGGTCATGGCCTTGGCAAACTGGCTCGGAGAATTTTGCGCCCCTTGTGGCATAACTGCCCAGGTGTATTGCTTCCCCTCATGGGTAAAAGCGAAGAGGTATCTGCAGGAAGGATGCAAGGGAACGCTGAAGAATGCATTTGCCAGGTCCACCACGGTGAAATACTTTGCTGTTGGCGGTACCCCTGTGAGTAAAGTGTGGGGATTTGGAACAATAGGTGTCTCCAAGATGGTGGCTTCATTCACTGCTCGGAGGTCCTGTACCATCCTGTACTTCTCTGGTTCCCCCTTAGGTGTCTTCTTTTTCACCGGAAACAAAGGTGTGTTGCATGGAGAGGTACAAGGTATGAGTGCACCATTTGCCACAAGGGACTTGACCTGTTTTGAAATGGCCTCGGATTGTGCTGGTTTCAGTGGGTACTGTGGTTTCCTGGGTAGGGGGGCTCCTGGCTTCAATTCCACCATAATTGGGGGTACCCTTAAATATCCAATATCTTTGGATCCTGTGGACCATAGGCAACTTGGGATTCTGCTCAGCACATCCTCTGGGATGGTGGTGGTAGAGATCTCTTGAAGTGCCATCAGAAGGGGAATGGAGCACAGTGCAGACATGTCCTCTACTTCTAGTGGTGATGAGATAACCACCTTGCCATCAGGAGTGAATGTGATAGAGGCCTGGAGCCTAGATAGCACATCAGCTCCCAGGAGATTCAGGGGACATGTTGAAGACACAACAAACCGGGCCAGCAAGTCTGGGAATAGACCAACCTGTAAAGGTCGGGTAAGAGGATTAGACCGTGGGGTTCCATCTACCCCCACGCAGGATATATCTATATCAGAAAGGTATGAGTGGTCTGGGAGGTCTTCTGATCTGATCACGCTCCTGGCTGCACCTGTGTCAATTAGGAATGTCGTTGGGTGCCCTTCAATAGGTAAGGTCACTTTTGCTAACGGGCCCCCTGAACCAGCTGAAGACACTGCCAAGATAGGGGATGACACAGGCTTGCCCACTTCCTAGCGCAGAAGATCCAGGTGATTCGCACTGGGCCCAGGAGCTTGATGTTGCTGTTGTGACTGTTGCTGGTTGTATGCGTCCTGGTTCCACTGTGGCCGTCGACGTCTGGGAGGGGCTCTACAGTTCCTCTTGTAGTGTCCTGGGCAGCCACAATTGAAACAAATGGGCTTATTTTCTTCTGAGGCCGTTGGCCAGGTTTGTGTCCAGGGATCTGCTACCATAATAGGGGTGGACTTCTTGGTAGCTTGTGATGATTCAAGGCCTTTTGCCACCAACAGCAGAGTGTCTAGGGGCACCACACGATACTCAGTCCTAGCCATGATAAGACCCTTCCGTATTGATTCCCTCAGCCCCGCAACAAAGGCTGATGACAGCATCTGATTATGGGCTTTGTTGTATGCGCTGAATCCCAGGTCTGAGAAGACCTGGGACAATCTGGTGTAGAATTTTTCTACTGACTCCGCCTTATCTTGGGTAATATCTTGAAGGGTGGTGGCTTGATCGGCCAGTCTCTCTTTGGCCCAGTCATGCAATTGCGTACAAAATTCCAGTCCAGAGGAGAAGGCTTTGTCATCGACAAGCCAGGTGTTGTTAAGACTTCATGCCATTATTGGCCAGTATGAGTCTTCTGCCTTTATCTCACATAGGCTGACTAGGTCTCTCCAGGCTGCCGAGTATGTCTTCTGGATCTGAGCTATCCTGCGATAAAAGGGCATGGGCTGCTTTTCGGGGTCTGGCAATGTGGTCACCAGGGAAGAGGCCTGGGACGGAGTAAAGATGACATACAGGACCGGTGCATCTGCCGGGGTGTGGAGTCTTCCTGCCTGAGGAGTCCTTCCTGTCACCTGTGGCCTAAGAGGGGCATCTGGAGAGGCATATGCGGATAGCGTAGGAAGTTCCGGACCTGCGGCCTCCTCATCCAAAGAAGATATGTCTGACCAGGTTGACCCTAAGTGCAAATGTTTACTTCCTTTTGGTCTATTGGAGACAAAACTGTCTCTCGCGGGACCAGCGGTCGTGTCAGGTTCAAGCACTGGCATAGTGGGGACACGCGGCACATCTGGCGGTACGTAGAATGTACCATCGGCTTGTAAAACCGGACACACTGGGTAGAGGCGGCTCACTTGAGGCATAGGCCCTCTGGAAATCTGATTTGGTGTACCAAAATGGCCACCTCCAGGAAGTGTACTGGGCTGGGCAGGAAATGACAGTGCAGGTGCAGCAAGATGGCTGCCATCAGGAAGTGCACTGGGCTGGGCAGGAAATGACAGTGTAGGTGTAGCAAGATGGCTGCCATCAGGAAGTGCACTGGGCTGGGCAGGAAGGACAGAGGAGAGGGTGGTAGATGAAGGGTGGAGCCCAGTGTCTGCAGACCAAATATAGGGCGGTGGGTGTTCCTTCACAATGTCAACACATTGGTGGTATACATAAACAGTTTTCCCTCCCTGTTGCAATACCTCTTCTGTCCACTGCTCTTTGTGTATAGCTTTGGCTACATTGTACCAAGCTTCCGCTGTCTTCAATAAATTATTATCAACTAATACACCTTTCTTTTCTTTTATCAATTTCCGCCATTCTTCCGGCTGTAAACGACCCCCCTTATCTGTGATTCCACATACTTTCACTAACTTAACTAATCCCTTCACATACTGCTCCCCCTCCCTTTGTGCAACCAGGTCACATGCTAACATTCCTTTCTCCGATTTTATCAGCGTCTGACCCATCTCCTCCTGTCTCTGGTCTTCCTAAAAGAAACCCAAGACTCTTCACGCGCTGCTGCTCACTCTGTTCACAATCTTCCAGCTGTTCTAATTGGCAGGGGCACCTTTCTATACTGTGCCCCCCTCTCTCGCCTCTGCTTCTATCTGCTGAATTGATTTCCCAATACCCCCCCTTACAGGGTAATGCACATTAAGGCAGAAAACTAACACTTCAGGCAAATCAGAAAACAGAGGATGACGTCCTAACAATTCCTGACTATATCCTTTCTCTTTAACCCTTAACAAACCCCAACTGTCTTCATGAATGGCAAACATTAAACCAGACACACATTTAGGACATGACATATCAGTCTATCTTGGTGGGCTATGAGTACAGATCACTGAGTAAATCTTCGTAACCCACACAAACAGTTACGGCACCCGCTGCCACACTACAGTGACTCGTAACCCGACACCTCCTCTCTTGTGGTCAACACACAAGGTTACCACACACCCAAGAGAAATTATGTGTCAAAACCCTCAGTAGGTCCACTCCTCTTCCACCTCAAGACTGATACATAAAAACACACAACAGAGACCCAGGTAACAGATAAGCACATGCAGGTATATTTAAATAAACTCCAGGCAAGCAAGGTTACCTGCTTTTAGTGACCTTTAGCAGCCGTACTAGGCACAGGTATGAATCAACAACAAAGACAGGATAACCAATGGTAAGATAGCAAAATATATCTTACCATGCTCCAGAGGCGATCAATCTCCGTCCTGTCCAGTTTGACTGACACTTAATGCCTTTTGAGGTCGGCTGGCTGCAGGTTCATTACCCAGAATTCCCGGGTTTCGGCACCAGTTGATTTAGTTGTGGACCTAATTGTCCAGTGCTTATCTGTTCCTGTCCTAATTTATGATGCTGGCCAGCTTTTGGAATGTGCGCACATGAAGAAACTCACCCTGACACGTTTGGTCTGTGAAAACTTCTCTCTAATTTATTGAAATGAAACCGTGAGTTTATATATGAAAAATGATGCGAACATCACGTGATAACAGCATAAGCATTATATTAGTCTTTGATTGGTCACTTTACACGAAAACAATCTCCGTCATGGTATAGGTGTGATCTTCTTCAGTCTTATCTTAAAAAAGAGAAAAACATTCTTTTGTCTTCCAAATCACATGATGGGAGGGGGTCTGTTCCTGTGAGCAAATATTTCTTAAGCAAGGATTTCTTAAAGTACCACAAAGCCCAGCAGGCAGAAAATATTCACACAACATATATATTCATGCTAAACATTTATAAATATGTGGAAAGAAATAGTATTAAAGTATAAAAGTAAATATGTAAAAAGATGTGTATAAAAAAGTGTATATATATATATATATATATATATATATATATATATATATATATATATTCAATAGGAAACGAAATAGACATTTTACCAAATCCATCACAAGTGCAACTTAGAACATCCTACTGAAAGATGTAACACCAACATGTCAGAAATTTAAAAAAAAAAATGTAATACAGAATCAGTGAGTTGGAAAAAGGATTGCCCCTCTCCTAAAAATTACTTGTAAACTCAATCAGGTGTAGCTAATCACCTTCTCAATGGCACACAAAGCCATTGACTTTCAACTGTGATCAGCTGTGGGCATTTTGATTGAAAGGGCTTTCCTGGAGCATTTCAGTCCCTGGTAGTGCAACTGAAGCAAAGAATCAACTATGGGAGGAAAGGGACTGTCAAATTATATCCAGGAGAAAGTTGTGGACAGGCACAAGTCAGGAGATGGATCTAAAATGATTTCAAAGGCTTTATTAATGCCTAGATGCACAGTGAAGTCTATTATTAAGAAGTGGAAGGTATATAGTACAACACAGACCCTTTCTGGAGCAGGACGTCACTCCAATCTGGATGAAAGAGCCAGGAGGAAACCGGTCAGAGAGTCTACCAAGAGGCCTACAGCAACAATTTATGACAATGCGTGGTCATTGTGTGCATGTGACAACAATATCACAAATTCTCCACAAACATGGCTTGTATGGGAGGGTTGCAAGAAAAAGGCCACTCCTCAAGAAAGGCCACATGCAGTCATGACTGAGCTTTGCAAAAATGCACCACATGAGACCACATGGAAAAAGGTGTTCTGGTCAGAGGAGACTAAAATTGAATTATCTGGCCTCAACACTAAAGAATGTCTGGCGGAAATCCAATACAGCTCACCATCCAAATAACACCATTCCTACAGTAAAGCATGGAGGTGGTAATATCCTGTTATGGGGGTGTTTCTCTGCAGCAGGTACTGGAGTATTTGTCAGGATAGAAGGAAAAATGGATGGGGCAAAATACCGTCAGATTCTTTTGGAAAATCCGTTGCCCTCTGCCCGAAAGTTGTCAGTCACCACCAAATTGAACTGAGCTTGAACAGTTCTACAAAGAAGAGTGTGCAAACTTAGTAGAGGCATATATCAACAGACTAAAGGTTGTAATCAAAGCAAAAAGTGGTTCAACAAAATACTGACCCAGGGGGTGATCCTTTTTCCAACTCGGTGATTCTTTTCTTTTTTTCCTTTTTTTTTCCTGACATGTTGGTGTTATATCTTTCACTTGCACTGAGTAAATACAGCTGGATAAAACAAAAACTTCATTTCAGGCTGCAGAGCAACAAAATTTGATTATTTTTAAATGGGTGGGGGGATTCTTTTCTATACCCACTGTATTGCCAGCCTAAATCCAAAATTTGGAGTGATGCTAGAACAGAAATAAAGGGAATACTTGTTTCCATGACAGCTGTCTAAAAGGAGATCTCCCTCACATTGGAAAGTTGTCATCTCATCCCGTTGACAGGAAGTGAAGAAAAAAGTCTATAGTGAGACAAAAATGACAGCAATTTTAAAATTCTCCTACTCTATCCAAAACTTAAAAAAGTTTTGCCTTTAAACATTTTTAAAGGCTATTTTCACCTTTTTTTCTTAAATCTAGCTCCCCTATGCACCAATATACTGTTAATGCACCTCAATTGCAAAAATATACAAGCTCTCTTTGATCTGGAGATCAAGGCCTTACCTTAGCCTTTGGTAAATTTCTTAGAAAGCTTTTTCAATTCCTGGAATGTAGACAGAGGACAGAGGAGCCAGTAGGACCCCGGAAGCAGATTACCAGCTGATCTCATTAGCACACACATCCTGCACTGACCTCATTAGTACACACCCTTCACCCATCAACTATTTTATTCACAGCATCCCAGGCATCTCTCCCCACGTGCATTTGCTTGGCTACCTCAGCATCTCTATAGACAGGCTCAGGCCGCATGCTAAACTCCCTGGGCCCCCAATGCAGCCCACTGGACACCCCTAGTGTAATGTAAGGGCCTGCTTGACTGGATACATGAGTGATTGGATAGATGGTATGTCCTCCTATTATAAAGTTTTGGTAAATCTAAAAGGAGATCGTACAGAGATTGTACAATCAGATTGCATAGTGTATGTCCACCTTTATACAACTAAAATTAACTAGTTGCTCTTTCAGTGTGATTAATTGTTAATGGCACACCAAAACACAGAAACAAGCACACATTTTGCCACATGAAAAAACGGGTGACAAATGCAGAAAAACTCGCAGTAAAAAATATGCAACATGCACCAAGCCAAAATGTCCCATGAGCTACTTCCCACGTGTACAGGGCCACCTTTAACATTGATTGGACCCCGCGTAAACATTTACTTGGGGTCCCCCCACAAAATTTTGGCCTCCACCCCAACATTCCAAAAAACACACACATAGACATCTCTAAAAACATTTTTAATAATGTAAGCATAAAGAACTGGTCCACACTCACTAATTGGTGCAAGCTCACTGATTGGTTGCTAGAGGTTACTGTACATCCTTACAGCTCACTGGTTGGTTGCTAGAGGTTGCTGCACATTATTACTGCTCATGAATTGGTTACTATAGGTTACTGTGCATCATTACCACTTACGTATTGGATTTATAGAGGTTAAAACATATGATTATGACTCACTGATTGGTTGCTGAAGGTTAAAGCACATTATCTCCTCACTGCCTGCACACCATGGACTGGGGAGGTGAGGTGACCCACCAATAGGTTAGGTAGGAACAGAGTCCAATCTGAGCAGCATCCCCGAGAATTGGCTGCCAGAAATTATTATGATTATTATTATACAGCATTTATATAGCGCTAAAAGGTTTGCTCAGCGCTGTACATTATAGTGGGGGACAGAACATGAGACAATACAGTAACAAAACAGAACACAAGGGATTCAAAGGCCCTGCTCTTTCGAGCTTACAATCTAGGAGGGAGGGGATAGTGGTAAAGGAGGAAGTGGCTGTGGGGGATGGAGTGGAGGGAGGAGTGGTGGGAGGAGTGGAGGAGATCGGCTGTTAGGTGAGGGCGGGGTAGGCTTCCCTGAAGAGATGGGTTTTCAGGGTGCACCTAAAGGTGAGGAGGGTAGGTGACAGTCTGATGGATTGGGGTAGTGAGTTCCAGAGGGTGGGGGAAGTCCTGGAGAAGTCCTGCAGTTGGGCGTGAGAAGTGAAGACCAGGGAGCTAGAAAGTAGGAGGTCTTGTGAGGAGCGAAGATTACGGGTAGGGTGGTATTTGGGTATCAGGTCGGTGAGGTAGTTTGGGGCAGCATCATGAATGGCTTTGTATGTCTGTGTTAGTAGTGGAGGAAATGACAGAGGGGGGTGGCAGAAGCGGAGCAGTTGGTAAGGTGGATGAGTCTGGCCACTGAGTTCAGGATAGACTGAAGCGGGGATAGTCTGCAATGAGGTAAGCCAGTGAGAAGGGAGTTGCAGTAGTCCAGACCTGAGATAATAAGGGAGTGAACGAGTTGTTTAGTAGTGTCTGGGGTTAGGAACGAACGTATTTTGGAGATGTTGCAGAGGTGGAGCCTGCATGAGTTTGCCAATGATTGGACATGGGGTTAGAAGGACAGGTTTGAGTCTAGAGTGACACCTAGGACTTTGGCTTGTGGGGTGGGATTGATGGTGGCGAATATAAATGACTAGTCTTGCTGTCTGTAGTAGAAGGACCGGCTGGGAATAGAGAAGTCATACAGGACAAGTGAGACTTACACAAAGTTTGTCCTCCTGGTGCAGCTCGTTGTCAAGTGTTCATTAGCAGCCAGCACATCTCCCTCCTTTGCTGTCACCTTACTTCCCCACCGCCAGTTCTGGAGTACACAGTAGCACTACGGAGCCAAGCCCTCTGCCCTGCCAACGCTGGCTGCAGCCACCCTATTATCTGAGCCAGGCCACTGTTCTCCCTGGCCATTTGCCCTGTCCATCTACCAGTGGGCGCTGCTGACTGGGTAGGATGCTGTAGACTCCCAGGGTGGAGGTTGCATGTGTTACTGTATGTGTCCACACATTGCGAATTGTGAGTGCTGGAAAGCGAAAGCCGATGTAGCGCCACCCCCGATGTAGCCTCTTGGTAATTTTGGGTTCTCTGCTCTGCACCTCAACTTCAAAAACAACCTTAGCCCCTCTGACACACCTAGTTGAGTAATATCACTACAAGCATGAGTAAATCCACAAGTGTAACATACCTTTAACCTGTCTGACAGGCGGGGGTGAGGGCGGAGGAACACAGAGAACCGCTCTGCCTCATTCCCTGTCACAGCCATTCCGGTCCTACAGCTCCTGACAGAGGGAGAAGCGGGCTCTAGGACATTCAGGCCACAGCTGTGCCTCTCCCGTCACAGTGTGGATGCTTTTATCAACCCAGCCTGGAGAGCAAGGGGGGGGGGAAATCGGCAGCATCCAATACACCGGGGAAACTAATTGCAGGCAGTGCGGGATCAAGGGGCAGCTGCATTAGGCCCCACAACAATTACAGGGCCCAGGGTAGCTGCCCTTTTTGCCCTGCGTTAAAAATGGCCCTGCACGTGTAGCACAGCCCATTGAAATCAACAGGCTTCCCTATGTGCGTCAATGGAAAAATGAGCCAAAAGCATGTGTTCTCTCTACTCTAGGTGTGAATGGGGCCTGAAAGTAAAATTGGTGCGGTTACACAGAACAATGAGGCTCCATTCACATCTCTGTGTTTCTGAACATATGGCAATCTGCTCAGGAAATGTGTGCTTTGCCATGCATTTCAGAAACGTGCATCAACTTTGTGTTGCCATTACATGGTAAAGGCACCCCAAGTGTGGCAAACGCACCAAAAACTGCGGTGACGCACCATGCTCTGTTCCAAACAAAGTTCTGGAGCTTTTCTGGGGCAATTGTTGCGTGTATGACAGCCCGTTCAAGTGAATGGGCTGACCTATGCGTGATGAGTGAAAACACTCCAAAACACCCAAAACAAACACATGCGGGAATGGGAGTCTTCACTACGTGTAGATGTGAACGGGGCCTGAAAGCTTAATGTTTTCATCCACTTCCTCCTATGTACTTGTATACAGATGGCCGTACACTATGCAATCTGATTGTACAATCTCTGTACAATTTATTTTAGATTTACAAGAACTATGGGATAGAAGGACACACCTGAACAATCTATTCAATTGGTATCAAATCAGACAGGCCCTTGTACTACATAGCTGAGGAAGGAAGGTAGTATTGTAATGAGGGGTGTGTGGTCCAGAGGGGTGAACACACCCTATCACACCCTCTTCTGTGATGCAACAAGGAAGTGAAGGCTTCTGGGAAATGGTCTACAGGAAGTGAATGCTCAGAGACCATTGACAAGAAATGATACAATCTGACAATCTGTTCAGAATCTCACATTCACACAGAGACGGCCCATGAGAGACCGCTGGTACCCCAGCATTGGTCGGGTGATTGGCTTTTAGTGGGAGCCTGGAGTACTATTTTGTCCAAGAAAGATGTTTTAGAACCCCAACTTTTTTTTTTGTTTCCTGTATGGACTGTGCCCCCTGTAGCTCAAAAGCCAGGCGCTAGGAAATGTATGACACATCAGTGCATATTCACAAGGCATAGTGAATATATGTCACAGAATTCAATGAAGTAAATGTGTGGGAAAAAGTAAGTTTACAAATTTGTTCTGTCCCATTCCTGATGTATTTTGTATGCCTTGTATTGTAGTGTATGAGGTTATCAGTTTTCTGTAGTATGCCGACATATAATAGGTTTTGGGCCACTGCACCTTGCTCACTAATGTGATTTTGGTATATTCCTCTGTCCACCCTTCTTGTTTATTGGTAGTTAGTTTAGTCTTAGCTAGACCTTCCCCACTTCTTCCATGTTCCCTCGGTCAGTGTTAGTTATTCAAAGAGACGGCTCAGGAAAGTCTGTCTTCTTACTCTTCAAAAGACTGGAAAAATGTCCTCTATACTGCAATTAGCTGAAGCAAAATTGTGTTGTATTCAACTTCTGTGTATTGAAGAGTTAAAGCGGAGTTCCACCTGAAAAAAAAAATAAAAGTCAGCAGCTACAAAAACTGTAGCTGCTGACTTTTAAAATACAGACACTTACCTTTCCCTCAGTCCAGCAGTGTCCTCACCACCGCTGGTTTCACCGGCTGTCTTCTCTCCCTGGCGCTGGCATCTTCAGTGTGGGCACCCGGCTGTGACAGCTTGTGGCTTCACAACTAGGTGTCCACTGCGCATGCGCAAGAAGCACTGCGCTTTGTGAATGGCCCCGTAGTTTTCTGGGACCTGTCACGTGTCCCAGAAGACTACGGGGAGGGAGGGGGGAGGACAACTTCTACTTCCGATTGCCTAGGCGATCGCAGCGGAGATGGGAGCGTGTACCTGTCAAATTTGGGTACCCGCTCCCCAAAGGTTCCAATTCTTAATGGGGAGCAGGGGAGAAAAGGCTTAAAGCAGAACTTCCCTTTTGGGTGGAGCTTTAAGGTGCCTGTGGATGGTACCAAGCAGCAGGTGACCATACTGTCCAAACAGACTGGGCCTAAGGAGGTATGTCAATGTGTAAAGTGCCATTTGTAACAGATCAAAACTACATATTGTTCACATTAGTAGGAATAGGCTAGAAATAACTGAAACTTAATGTGGAAATGAATATAACGATTCCTAGATTGTAAGCTCCACGGAGCAGATCCTCCTAGCCCTCTTGTATTGACCTGTATTGTTGCTGTATTGTCTCCCGTTATATTGTAAAGCGCTGAGCAAACTGTTGGCACTATATAAATCCTGTATAATAATAATTTTTGAATTTTGACCATAGATACACTTTAACAAGAGGCAAAGCAGTACTGAAAGACTCCATAACCTACAGAATAAACAGGAAGAAAGATTAGGTAAGTATTTACATTTTCATATGTGATTGTCTATAAGTTCTTTACTGTCGTACTGATTGTGTCATACTCTAAATTAAAAGAAGCCCCTTAAAGTGATTGTAAAGTATGATATATATATGCTTAAGTGCTCTGTGCAGTGGTTTTGTACAGAGCAGCCCCGATCTTCCTCTTTTTGGGTCCCCTACTGGTGCTACTGACCCTTCCCCAACCCTTTCCCAGACAAGTGCCGCTTGCTATGGGGGCATTCATGCAGGCGCAATCCATTGACACTCAGAGCAAGGCTTGGCTCCACCCCCTCACTCTCCTTACTGGCTGTGATGTCACTAAGCCAATGAGGAGGGAGAGAGCCAAGAGAGACACTGCTCTCAACACATCACTGGATCGAGATCGGGATCAGGTAAGTATGAGTAAGTAAGGGGGGGCTAGGAGGGAGCTGCACATAGAAGTTTTTTTTAACCTTACTGCATAAAATGCAGTAAAATAACAAACCTTCTACCTTTAGAACCACTTTAACACACCTTACCAGGGTTTCCTGGAACAAATGCTTGACCATACAGTAACAGATCCTTTCATTTAGCCTGTAAGCTGAACAAAATACATTTAACAGATTTATCCATCCACACAAATGGTATGAATGGATGAATCCCCTCTGCTGAGCTATTGTATTCTTGAAGCTGCTAGCACCATCTGTTAGCAAACTCAAACAATGCCTGCATCGGATTGGCTGAAAGAACTGTTCTCTTGACAATCAAAACCTTCCTCAAACGTTGACTGACTTTTTTTGAGCTGGCTAGGCCACACAGTTAGAACTTTGGCTGATTTCTCTACATTGGCCAAAACGTTAACAGTGTTCATCAGCCTAACATTTGCATATTTCATCTACTGACCAAATCTGCAATTGCGTCTAATAATAATGCCATTCTGCCATGCAGTTACCATATGTGAGAGATGAAATCGAGTACACTAAAGTGGTGTCAATGAAAGTAGGATGACTTTTCCACCACTGCTTACCAGGAAAGTGCAGGAGTGTCAGGGCTCTAGGTATGACCAGAGGTGTGTGGACTGACACAGGGAAACGCAGGCTTCAGGTATAGAGTAAACAAGACAATTTATTAAAGACTAAACAACACAAACGCAGTGCAAGGTAAACATAACACAGTGCAAACAACCCAACCTCCAACAGATAACCATATATACAAATCAAACGTAGTCGGGCAGGCCGGGTCGGTAGCAAACGGGCAAACAGGGTACCAGGAGCGAGCGGAAGAGTGGTCAGGAATAGCCGAGGTCAGGACTGGCGGAGTTCGTTCAGAGTCAGGATCAAAGCAGAATCAGGATCAGGCAGAAAGCAGACAGAAAGCAGGTACAGGGGCTCATGGGAAACATACACCAAGGCCCTGACTGAAGGCCTGGCCACTCCTTAAATACACTTCCTGCAATCAGCCTCAGGTGATGACTTGATTGCATGAGTGAGCTTCTGGCTGCTGAGAGCACCCGCTGGCCAGCCCTGGTACTGCAGCCCACATGGCAGGTGAGTCCCACCACCAGTGGTGAGTCCATTCCTGACAGTGAGATAGAGATCCCTCCATGTTACCACATGCAAAGGTCTATGGGCTCATTAATTACATTTGATGCAAATAATTATAGTAACATTATATAAACATTAGACTCTGTTTTCTATTACCTGTGATTTCAGTAGATTTTGTTGCCAGTAAGCCCATAGTTGAAGAAATATTGCTGGTTATAGATGGATGAATTGTCATCCGATTCAGCAGAGGCCAAATTTTAGGCCATCTATGGCCATTCCTGTTCTCAAGAAGTCGATCTATTAACTTGTCACAAATGGGCTTGTTGAAAAATTTTAGTTTGATCAGCACTGCATGGGGGGAGGAGTCCCCACTGTCAGAATACAATAATAAAAAAAAGCTGATCCATGTAGTTGTAAGCCGTGTACCGGGGTGGGCTCCCCAGGATACAGTGAAGTCACGAACAAGGAAAGCAACCCCAACACCAGCTTTTGCCACAACAGAATTATACTTAGAAGTGGCAAATAAACACAACCACAAATGCTGGAAACATACAATAAATTTACATACACCCAGCCCAAAGGCTGAGACCCTTGTGCTGCACAGCACAGCGCCTCCTGATGGATGAAGGTAGAAGGTGTAGTAATTTACCTACTGGCGGGCACAACTAAGCTGCCACACCTTACCCGTTATTACCCTAAGAGAGCAGGAATCAGTGTATGGGTGTACGGTATGGGCTAGCCTGCGGTGCAGCACAACAGCTTACAATCTTACACAAATCTACAGTATTCCCTCTCCCATAACTGGTCCTGTAGCATGTGCCTGAGTATTCCTTCTGAGCAAAATGCCAGTCTGGCTTGAGTTTGTAGGATTTTATCAGCTCTCCAATGTGAAATGTCACTTTATGTTGTGGAGTCCTTCCAATAATCAGTAACAACACTTGTGGCCTGACACAAACAGAGACCCTAACTAACTATAGGCCTGGACTCAGTCTCAAGGCGCCAACACTGAAATGAGCTGCGTGCACGATCTTACCGACCCGGGTCTGCTTTTCATCCGCTGGTGACTCTGAACAGAGCAAATGTCTCTCCAACAAGCATGCAGTCTTGCTGTATATGTTGCTTAGTTCCTCTGCTCTCATCAGCCTTCCTGGCAGCAATCTCAATCTCATCAGCTTCCTGGCAGCAATCTCATCAGCTTCCTGGCAGCAATCTCATCAGCGTCCTGGCAGCAATCTCATCAGCGTCCTGGCAGCAATCTCTGGTTACTGAGGGACGCTTTCACACCTCAATGTCATGAGATTCTCAGCTCACACGGACCCTTATTCACCATGCTACAAAACATGGCTTCTCTCTCTCTTTCCTGTTCTCTCAAACCCAATGTGCAAAACCCCACCTCTTCATGAATATACAAATATCTATGCAGTCTGAGGCTGTGTTAGAAAAACAGTGACATCTTGTGGCTAAACCGCAGAATATCAGTCAAAACATTAATTTACTTCCACACAGTGTTCAAACAATGAGAGCTGTTTCCCCATCTCACATATGGCCAGCCTTAGAATTTCATCACCTGGCAGAGAGTCATACTTTATATACTCGTACATAGAGGTGAATGTGTGGAAAGGGTCTCTGTTTTCAAGTTTCTCGGGGTATATATTTTGGAGAATCTTGTATGGTTAGTTAATGTACAAGCACTTATAACAAAAAAAATCCCAGCAACGATGATATTTTCTTAGACTGCTCAGGAAGAATGGTCTAGTGCAGTGGTCTCCAAACTGCTTGCTTTTATCTGGCCCTTGGGGCACTATTTCATCTACTGATATCAACAATTGGGTATAATTCCCTCCACTCACACCAATGAAGGGGGCACAACTCCTTCCAATGACACCAACAATGGGGCACAATTCCTTCCAGTGACACAATTAATAGGGTCCAATAACATCAATGATGGGGCACAATTCCTCCCAGTGACACAATTGATAGGGTCCATTGACATCAATGATGGGGCACAATTCCTCCCACTCCAGTGATACAAATGATAGGGTCCAATGACCCAATGGCATCAATGATGGGGCACAATTCCTCCTACTGACACCAAACAATGGGGCATTATTTTTTTCTCCACTGACGTCGGGACCTTTTTTACTCCCACTGGCCACAGTCCGGCCCTTGTAAAGTCTGAAGGACAGTAAACTGGTCCTTTGTTTAGAAAGTTTGGAGACCCCTGGTCTAGGGCAAAAGGTATTACAGACTTTTTATTGCTCTTCCTTAGAGAATGTATTCATGTACTCAAACTGCACTGTAGTTGACAGGAACTCTCTGCAAAAAATAATTTCTACTACGCAGAAAATAGTGGGTTGTAGATTTCCATCCTTGGCAAAAATGTATGATTCCCACTGTCTAGAAAGAACGGAGAAAATAGGAAGTGACTCATCTCATCCTGGTTATCACTTATTTGAGTTGTTGCTCTCTGGTAGATGATATAAGAACATTTAAGGCAGAAAAAATAGATATAGGGAGAGCTTCTTTCTACGGGCAATAAAGGTAAGTAAATGGAAATGTAGTTTTAGGTTAGGAAATAAATGGTACTTTTTCCTGTTATTTTAAGGGGAGTTTGTACTATTTTTGTGAAATTTGTTTTAATAAAATTTGTGATTTTGTCTTGGAGTTCCTCTCATTGCTTGTAATTTCGTTGTGGGATTTATTCACAATGACAATAAATTAATCTAATCACCATGTGTATGTCTAGGTGGAAATCTTTCACCAATCAAACTGTTTCCAAATGCCTAAACAAAATCTAAGAGGGTAGTGCAAAATACAGTAACCAATGTACAGGCGTATTTCGGTTAACAAACTCCTCGGTTAACGGAATTTTTGGTTTACGAATTAAAATCCATTGAAAATAATGCCTCGGTTTACAAATTTTTTTCGCAATACGAACAGATTAATTGGTTTTCAATGCATTTACAAATTTTTTTTTAATCATGTCCCTGTACAGTACTATGCCTTTAAAGTGCACTTTATAAAGAGTTTTGAACAGAAAAAAGAGTTTTTTTTTACTTTTTTCTGACCTCCAGAACGGATTAATTGGTTTTTAATGCATTTACAAATGTTTTTTGCAATACAAATGGATTAATTGGTTTTCAATGCATTTACGAATTAATTTTTAAATATGTCCCTGTACAGTATTTATGCCTTTAAAGTGCACTTTATAAAGAGTTTTGAACCGATAAAAGACTTTTTTTCACTTTTTTCTGACCTCCGGAACAGATTAATTAGTTTTCAGTGCATTCCTATGGGAAACCACATTTCAGTTTACAAATTGTTTGCTACAAAACGTCCCGCAGAACACATTAAATTCATAAACCGAGGTACGCCTGTATTTATTTTATTACAGTTACCTATATAGCTCCAAATATTTTTGTAGCACTTTACATATATATTTTACATTCACATCAGTCACTGCCCTCAAGCAGTTTACAATCTAAGATCCCTAACTCACATTCATACATACACATCCAACAGGAGCCAATTAACCTACAAGAATCTCTTGGGAGTACTCTGAAGGTTTAACAGTGAGCTCTAAGCCCTTAGTGAGTCTATGTTTATTGATGATTAGGTAAACTTTACCAACATGGAGGTATCCACTGGAGGTTAATCATGAAATAGTTTCTATCTTTAATAACATAATAAAATATAAGTAGATGTAAATCCTAACTAAAAGATATGTAGTTTGCTAAAGCACTGTGTACCATAAACAACTGCTATGTGTTTTTAATAAAATACTTTTTTACCCTTTGTTAGCACTACATATATCCTGTAACCTTTTTGCAGTCACTTCCTGTACATATGTATTCACTCCAGCAACTGCTTCACATTTCTCAGGGTGAGTTCCTAAATGGTTTCAGCCGTGGAACATACATGTGCAATGTGCATCAGCACAACAGGTTGTGGACTCTATAGAGAAATCGAGCGACAGGGTGACAACACGGGAGAGCAACTGGGAGATAATGACAGGGCTTTGTCACTTTATAACAGGAAGTGCCTGTACAGGGTGTTATTTTAATGAAAGCTGTAGTTTTAAAAATACTAAAAATTGCTTTTGAAATGACATGAATATGTTAAAGCTAATATGAGATTTTAGTGACTGGGTTTAAATATTCTAACGCAAAAAAAAACTTTATTTTATTAGCTACGGATAACACTAAGCAGAGCAGAAATAAGCAAAGCAATGCAGACTTCAATGTACACAAAAAAAAGAATTCTTCAATGGAGCCAGCACAGGAAGTTTCAAATACTTTTCCTTCTACAACTGAAGCGAACGAGAAGAACTTTGCTTCGACAAATGTACCTGCTAAGAAGTCTTCTGCGTGTGCCATTTTATAAGTAATGTTTGTCATTTAACGGTTTATTCTGAGGATGGAGCTATTTTTAGGAAGATGTTTTATCAAAGGATGTATACACACCAAATAATCCAAAATGAAAAAAATTGATAAATTAAGCATTTGAAAACCCATTACACAAGAATGATAAGATATATTTTTAACACAGAGGTTTTAATAGCATATGCCATGATAAAGGTGGGTTGCACCCACCTAAACAGCGGACACACAATAAATTGCTTAATTTGCCGATTAGCTCCCTTGGCCAAGTCCTGTGTGTGCTTTGGTCAACATATATACAGTATAGCAAAATATAGAGTATAAGCCCAGGCACCTAATTTTTTTAGCCGTCCATCCACCTACAACTGGTATTTTGTTAATGGTGAAGCCTAGCGGGTCAGCCACCGGCTTTTTACACGTGTACATGATACATGTTCAGATACTCCCCTAGCGAGGTCATACTCACACTATAGCAATCCGCTGTGGTGTGTTAATGTGTGTAGCATTAAGGCATCCCATTTGTTATGAATAGACTGCCAACATACCACAATCAATGAAAAAGTGCATGACTCTTTTTCAATTGTGCTCCACAACACATGGTATGTGCAATGTGGTGTGCCGCTGTGCATCATGCATTGCATCCTACTCTACAGTGCGTTGGGGTGCCATGCACAATAAATGGCACTGCAAGTCACTACACGTAGACGAGGTGCATAGCAATGTGTTGTGGAACATTTAGAACACATTTCCAAAATGCACAAATATGAATGGGCCCTGAGATGTCCCTAATGGAATTTCCAACTCCTGTCTACGTGAGAATTTGGGTGTTCCTGACCTCAGCATCATTAATGTCTCAAGGCGCGGATCAGAGCTCAGCCAAAGCTGAATAGACCAAAAAGGCATCTATTTATGTATATTAAAGAGTACCTCCACCCAAAAGATTTGATTTTCTGATAAGTCTTTACTGATTTCCATTATCCAGGCAGGAACTATCCCAAACTTGACCCAGCACAACATTCGTACTCCATTGTAAGCGACACATGACAAATCCAGGAAGGGCACAGGACACGCAAAGGTCGTATTATGTGTCCTTAAACAAGGAGCTCAGCTAAAAATCCAATTCTATCTGCCAAAAATATGCTTGGGTGAGGGGCAGTTCTACCCCTTAGGTTCCTAACAAAGTGATCATACTCTACCCGTTACACCCATAATTGATAATCTGTCTAAGGGTGAGTTGCTCTTTAGGATTTTTTATATTCTATGTTATTAAAAATGATGTGTAAAGATATATGTTTGTGCACAGCCTCAGACTTCTTCATTTCATTCTCTAAACATTGCAGTATTTTCCAGTAAGTGTTTTTTTCACATGCTAATCCAAAGTAACCCAAACATTATTTGCTAATTACAAATTTTATACATAATATTATGTATGATGTATATTTATACAAGTAAACTGAACTTTTCTCCCTATATTTTGTATATTTTGTATAAATTTAAATGATTGATAATGAAATGTAACATGTATTTTGCTAACGTATATACTAAATTGCAACAAATAGTTTTGCATAAAGATAACTGTATATATTTCTTCTTTTTGGGTTTTTCAGACAAGGTATCAGCAGTGATTACATTTTTACAGCAAGTAGCTGTGAATTATTGATCGTTGTTTAAAAAAACTATCATCAATGTATCCCACGTAATTGTGCAAAAGAGGGCATAGAGCAGGGGTCTCCAAACTTTCTAAACAAAGGGCCAGTTTACTGTCCTTCAGACTTTAGGGGGGCCGGACTGTGGCTATTGGAAGTAGAAAATGCCCTGACATCAGTGGGAGTAAACAATGCCCCATCTTTGATGTCTATGAGAGGAATTGAGCCCCCTCATTGGTGTGATTGGGTGGGAAGAAACATGCCCCATCATTGGTGTAATTGGGAGAAATTGTGCCCCATCATTGGTGTCATTGGGAGGAAATGTGCCCCATCATTAATGTCATTGAGAGGAATTTTGCCCCTTTGTTGGTTTTAGTGGAGGGAATTATGCCCCATTGTTGGTGTCTGAGGATGAAATATTGGGCCAGAAAAAAGCAAGCAAAGGGCCGCATCCAGCCCCCAGACCACAGTTTGGAGACCACTGGCATAGAGGATCAGAAAAAAGGTTCCTTTCTCCTCACTGGCACAACCATCTAATTTTGAGGCAAGATCAAGCAAAGCCATTGTGTACTACCTTGCCAGTAATTGGTCTGTAAAATGTACTTTATAGGTACAAAATGCAAACAAAACAAATAAAAACCTTGTACTCTTCCAGTCTTACATTGTTATTGCAATGGGCTGAGCAGAATGTGCAGTGGCTAGAGAAGACAAAGAAAGATCTATTATTCAACAGGCTATAAGGATAAAATTAAATTAATATGAATAAATTAGCACCAAGCAGTAACAGATTTGCTGGTTGCATATGCACCAGGCTTTTCAGTTTTCATAAACTCACTTGCTAACTTTGGGATCCATAGGTTAAATCATATTCCATTTAAAAATATTTCAAAGCATATAAACATTTACAGACAGAAGGAACATTTGAAATGTTCATGTTAAAACCAACACTTCATCAAAGCCCCTGATGAAATGCAAAGCTTCCAGTTGTCCCTCATTTAGAACCAAATCCCTCAGTTAGATGTATGGACATTATACAACATGTGCTAATTATTTACCAAAAGTGTTATACTATACTATATAGTGGTAAGAGTGATCATTGAAAACAGTTCACCAGGAAGGTGCGATAGACTACTACTGTAATTCAGAACCTCCTGAGCTTAGGGCACTCCCACCATGTATGCAGAAGGGTACCTGGAGGTTGGTATCTCCTACAACATTTATCAGAGGAGGTGGCCACAAACTTTGCTAAACGCTCTGAGACCATATACCACCACATCAGCAATTTGACGTTGGATCCTTAAACAAATGCATTCATGGATTTATGTGATATCATCTGCCAGCTATGTTTCCAGTCCTCTTGGTCCATACCACCTCCTAGGTCTTTCTCCTGTTTTCTGAGACAGGGGATTAGGTGGATGCCCTTCCAAAATTGAGGCATAAGTAGTAGATATAATACCTCTATATGGAGGATCATGTATGTATGCTCAAGTATTGTCAATGTCTAGAGGAAAGGTGAATGTTAAATTGTGTTAGTGACAAAGTACCTGAAATTTTTTCTGTGCTGGAGCCTTGTTCAAATTATGTATGGAGGGGAAGCTAAGGACTTCTGTGAGAGATCTTGTACAGGTCCTTGGAGACCCAGCATTTAAATCAGTATGATTCTATGTACCCCAGGAGAAACAGAGGATTGTGAATGAGAGTTGTAAAGAGGGCTTAAAAGGACATTAGTTTACAAGAATATTTCAAATTGTCCCATATCTGCAAAGAATGGTAAATAATAGGACTGGAAAACTGCATTTGTTGAGAAACCACAACAAAGGCTCTAATGTAGGGTTCCTCCAGAGGTTGTTAGGGGTTCCTTGAGCAATCAGCAATTTTTGCCTCTCAGGTAAGTTCCCACTGACACCTTTGATCTTTTTAGCAATCTGTAAGGGGGTAATTCTTCCCAATAACTGCAAGTGTAAGGAGCATTCTTACCTCTGACTATCACACTAATGTATCATGAATTGTAGATCAAGTCATTTTAGCAGGGGTTCCCTGAGACCGGAAAGTTATATCAAGGGTTCCTCTGCATTGAAAAGGTTGAAAAAGGCTGCTGTAATGAAATAGGATGGTTTTCAAGCACTTCAACGGGGACCCAAAATGGCGGGTTAAAAACATTATGGTAAACCATAAGTTGGGCACTCTGTGCCGTGGGGTAGTAGTGAGCCAAATGGGGGAGAGGCTTCCACTCTGTTTTCGTTGGAATAGGGTCTTACAATTTATATGGGGTCTGTCTTTGCCCCTATTAAAGAAAGCAATAGGTTGTGGAGCACACACAATATATGAGGAGGTTCTTTAATAGGGAGCACCCAAATAGGTAAAGTAATTACAGAAAGAAAGTTGTTTTGACTGCCGCCATATGTCCAAGCCAGGAAATTTTAAATTTCTGTCATGGGTAAAGGAGCCCTATACATGTGTGTATAGACTGCCCTGCCAAAAATGTGAAACCAAATTACTTAACAATTTGCCACATGTGAAAATGCAAAAAACGGGAAAAAAATATATGAATGGACAACACAAGAAAATACAAATAATGTCCAATGTATCAGTAAATTCCATTCAAATAATAGTTGCTTGAAAGCCAAAAGATAGGTGAATAGGTGCTGGCGCTGTTAGTAACAGAAAAAACAGGTGACCACTGCCAGGTGCTCAAGGTAACCCCGCATGGATTTACTCTCACCACAATGGATGGACCTTCTGTTACTAGATAGGTCTCACTGCACTTTTTTTGGTTGGACCCACTGTGTGTCTTGTCACCGACTTGACCATTCAAATGTACCAGGAATGCGATTTCTTTCCATGCAATACACCGCCACTCAAGAAAAACAGTATCAGGGAAAAAGTTCATTGCGCAAAGCAGCTCACTTTATTAAATCATATAAACCTAACAATTAGACCGCACTCACATGTATTTGTGCCTAGGGACCGGCACCAGGTACATACAGTGCTTGTTGTTAAGATGGCTGCCACCGCCCCAAAATCAGAAGCTGGCTTGCTCTATAGGGATGGGATTGGCTTAATACAGTGTGTGGTCAGAAGATCTAGGATAAATCCTAATATAAGATAAATGCTAGCAATCCTCTCCTAGCCACTTCTTATAGTGTTACTAAACCCAGGACCAGGCATTCACTATATCTGGTCTCCCACAGTACATAGAACATGGAAATGCAATTATTTTAGTAAATACAAACTGCTAAATACCTTTTCTCATCAGCAGATATACCAGACTTGTGACTTCTACCAGTGTCCAGCAGAGTACTGGTTAAAGATTGTATAAGGAGTTTTCAATGTCCCCTGATTGTCTATGAGGCTGCATAACCCTTGACCCTCTGTCTGGACAGTGCTGATTGGCCCTGTGCTGATCATATGCACTCTCCCTAAAAAAACAAACAACTGTCTAGCAATACTCACCACACTGAGCATGTGCAGCTTGCCCCCAAGGCTCTGTTCTATCAGTAGTTATATTGAGGACTGTGGAAGAAGGGGAGGATCAGAGAAGACAGGATCAAACTTCCTTTTTACACAATGCGGAGGATTAACCCCTTAGTTTCCACAGTGAGTATAACGAGCATGCTTTACTGCATACCTGCCTGCAGTTTGCATGTTCTCCCTGTGCATATGTGGATTTTCCGGTACTCTGGTTTTCTCCCACACTCCAAAGACATGCTGGTAGGTTAATTGGATCCTGTCTAAATTGGCCCTAGTATGTGTATTTATGAATGTAAGTTAGGGACTTTAGATTATACACCCCTTGAGGGTTAGGGACTGAATGTACAATATATATGTAAAGCACTGCGTAAATTGATGGCACTATAGAAGTACCTGAAATAAATAAATAAATATACAGACTGATTTTACTGTTGTGGGTTTAGTAACACTTTAAGCTAGTTGTCTAGTTTTCATTTTCTTGCTTCACCATACTCCTTACCTGACACCACCTATAGGGCTGTTGGCCCTCCAGACATCCAAAGGGGGATCTCCTCAGCTCTACAAATGTTATATGAAACTACTTTATCAGTACAGGAGAGTAGTTTTACTGTTTGTCCTCCTTGATCCCAGCAAATCCCAGGAATATCAACCTATATGGTTCACATAACTTTCCGCACTGCACATGTGTATCACTATGAAACTTTGGACATGTAACGCTTGACTGTAAATCTTTGACAGTTTTCCTTTGTATTCAATGTGTTTTTCTAATAAAAATTCATTGGTAACAAAATCCTTAGGTATGCTAACTGAATGGGTTCCCGGAGGGAAAAGAAAAGAATTCTGAAGTTGAGAGAGGATCTCTCGATGGAAACTAATATTTAGGGCTCTGCACTTGCTGTTAATAACCTGAGGTCCTGAGATTTGCTGGAATTTTTTTTTGTGGTAAGGAACATGAGAACTTCGTCTGCAAGGAGACTTAGTTTATGCCTGTGACCTTACCTACCAGGTGAATATTGCTACTATTAGGCCATGTGGATTAGAAAGTTTTTTGCTAATAAATTGTCATCTAAATTCAAAAGCAAGATAGGGTGGTAATCAATCAACATACTGTACATAGTGTTGTCACTGTTGGATTTGGGCAGCATGCAGATGGAAGCCAACCAGGCAATGCTTCACAGAGGCCCCTCTGCTAGAATATAGTGGTAGTATAGAACTAACCATAGATCAACAATTTCCATATATTTTCTGTAGCACAAATCTTTAAAGCTACCGGTCTGGGTTGTTTCTGTGGTTTTAAGGATTTAATAGTGAATTTCACTTCTGGAAGGAAGACATTGATCTTGATGAGTGGAAAATTGAAATTAATGTGCGGAAAGAAAGTCATATGTAAAAAAAGGTTCAGCTACTGCCTTTTAGCCACATAGGCTTGAGGGGTCTGGTACAACTTGATGAGAGTTCTATGAAACACCTAGAATATTTTGGTTGGATTGTTTGTGTAATCAGTTTTGATGGTTTTTGGGTGTATGGGTTTGATCAATGAATCTGGTCTGCACAACATTTAGGGTCCTTTCACACGGAGCAGACCCCTTTGCAGATCCACTTGCTCAGTGAGAGATCTCTCCGCTGATCCACGCTGAGCAAGCAGATGACAGCTCTGTGTCAGCTCCGATGCTGCAGAGCAGACACAGAGATGCTTGCTCTCCTCAATGGGTGGTCGGATGAAAACGGACCGCCTGTCTGTTTTCATCCGACCTGATCCAATGGACAGAAGGGGAATTGAATCCCCATCCTTGCCTTTTTGGCAGGTGTAAATTGACACGTCAGTTTACACCTGCCACTCCATAGAGGAGAATGGAGGTTCCGATCAGATCCGCCTGAAAAACGAGCAGGCGATCCCAATTGGAACGTCTGTGTGAAAGAGCTCTTAGTCAAAAGTGTATGAGATCTGTTAGCATGAATATAGAATACTTTTTTAGTCCATCTCATTTGGTTTTCAGCTTCAGAGACCCAACATAGATGCAATTGGGTTTGGGTTTCATCAATTCCTTGCAGAGAGCTGAGAAAAAAAGATGACTTGTGTTGCGAGCTCAAGGCTAAATATTTTGTTTTCAATTGTGAGATTTTCTCAGTGTGTTGTGTTTCAACTTTGGAGGCTAGTTGGATCAATCTCCCTCTAATAAGCAGAGCGTTTCAGGTGTTGTGTCTGAAAAGGTGTTTAGAGTGAAGTGCTCCTTCACCGAATCTGTAACTTTCTGTTGTGTCTGGGTTGCTCAGCAGAGGTCCATCTGCCATTCTGTGGTTTAACAATGTTGTCAGTGTTGATAAGATATTGTCATGGTCTCCACAGGATAGCAAGAGATTTGCAGAGCTGTAGTTAAGGTAGTGTTTCTGCAGTAAGAAAGACACTGTCTGTTCCAGAAATAGCTGTCAAGGGTGGGAGAAGCAAGTGTAGTCCTGTCTAGTCGTATGCAATACTCTCCAGGTATTTACTAAGGAGAGGTAAGAGGTAAGTGCATATATAGCTCAGGAAGATAAATCAGAACCTGGATAGGGAGTCATACATTCTAATATTTGTTTGGCTAGGTGGGGTGCTGGGGTGACATTAGAGAAGATACCTATAATTAGTGTGATTGGAAGACTGAATAAATATGTGCAGCTGTTTTCATTTGGGGCAAAATATGTGATTATGATAAATTGCACAACATTGAGTGGTCCCCTAAGGAGGAGGTATCTCCCTTGAGGGTTGGAGATTGAGTGCTGAGGGATAAACGGTATATTTTGCTTAAATCAGATAAAGACCCCTCTCTGTTTAGTAGGCGACATGTATATTACAGGGAAAGAGACATGGCAATATCTAGAAAGGGAGGATCTGGAAAAGTGTGCTTCCTATAAGCGACCTATGTCAGCGTGTAACAATTTAAAATGTTGAAAAGCCTTCACCCTTTTGTTGGGGGAATTCAGGCTTTGTACATTAAGTAATAGGATATTAAAGGGCATAGTAATATAGTAATTGGCTAATGGGAGGTATTATGTATCCCAGTCTCAATTGGTAATGGATGCATCCCCAGTGGAAAGGGGAAAGAGAAAAAGAGGGACTAGGAAAAAGAGATGTAAGATAGGAATGAGGAGCAACTTCACATGATGCGGAACTACTTCAAGTGCTCAAATGCTTTTTTTTAAAGTGACAGTTTCAGCGCCATGAAAACGTGAATTACCTGTATGTTAAAAGCATTTATGTACATTTACTGTAAGTGAGATTTAATGATTCTTCGGTGGCTATGTTTTCTTGATGCACTCTTATCTTATTGTAAATGTGACTGTGGAAGGCCAGACAAATGTTGTGAAACTGTAGCTGACTGAATACCAGTAAAAAAAAAAATCACTGGATGAGTTTGCCAGGGAATCCTTTATTATCTGCATTTATACCACCTGCAGGCTTCCAAAGGCTGTGGTAAAAAGTTGTACTGAAGACGTAAAATGTATTTTGCAATGTAAATGAACAGTTAGGAGCTACTTATAAAGGGTAAAACTCTACAAAGGACTGCAGCGTGCTTTTCCCTGCTATTGCTACTGCTAACTGCAGGTGAGAGGCAAAGACACTTGTTATGTGGATAACTGGAAAATTGGATAATCATTTTATTTTTCAGTATACTTTTACCATAGGAATGACTGGACTGTGTTGCCAGCTTGACTGACTACAGGTGAAACTCGAAAAATTAGAATATCGTGCAAAAGTTCATTTATTTCAGTAATGCAACTTGAAAGGTGAAACTAATATATGAGATAGACTCATTACATGCAAAGAAAGATAATTCAAGCCGTGATTGGTCATAATTGTGATAATTATGGCATACAGCTCATGAAAACCCCAAATCAACAATCTCAGAAAATTAGAATATTGTGAAAAGGTGCAATATTCTCGGCTCAAAGTGTCCCACTCTAATCAGCTAATTAAGCCATAACACCTGCAAAGGATTCCTGAGCCTTTAAATGGTCTCTCAGTCTGGTTCAGTAGGAATCACAATCATGGGAAAGAGTGCTGACCTGACCGTTGTGCAGAAAACCATCATTGACACCCTCCATTAGGAGGGAAAGCCTCAAAAGGTAATTGCAAAAGAAGTTGGATGTTCCCAAAGTGCTGTATCAAAGCACATTAATAGAAAGTTATGTGGAAGGGAAAAGTGTGGAAGAAAAAGGTGCACAAGCAGCAGGGATGACCGCAGCCTGGAGAGGATTGTCAGAAAAAGGCCAATTAAAAGTGTTGGGGACTTTCATAAGGAGCGGACTGAGGCTGGAGTCAGTGCATCAAGAGCCACCACACACAGACGGATCCTGGACATGGGCTTCAAATGTCGTATTCCTCTTGTCAAGCTGCTCCTGAACAACAAACAACGTCAGAAGCGTCTTACCTGGGCTAAAGAAAAACAGACCTGGTCTGTTGCTCAGTGGTCCAAAGTCCTCTTTTCTGATGAGAGCAACTTTTGCATCTCATTTGGAAACCAAGGACCCAGAGTATGGAGGAAGAATGGAGAGGCACACACTGCAAGATGCCTGAAGTCCAGTGTGAAGTTTCCAAAGTCTGTGTTAATTTGGGGAGCCATGTCATCTGCTGGTGTTGGTCCACTGTGCGTCATTAAGTCCAGGGTCAACGCAGCCGTCTACCAGGAGATTTTGGAGCACTTCATGTTTCCTTCCGCAGATGAGCTTTATGGGGATGCTGACTTCATTTTCCAGCAGGACTTGGCACCTGCCCACACTGCCAAAAGCACCAAAACCTGGTTCAATGACCGTGGGATTACTGTGCTTGATTGGCCAGCAAATTCGCCTGACCTGAAACCCATAGAAAATCTATGGGGCATTGCCAGGGAGAAAGATGAGAGATATGAGACCGAACAATGCAGAAGAGCTGAAGGCCGCTATTGAAGCATCCTGGTTTCCATAACACCTCAGCAGTGCCACAGGCTGATAGCTTCCATGCCACGCCACATTAAGGCAGTAATTGCTGCAAAAGGAGCCCAAACCAAGTACTGAGTACATATGCATGCTTATACTTTTCAGAGGTCCGATATTGTTCTATGTACAATCCTTGTTTTATTGATTGCATGTAATATTCTAATTTTCTGAGATTGTGGATTTGGGGTTTTCATGAGCTGTAAGCCATAATCATCACAATTATGCCAAATCACGGCTTGAACTATCTTGCTTTGCATGTAATGAGTCTATCTCATATATTAGTTTCACCTTTTAAGTTGCATTACTGAAATAAATGAACTTTTGCACGATATTCTAATTTTTCAAGTTTCACCTGTATGTTGCTCATCTTTATACTGCAGTATCTGTAGGAGCTGTAAAGAAGCATTAAAACAACAAATGTGTCCAGGCTTAGGGGTTGGTGGCATTTTTAGCACCCATTGTTGTTTGAAGAGCTTGTCTGTTGCTGCTAAAACAAAGTGTAGGTTTAGAAAAGCATAGAGTCATTTCTCTAATTAAACACAAAGCAAACTGAATGGGTAAGCAAATGATATGCTTGTTTTATTACACAACATGGTCTGTGTATAAATAGCTATTTAATTCATCACAACCACACAGTAATGTGGACAACACCCAGAGCAAACTATATGTTATATGAGTCATCTGTCGAGGAATGTAGATAGTCTGTGCTCAGGTTACTGATGGTAAATAAAAGAATACATATCCCAATCATATGATTATCAATTCTGTTTGTTTAGGTTGAGAAGCAAAACTGAACAGCTTTGCAGCTCAACAATCCTGGACACTATACTTCTGCCCCTAGCCCAGGTTTTCTCAACCAGGGTTTCTCTAGAAGTTGTTAGGGGTTCCTTGAGCAATGAGCAATTTTTGCCTCTCAGGTAAGTTCCCACTGACACCATTGATCTTTTTAGCAATTTGTAGGGGGGCAATTCTTCCCAATGACCACAAGTGTAAGGAGCATTCTTACCTCTGACTATCACACTAATGTATCATGAATTGTAGATAAAGCAATTTTTAGCAGGGGTTCTCTGAGACCGGAAAGGTACATTAAGGGTTCCCCTGCGTTAAAAAGGTTGAGAAAGGCTGCCCTAGCCAGTCTCTTGGCTGATTTTATAGGAAATTTGGTGTTGAAGAAAAACCGCATGTAGATAGCTCAATCTAAATGTCACTTCCCCAAGCACCTTCGTTCAAGACTGTTTGGCATTTCCCTCAGCACTAGTTGCATACCAGGCTGACAGTGAAGGCCTTAGAGCACAAATATGGTATGCGGTACCTTTGTTCTACCGCTCCAAGACAGCTGAAGTAAATTCCTTGCTATGGAGCTTTCACCAGGTTCTGGTTGGAACCATATTGGTTGCTTGTTGGAAGGAGAGATAATGTACTTTTAAGCCTTCCTTGTGTAGTTTCAAGGTTCATGGCCCCAAGAACTTACAACAGCAATTTCCTTGATCTCCTATGTACTGGTGTTGAACTACTGATAAATATCCAGCTCTAGAGAAGATCAAGGAGGTATGCCAAGCTTCCAAAAGCAAATAGTGATTAGACCTTTGGGGGGGTCAAATAGGTTAATATAATTTATTTAGTGCTCTAAATTATTCCTAATGATATCCACTCTTAGTCTTTTTTCATCATCATTTTATATCAAACCGCATCATACTTCTCCAATAACTAATCTCATAGTTTTTCAAGGAGCCTGACACACAGAGACCTTGTCACCACCTCTGACTTTTTCAGTAAAGTAAAGCATGAAATATTCTTTAGAGACCCAGCTGCTGTTTCAGACCTGCTGAAGTTGACACTTTTAATAGTGTGGGATTGTTGTGGCTCCCCTCGCTCATGCCCATCTCTTACGGTCACAGGGTGAGTGAGCAGCCAGCTTTTGGTAGGGCCTTCTGTCGGTGGTGCATTGTCCCTTTAAGAATGTGAATGATGAGTGATAGAAAAGCTGATAGGTAACAGCAGTCTCCGTAGCGTTAAACAGTATGTAAACTCCAACATTTCATATTCCTGATATGTGCCTGCTGATCTATGTACATGTATGAAAAAGTATCCTGCTCTCTTTGTACTGTTTCCTTTGTGTTCCTGCCAGCCCCCCGCTTTCCTATTAAAAACTGACCACACTAGGAATGAGAACACAGCGTAGCCAGTTCTCTAGCTGTGCTGCTGGGAACACAGGCTGCTCTCCTCCAATGATCAGACTTCTGCTGACACGCCCCCTCTGCAAAACCATTCACTGGGATGATCAGTGTGCTGCTATTTCTCCTCCCTAAGCTCCTTATGCAGCTGAGAACAGAGGATATATGGTCAATTATGAAAAAGGGAAAAAAGACATTAAAGTCAATTCACAGAAGCAAATAAATAATTAAATGCATGCGGTAACTAAGTAGCGGTCAAGGCATGCGGTATGTACTGATTGATAAGGAGTGGGTGGCTGATGACATCCTAAGGGCTGATTCACACATGTGCGGTGTGGATTGAAGCTCAGGTTTCATAGCTAATTGGTACAGTAGATGTTCAGTGGTTCAGGTCAGGTTTACATCAGGTTCAGGACAGGTTTAGATCAGGCTCAGGTCAGGATTTTATCCTGTTCACAACTGATAACGTGCGGTTTACAAATGGCTCCCATAGAAGTCAATAGCCTGTAATCCGCACCTGAACTGGGCTGCACTTCTCAGAAATTGGACAGCACTCTTTTTCAATCTGCACTGAATCCACACTGTCAAGCGGATTGACTGCGGTTCAAACCGCATCAAATCCGCATATACACTATATTGCCAAAAGTATTGGAACACCCCTCCAAATTATTGGATGCAGGTGTTCCAATCACCTCCATGGCCACGGGTGTATAAAATCAAGCACCTAGGCATGCAGACTGCTTCTACAAACATTTGTGGAAGAATGGGTCGCTCTCAGGATCTCAGTGAAATCAAGCGTGGTACTGTGATAGGTTGCCACCTGTGCAATAAGTCTATCCATGAAATTTCCTTGTTACTAAATATTCCACTGTTAGTGGTATTACAATAAAGTGGAAGCAACTAGGAACAACAACTCAGCTACAATGTGGAAGGCCACGTATGCGCGGTTAGTGCAAGCTGATGCGCACATTACGCAGAAGTCACCAACTGTCTGCAGAGTCAATAGCTAAAGGCCTCAAAACTTAGTGTGGCCTTCAGATTAGCACAACAGTGCGTAGAAAGCTTCTTGGAATGGGTTTCCATGGTCAAGCAGCTGCATTAAAGCCTAAGGCTCCATGCACACTGGGTGTTTTGATAACGCTGGTAATGTTAGCTGTGTAAAGTCACATTAAGAAAATGAGTTTTTCAGCTTTTTTTTAGCATTTTTGCATTAGCGTTTAGCTGCGTTTTGATGCGATTAGCGGCATTTTCCGATGTTTGTGGTTTTTGTGGTAAAAAAAGTCCACAAACAATTGGTTGACGTGTTTTTCAGCGATTTTCAGAGTTAGAGCGTTTTTACAGCTAAAAAACTCTTCTAGAAACCCACTAGTCCTGTCTATTTTTCAGCCAAAAAACATCCCAGCCAAAAAATGTTGATTACAGGCTATGTGTGCATGGGCACATAGGATAACATGCTGGGGGGTTTACTTGCTGTAGAAAAAAACGTGAAAAGCCAAAAATAGCAGCTGTAAAAACGTCCAGTGTGCATGAGGACTTACATCACCAAGTGCAATGCAAAACATCGGATGCAGTGGTGTAAAGCACGTCACCACTCTACTCTAGAGCAGTGGAGACGTGTTGTCTGGAGTGACAAATCACTCTTCTCTGTCTGGTAATCCGATGGATGTGTCTGGGTTTGGAGGAAACCGGTACTTGCCTGACTGCACTGTGCCAAGTGTAAAGTTTAGTGGAGGGGGATTATGCTGTAGGATTGTTTTCCAGGGGTTGGGCTTGGCCCTTTAGTTCTAGTGAAAGGAGCTCTTAAGATGTCAGCATACCAAGACATTTTGGACAACTTCATGCTCCCAACTTTGTGGGAATAGTTTGGGGATGGCTCCTTCCTGTTCCAACATGACGGCGCACCAGTGCACAAAGCTGGATGAGCGAGTTTGGGGATGTCATTAAAGTTCATGTGCGTGTAAAAGCAGGCGTCCCAATACTTTTGGCAATATAGTGTATGTGAACGGCACTTAAAGTGGAACTACACTGCATCTGAGCACCACAAACCAAAAATGCTATTTCATTAATTGTTAATAGTCAATGCAAACTCCTCCATCTATCCATCCATGTCTCCAAGCTCTATTTTGCTAGGAAATCATTTTGAAAAACACCCACTAGCATTTCTGGCAGTGGTCATCTTGAGTAAGGGCAGATGATTCATGTTGCATTTACTGCCTGGAAGCTATCTGCCCTGAGCTCAGGCATTGGCTGAGCTGAGAATTCTCCCTCCCCTCCTGAAGACTGTTGGGATGTATGACATCATTTTCCTAAGGAGGAAACCAGAAAGTAACTGACGAAATGTAAAAAAAAAAGTTTAAACTAGTAAATATGATATGCTTTCCTGTCTATGTACTAATACTAGCAGCATAAAGATTAAATATAGTCAATGTTGATTGAGAGAGTGAAGTTCAACTTTAATAACAGTAACTGTCATGGTTGTTAAGGAGAGGGCAGACACCGTGTCCTTAACAGCTGATGAGTCAGAGAGTGGGGTTCCTCGCTGATAGCTGAATGTAAAGAGAAGAATTGCAGGCAATTAAAATTAAGGAAAAAAATGGCATGGGGTCCCTCCCCATCCATACTAGGCCTTTCAAGTCTGGTATGGATTTTGAGGGGAACCACCACGCCAAAATAAAAAAAAATCTATATGAGACCCTTATCTGAGCATGCTCTCTGGCAGGCCAGGAAAGGGGGAGACGAGCGGGGGGGAGACTCCTTCTCATTTGCCAAAAAAAGTGTAGTGTAAAAAAACACAGGAGGCAGTCTTTGACAAGTCCCCTGGTGTAGATCCATTGCCAATCACAATGCCTGCTGCTATTGTTGACCCTGGAAAAAAAAAAGAGAGGCTCTGCCTCCGACCAAGGCTCCCCCTGTCTGACAGCAACACCGCCTAACAGTTCTTAAATAACTAAGGGCTGGGTACACCCCTTGACATCACTGGGCAACCTTGCCCCCTCGTGACATCATTGACCAGGAGCATACTGGGTTGATGATGTTACAAGGGGTCAGGGTCACTCCCTCATATTCTAAATTTCTACGGGCTTTTTTTTTTTCAATTATAACTCTGCCCTCTACAGCTTCATTTACCTGCAAGTCCAGGGTAGCCTGATGACATCCCCTCAGGGACGTTCGTATTTGATGACCTGGCTCACAGGAAGTGGACTGAATGACTTCCTTCCTTAATAATGGAAAAGTGATGTTTTTTTTTTACTATGCAGGTGTTGGACTATACAGTAGAACTATAGGAAAAAACTTTTTTTTTTACCACTTGCCCTCCAGAGGATTTACCCCCCTTCCTGACCAGGCCATTTTTTGCGATACTTTGCTGCGTTACTTTAATTGACAATTGCGCGGTCATGCAACACTGCACACAAATCAAATATATGTCCTTTTTTCCCACAAATGGAGCTTTCTTTCGGTGGTATTTGATCTCCTCTGTGGATTTTATTTTTTGCGCTATAAACAAAAAACGACCGACAATTTTGAAAAAAAAACCCAATATTTTTGACCTTTTGCTATAAAACATGTCCAGTACAAATATAAAAAATGTAAAAAAATCAAATTTTGTCATAAAGTTAGGCCAAAATGCTACATGTCTTTGCTAAAGAAAATCCCGATACGTGTAAATTATTTGGTTTACGTGAAAGTTATAGCGTCTACAAATAGCGGTATACTGGAATTTTTTGTTATACTAGTAATGGTAGCGACTTATAGTGGGACTGCAGGACTGCGGCGGGCATTCTGACACTGGGGGGAACTGACTAACTGCCACTGACATCTTCAGTGACACTAATACAGTGATCAGTGCTAATAAAAAGCACTGACACTGTACTCATGGCAGTGGGCAGGAAGGGGTTAACATGAGGGGCAATCAAAGGGTTAACTGTGCGCTGTTTTATTGTGTGCTGTGTTTTACTACGTAAGCATGCTGCTTTGTATTGCTGAACAATACTAAGCAGCATGCTGGTGCTGACAGGGAGAGATCTGTATTTTTTACATACACACCTCTCCCCTGTCAGTGTTCCTCAGTGATCGCTGGGTGTCGGCAGAGAATCTCCATCCAGGACAAGGTTATTGACAGATGTAGCTACCAATGGCAGTGCGGGTAGGGCGGTGCACGCAGCACCCCCTACCCGGAAATACAAAATAATGCATATATACATGATTTTGCGCAGCCCTGCAGTAGTTCTGCTATAGGGCGGTCAGGAAGCGGGTCATTTTGAAGTAAGGGAAGGCTATAAACCAGTTTTTTTTCACCATCTGTGTCCCATTGGGGAGATTTCCCTTTACTTCATCTCCCATATCCCAACAGGAAGTGAGAGGAAATCCCTCCAAAGTGAGGGAATCCCTGGACGTAGCTAGAACTAGTCTCCCAAATGGAACATCTCTTCAGGAGACAACCAAAAATTTGGAATTTTCTTTTACTTTCAATGATAATGGTAAACATCACAGATCGAGAGAGTGAATCTCCCTATTGGGGACACCGACAGGAATAAAAACTGACAGGGATTCTAATCCATCTCCACCCTAATAAAAGGTTTGCTTTTATTATTATTATTATTATTATTATTATTATATTATTATACAGGATTTATACAGCACCAACAGTTTGTGCAGTGCTTTACAAAATGAAGGTAGACATTCCAGTTACAATACAATAAAATGCCCCTTTAGTTATACTTTACTTCCCACCCCTTGGCTCCATCCTCAGTCCCACTGACTGGTGCCCTCTCCTCTATTTTAAAACACTGGAAAGACAGAGAGCTCAGTGAAGCCAGATTTATTTCTCTGCAGTCTCTTCAAGAGAGGACAGCAATGGCGTGTTCGGCAGAGGGCGCCACACACAATTTCAAATACCCAGCAATACCATTTCAAAGATGGCCATTTCAGGCTTCTGAGACGTGTTGCCTCCAGCCTATCAGCTTAATTTCTGGTGCCCTGCAAGCCGGAAGTGATGTCAGTGCACTGCCAGAAGCGGGCTAGACAAGCGCAGAGGGCTGGAGTGTGAGAATTGCGGTTAGAAGCGGTATTTGTTCGGTTTATTCCAGGGATTTCCGTTGTCACCGGCTCCCTGCACCTGTCCGGGTGTAATGTGCACACCATAACAGGGAGAACCCATTCGTCTGTCTTCCCCGGAGTGGTGCTGCAGGTGATGTCAGAAGACTTGTAGAGCACAGACACCGGATGGACTTGTAAACATCCTACATGGAGGATCAGAAGGAGAACAGACCACTACAGCCTGAACACGTGGACGAGGATGATCTGGCCTGGAAGTTGTGGAAGAATGTGGAGCTCGGTGGAGGGGTACTTGTCTCTGTCCGGGGTTTATATGGCATGCAGCTTCTGGATTGGGCTCATAGGGCACCCTCATAACGATCAATCGTGTGTTTTCTTAGTGTGTTTATCTTATGGGAGATCTGATGTCATTTGGTGTGCTTTTGTATTGTTTATATTTGTATTTCTTGTAGATTCTCAGCTGATGGATTTGCATTGAGAAAGACGACGTTTTCTTACGTCATTCCTAAGCCTAAGAATACGTCATGTATAGATATGGCCAAACAGCTGTACACATGATTCCTTTTAAAGCTGAACTCCGGCAGAAAATTTAAAACGGCCCTTAAAGTGGGGCTCTCTCTGCTCTGTAAGGGTTAAAGCCAATCTTCCCCCTCCCAACTGCAGTTCCCTCATCTTAACTCCTCTTCCCCATGCACTAACCCAGTGGTGGTGAACCTATGGCACGCAGAGCCCTCTGTCGGCACACGAGCCATGTTGCCCCAGCAGCTGAGCATTGGATAACAGTATACAGAGGGGCCATGCTCGAAAAAAAGTAGCGACACCAGGCAATGACAGCACGAGCCGCAACTCAACCAAGCTTTCGCATGGCCGGTCAGTGTGCTGCCGAGGGGATATATATATATATATGTGTGGCTGTGAGTTTTTATACATTCGTTTATATTAACACAAGATTTTAGCTTGTGCTGGTGGTCAGTGGAACTTTTCCCCCTTGTGCTGGTGGTCAGTGGAACTTTTCCCCCTTGTGCTGGTGGTCAGTGGAACTTTTCCCCCTTGTGCTGGTGGTGAGTGGAACTTTTCCCCCTTGTGCTGGTGGTGAGTGGAACTTTTCCCCCTTGTGCTGGTGGTGAGTGGAACTTTTCCCCCTTGTGCTGGTGGTGAGTGGAACTTTTCCCCCTTGTGCTGGTGGTGAGTGGAACTTTTCCCCCTTGTGCTGGTGGTGAGTGGAACTTTTCCCCCTTGTGCTGGTGGTGAGTGGAACTTTTCCCCCTTGTGCTGGTGGTGAGTGGAACTTTTCCCCCTTGTGCTGGTGGTGAGTGGAACTTTTCCCCCTTGTGCTGGTGGTGAGTGGAACTTTTCCCCCTTGTGCTGGTGGTGAGTGGAACTTTTCCCCCTTGTGCTGGTGGTGAGTGGAACTTTTCCCCCTTGTGCTGGTGGTGAGTGGAACTTTTCCCCCTTGTGCTGGTGGTGAGTGGAACTTTTCCCCCTTGTGCTGGTGGTGAGTGGAACTTTTCCCCCTTGTGCTGGTGGTGAGTGGAACTTTTCCCCCTTGTGCTGGTGGTCAGTGGAACTTTTCCCCCTTGTGCTGGTGGTCAGTGGAACTTTTCCCCCTTGTGCTGGTGGTCAGTGGAACTGTGCCCCCTTGTGCTGGTGGTGAGTGGAACTGTGCCCCCTTGTGCTGGTGGTGAGTGGAACTGTGCCCCCTTGTGCTGGTGGCGAGTGGAACTTTGCCCCCCTTGTGCTGGTGGCGAGTGGAACTTTGCCCCCCTTGTGCTGGTGGCGAGTGGAACTTTGCCCCCCTTGTGCTGGTGGTGGGTGGGTTTTTTTTTTTCTAAATTAAAACCTCAGTTTTCAAGTTTAATTGCAGTGTTGGCACTTTGCGATAAATAAGTGGGTTTTGGGTTGCAATTTGGGCACTCTGTCTCTAAAATGTTTGCCATCACTGCACTAAACAAATAGAGCTTTTATGTTTTTATTTCCTTTTTTTTCTCTAAAAAACTTCTGGTCTGCCCCATGCACATAACTCACCTAGGTGAATGAGGAGCAGTATGCTCACATAGTCCTTTATTGATGAAAGAGGAGGGGACAGGCTTATCAGTGTGTAAACAGGAGGCCTGTTGGCTGAACCTGGAAAAGAAAAGCTGGCAACCTGCCGATGACATCACACAAGAAAATGGCCTGAGTGGGGGCAGAAGGGATGAGGATTCTTCAGGATATTGCTGGATGGGTGAGTATCTTGATTGTGCAGGACCTGCAGAACTGTAAGCTGAGGTATGTAAAAAAAAAAAAAAAAAAAAGTGGGGGGGAGGGTTAAGATCCACTGTAAATACTCATTATTGCTTAGGGTACTGTTAAATACTAGTCCCCTGGCAACTGGAGGTCTCCTCTCTGATGCTCCCAAGTTGTGGGTTTTTCCCTCAGCATCCTCCCCTAAGGCCATTTCACACAGGTGGCAGAGGGGTGGTAGACACAGGCTACTGTTCCATGTTTTTACCAACCACCCACTTAAAGCAGAACGAAATAGAAAAAAGTGTGAACAGGCAGGTTTTTTTTATTGCAGGAGAGACATGCGATGTGCCTTCTGAAATAAAGTACTCTTACCTGCCTATTCGCAATCTTCTGCAGAATGTACGCTGAGCTGCACACTTCCGGTGTGCTGGGATGACCACTGCTGCATCGGACTAACAAAACCACTGAAGAAAAGCACCTGGAAGAACCTTAAGATGCCAGCGAGGGACCTCGGGGGCATTGGACTGTTAGATCATAGATGTGTATTTGTGCCTTATTTCTGCTTTAAATCCTGGCATTGCAACAAACCGTGTAGTATACATATGCCATGCTGTGATGCTTTGCTTTGTGGATGCGGCAAATTTAACTCAGCTTGCAGTGTTTGATGGGGGCACCACCTGTCAAATTAGCCATTGGGTTCAATGTGATCATGATGCAACCACAAGCAAGCCACTTGTTTGTGGTTGCAGTACAAAACCTCCCTTGGCAGCTAGAAAAAAAAAAAAAGCAGGCGGCATGACCTCCTTCTGAATGCCTGGCACCCTCTGGAAAGCCGTGCACTGCAGATTTCTTTTCTAAGGGAAATAGAGACAGTCACCCATGTAGAAAGCCCTTTGAATGCCAGACTGCTGGTCCTGCTTTCTTTTTAATGGTATCAGAGCTGAAGCCAACTAACCGAGCACCAGAGGTAGAGGCTTTGGGGGATAGAGGAGAAAGCCTGCAGGAGTGAAGTATAAGGTAAGAAAAACTGCATGTAAAAGCACCCTAGACAAAACGCATTTAACACTAGCAGTGGGGGGAACCCCACTGCAGGGCAGATTTTGCCAGAGTTCAGCTTTGAGTGCACCCAGAAATAATAGAGTCCCTGTCAGCTTCTAAAAATCAAACATCTCCTGCAAAAGAAGTGGTATTATTCTTCTGTCTGTACTGCTCAGAGGTGATTGGGGCTCCCAGAGACTGGCTATACCACACTTATATACCTGCTGAGGAGTTCGCCACTATTAGGAGATCGCTGCAGGGAGAGGTGCGCAGTGACAGAGGAGTCTTGTACATGGAGGATCCAGTTTGGTGATCCTACAGGTGTTTTGGCCCTTGCGGGTTGAAGCAAGGAGGTGAGCGGGTATTTCAGCTATCTGTGGATATCCTTCTGTGGTCACGCACATCCACTATCCACTTGCACGTGTGCTGTATATATTGGACTACATGGTGTTTAAACACCAATTTGGACATTTTGTTCACTTTTATATATTTTTTATAAGTGTCATGCGTTTATTTTTTATGCATGTTTGTCACACACAGTGTGACACAGTTATTTCACTTTAGTGTTTGTCACGTGTGATTTATTTTGTTTCACACAATTTTTTTATGTTTGGTTAGATCTTTGTTTTTGGGGGTATTCTTTGGTTAGTATTGTAATAAGGAATTTTTCCTGGATTTATGTGCATTTTTCTTTCGCCTTCAGCCCTAATTTTGGACAGTGTTTATGTATCAGTCCCAGTTGGACTATTCTATCTTATTGTTCGAGTGTTCACCTTCACCTTTAGATCCTATTTAGGATCAATTCATATATACACCCACTTTGCGAGATCATTGGTATTATTATTATTATTATTATTATACAGTATTTATAAAGCACCAATAGTTCGCTCAGCGCTGTACATTACAAAGGGGGACAGAACATGTGACAGAACAATACCAATACAATGCAAAACATGAGGGGTTGGAGGGCCCTGCTCTTTCTAGCTTACAATCTAGGAGGGAGGGGAAAGTGGTACAGGAGGAGATAGCTGTGGGGGATGGAGTGGTAGGAAGAGTGGAGGAGGTCGGCAAGTTAGCAGGGGGTGGGGTAGGCTTCCCTGAAGAGATGGGTTTTCAGGGTGCGCCTAAAGGAGAGGAGAGTAGGTGATAATCTGATGGGTTGGGGCAGGGAGTTCCAGAGGATGGGTGACACCCTGGAGAAGTCCTGGAGGCGGGCATGGCAGGAGGAGACCAGGGAACTAGAGAGAAGGAGGTCTTGTGAGGAGCGGAGTGTGCGTGCTGGGCGGTATTTGGATATTAGGTCGGAGATGTAGTTTGGGGCAGTACGGTGGACAGCTTTGTACGTCAGTGTTAGGATTTTGAATTTGATCCGTTGCGCAATCGGAAGCCAGTGGAGGGATTGGCAGAGGGGGGTGGCGGAGACAGAGTGGTTGGAAAGGTGAATGAGTCTGGCAGCCGTATTCAGGATCGACTGAAGCGGGGATAGCCAGCGGTGAGGCAGGCCAGCGAGGAGGGAGTTGCAGTAGTCGAGTCGTGATATGATGAGGGAGTGGATGAGCTGTTTAGTGTTTTCTGGGGTTAGGAATGTGCAGATTTTGGCGATGTTGCGGAGGTGGAGTCTGCACGAGTTTGTTAAAGATTGGACTTGGGGCTGGAAGGATAGGTTGGAGTCCAGAATGACACCAAGTACTCTGGCCTGCGGGGCGGGTTTGATGGTGGCGTTGTTGGACATGATGGAGAACTCAATGGGGGTGGGGTCTGGGCTGGGGGGAAGACAAGAAACTCAGTTTTGGAGAGGTTCAGTTTAAGGAAGTGGAGCGACATCCAGTCTGATATGTCGCTCAGTAGGTGTGTGATTCGGGCAGAGACCGAGGGGGTGAGGTGGGGGGTTGAGAGATAGATTTGTGTGTCGTCGGCATAGAGGTGGTAGTTGAAGCCGTGAGAGGGTATAGACCCTTTTAGTTATTGGTATCACTTTTGTATCCTGTAGTAGATTATTCACTTTCTTCACAAGAGGATCCCCAGAGGATCAGGTCACTTTCATACACTATTAGTATTTACTTTTGATCTTATGAGGATCAAGTCACTTATAATTTTTTTCGTATATTTATTTTAGAATTTATCACATGTATTTTTGTGTGTTTTATGTCTTGGTATTCACTTATGCATGTTAATATATATTAGATATTTTAGGTAGCCCTACATCATTTATTTCATTACTCTTCTTTATTCAACATTTCTGGGATTGTTAGATGCCTATATGTCTTGCTTTAAAAGATAAGTTCACCTTGGGAACATGTTACATCTTCCATCCGTTTTTAGGGTGGAACATGTAACATGTTCCCGATCCTACAGCTGCCCCCCTCTGGGCCCCCTCCATGACAGAAGTACATGCAGAAGTTCCCCATACTAGCTGTCAGTTTTGAAAAATAGCGTGGCCTTGCGAGGCTCCACCCACACGGCCACGTCATTCAATCACAGTGTTCTGTGAATGAATGGATTACAAGTCCCGACAGCCTTGACTGTCGGCTTATAGTCCTCAATGGACTACCACGGCGCTGGGGTGGTCTATTGAGTCTTCCTGTCAGCAAGTATCGGCTTGCCCATACGGGATATACGAACAAGCAGATACACCGACATTGTGCAGGAGACCTGCATGGCATCAGCAATCTGCTGATTGCTGGTGCAATGCTTTTCTGGCTCCTAACAAAATAATAAATGCACATTTTTTACCTGCAAAAAAAATTGCATTTATTATTTTTTGTGGAAAGGTGAACTTATCCTTTAAGCAGTGATTAAATCTTAAGACATTCCCCCCTCATCAAGTCACTGCTGAGTCCTGTAATGATACATTATGGAAAGTCTCTGTCCACCTTACTTAGAAAACCCAAAGGGGTCATTCACACCCTGCGTATTCCCTGTGTTTAAGTGTGTAGTTTATATGGCTATGAACGCAGCAGTATTTTATACTATGGGCCCCTGCACTCTGGTCTGTTTTTGGTCGTAGCGTTTAGCTATGGAAACCAAAATGAGAAAAATCTGCATTTGCATTCCGTTTGGCTGTATTTTCATACATTTACACGTTCAAATGCAAACATCTGTGCTAATGATTGCATCTGTACTGTGTCAGTGTTAGCCACCTGCACTTTTAAAGGCTATCTCAGGGAGTATGTGGCAAAAGTCATCAGCAACTGTATGATGTGGTCAAGTCATTATGGACCAAAATCCCCTAAACATTGAATCTAATCATTTGTTAAACCTGTACTGTGGAAAATTCAGCCTGCTCTGAAGGCAAATTGGTGTCTGCCCCCATACTAGATAGGTGTACCTAATAAAGTTGCCACTGGATATGTATACATGTGTCTGCCTATCTCTAAAGATTAGATATGAACTTTATTTCTAGGCCAGACAGAATGGTAGACTTGATGGGCAAGAGGACAGCGCAAATCGTTCAGCAAAATCTTGTGTGAGTGACTTCAGTGACCCAGTCTACAAAGAAATTGCAATTGCAAATGGATTTGTGAACAGAATGAGTAAAGATGAACTGAAGACGAAACTTACAGAATTGAAATTAGACACTAGGTAAATAAAATGTTGCATATGTTAAATAGCTTCATAGTTTGCATGTCTGAGTAACACTTGAAATTTTAATCACTTGTGAGCATGAGATTTAAAGCGACTTGATTTGCAACAAAAAAAAAAGTCACATTGCATATAAGCAGCAACAGGGTGGGTCTTGGCGCTGAGCCACCATACATACAGTGGGGCAAAAAAGTATTTAGTCAGCCACCAATTGTGCAAGTTCTCCCACTTAAAAAGATGACAGAGGTCTGTAATTGGCATCATAGGTAGACCTCAACTATGAGAGACAAAATGAGAAAAAAAATCCAGACAAACACATTGGCTGATTTGGAAAGAATTTATTTGCAAATTATGGTGGAAAATAAGTATTTGGTCAATATCAAAAGTTCATCTCAATACTTTGTTATATATCCTTTGTTGGCAATGACAGAGGTCAAATGTTTCCTGTAAGTCTTCACAAGGTTGGCACACACTGTTGCTGGTATGTTGGCCCATTCCTCCATGCAGATCTCCTCTAGAGCAGTGATGTTTTGGGGCTGTCGCTGGGCAACACGGACTTTCAACTCCCTCCAAAGGTTTTCTATGGGGTTGAGATCTGGAGACTGGCTAGGCCACTCCAGGACCTTGAAATGCTTCTTACAAAGCCACTCCTTCATTGCCCGGGTGGTATGTTTGGGATCATTGTCATGTTGGAAGAATCAGCCACGTTTCATCTTCAATGCCCTTGCTGATGGAAGGAGGGTTGCACTCAAAATCTCCCGATACATGGTCCCATTCATTCTGTCCTGTACATGGATCAGTCGTCCTGGTCCCTTTGCGGAGAAACAGCCCCAAAGCATGATGTTGCCACCCCAATGCTTCACAGTAGGTATGGTGTTCTTTGGATGCAACTCAGCATTCTCTCTCCTCCAAACACGACGAGTTGTGTTTCTACCAAACAGTTCTATTTTGGTTTCATATGACCATATGACATTCTCCCAATCCTCTTCTGGATCATCCAAATGCTCTCTAGCAAACTTCAGACGGGCCCGGACATGTACTGGCTTAAGCAGGGGGACACGTCTGGCACTGCAGGATCTGAGTCCCTGGCGGCGTAGTGTGTTACTGATGGTAGCCTTTGTTACGTTGGTCCCAGCTCTCTGCAGGTCATTCACTAGGTCCCCCCGTGTGGTCCTGGGATTTTTGCTCACCGTTCTTGTGATCATTTTGACCCCACGGGGTGAGATCTTGCATGGAGCCCCAGATCGAGGGAGATTATCAGTGGTCTTGTATGTCTTCCATTTTCTAATTGTTGCTCCCACAGTTGATTTGTTCACACCAAGCTGCTTGCCTATTGCAGATTCAGTCTTCCCAGCCTGGTGCAGGTCTACAATTTTGTTTCTGGTGTCCTTCGACAGCTCTTTGGTCTTCACCATAGTGGAGTTTGGAGTGTGACTGTTTGAGGTTGTGGACAGGTGTCTTTTATACTGATAACAAGTTCAAACAGGTGCCATTGATACAGGTAATGAGTGCAGGACAGAGGAGCCTCTTAAAGAAGAAGGTACAGGTCTTTGAGAGCCAGAAATCTTGCTTGTTTGTAGGTGACCAAATACTTATTTTCCACCATAATTTGCAAATAAATTCTTTCCAAATCAGCCAATGTGATTGTCTGGATTTGTTTTCTCATTTTGTCTCTCATAGTTGAGGCCTACCTATGATGCCAATTACAGGCCTCTCTCATCTTTTTAAGTGGGAGAACTTGCACAGTTGGTGGCTGACTAAATACTTTTTTGCCCCACTGTACGTATCCATAGAGAAGCGCACTTCTAAGCATACAGTGCGTTTTTTGCTTGCTCCTAGCTTCTGACCATGTGACTGCTGTGAGCAGCCTATCACATCGCTCACATGATTAGCCATGCTCAACTAACAAGTTGAGATAATAGTTCAGTGTGAAAAATCTTAGCTTGAGCACAGCAACATGACACTGAATGATATTACTGCATTAAGAAGATCTCTCACAGACAGAAGATCACAGTTCCTTCCTTTTCTATTCTTCAGGCCTATTGAGGTATCATGTTTTTATCAATGTTCTCTTTTTTTCTTATTACAGAGGAGTGAAGGATGTTCTCAGGAAACGCCTAAAGAATTACTATAAGAAGCAGAAACTCACTCATATTTTGTCAAAGGACTGCAGTGAGACTGATACATATTATGATTATATCTGTATAATTGATTTTGAAGCCACCTGTGAAGATGGTAATACACCAGATTACGTCCATGAGATTATAGAGTTCCCCATTGTCTTGCTGAACACAAGGACTTTAGAAATTGTGAGTTTAACTAGTTTCTGGTGGATGTGTTACCCTTACATAAGCTTTTTATGTTCATGTTTTGTTTTGTGGAATGCTACCCTGATCCTGTTCTATAAGCACTATTCCTATGGAGTGCTGGCCAAAAAAAGTGGTTGTAAAGGCTCAAGGTTTTTTTACCTTCATGCATTCTATGCATGAAGATAAAAAACCTGTGTGCAACAGTGCCCCCAGCCCCCCCAATACTTACCTGAGCCTCATCGTGATCCTGCAATGTGAACAGCTCCCCATTGGCTGACACAGCTGCTGTCAATCACAGCCAGTCAGCCACTGAGGAGAGAGAGAGGAGGTGGGGCCAAGCTGCGGCTCCATGTGTGAGTGGACACATGGAGCAACGGGTGCCCCATAGCAAGCTGCATGCTGTGGGGGCACCCGACAGGAACGAGGGGCCAGGAGAGCCTGCGGGAGACCCAAGAAGAGGAGGATCCAGGCTGCTCTGCAAAACCACTGCACACAGCAGGTAAGTATAGCATGTTTGTTATTTATATAAAATATATGTTATATATTAAAAAAACACAAAACTTTTAGAGTCGCTTTAATATTTAGCCCAACCTTGGCATGGACTTGTGCTCCCAGAGCACATCTTAGTGCTGCCAGAAAATATTTCTGCTAGTCAGTTAATATAAGGTAAATGACCATTCTACTTTGACCATTAAATGTGCACCTCATGGTTTTCATATATTAAGTGAATCAATTGTTCTGTGCATCCAGTATCCACATAAGTAGCAATAGGGACTGACATCAGTCTGCTTTTTAAAGGGCAGCTATCTCTGTTTTCACCCCAATATGTATCGTAGTATATCAATGTATCTACAATAGAGTAGAATGCTTAGTTACTTAAATGCCACCTCTTTCTTTTTAATTGTCAACTTTGAAATTTTTCTTGGCAGTGGTTTAAAGTGCCCCCCCCCCCATAGGAAATGTGCTTCCCACTCCAGTACTCTATGCTGGCCAAGGTTCAGTAAGACAGTCAGATTTGTATAGCAAAAATGTATTATACCAGGTTGGCAATATGAAGGCTCATTAGCAGACTCCTTAGCAAATATCTTGCAGTGTTCTTCTAGGAAGCTAGAGTGGTTCTAAAGTCAAACTATATTACCATAATGAACTCCCTGCATGAATTAAGGTAAAAATAACAACCGTGTGATGTTTTTAAAGTGGCATGATTTACTTTGCATCTTTCTTTTGTATCTTATAGCAATAACATTGTATAGGTTAAACCAAAATCCTTGTTACATTGAATTAAAAGCATCCCACCTCTAAAACCCACTTTTAATCTACAATACACCTAAAGAGCCTATTATTGACAATTTTTATTAGGCTTGCTTTTAACAGGATTTTGGATATTAAGAATTTTGGCTTAAACTGTTCAACATGCAAAAGGATGCAAGATGTAAGCAATGTCACTTTAGGTTGTTAACACTGGGAGGCTGTGGTGTTCTGATCTCACGATCACTGAATCCTTTTCACAGCAGGCGCATTATAGGGAGCCCGACCGATTGCAAACCGTGCCCGAGAGCTGTCAGTAATAGGTCAGTCACTTTTCTGGGAGCGTGCAGTGAGTGCATAGCCCTGTGGATGCATATGTGCATTACACAGATGGCAAACATTTAAGAAAAAGATTGATGAGTAAATAGGCCAGTTGTACATACATACAGTACTTCTATCATTGACTTCTAGCCTGTATGATTAAGCTAATTACAGCTTAAAACGCTTCAAGAAGTAATAGCTAAGTTCTGGTGGTGAGGTGACACAGACCAATATTTTTTTTTCTTTTTAATCCAGAAAAAAATGATCCAGTGGATATGTGTCTTTCACTTTATCAGTGTTTCCAAGAGGAGTGACCAGACCCTGTTAGCCTACACATGTGGCCAATGGTGGATAACCAGGAGTCCACCTAGAGCAGCATTGCCTGTGGTTCTTTTTGCTAGAAATATAACTTTTTTTTTTTTTTCTGTCATGATGAGCTTGATCTCTGGATCTGCTAATTGTTTTGAGAAGCATTTTTAACTGAATTAAACAAAGTTGTTTTCAATTTCATGAATTGATTTATGTTACCATACAGAATCATGTTTCCATAATTTGGTTTCTCTCTGTTGTATGATATTGTATCTGATATTTTACTATTCTAATACAGGGCTGCATCCACTTTTGTTGAGAAAAACATTCCCCTCTGGGTGATCCATATACATTGCAGGGTTTTTAACAAACTTTGTTGCAAATCCCTACCTTTTTGTTATTCTGAAGAAATAGCTGCTTGTCTGTGCCCATGTGCAAAGTGATTGTGAATGGGAGTGATTTTATAATTATTGGGGTCTGCATACCCTTAGATGTGATTTCCTTTTGGGAGTAGCTCCCCAAAAATATTTTTGTTGCAGGGGATGCCCAAATCTGACTTGTATATTTTTTTTTCTTGTTTTAACAGTAACCAATCTGATTTGGGTCTTAGTACAGACTTTTGTGAAAATAAGCCAATCACACAAGCACAAAGTAAAGTTTCTGGGGGCGTTTTGTATACCATCTGTGTACAGAACGCCACCAGGTTGCCATATTGCATTTTACAGAAAATTACAGTGTTGCCTACAACCACTGCCCACCACTGGGTGTTCTTGTTATGGTCGTTGGGACAGTTAGATTAACCACTTGCCGTCCGCCTGCTGTTTATAAACAGCAGGACGGTGGCACTCCAGGGGCAGGTTGCAGTTCATAAACGGCACCCACAATTTCTAGCTGTGCACGCTCCCTCTGGACACAGTGAAACACCGATCGTCGGCCAGGACCTCTGTACGAGGTCCCGATCGTGTGATCACTGATAGGCCAATCAGTGATCACATGCAAAGTAGTAAGCAAGATGTCACTTGTGACATCATTGCTTACTACGTGTGAAATCTGTGAATGATCACAGAGGTCACATGGTACAAGGCTATTCACAACAGCCTTGTACCATGTGACAAGCTGTGACCAATCACAGCTCACTCAGTATTTCTCAATGGCTGCAAGAATGCAGCCAGAGAGAAAGAGAAATGATTGCTTTTACATCCTATATGGGTGTAAAAGCAATCGCTGTAAAAAAAAAAAAAAAAATCTTCATCACCCCCCATAAGTAGTACAGTGTCACCATGGTGACACTACTGCTAGGGTGACAGTATGTAAAAAAAAACAAATAATATAAAAAAATAAATGTAAAAAAATGGTTAAAAATTATAATTTTTGGTTATACACTAATTTGGCTTATTTTTGTTTTACTAAAAAGATAACGGAATACATTTCGGCCAAAATTTATGATGAAAGATTATTTATTTGCAAATTTTATAAGAAAACACTTTTTTTCAAAATCTTTGGACTTTCATTTACATAGCAAAAAAAAATAAAAATCCCAGCAGTGAATAAATACCACCAAAATAAAGCTTTATCTGTCTCAAAAAAATGGTAAAAAAATTAATATGGGTACAGTGTTGCATGACCGCGCAATTGTCATTCAAATTGTGATAGTGCTGAAAGCTGAAAATTGCCTTGGTCAGGAAGGGGGTAAAAGTGTCCGGACAGGAAGTGGTTAACAGTAAAATTGGAGTTGTGATGACGTTTCCTTTAATGAATAACAACTTTTTTTTTTTTTTTTTCTTCTCTAGGAAGATACTTTTCAGCGGTATGTGAGGCCAGAAATCAAATCACAACTTTCACAGTTCTGCATTAATCTTACTGGAATTACTCAGGTAAAACTGTGAAAGAAACTAGGAACATTCTTATCTTAAACAGAGTGCTGTCCCAGTATGACACCTACGGTGCCTTGAAAGTTTTCATACCCCTTGAAATTTTCCACATTTTGTCATGTTACAATCAAAAACGTAAATGTATTTTATTGGGGTTTTATGTGATAGGCCAACATAAAGTGGCACATAATTGTAAAGTGGAAGGAAAATGATAAATGGTTTTCAAAATTGTTTACAAATATCTGAAAAGTTTGGCGGGCATTTGTATTCAGCCCCCCAGAGTCAATACTTTGTAGAACCACCTTTTGCTGCAATTACAGCTACAGGTCTTTTTGGGTATGTATCTACCAGCTTTGCACATCTAGAGAGGGACATTTTTGCCCATTCTTCTTTGCAAGATAGCTCAAGCTCTTTCAGATTGGATGGAGAGTGTGGCAAGACTTGAAAATTGCTGTTCACAGATTCTCAATTGGATTTAGGTCTGGACTTTGACTGGGCCATTCTAACACATGAATATGCTTTGATCTAAACTGAAAAGCAATTTTCAAGTCTTGCCACAGATCCTCAATTGGATTTGGCACTACTCCCTGGTCTGTCATCAATAAAACTCCCACCCCATTCTGCCAGCACTACAGTGACCCTGCTCTCCTACCCCCCCCCCCCCCCCCTCTCGGTTAACCCCCCAACTACTGCTGTGCTTGCACACATCCCAAACCTTGTTCATAACACTCTGCCACCCTTTCCTTTCTCAACATCAACCCACATATAGACTCGTTCTAACCACTGCATCTCACCCCCCATCCGCCTCACAACCATGCCTGAAAAATATTTCAGTATTATTATTCAATAATCAATGTTGCGTTTAATCTACAGGATGTTATAGACCAAGCAGATACATTTCCTGTAGTTCTTCAAAGTGTTGTCGATTGGATGAGAGAAAAAGAGCTGGGCACTAAATACAAGTATGCTCTACTGACGGATGGGTAAGATTCTAATATTGTCGCTTTTTCATTCATATCATCATGAGTGTTATAATTGTGGTTAAAGAATACCAGGGACAATGTGATAATCCATTTTAAACATTTCAGGCTTTTTGAAGAATGCAAATGTTCCTATGCAATATATAGAATAATATGGTGCAGCGCTACCCCAAACAGTACCATAATCCCACACTAGCTTATCCCAAAATAGCAGAAAAAACAATAAATGATGTAATAAGTCAATAAACAATAATAGAATAAATTGCACAAAAATGGTTAAATCATCCAAAATAGCTCATATCAAACTTATATGTGACTATTAATTGCACCCAGTGTAATTCAGTGAATAAGTAAACCAATCACTCACAGATCATAAAATGAACTGATCCACTAAGGGATCCATAGTGAGACAAGAAAGTGAATAAATACTGTAAACATAAAGAAACGCCAGTGAAAGAAATAATAAGTAAAAAAGTCCTAACAGGATATTATGAATAATTAAAAATTGTGACAATTTTGAATCCCTAAATGTGGGATCGATTATCACGGTGATAAAAATGGTGACCACAGAGTCTGTAAATTCGCCAAATATAAGTGAAAATTTAGTGAAAAAAAATCTCTGTTAATCCCAAAATGTCACTATTGTGTGATATTTAATCCCACAAGTGCAGTGATTAGAAGACAAAATATAATGAAGAATAAATAAACATTATTAAAGTGATATCACCAAAAAAATATTAAAAAAAACTCTCTTTAAAGTGTCACATAAAATTAGTCCAGAAAATTAAATTACAGTTCAAAGGTGCGTAAAACACCAAATAATCCAACGACTGCAGAAAGTGCAGGTGATATAGTGAATATGCATGACAACCAATAGGAAATAATCCATTAATGGCTGAATTGCCCCCTCACCTCCTTGAAGCGACCCAAAAGGGCCAAAACGCCTGTTAGAAAACAACAGTGACCGTCCACGGTCTGGTCCCCCCTTCAAGGATAATATCCGTCCACAGCGGTGAGATCCCCATTTACGGGTTAATGGAAGGAGCAGCAGGATCCCCCTCAGGGATGATTTAGTATGATACAGCCAGCTCACATCAAAAGGTCAGGATAAAGACAGAGATCTCACATAGTGTAAATCTTTTTAATGTTACTTAAAAACATGTATAGCCAAATGCCCACTCACTTTTTTCAAAGAATAAAACAAGCTGAAAAATCTCATGCTATGGGTGTACTTGCATGGGCATTTTTGGGTGTAGCAAGATGGCGTCCACATCGGAAATACGTCACCATGTTCCTATGCGTTACGTCCCATTACACGTGACTTCCTCAGGGTAACGTGACTGGTGACATGGCTTTATATAGGGAGTCTATCTGCCAATCAAAGGAAGAAAGACGGACCACCAGCAGCCATGTTATTGAGGTCCTGCCTTGAGGACAAGCTATGTAATGCTCCTGCAACACTAAAAACCTCCGGCAGCCATACTAACAAAAGTCTGATTATATAAATATATATTACTGCACTCCTATTGCTCCAATTGGCATTACTTTTTATATAAATGGATAACTTATTAAAAACGGGGCATATGTAGCTGCACAGATGCACCTCTAACAATCTTTATTAAAAATAGAAATAACGTTTCTCTTCAGTTATAAACGCATAAAAGCATATTCTACTACTTATATACAGGGAAGATAATACTTATTATGGCTATGTGGAGACTTTTTATTAAAAAATATATATATAACCCCATAATGTAAACAAAAAATAGCGATATATATGCTAAACAGACCATATACATCTGCCAATAACTTAAAAATACTACTAAAATTCCACTATACGCTAAAACCCCAATGATCAAACTAAGAAGAGAGAGAGGGGAGAAGGAACTACCTCATTAATTATATTTGATATGTGGTTTGGTTTGACGAATAAGGTTTAGTGTTATATTCAAATTATATATGGATGCGTTGTAGAGGTGCGTTATGAATATGCATAAATAAACTCACACAACCGTAACATCAGTATACATATTAATATTATAAAATATGTAAAATAATATAAAAAACCTTCAATTTTACAATGATCTATATATCTCAAGTAACAGGCAAGTACCAATATCAAAATAGAATAATAATACAATTTAAAAGCAACATTAAAAGTATAACTTTGATCATAAATATAACGTTATACATTAAAGGAGGACCAGATAAATGCAAAAATCACAAATAAAACAGTTAAGATCACATTCAACATTCAAACCTCTAGGTGCCTGCGTTTGCATGGAGGAAATCCATCTGGATTCCGCTTGACTTAAAGTGCGGACCTTATTACTTCCTTTCCAGTGGGTTTTATATTTTTCTATACCCCAAAGAAGTAAGGAGGAAGGGTCCCTATTGTGATATACTGAGAAGTGTTTGGAAACCCTATGCTTGGGGAAATTATGAACATGTTCCGGAAGACGTTTCCATAGTGGTCTCTTAGTCCTTCCTACATATTGTAGACCACACTTACATTGAAGTGCATATACCATGTCCTCTGTTCTGCAAGAGATGAAATCTTTCATTTGGAACTCAATTCCATTGCTATGGGAAGAAAAATTACTTCACTTAGAGTTATGCCCTTTTGTAGCCTTACAGGCATAACATTTCTTACAAGGGAAAAACCTTTCTGATCTAGAAACGTGACATGTTTGTTTATTATAGTTCGGTCCAGGACATTTTTTTTTTACCAGTTTAGTTCTTAAAGTAGGGGCCCACCTATAAATACATTTTGGGCTAACTGGTAATAAGCCTGTTAATGTAATGTCTGCCTTAAGTAGGGGCCAGTGTTTCTTAAAAATATTTTCTATTTTTTTTTTAATTTTCTATCTTTTTATAGTGCACATTTAAATCTTAAGATTGCTAATTGGTCCTCAAATTCATCTTTTCTAATTTTGTCACTTATAAGTGTTGTTCGGTCCATACTGACAACTTTCTGTATTGCTCTTTCTATCTGGTCCTGGGGGTAACCCTTGTTTATAAAACGTTGACCAATGGTATTAACTTGCTCCATATAGTCTTCCTTAGAGGAACAATTTCTCCTTAATCTGACACATTGTCCCTTAGGAATATTTAATAGCCATGGGGGATAGTGGCAACTATCGATGGGGATATAACCATTCCTATCAACCCTTTTAAAAAATGTTTTGGTGGTAATTTGTCCTTTGATTGTAATAGTTAGATCCAAGACTGTAATATGTAAATTATTATATTCTCAGAAGAATTTAATGTTTCTAATATCATTAAGTCTGTTAAGAAAATCCAGTAAGGCTCCCTCTTCATCTTCCCACACTATAATGACATCATCAATATACCTTTTTATATATTCTTAAACCTTCTGGGGGGTGTTCATAAACTGCCTCCTTCTTCCAATATGCCGTAAAGAGATTTGCAACACTCAGAGCAAAGCGTGCTCCCATGGCAACCCCTTTGATTTGGCGGCAAAATTTTGATTGTGCCAAAAATAATGTGTTAAGCAAAGGTCTAGACAATCTATCAAAAACTTACTCTGGGACCAATATTTCATATTTATCTGAATATTTTTTATTCCTGAACATTCCAAAGAGCTATGCATTCCTTTTAATTGGTGACCTAAGTTTTTTTTTTATTTTACAAAAATAGTATGAATAATATGCCACCAAATGATGTGGCTTAGTATTTTGCTGAGTTTTAATCTACTTAACCACTGAGTCCATTTTTTTTACTATGTAAATATTGTTTTCATGATCCTGCAGGTCTTGGGACATGAGTAAGTTCTTAAATATGCAGTGCCGTGTTAGTCGGATTAAATACCCTCGCTTTGCAAAGAAGTGGATCAACATTCGCAAGTGTTATGGCAATTTTTATAAGGTTAGTACGGTGTTGATTTCGACTGGAGAAATACTGCTATTCCTGTTGTCCCTTGCTCTGGCTGTTGGAAATTTTGCATGCATGTTCGCTAATAATTTTCATAGGGCTATATCCTATTGATGTTTTAATTCTAAAGCTGGGGCTGCAAATGAGATTTAAAGTGGTTGTTAACTTCAGGCATAAAATCTGAACAAAGCACATATTTCTATAGTGTTTACTAGCCTCTCTCCAAAGCACTAAGTGTCATTTCTCACTCGGTGTAGGTAAAGGCTTACAATAGGGATGCACCGATACCCTTTTCTTTTTTTTTCTTTTTTTTTCCCATCATCACGGAGTAAGAGTACCACCGATACTTTCAGTCAAGTACTTAACGATACCTATTACCGATACTTTGCAGTGCAATTTGCATTGATAAAAATTGTATGGACGCAAATTGCACCGCAAAGAATAGCATGCAGTTTGAACAGGAATGCGCTTCCTGTTCAAATAGCATGCAGTTTCTCCACTGCTTCTGTGTGAACTCAGGCTGTCCTAGCCTGAGCTCACACAGTACCAAATTAAAAAAGAAAAAAGCGCCACTTACAAAAAACACCAAAATGTCAGCAGCATATCCCACCCAAAATAAATTTTGCCAACAATAATCCGAATTAAAAGGTATGCGCTAATAACAAACTTATACAAAAGTGTATATCATCATCCAAAAAACATTAGTGTTTTAAATAAATAATTATAGTGTCCAAACATAAATTAGTGTCCAAAAAATATATATATATCTTCAGTGACTTGAACCAATTGTGAAAAATCCACTACCAAAGGAGATTAAATGAACTCACCAGAGCTAATGGCTGATCAAATTATAAACCAGCAACAGCGCTTGTGCTCTGGGAGCAATGAACCCAATGTCCAAATAGATATGGTGATGTTTCAGATACTTCCAGATAATAATAATCACAGACAAACAACTTTGCAGCCCAAGCTCTTATGATGAACTTCTCCACTCTTTCTCATACCTCCATGAGAGCATGCAGTACACTCAGGGACAAAAAAGAGAACATAATGGTGCAATACGTTTTTTTCATTTATCTCTTTAATAAAAAAGGTATAAGGAAACTCACAAACAAGGTGTCCAACAGACACCAGCTTCAGTCGCAAAAAAGGGTTTTATTAAAGAGATAAATGAAAAAAAACGTATTGCACCATTATGTTCTCTTTTTTGTCCCTGAGTGTACTGCATGCTCTCATGGAGGTATGAGAAAGAGTGGAGAAGTTCATCATAAGAGCTTGGGCTGCAAAGTTGTTTGTCTGTGATTATTATTATCTGGAAGTATCTGAAACATCACCATATCTATTTGGACATCGGATTCATTGCTCCCAGAGCACAAGCGCTGTTGCTGGTTTATAATCTGACCAGCCATTAGCTCTGGTGAGTTCATTTAATCTCCTTTGGTGGTGGATTTTTCACAATTGGCTCAAGTCACTGAGGATATATATTTTTTTTTTGGACACTAATTTATGTTTGGACACTATAATTATTTATTTAAAACACTAATGTTTTTTGGATGATGATATACACTTTTGTATGAGTTCACGCAGAAACGGTGCAGGGAGGTTTCCCACAGTGGAGAGTGGGGATGTATACCTGGTGGCAGATACTCCATATTTTCAGTGGTAGGAGAGAAAGCAGCGGGGATTTGAAATCCCTGACAATTTCTCTCCTCTCCTTGCAGGAATGACAGTTCGAGCTAGAGGGCTTTTGATTGGTCCGCACCGTTTCATGGATGTTGTTGACCAGTCAGATGCCGTCTAGCCTGTACCATCATTCCTACAAGGAGAAGAGTCGCTTCGCAGGTCTGGAGATTTGAAATCCCTGCAGCTTTTCCTCCTCTCCTTGCAGTGATGATGGTACAGACTAGAAGGCATTTGAATGTTCAGCAACGTCCATGTGACAGTGCTGACCAATCAAAAGCCCTCTAGCCCGAGCTGTCATCCCTGCAAGAGAGAGGAGAGAAAGCGACAGGGTTTTCAAATCCCCACTACTTTCTATCCTCTCCTACCGCTGAGAATGTGGACCATCTGCTTCCATAGTATACACCCACTCGAATAATTGCCATTTGCTTAATGCTGGAAAGATTAGACCTGGTTTTTTATTATGATAGCATTGTGCAATTCAAGGAACCCTTTTATCATAGCAACGTGGAATCTGACTTCCTTCCAAAAATGTTAGTTGCTTGGCTGCAGTTACGATTCTCTTTGCATATTATTTTCACATTAGAGACCCTAAAGTAGACAAAGGCTTCTGACGTAATTGTACCTTTTTGTATACATATTTAGTCATATTGCCAATAAAATTGGCATTGTTTTTTTTTTTTTTTTTTTTTTTTTTTTTTTCCTATGCGTGATGGTTTTCACTCGCTGCTCCATATAATGATATAAAGATTTTGTAAGAACAATTATGTATTAAAGTATATTTGGAAAAGTGTGTGAAGAAAGTTTGGAAGTGTTTTGATGATCAGGTCATATATTTTTTTTGCAGGTTCCAAGGAATCAGACAAGGTTAACAATGATGCTGGAAAAGCTGGGTCTGAGTTACATTGGACGTCTTCACTGTGGTCTGGATGACTCAAAGAACATTGCTAGAATAGCTACCCGTATGCTTCAAGATGGCTGTGAACTTCGAGTGAATGAAAGAATGCACACAGGACAGCTAATGACTGTGTCGAGTTCCCTGCCATTTGAAGGGGCTGCAGTTCCTCAGAATCCACAGTTTAAAAATTAACCTTTTTTGTTTTCTGTTAAAGTTTTAGGAGCACTTTAAAATGGTTTTTAAAAACTTTTTGCTTTCAATGTATAGACTTGCAAACTGTAAGTGCCATGATGGCTTTTTAATATTCTGGTAATCATGGCCAAGGATTATTGGTTTCAGTAATAAAAAATGTAAATTCCAGTTCATAAACCTTAGTAAAGATTGGCCTTTAGTAACAGTTTTAGACACATGTGAAGGGCACGTCACAAAAATATATTTAAAATGCATATTTTATAGGAAACAACTTTTAAAGCGGTACTCCAGGGAAAGTAGACTTGCCATCTTGCAGTGGGGTTGCCCCTGCACTGCAAGGGTTAAAAGAGAAGTATGGACTTTTAAGGACATTGATCTGGTGCTGCAGCTGTCCCCTTCCACCTCTGCAGTGAGAACTGAATGATCAAAGACTGCTGATCACTCAGTTCTTCCCTCTGCTCTGAGCAGAGAGCCATGACTATCAGTCACCAGCTCTCTGCTCTGCTCCTCCAGCGCTCTCTGGAGTGCCAGGCTATGGAGGGGAGGGGCTGGCTCAGGCTTTCAGCGGATTTAAAATTGGGATCTTTGTAGAGCCTGGACTGGCTGAGTGATGTCAGGGGACAGCAGGCTTCAGCCCACTGTTGGCTGAAAAGGGTCACAGGATTACAGAGCAAAGTACAGAAGTATAGCCAAAATAGCTTTGGCTCTGCTTTTCCTTTAAAGTGACTTTAAACTATATCTTTATTGTCCAGAAAATAAATCCATACACATTGCCTACCAAATGACCTATTCTGTTTTTCATTAAATTATTACTAGCTGTGTTTTTCTGCCTCCTGACCTTCTTTTCCCTCTCTCTTTTTTGTTTGGATGAGCAGTGCTTGATTGTTGTGGTCATGAACACTGTGATTAGTGTACAGAACCAATAGAACATAGTACCTATTTCTTCTCTTTCAAGCGTGCAAGAATGTAGCTACATTCCTACATACAGTGGGACCATAGAGAACAATGGAGCAGGATGAGAGAGATAGAAGTTTCTAATTTGAGTTAAGAATACATACCTGAATGGAATTTATTTTTTTTCCAGTGTTTAGTGTCGCTTTACATCTGTAGGGGGAGGCGGACCGGACCGAAAGAAGCAGTTTTGCTTACCTGATCATCCACACTTCTCCGCTAGGCTTTGGTGATCAGATGTCCCTAATGTCATCAAGACTTATGCAAGGCCAAAAGCCTTGCATTGGGTATGAGGACAATGAGGAACAGTCCACTGCCACAGCATACGATACGTAGGCATTTAACCTTCACAGTACAGGTACAACCCCACTGCAAGGGAAGATTTTAACTTTTTCTGTAGTAACATTGTTTCTGTAGTTGGGCTTTAAATCTTTTCCACTGCAGCTAGTTTCCTGTGAAGTACAATCCCTGGCAAAAAGTATGGAATCACCACTCTTGGAAAAAGTTCATTTAATTGTGTAGAAAAAAAAAACTAATTACAGACATTCCTGAAAGCCATTTTCATTTCATTCCAACTTTCTGGCTTTAAGAAACACACATAAAAAAGAGGGAAAACTGTAGTCAGTTGCAACTGTTTTTGCAGATCATGCACAGGAAAAAATATGGAATCATTCAATTCTGAGGAAAATATTATGGAATCATGAAAAATAACTACAGTACACCACTAGTACTTTGTTGCACCACCTCTGGCTTTTATAACAGCTTGAATTATCTGCTGCATAGATTTAACCATCGACAAACCATATTCTTCGTCATTCCGGCTCCATATTTCTCTTAGTGCGGTTGCCAGATCAGCTTTGCAGGTTGGAGCCTTGTCATGGACCATTTTCTTTCATTTCCATCATAGATTTTCAGTTGTATAGAGGTCCGGACTATTTGCAGACCGTGCCATTGACATTATACAGTGGATATAAAAAGTCTACACACCCCTGTTAAACTGTCAGGTTTCTGTGATGTAAAAAAAATGAGACCAGGATAAAACATTACAGAACTTTTTTCCATGTTTAATGTGACCTATAAACTGTACAACTCAGTTGAACAACAAACTGAAATCTTTTAGGTGGAGGGAAGTAATAATAAAAAACTAAAATAATATGGTTGCATAAGTGTGCACACCCTTAAATACTTTTGTTGAAGCACCTTTTGATTTACTTCCAGCACTCAGTCTTTTTGGGTATGAGTCTATCAGCCTGGTACATCTTGACTTGGCAATATTTGTCCATTCTTCCTTGCAAAAACACTCCAAATCTGTCAGATTGTGAGGGCATCTCTTGTGCACAGCCCTCTGCAGATCACTCCACAGATTTTTGATTAGATTCAGGTCTGGGCTCTGTCTGGGCCATTCCAAAACTGTAATATTCTTGTAAAGCCATTCCTTTGTTGATTTGGATGTATGCTTTGGGTCATTGTCATGCTTAAAGATGAAGTTCCTCCTCATGTTCTGCTTTCTAGCAAACGCCAATATGTGCCAATATTGACTGGTATTTGGAACTGTTCATAATTCTCTTTACCTTGACCTAAGGCCCCAGTTCTAGCTGAAGAAAAACAGCCCCAAAGCATGATGCTGCCACCACCACCATGCTTCACTGTGGGTATGGTGTTCTTTTGGTGATGTGCAGGGTTGTTTTTGTGCCAAACATATCTTTTGGAATTATGGCCAATAAATTCAACCTTGGTTTCATCAGACCATAACACATTTTCCCATATGCTTTTGAGAGACTTCAGATGTGTTTTTGCAAAATTTAGCCAGGCTTGGATGTTTTTCTTCATAAGGGCTTCTGTCTTGCCACTTTACCCCATAGCCCAGACATATGAAGAAAATTGTTGTTACATGTACCACACAGCCAGTGCTTGCCAGATATTCCTTCAGCTTCTCTAATGTTCCTGTAGGCCTCTTAGCAGCCTCCAGACCAGTTTTTTTCTTTTCTCCTGACTGATACCTTTTAACAATGAGATCCCTCTGATGCTTTGAAAGCTCTCTGCGGACCATGGCTTTTGCTGTAGGATGCGACTAAGAAAATGTCAGGAAAGACCTACTAGAACAGCTGAACTTTATTTATGATTAATCAGAGGCACTGTAAATGACGGCAGGTGTGTACTGACCTATTTAACATGATTTTGATTGCTTAATTCTGAACACAGCTACATCCCCAGTTATAAGAGGGTGTGCACACTTATGGAACCACATTATTTTAGTTTTTTATGTTCGTTATTCAGTTCTGCATTGATTTATCTTTGTGTCACTTTTTTCCATCACAGAAACCTGATATTTTAACGGGTGTGTAGACTTTGTATGTCATGTCTTTCTTGAAGGAAAGTTTTCACAGCTTTTGCCCTATGGCAAGATGCATTATCATCCTGAAAAATTATGTCATTGTCATCACCAAACATCCTTTTGATTGATGGAATAAGAAAAGTGTCGAAAATTTCAATATAAACGTGTGCATTTATTGAAGATTTAATAACTGCCATCTGCCCTGTACCTTTACCTGACATGCAAATTTCCACAATCCTTGATGATATGCAATTGCATGTTTTCTTCAGGCATTCGTCTTTACATTTCATTGGACCAGCACCAAACAAATTTTCCAGCATCATCACCCTGCCCAGTGCAGATTCGTGATTCATCACTGAATATAACTTTCATCCAGTCATCCACAGTCCAAGATTGCTTTTGTTTAGCCCACTGTAACCTTGTTTTTTTTCTGTCTAGGTGTTGATGGTTTTTGTTTGCCCTTTCTGTATGTAAATCCCATTTCCTTTGGGCGATGTCTTACCGTTCGGTCACAGACATTGAGTCCAGTTGCTGCCCATTTGTTCCTCATTTGTTATGTTATGCATTTTCTGTTTTCAAGGCATATTGCTTTAACCTCCCTGGCGGTATGATCATGTCAGGAATTTTGTGCTGAAAGCGGTACCATTTTTTTGCATGGAAATATGTAGTTTTTAATTGTAGGCTGTAATTTTTAGGAATAACTCACTGAAATCTATCCGAAAAAGAGTCTATTAAACATTCCGGATATGATAAAACTTGAAACACTAAATCATAAATTATAGTTTAATAAATAATCATAAAAAATAATAATATAATAATAAATTTAATTCAATAATATAATCAAACCAAAAACACTGAAATTTGAAATACAGAGGCAAATTCGCACATCGCTGAGCAAAGTCGCAAAATCGTTTTCAGTGTCTGATGACGCATTTCCCCACAAATCATCACTCAATTCTGCAAGTGGTTCTGATTTACTATCGCTGTTCTAAAACCGCTTTTGATGTAAAGGGATGCTTTTTGGCCGCCATGGACTTTTCTAAGTTTCCAGGCAGAAAGAACAGTCAAAATGCAGGCAGGGCACAGGACAAAGCAGTGGGGACAAAATGTATGTGAAATGCAGTGAAAAAGCAATGACAGCAAAAATGTCATTTTTTAAAAATTTCAAATTTCCCGCCGGTTCCGCCGCCCGAACGTTCCGACGTCACGGGGACCGGAACACGGAAGTCAGATGCCGGCATCCGCCGGAAGAGATGGACGGGGACGCTGCAGGGGACACATCGTGGGAGCGAAGGACAAGGTAAGTGCTGCAGGGACCCCCAGAGAACGCTGCATAGTAAGCCCGAGTGTAGCTCGGGGTTACCGTTCTTGGTATAGAAATTCTACCCCGAGCTACACTCGGGAAAATCGCCAAGGAGGTTAAATGTTCTATCTTGATGCTTTGATGTCTTCCTTGGTCACCCAGCATGCTTCCCTTTTACAACCTTCCCATTTGATTTGTACTTGGTCCAGATTTTAGACACAGCTGACTGGAAACAGCCAACATCTTTTGCAACATTCCATGATGATTTACCTTCTTGAAGAAGGTTTATAATTCTCTCCTTTCTGTCAACTGACATCTCTTGTGTTGGAGTCAGGATTCATGTCAATCACTTTGGTGCAACAGCTCATCAAGGTGTGCAAGCATTCTTTTAACTGCAGAATAATTAGCAGATGTAATCTGATGTAGATGTTTGTTTTCGAACTGCAAAGAACATGGTGATTCCATAATATATTCCTCAACATTGAGTGATTCCATATTTTTTTTCCTCTGCTTGATCTGCAAAAACAGTTGCAATTGACTAGTTTTTTGTTTATTTTTTTAAGTGTTTCTTAAAGCCAGAAGGTTGGAATGTTAAATGAAAATGGTTTTGAGGCATGTCTGTGATTGTTTTTTTTTTTTTTTCTTCTACACAATTAAGCAATTGAACAAACATTTTCCAAGAGTGGTGATTTCATACTTTTTGCCAGGGGTTGTCTTTCCATTTTCTTGCATTAAAGTGGTTGCATAGTAAAATAGTTTGAGCGATGTTAGTTGCTTTTAATGTATAAGGTTTACAGATTAACTACTTCATTTGCAAAATATTGGCCATTGCTCTTAACATCTTTTACTCTCTGTGTGGAGAAAGCTGTTAACACCCACTTATTTGTGAAGTGGTAAATATGTTGGGTAATCGGGGATTTTGGAAAGGGTTGGATTTATGACTTACTATCTTTGTCCATAATATTTTTATATCATTCTGGGTATATGCCAACATACTACACTATTTCATTCTTTTTGCTTTCTACTAACCCTAAGCTAAAGGTGTATGGTACTGTCTTCAAAACATGCATTGTGCTACTATACCAATAATCCAGTCTAGCTGGATTATCAACTGGCTCCACAAGCCAGTGCTGAAGACTTGAAATGCATGCAATCGGTGACTTGGATTCTTCACAGCGTAAATCCATTTATTTAGTATTAGCATAGGTAAATTATCCAGAAATAAAACCGCTTACATGTTTCTGTTCTAAAACATGTAAGTTGTTTGCTTTCTGGATTTGATTGGAATGGAAGGATGAGGATAATCCCGACGAACTACATGTGATCATCTTGGTTACCCTAAAATCCCCAGTTGGGAAAAGTGTTCTTTGACGTATTCTGGAAGGGGTCAATAGCTTCTGGTGCACGTCCATCTATATAAGAAATTCATGGAGTTCATGGGGAAGAAATCATGGTGAATGGAGAAAAATACATTTGCTTGGACTTTCTCATTTATTCATTTTATGGACTTAACTTTTATATTTTTAAATTGTTCACATTAGCTGTGATGTCATTTGCTATCAATTTTCACACCATAGTATCACATGTACACTGTGTTTTTGAGGCTTTGACTGAGGGGTAGAGTAGTGCTGGAACATGTTTACATATGCCAGGTTTTTTGCCACCAATGCAAATGCGAAAGTTGCCTGAGCCCACCTTCACCATGCTTACCTCTTCTGATGACTTCTTACTGTTTGTTGGTGATATTGTGCCTTGGTGTTTTCCCTGTATGAAGGCCTCATGTACAGTTAGCAGAGGGCACAGCATGCAGCATGCTGCCTTCCTGCCATGCACTTCATTTTTGAACTACAGGCACTGTGGCCTTGCATTTCCTCACATATCAGGAAGTTCAGGGACATTCCATGTGAACTCCAGTGTGGTGGAAACACAAGGCACAGGCAGTATGGGTGTCCAGCTCCATTTACTTCCATCAAATGTTGAAAGATTTAATGCTAAATTTGTTGAAAGATCCAAAAAATAAAATTCTTAATCTTAAAGGATAATAAATGCCCATTTTTTTTTGCAGGTAAACAAATCTGCATTTTACTCGCTGGTACCATGCAGTACTCCTGCAGACTATCAGTGTATCTGCCTTTACATGCACATAAACTTTAATGGCATTCCAGTCTTAGTACATAGGGTTCAGTATGGAGTTGGCCCACCCTGTGTAGCTATAACACCTTCAACTCTTCTGGGAAGGCTGTCCACAAGGTTTAGGAGTGTGTCTATGGGAATGTTTGCGCATTCTTCCAGAAGCGCATTTGTGAGGTCAGACACTAATGTCAGATGAGAAGGTCTGGCTCACAGTCTTTGCTCTAATTCATCCCAAAGGTGTTCTATCGGGTTGAGGTCAGGACTCAAGGCCAGTCAAGTTCCTCCACTGCAAACTTGCTCATCCATGTCTTTATGAACCTTGCTTTGTGCACTGATGCGCAGTCATGTTGGAACAGGAAGGGGTCATCCCTAAACTGTTTCCACAAAGTTGGGAGCATGAAATTGTCCAAAATGTCTTGGTATGCTGATGCCTTAAGAGTTCCCTTCACTGGAACTAAGGGGCCAAACCCAACCCCTGAAAAACAACCCCACACCATAACCCCCCCCCTCCACCAAACTTTACACTTGGCACAATGCAGTCAGGCAAGTATCGTTCTCCTGGAAACCGCCAACCCCAGACACATCCATCAGATTGCCAGACAGAAACGTGATTAGTCGCTCCAGAGAACATGTCTCCACTGCTGTAGAGTCCAGTGGTGGCGTGCTTTACATCACTGTATCCGATGCTTTGCAATGAACTTGGTGATGTAAGGCAGCTGCTTGGCCTTGGAAACCCATTCAATGAAGCTCTCTACCCACTGTTGTGCTAATCTGAAGGCCACACGAAGTTTGGAAGTCTTTTTTTGACTGCAGACAGTTCGTGATTTCTGCTCACTATGCGCTGGCCCTGCTCTGTCATTTTACATGGCCTACCACTTTGTAGCTGTTGTCCCCATTTGCTTCCACTAGTCATAATACCACAAACAGTTGACCGTGGAATATTTAGTAGCAAGGAAATTTCACGGATGGACTTATTGTACAGGTGGCAACCTATCATGGTACTGAGCTCCTGAGAGCGACCCATTCTTTCACAAATGTTTGTAGAAGCAGTCTGTATGCCTAGGTGCTTGATTTTATACACCTGTGTCCATGGAGGTGATTGGAATGATTTCGAGGGATGTCCCAATACTTGAGGCGATATAGTGTATATTGCATTATCATAAAGTTGAAGCTGCTAAACAAGTATCCAGCTTGCAGAAGATGGAAAGCATCGATTTAGTGCAAAATATCCTACAAAAAGATGCATACAAGGTTTTTCTGGACTTATAGTGTGTGTACTTGCACATCACATTTCATTTTAGCAGTTTATCAGGTTTGTGGTTCAGATGGCAAAATAAAGGCATTCAGCATTGGCAATTCCAAGCACTGCCATTTGATTTCTTGGCAGCATCCAGTTTATTTACCAAAATATTGGCCAAGCCAATGCCACATTTTCATCTTCAATAGATTTTGGCTATTTCTTATCTGGATGATATCCTCCTGTACACTCAGGACTGTGCTGTCTCTGGAGCTACTTTTAGCACTTTTTGGAGTGACAGGATCTTCTGGTCTGATGAATTCTATCCCCTTGATGTATGTAGGTGTCTTCTCCTTTATTTGGAGATAATGAGGGAAATTTGTTAGATTTAGTCACCTTATAGTAGTCTTCAGTGCCATATGTAAGGCCTTCAAGGCGATAAAAGTTTAGTGGTTAGATCAGTCCGAGAAATTATTTTTGTGAACAAAAAAAAAGGTCTACAGGCCCATAGGCCTTGAAGCTGCATTCAACAAGATCACTGGCATCATCCTGGGCAAAGAGCCAGGTTCCATAGTGGACAGAATTTGTGCAGCAGCTGTATGGTGAAGTCGCATCTTCATGAAACTTTTAGAGTGGATCTTACTTTAGAAAAATTCTACCAGCAGTAGTCTGACTCTGAGGTGTGCTTTACTTGCTTTTCCTGTTGTGTAGTTGTCCTAGAAAATGATTGTGAATGTTCATCAGGTTCTGTTCTCAAAAACATTGAGAACCACTGCTTTAGAGTACCCATGTTTTTGGATTTTCCTTCATGTCAAATTTTCATATAACCCAGATAATCATTACAGTTCCAAGTGGGGAAAATTGTGAAAATATAAAACTGTTGGGGTACTGAAGCTTAAAAATACCCTATTCATAGATTAGGTGTGGCTATTGGTTTTCATAGGATGTACTTGAAAAATTCCTAAACCACAATATGCTTTCATACTAGTATGTGTATGTATGAATGTAAGTTAGGGACTTTAGACTGTACACCCCTTGAGGGTTAGGGACTGATGTGAATGTACAATATATATGTAAAGTGCTGCATAAATTGATGGCGCTATATAAGTACCTGAAATAAATAAATAATGTTCCTCTGCTGTCTTTTTCATGCCCGTTTTCTACAATTGAGCTACAGCGCTCTGTGCTGTATCAGTTATTTTACAGGCAAGATGGCATTACATATTCAGTAAATCTATGCATCTGCCAAATTACAGGCATTACATCTCATCAAGCATGCCTCATTTCTACAAATAAGATGTTGAATTGCTCCACACCCTTAAGAAATAGGTCATGTGGAAAGAATAATACAGACACAACAGCTGTGCTCAGACTATAGTCATGTTTTATGTTGCCAGTAGATGTCACTGCTGTTTTAATATGAAGGTTAGAAACAATTGAGTACTGTCCATGATGCTTTTTATTTGCACTAACATACAATTTTGAGGACAAGCTTTAGTGCAAATAAAAAAAGTATCACGGACAGTACTCAATTGTTTCTGTCGCAAATGCACTAATACGGCTACAATCACCTCAAGCAATATGAGGGTTGAAACTGAGACTACGTAAACCTTCCAGTAATGTAAGGCCCAGTTCACACAGTTGCTAAATGCTAGTTTATTATTTATTATAGGTACTTATATAGCGCCATCAATTTACGCAGTGCTTTGACATATATATATTGCACAGATCAGTACCTAACCCTCAAGGGGTGTTCAGTCTAATGTTCCTAACTTACACTCATACATAGACTTACTTGGGCCAATTTAGACAGGATCCAATTAACCTACCATGTCTTTGGAGCGTGGGAGGAAACTGAAGTACCCGGAGGAAACCCACGCAGGCACAGGGAGAACATGCAAACTCCAGGCATGTGGTGCCATGGTTGGGATTCGAACCAATGACACTAGTACTGTCAGGCAGAAGTGCTAACCGTTTAGCCACTGTGCTGCTAGTTTGAAGAGTTATATGCAACAAACATTTAAAAGACTTTCGGCCAGCTTTTCATGTAGTCCTGCAATACATCCTTCAGCTCCATGTCTTAACAGAGCCCTACACAAACAGCCTCAGGTATATGTAAGCCCAGTTTTTTTGTCTAAGCTAATCGGGGTTAAAACTCCTGTCTTTGTTTTTTTTATTATCTGCATCTTGGGGAGATTTCTTTTTTTTGTCCATTGAGGTTGCAGGAATTCAGATACAGTCAGGTTATATTGCCACCTACAGGACACTTGCAAGCAGAACAATTGTAATCTGGCCCCTGTCCTCCACCCAGCAAGGCTGGTGCCTTAGGAGGTTAAATGTCTTTTCGTCAGATTTGCTATGAAAAGTCTATTTGTTGATAGCCTTCTTTTCATCGTGGAGTTTTTCCTCTGACTTCAATCAAGATATTCTTCACTGCTTGAATCACAATATAGCAGCTATCCTAACGTATTTCCTCAGCCTAACTTTGGGGGCAATTGGACTGCATGGCATTTTCTAGACTTGAGTGTACTGTGTTGGCTGCAGACTGCTTTACAGGTCCTGATCTGTGGCACAGCCAAAAGCTGACCCTATTTCTAAAAGACCCCTTTTGTAAGGCATTTCAGGTTAAAGCACTGGGAGCTACTTCATTGTTTACCCCATCAGGTGCCTTTCAAAATTATTGCCATTGCTAGTTTGACCACAGTAAGGTTTACGAACCGAGTGCGGACATCATCCGCTGGGTGGAACCTCTTTACTTACATTCAGCCTGGAGGAAGCACCACCCTGCTGTCACTCTAGCTCATGAATAGCCAGATGGACCCATGGTCTGTATCACTTCTCACGTACGGGGACTTGGCCACCTAAAACCCTCAATTAGCACCTAAATACCCAAGGCCTTGCGTTGCCTTGCATTTAAGTCTATTTTCAATTCCTAAGTGCAGATGCAGCATGCCTTTGTTAAGACAAAGGGGACAGTCCCGCTGTCACAGCTGACACCAGTCTATACTTCCCTAATGGTTCTTAGGGCATTTACTCAGTAGGTCTGTTAATCTGGAACCAGGGGCCCTCATCAAAGTTCATCAGCTCTGTGAGGGGGAAGTCCTTTCCATTGTTTACAGGAACCTCCATGTCCATTCAGGACCTTTTGGCTGTGTGTGCTCAGTTACTGAGACATCCTTCCCACAGAGGCTCCAAGTGCACTCCTTCACCTTTCTCTGCAGTCTTTTCTTAACCCTTCTGTACCCTGATCAGGCCAGGCCTTTGGTCCCTATCAGCATCTCTAACTTAGATTCAGAGTTACAACAATCTGTCTTTGTAAATATGAAGCAATGACAGAAAATTGTAGTGCCTCAAAAACAGAGAGTTGTTTCACATCTTATTGATGCAGTGTGTTCTACTCTGCATTTGGAAGATCTACCTGCTGTTCTAGGGCTTGGGTCTGTTACATCTCCTACAGCTGCAAAGACCTTCCCTCTACACTCACTAATTGAGACATTCCTCTTTGCAGACCGGAAGCATCCTAAAGGTTCTGGGCCTCCTCTGAGAATGTCTAAACGCTTTCCTTTTTAACAGTGGTGGTCTGTTCCCATCATAGATATACAAGTGAACCACCTAAAGAGGAATGCCACCAGACTGGTTGAGGGCATGCTTACAGTTTGGGATTCCACTGGTGAGCAGATACAGTGCTTCCTTAAATCCCAATTCGAATCGACTGGTCTTGGCCTCCATCCAATATTGGCGTTGACTTTACTCTGTCAAACCTTGTAAGAATGGTGGGTTCCCTCAAAAGGGATTCCTCCTACTTTGGGGTAGGTCCCTCTTTCAAGGAGCAGAGCAAATGTCTGAAGCTCTGTGTTTCAGTTGTAATGGTTTGTTACAAGCACCTAAACTTATGTCTTATATGGATCTGATGTCTGTGCAGATGCACAGAGCATTCTGGTTGCACGGTTGAGCCGGTGATGCTGCATTCAAGGAGTATCTGCCTTGCTTTATCTTCAAGCATCCCTGTCAGTGGTAAATGATTTGTCTGAACTCTGTTACATCTGCAGGACAGCTTGTTCGGTTTAACAACAAACCTATTGGCTGGATCAACAGGTGAAAGTAAAAACTAAAAAGCCTAAAATAGAAAACTATTGTAGCCATCACATATAAGAATTGGTAAGCTGCAATATAATAAATATTTGATTTTGAGTTTAGTAAGGCTTTAAACCCTTGCTAAAAGGTCTACACCTCATTTGTCAACCATCAGGGAGTTTATACCCTTTTTCCCCACCAGGGGAGTGTAGGGCATTGTTGGAACCCCATCTCAGGATAGTCTTCCATTGCTAGTTGGTTCTCTTGGGTCCTTCTCAGAACCCTCTCTATTGTTATGGGCCTGGGTTCTAAGTGTGACATCCAGATTGTTTCTGTGAACCAGGAAGTTCATGACATTATCCATCAGTATCATAGGGTGAGCAGGTGATCTATTCCACCTCCTGCCTCAGGTGAACCCCACTTGCCAGGGTGTCTCCATACCTGGGGCTTCTGTCTGGTTCCCCAGAACAGATAGTTCCCTCTTTGGTGGGGGGACCTCCCTTGATTCAGTTTCCTGGCTATTATCCAAGTGTTGCAGTGCCTTTGCCTTCAGGAAGGAGTGGCAGTCCCTATGCTGGACAACACTAAGAGTACTACTCTCGACTCTCAGCTCAGCATTGTCACCCTAAAGACAATATATTGGGATCTGGCTCACCTCAATTTGGTAGTCTCTGCACCAAAGAGAGATCTGCATGCCTGGCTGCTCCTTATCTACTGTGAGGCAGACAGAACTCATCTCTAGTGCAGCCTTTCTCAACCAGGGTGCCTTGGCAAAATGTCTAAAAATTGCCCAAAACTTGTATACAAGCCAGCGGGTGGAACAAGCCTGCCGTTTAGTTACACAAAGTCACAGGTTTTCATTGTGCACCATTACGACCTTCTAGCCGATGACAGCCAATTACATCATCCGTTGATAAGGAGGTTGTCAGCTGCCTGCACAGCATCCTAATTGACCCTCCCCTGCCCCTCTCCATCAGTGCTGGGGACACATTAGATCAGTGATGGAGGAAAACTGAAGGAGAAGAGAAACACTGGAATACTACTCAGTACCAGCATACAAAAGTATTTTTTGCTTTGGAAGAATAAATCACCTCTAATGTTGGGTGTCCTACATATGTGGATGTTGCTGCGTTATTTAAAACTATTAGAATAGTTTTTCACATTTTAAAATGGGGTGCCCTTTTAAAATTATGGACAGTCTTGAGGTACTCAATTTTAGAATGGGGTGCCTCAAGACTGTCAATAATTTTAAAGGGTGTCTCGGAAATGTCCATAATTTTAAAGGGTGCCTTCATTGAAAAAAGGTTGAGAAACACTGCTCTAGGGGATCTGTACACCCCCCCCCCATCATGGAGTGTCAGTAGGTAGAAGATGCTGGCGTCTTGCTGCCAGTATCCCCTGTTGGGGATTGGATAAATTCGGAGAGTTTTATGGGAACTGTTTGAGTATAGGCAATCCTTCTGTGGCTGATCCACAGTCTATTGACATTTCCCCAGATACCCTCTCTTGTTGTGCCCTTACTCATGTCAATGAATGTTCTTAGCAGAGTGGCTCTGGTCACTTCTCTAGACTGAGGAAGGTTAAAGGCTTCTTAGAGCTATGTTCTGTGGTCCTGCAGAGTTGTTCTATCGGGACCCAGAGGCATCTCCTGATGCTAAAATGGATGATTTTTACATTTATCCTCATTTTCTTCTGCGGTCCTCTTTTTGCCAATCTGGGGTTTGAGGTATACCTACCATTGTGAGGGTGCTTTTTGCACACCCTATTTCAGTTAGTTATATTGACATCGTGATTTTACTTAAAGTTTTCTGCCAGTCTCAGGGATCTTTTTAAAGCCCTTTTGGGGCTACTAGGCTGAGATTGTTCTGATATTTATATATAAAGCTTCCACTTTTTTCTTAAAAACATCCACCTGTGTAGATTGTAACCGGATCACCACCACATAAGTGCCTCTTCCACCTTCCAAACAGGCTGCTTACCTCAGATTTTGACCAACTAAAATTAAAATTAGGTCAATATGCGCCTTGCCCTTTCAAAGGGCTCTGTCCATGCAGATTTAATCTGTGTCTTTATCCTCACAAGAACACCATTCCTCCATAAAAAGCTCAAAGGAACAAAAAGAACCTTATTGTGCAATATACCAGCTCACCAAATCAATGTATTAAAACAAAGGGTTAAAATCTCGCTCACAAAATGAGTGCACTATATCCAGTGCACATGGAAATGATCTCCTCTCTAAACAAACAATTTCCCCTTAAGGCTGGATTTTGGCTTTAGATAGCTATGCAAGATGGCCAACTTCTGGTTCTTGTTTGCATGATGATGTCATCTGGCCACACCCTTGATGCATTTTCATCCAATCATGACTGCTTCTGACATCCTTTGAAACAGTCATAATTGGATGACGAAACGTGTTTTTTTTTAGTCACATATATTTTGTTATGCAAATGTAAATATTTGTATGATGCTTTTTATTTAGTCACGTGATTGTATTAATATGGTTATATTTGGTTGATTGCGCAGAGTTTAATTTAAAAAATTTTTTTGTGTGACAACAGCTGCATCAGTCATTTATTTATTGGATTTTGTTTCACAATTTTATGCGGTAGCGTGGAGTTTCTGATATAAGATTTTTGTACGTGCTATAAAATGTATGTCTTTGGGTCCATTACTTTTCTTGCCTTTGGTGCTGCTTTTCCACAAAACTAAGGCTGGCCATACATTATACAATTATCTTCCAATTTTCTGCCCAATTTCCTTTAGATTTACCTTCAACTGTGTAGGGCAAGGGCCTGCCTAATTGGATACAACTGAAAGTGTTGTTTAGGTTTGTCCTCCTATTATATGGTTTTTGGTAAATCTAAACCAAAAATCTCCAGATAATTGTATAATGTATGGCCAGCCTTAGGCTAGCTGGCAGGAGGGGTTATGTGGGGGCTGGTTTAAAGGTTAATCTGTAAGTGTGAGTATACCGTTTTATCTGAATTCTGTGTCCTTCAATGGGCTTTAAGAAATAGATTTTTTACGGTGTGTAGAAAAATCTTATTTTCGCTTAACTTCTTGCTCTTGGGATTCAACAAAAAGTTTAATAAAATCTGTACAAAGTGTGAGAATTACTCCTCATAGAGATCTGTCAGTGGAAAAGGGTTTCCAATTGGAGTTCTCTTCTCCATCTGTTCTGCTGAGGGGGGAAAAAAAAAAGTCTGGGTTATATATATACTTTAATATAGGGCTTGACAAATCCAGGCGCCAAGTCGCTATGGCGACTAGAAGTTGCATCCTGGCACGTGGATTCACTGCCTCCCATTGACTTAATTCAAAATCACATCCAATTGACTTCAATGCAAAATTGTGTCCTGTTGACTTCAATGCAAAATCGCATCTCATCATTTTCAGTGCAAAAACACCCCCTATTGACTTAATTGCAAAATTGCATCCCATTCACTTCAATGCAAAATCGCCCCCTATTGACTTCAATGCAAAATTGCATCCCATTGAATTCAATGCAAGAACACCTCTATTGACTTTAATGCAAAATCTTGTCCCTTTGACTTCAATACAAAAATGCAGCCTATTGACTTCAATGCAAAATCACGTTCCATTGACTTCCATGCAAAATCGCTTTCCATTGACTTCAATGCAAAATTGCGTCCCATTGACTTGAATGCAAAAACTCCCTCTATTGACTTCAATGCAAACTCGCCTCCCATTGACTTCAATGCAAAGACGTCCCCGATTGACTTCAGTGCAAAATTGCCTCCCATTAACTTCACTGCAAAATTGCGTCCCATTGAATTCAGTGCAAAACGCATGTGGCTAAATGGTCAGCACTTCCGCCTGGCAGTACTAGGGTCGTTTGTTCTAATCCCACCCACTGCACCACCTGCCTGGAGTTTGCATGTTTTCCCTTTGCTTGCGTGGGTTTCCTCCGGGTACTCCGTTTTCCTCCCACACTCCAAAGACATGCTGGTAGGTGAATTGGATCCTGTCTAAATTGGCCCTTGAGGGTTAGGGACTGATGTGAATGTAAAATATATCTATGTAAAGCGCTGCGTAAATTGACTGCGCTATATAAGTACCTGAAATAAATAAAATAAATAATAATAAAACGGCCCGCTATTGACTTCAATGCAAAATTGTGTCCCATTGGCTTCATTGTAAAACTCCTGTCAATAGTAATCCTATGTGAACACTGATCTCCGCATGCCTCTCTATCATCACTTGCAAGTCTGGAATGCACCGCTACAAACTCGCACAGGACCCCTTTCGCAATGGCACTCAAAACACAATGCATGTGGATCCACCTGATCCACCTCAGTAGGAACACACAATATCTGGCCTGTCATGTGAGTTTGAAAATGCATCCAGAATCGCATATGTGTGAACCAGGGCGGCTCCATTCACACCTGGGTGTTTTGGAATCACGACAGAATCACTGTGAACGCAAAACGCTGGTTCAGGTGTCATTATTTTCATGGTGCTTAAAACGTGGTGCAGTTTTGCTGTGATTGTGTGATTGTCTCGCAGCAAAGTGCATCACATGAAGCTTGTCACCCAAACGTTGCCTTGCCCCGAGCACTGGTAACCCACGCTACACTAAAAAAAACCTGACTCCAAACTTTTTTAGCTGGCTCCTAGATTCAAAGCAAATGAGTCAAGCCCTGCTTTAATACACATTTTGAATACATGCAGAATGAGCTGCAATTTAAATGAATGAACCCCTGAAGACTAGTTGTGTGAAGAACCACATCTCGGCCAAGATTGAGTCATCAGCTGTTTGTTTAGTTTGTGCATTCTAAAATTGGACTTTGCCACCAGAATACATAATTGATCAATGTACAAAAGAATCAATAAACATATGCCAGCACATGAAATAATTCAGGTGAACCTCTGTGTGGAAGGTGCGCCTGCTTCTGAAAAACAAAAGAATGTATCTGACAAATACCTTTTATGTGCGTTAAAGCAAAATTAAACCCAAAAACAAAAATTTTATATATTACAGTTTACAATCCTTTGATGTGGTTGCTTTTTTTTTTTTAGTCTTTTGTTTCACCTGGTGATCCTGCCAGTAACACACTTCCTGTCTTATGCAGGCCATAGATGGGGAGAAAACCGGCTGATTTTTCTTTAAAAAAAGAAAAATCGGTCGTTCAAGCGGCCGACGTTACCAGGAACGGTAAAAAAAATCAGCCGATTTTCATCCCGTCTACAGCCGGCAAAAAGTGTCCCTGCAGAGAGCTCCGCTATTTCTTTGACAGTTCTTTGACATTTATAGCGGTTGCAACATTGTATCTACAGTCATGGCCGAAATTGTTGGCACCCTTGATATTTTTCCTGAAAATCAAGTATTTCACACAAAAAAGGTATTGCATTAACACATGTTTTGCTATACACATGTTTATTCCCTTTGTATGTATTGGAACAAATATAAAACAGAGGCAGAAAAGCAAATATGACATAATGTCACACAAAACCCCAAAAATGGGCTGGACAAAAGTATTGGCACCCTTAACTTAATATTTGGTTGCACACCCTTTGGAAAACATAACTGAAATCAGTCGCTTCCTATAACCATCAATAAGCTTCTGACACCTCTCACCCGGAATTTTGGACCACTCTTCCTTTGCAAACAGCTCCAGGTCTCTCTTATTGGAAGGACACCTTTTCCCAACAGCAATTTTAAGATCTCTCCACAGGTGTTCAATGGGATTTAGATCTGGGCTCATTGCTGGCCACTTCAGAACTCTCCAGCGCTTCTTTGCCATCCATTTCTGAGTGCTTTTTGACGTATGTTTGGGGTCATTGTCCTGCTGGAAGACCCAGGATCTTGGACGCAAACCCAGCTTTCTGACACTGGGCCCTACAGTGCGACCCAAAATCCTTTGGTAATCCTCAGATTTCATGATGCCTTGCACACAGTCAAGGCACCCAGTGCCAGAGGCAGCAAAACAACCCCAAAACATCATTGAACCTCCACCATATTTTACCGTAGGTACTGTGTTTTGTTCTTTGTAGGCCTCATTCCGTTTTCGGTAAACAGTAGAATGATGTGCTTTACCGAAAAGCTCTATCTTGGTCTCATCTGTCCACAAGACGTTTTCCCAGAAGGCTTTTGGCTTACTCAAGTACATTTTGGCAAACTGTAGTCTTGCTTTTTTATGTCTCTGTGTCAGCAGTGGGGTCCTCCTGGGTCTCCTGCCATAGCGTTTCATTTCATTTAAATGTCGACGGATAGTTCGCGCTGACACTGATGCTCCCTGAGCCTGCAGGACAGCTTGAATGTCTTTGGAACATGTTTGGGGCTGCTTATCCACCATCCGGACTATTCTGCGTTGCAATCTTTCATCAATTTTCCTCATCCGTCCACGACCAGGGAGATTAGCTACAGTGCCATGGGTTGCAAACTTCTTGATAATGTTGCGCACTGTGGACAAAGGCAAATCTAGTTCTCTGGAGATGGACTTGTAACCTTGAGATTGTTGATATTTTGCCACAATTTTGGTTCTCAGGTCCTCAGACAGTTCTCGTCTCCTCTTTCTGTTGTCCATGCTTAGTGTGGCACAGACAGACACACAATGCAAAGGTTAAGTGAACGTCTCTCCTTTTTATCTGCTTTCAGGTGTGATTTCTATATTGCCCACACCTGTTACTTGCCCCAGGTGAGTTTACAGGAGCATCACATGCTTGTAACATTCTTATTTATCCGCAGTTGTGAAAGGGTGCCAATACTTTTGTCCAGCCCATTTTTGGAGGTTTGTGTGACATTATGTCGAATTTGCTTTCTTTCCTCCCTTTTTTTGTTTTGTCCCAATACACACAAAGGGAATAAACATGTGTATAGCAAAACATGTGTTAATGCAATACGTTTCGTGAGAAATACATGATTTCCTGGAGAAATATCAAGGGTGCCAACAATTTCGGCCATGACTGTATTTGTATCCATTTAGGATACAGATGTTTTTATTCAGAAACAAATAGATACATTGTTGCAACCGCTATAAATGTCAAGGAACTGTCAGAAGAAATAGCGGAGCTCTCTGCTGGGACACTTTTTGCCGGACTGGAATTCTTCTTCTTCTTCATCCTCTTCTTCTTCCTCTTCTTCTTCTTCATCCTCTTCTTCATCCTCTTCATCTTCTTCATCCTCTTCTTCTTCATCTTCTTCTTCTTCCTCTTCTTCATTCTCTTCTTCATCCTCATCTTCATCCTCTTCTTCATCCTCTTCTTCTTCTTCATCCTCTTCTTCCTCTTCTTCCTCTTCTTCTTCTTCCTCTTCTTCATTCTCTTCTTCTTCTTCATCCTCCTTCATCCTCTTCTTCTTTTTCTTCTTCATCCTCTTCTTCATCCTCTTCTTCTTCATCATCCTCTTCTTCCTCTTCTTCTTCATCCTCTTCCTCTTCTTCTTCTTCTTCATCCTCTTCTTCTTTTTCTTCTTCTTTTTGTCTTCCTCTTGCAGGTCACTGCTCATGCGCAGATTTTTTATTAGTAAAAAGATCGGCCAATTTGCCCATAATTGCCGCGAAAATCGGCTGATCGGCAAAATCGGCCGATCTTTTTCCAACTTTACCGATAAAAAAAACCTGCCAAAATACCGAAAAACGGCCGAACAATTAGCCCACTAACGATCTGAAAATCAGCCGATTTTATTTTCGGCCGAAAAATCGGCCGATTTTTGACCCATCTATGGCCTGCATTAGGGTGTCTGCATTTTGGATGAAATACTAAAGCAGACAGCTTTGGACAGCAGCATTGTCAGTCTTGTAGTGTTAGACTAGCAGATTTAGATGGACTTAACTAATGAGTTGAAGCTGAACTCCAGCTAACACTTTATAAGCAGTTACAGCGAAAGTTTATTTTTTCTTTTGGGAAAAAAGGTTTTACATAAATGAATAACAGCTGACCATTGTAAGCACCCTTGTCAGTCTTAAAGTGTTACTAAACCCAGGATCCTGCATTCACTATATCTGGTCTCCCACAGTACACAGAACATGGAAATGCAATTATTTTAGTAAATATAAACTGCTAAATACCTTTTCTCATCAGCAGTTAGAGCAGTCTTGTGACTTCTGTCAGTGTTCATCAGAGCACTGGTTACAGCTTGTAGAAGGAGTTTTTCTTCTGCACTAGGAGGATGCAAAATCCCTGACTTCTGTCTGGACAGTGCTGATTGGCCTGTGCTGATCACATGCACTCCCGCCCCCCCCCCCCCAAAAAAAAAAAACTTTCTAGCAATACACACTAAACTGAGCATGTGCAGAGTGTCTCCACAAGATGTCTTATCAGGAGATAAGAGGGGGACACTGGAAGAAGCGGAGGATCAGAAAAGTCAGGATCAAACACCATTTTTACACAATGCGGAGGATTAACCCCGTAGGTTCTACAGTGAGGATAACAAGCATGATTTACTGCATATACAGACTGATTTTACTGTTGTGGGTTTAGCAACACTTTAAATGGATTGCCTCAACCCTCTAACTGCTACTATGTCTGGACAGCAAGTTGAAAAATAACAGATTTGCTGACTGGATCACCAGGTGAAAAAGAAAACTAATGCAGCCACCACATCTGAGGGGTAAGCTGCAATTTAATATTAATGTTTTTGTTTTGTTTTTTAATTTCAAGAGAAAATAAAAGCACCCTGGACATACAGTTGTGACCAAAATTATTCAACCCCCACTGAAATTGAGTGTTTTGGCCAGTTTGACATTGCTTTTGATCATTCAGTCATCTTGCTTACATTTACATTAAAGAGGCACTTGTAGGTCAGACAAATATAACATAACAGTTATAATGAAATAACCACAAATGTCTTTTCTGTGCTCACAGCATTATCAGTTTTATTCAACCCCCAAGTGACATTCAATCTTAGTACTTAGTACAGCATCCTTTTACAGTTATAACAGCTTTTAAACGTGAAGCATAGCTTGACACAAGTGTCTTGCAGCGATCTACGGGTATCTTCGCCCATTCTTCATGGGCAAAGGCCTCCAGTTCAGTCACATTCTTAGGCTTGCGCACTGCAACTGCTTTCTTTAAGTCCCACCAGAGGTTCTCAATCGGATTTAAGTCTGGTGACTGCGATGGCCACTCCAAAATGTTCCAGCCTTTCCTCTGCAACCATGCTCTAGTGGACTTGGAGGTATGCTTGGGATCATTGTCCTGTTGAAAGGTCCAACGTCTCCCAAGCCTCAGGTGTGTGACGGACTGCATCACGTTTCCATCCAATATCTCCTGGTACTGAAGAGAATTCATGGTACCTTGCACACGCTGAAGCTTCCCTGTACCTGCAGAAGCAAAACAGCCCCAAAGCATGATTGACCCTCCACCATGCTTCACAGTAGGCAAGGTGTTCTTTTCATCATAGGCCTTGTTCTTCCTCCTCCAAACATAGCGTTGATCCATGGGCCCAAACAGTTCTAATTTTGTTTCATCAGTCCACAGAACACTATCCCACAACTTTTGTGGTTTGTCCACATGGCTTTTGGCATACTGCAGTCGACTCTTCTTATTCTTTGGAGACAGCAAGGGGGTACGCCTGGGAGTTCTGGCACGGAGGCCTTCATTACGCAGTGTGCGTCTTATTGTCTGGGCTGAAACTTCTGTACCCACATCTGACAAATCTTTTCTCAGTTCCTCAGCAGTCACACGGGGACTTCTCTCCACTCTACGCTTCAGGTAGCGCACAGCAGTCGAAGTCAGCATCTTCTTTCTGCCACGACCAGGTAGCGTTTCAACAGTGCCCTTTGCCTTGAATTTGCGAATGATGCTTCCTAAGGTGTCTCTTGGTATGTTTAACATCTTTGCAATCTTCTTATAGCCATTGCCCTTCCTGTGAAGAGAAATCACCTCTTCTCTTGTCTTCCTGGACCATTCTCTTGCCTTCACCATGTTTGTAACCACACCAGTAAATGTCTAGAAGGAGCTGAGTATCACAGTCATTTTAAAGCTGCCTAATTGGTGCTTATTATGCTTGATTGCTGCTCGGTGACATCCACAGGTGTTTTCAATACCTGATGGAAAGCACCTGTATGAACCTCTGTTCTTCAGAGTGGTAGTCTTTAAGGGGTTGAATAATTGTGGCAATGAAGAAACCACATAAGAACCATTTACTACTGTATTACATAAACAATTGATGTCATTTTAGTTGCATTTGGGTAGTTACAACGTCCTTGTAGGATTTGATTCTGAATACAATTCCAAATGTACACTATAGTCCCTAAACCCCTTTACAGCATTGGGGGTTGAATAATTTTGGTCACAACTGTAGATATGTATTGTATCTAAGAACAAACTCCATTGTTGATGCAAATTATCGAATCAGTAATGGAAGAAATTAGGACAAATTAGGACAATGGTACTATCATTCAGAAATACGTATTTTGATGACCAATTAGGAAAATGTTTCATAAAGATTTTGTATGTAAAATATTAGGGTTTTGTAAAGGTAAAATATCACGTCTCCGTATGCACATTTCTAGGCTACAGACTTCAGGTAGGATGCTTTAAGGACTGTTACAACCAGGGGCGGACTGACCATTTGAAAACTCGGGCACTGCCGAGGGCCCAGGGTCAGTAGGGGGCCCCATGAGATGCCCCTGGTACCTTTTTCATAGGCTTTTTTAAGTTTGGGCAAGGACACAGGGGCTCCATGATCCCCTATTGCCCGGGGGCCCCATGAGTTGTCAGTCTGCCCCTGGTTACAACATTGATTTTATCATTCAGCCCTGGTTCACACTGACGCAGTGCGGAATTCGCAGCATTTTCTGTGCGAATTCCACACCGCATCAGAATTGCACCCTGGTCATGCGAACCACTGCCGGTGTGTATGTTAAGTTCACAACACCCCGAAAGCGATCCGCAAAATGCAGTACAATGTGCAGAATCGGATCACATAGGTGTGCATACCCATGCAATCCGATTCTAGTGTGGACCAAAAAAGGGTCCTGCATGTTTTTAGTGCGGTTACGGTGCGATTAGAGCCATATAAAATGTATGGCTCCAATTGCACCGCACACAAATCGCATGTGATTTGCAGAGGAATGTGGTACGGTTTGTGCAAATCACATGCGATATACCACACCGCATATATGTGAACTCGGGCTTAAAGTGGTTGTGAACCCTCACATATACTCAGTGAAGTGACTCACCTCAGCTGATACACAGAGATGAAACAAATCCTCCTACATAAGTTGTACCTGTCTATTTGCAGCCATTTGTGCTGTACAGCCTTGTAAAGGATTTTTCTTAGACTTGGAAAGCAGTTGGCGGGGAGCTGCAGTTACACACTGTGCAAGAGCTCTGAGAGCTGGTTGGAGAGAAGAGACACACACCCCTTTACACAGCACACAGGAACAGAGCTGAGGCGACCAATCACAGGCTGCGTGCTGGAGCTCCCTTCCTGTCACCCTTTTTCTCTTGGTGTCAGGAAAATGTTTCAGGAGTGAATCATGCTGATACCAGAGGAACTAGACAGCAGAGAGAAATGAGTCTTCATGTTTTGGAGAGAGGCAAGTAAACACAATAGAAATATGCTCTTTTGTTCAGATTTCATGTCTGAGGTTTACAACCACTTTATCTCATAATTATTTGATTGATTGAAAAGCAAGCTATCAATTTTTAATCCTGCTATGCGTCAGACCTATAGGTGCTTTTCACATGGATGTTCTGATTGGGTCCGTCTGAACGTTATTTAGGAGGACCCGTTCGAAACCTCTCCTCTCTTCTATGGAGCTGCGGGTATTAACGGACATGCGTCCGTTTACACCCGCTGACATCCAATCCGCCAAAAAGAGATGGACGGGGATCTGTTCCCCAACCGTCTATCAGATCGGATCCATCTGCCCGTAAAGGACAGCCGGCTGTGCCCGTGTCCGCTGTGTGTAAGTGGAGTGGGCACAGACCTGTCATCCGTTAGCTCGGTGGGATCAGCAGACAGATCCCCCGATCCACTGATGGATCTGCCCCGTGTGAAAGGGGCCTTAAGGTGGAATATTGTTGATGCTGCAATTTGGTCAACTTTGCAATGAAATAATATTCCATCTTTTTCACAATGGTATTACATGAAGCCAGTGTTCTGCTGAAACATGCCGAGAAAAATCCCACACAATTGTATTTTATTGGTTGTAGTATACAATGATACTTGATGAACAGTGTGCTGAATAGGAAATTGCGTTACATTGGATTTCACATCTGCATTTATTTAGTGAGTTTATCTCTTCCTATTAGTAGGCTCACTATAGATACACTGAACCATTTCACTAACATATTCTCTTAAGGTACCTTGTCCTTGTTACTGCCGCACCACTTTGCATCATGCATCCAAAGGCTTTTATGACACCATGCAACTGTCTTCCAGGTATACCTGGTCTTCTGCTTTTATAAAGTTGTACTGTGCAGGGGCGGACTGACCATTTGGAAACTCAGGCAGTGCCCGAGGGCCCAGGGTCAGTAGGGGGCCCCATGATAGGCTTTTTTGAGTTTGGGCAAGGACACAGGGGCCCCATGATCCCCTATTGCCCGGGGGCCCCATGAGTTGTCAGTTGGCCCCTGGTACTGTGTGGATGTTACAGAGTCAGCTGCAGCCATTATTGGTTACCAGGTCCTACAGGCGGCACAGTGATTCATTTGCTTAATGATTCTTGATAGTTGATCTCCCTACCCCACTTCTTGGGACTGCTTTTGAAGGTCCATAGAAGACTGTGGGGTTTATTTACTAAAACTGGAGAGTGCAAAATCTGGTGCAACTCTGCATAGAAACCAATCAGTTTCCAGATATTTTTTGCCAAAGCTTAATTGAACAAGCTGAAGTTAGAAGCTGATTGGCTACCATGCAGAGCTGCACCAAATTCTGAGTGCACTGGCTTTAGTAAATCTACCCCTGAATGCTGAGCATTTTTACGACATTTTTTTTACTCACATGAATTAAAATATATTCGTCCTCTGAAGCCGTGTGAGAATTTGTATGTTGCATAACTTGGCTTATCCTTACCTACTAAGATTGTAATACCTGTTTGTGCTCTTGAACATTTTAATCACTTGCCTACAGGGCACTTATACCCCCTTCCTGCCCAGGCCAATTTTCAGCTTTCAGCGCTGTCACACTTTGAATGAGAATTGCGCGGTCATGCAACACTGTACCCATATGACATTTTTATCATTTTTTGAGACAGAGCTTTCTTTTGGTGGTATTTGATCACCTCTGGGTTTTTTATTTTTTGCTAAACAAACCAAAAACCACTGAAAATTTTGAAAAAAAACCTTTTTTCTTAGTTTTTGTTCTAAAATGTTGTAAATAAGTGATTTTTCTCCTTCACTGATGTGCGCTAATGAGGCTGCAGTGATGGGCACTGATAGGCTGCACTGATGGGCACTGATGGGTGGCACTGCTGGGCACTGAGGAGGCACTGGTAGGTGGCACAGATGGGCATTGACAGGGATCACTGATGGGCACTGAAAGGCAGCACTCATATATGGCACTGATAGGCGGCACTGATAGGGGGAACTGACTGGCACTGATAGGTGGCACTGACTGGCACTGTTAGGCAACACTGATAGGCGGCACTGACGGGCACTAATAGGCAGCACTGACTGGCAGCACTGATAGGTGGCACTGATAGGTGGCACTGACTGGCACTGAAAGGCAGCTCAGATGGGCACTGAAATGTGGCATTGATGTGCACTGGTAGGCACTGATATGTGGCATTGATGTGGCACTGGCAGGTGGCATTGATGAGCACTGACAGCTGGCACTGATGGACACTGACAGGTGGCACTGCTGGGGCTACACTGATCATCAGGGCACACTGATCATCAGTGCCCTGATGATCAGTGTAGATGTCCCCTCTGAGAGATGCCGATTACTGGCTCTCCTTTCCTCTTGAGCTGTCAGCATGACAGCTCGTGAGGAGAAAAATGCCGATAACCGCCATTTCCCTATTTACATGTGATCAGCTGTGATTGGGCACAGCTGATCACATGACCGAGCCGACATCTTCGGCTCTTTCTGTTGATCGGTGATCCGCTGTGTCCGAGGGACACAGCGCACCGCTGATCACCGAGCTGCGCGCTCCCAGAGCCGCGCATGCACGCTTAGAATGGGAGGACTTCATATGACGTCCTCCCAGAACGAGAGAACCGCCTTGCGCCCGTCATTACCTTATATGGCAGGCAGGAGGCGGTTAAATAATTTATTACTATATATATATATATATATATATACAGTGGGGATCGAAAGTTTGGGCACCCCAGCTAAAAATTTGTATTAATGTGCATAAAGAAGCCAAGGAAAGATGGAAAAATCTCCAAAAGGCATCAAATTACAGATTAGACATTCTTATAATATGTCAACAAAAGTTAGATTTTATTTCCATCATTTACACTTTCAAAATAACAGAAAACAAAAAAATGGCGTCTGCAAAAGTTTGGGCACCCTGCAGAGTTAATATCTTGTACTGCCCCCGACAATACCTGGCCTCATGTGGCGAGAGTATGCAGGCAGTTCCTGGAAGATGAAGGAAAGGATACCATTGAATGGCCCGGCCCCACGCTTGCCTGACCTAAATCCAATAGAACACCTCTAGGATATCATGTTTCGGCCCATCCCACGCCGCCAGCTTGCACCTCAGACTGTGCAGAAACTCAGTGATGCCCTGATCCAGATCTGGGAGGAAATACCCCAGGACACCATGGGGTTTATTTACTAAAGCTGGAGAGTCCAAAATCAGACTCCCTTCTGCATAGAAACCAATCAGCTTCCAGGTTTCATTGCCAGAGCATTGAACAAGCTGAGGTTAGAAGCTGATTGGTTTCTATGCAGAAGGGAGTCTGATTTTGGACTCTCCAGCTTTAGTAAATAAACCCCCATCTGTCATCTCATTAGGAGCATGCCCCGATGTTGTCAGGCATGCATACAAGCACATGGGGGCCATACAAACTACTGAGTACCATTTTGAGTTGCTGCAATGAAATTTCAGCTAAATGGATTAGCCTGCAGCATCATTTTTTCATTTTGATTTTCGGGGTGTGTTTGAATTCAGTCCTCTGTAGGTTGATCATTTTCATTTCCATCAAATGATGGAGCATCCTTACATTCCTAACACATTGCCCAGTCCTTATCAGTAAAGATATCCAGCATGATATTTTTCCCCATTGAGATCTGATGTGTTTTCAAAGTGTTCCTTTAATTTTTTTGAGCAGTGTAAATACACATTATGTTGCGAAAAGTTTTGGGACGCCTGCCTTTACATACACATGAACTTTAATGGCATCCCAGTCTTAGTCTACGGACTGTCCACAAAGTCTAGGAGTGTGTCTATGGGAATGTTTGACCATTCTTCCAGAAGCGCCTTTGTGAGGTCAGGCACTGATGTCAGACTAAAAGGCCTCCACTCTAATCCACCCAAAAGGTGTTCTATCGAATTGAGGTCAGGACAGGCCAGTCAAGTTCCTCCACCCCAAACTCGCTAATCCAGTTGCTTCCACTTAGTTATAATAACAATTGACCGTGGAATATTTAGTAGTAAGGAAATTTCACGGATGGACTTATTGCACAGGTGGCAACCTACCACGGTACCACGCTTGAATTCATTGAGCTCCTGAGAGTGACCCATTCTTTCACAAATGTTTGTAGAAGCAGTCTGCATGCCTAGATGCTTGATTTTATACACCTGTGGCCATGGAGGTGATTGGAACAACTGAATCCAATAATTTGGAGGGGTGTCCCAATACTTTTGGCACTATAGTGTATATATTGCTCCAGTAGTTCTCTGGGGAACGCAAATTCCCATTGTCAGTGTTTTTTTTTTGTTTGTTTGTTTGTTTTTTACTTTTGCAACAGTAAGATGTATCTTTGGATGTTACCCTTCTGTCATTGCCATTTTGTTAATTGCTTACTACATCTAACCTTGTTAGGTACATGCAAAGGTACTTGATGAAGTTGTGCTTTCTGTTCTGCATAGTGGCCAACCTCCTACAGCAGCTCCTGTATGCTCAGATATAAAAGCCTGACAGTATCCCCAATGAACTACTAGAAAAAAGTATAATATGAGTACAAATACATTTTTTCCCAGGTATTTGCACTGCAGAATCAGGGATGGTAGAAGGATATTTCCAGGGACATTCTGCTGTGAACAGGGAATATAGATATAGTGGTATTTGCAAAGGCACAGCCCTGCTGGGGATTGGTGGGATTCCCACTATCACTATGAGTACTTCATGTCCCTGCCTATCAGTGTGGCACAATGACGCCGTGTTGATTCAAGTGTACCCATGGTGTACACACGTTTCCGGGTGGTGGCAGTTAATTTCCATATGGGCATATTGAAGTGGCGCATCCACCATCAGGGTTACATCCTTGGAGGTGAGTACGCCCCTAACATCTATTTATCATTTATTTATCTATTTATCTATATATCACTTATTCATGTTTTACTATACACCATGTACCATGCATCTATGTATTTATTTATTCATAAATTTATTTATTATCATTTATAATATATAATATATGTACCATATATGGATAAGAGTGTGCTACGTACACAGCACACTGATTGTTGTTTCTGGTTTTATGACAATATAGGTCCTTTTTTTTTTGTCATTGGTCAGCTGGGTGGGTGGGTTTTATCCACCCTCCTTCTGACATTCCATTAGTATATAGGCTTGTGGCCAGCAGGCACATCTCTAGCTCTGAGGAAGGGGGTTCAGCTCCTGAAACGCGTCAGCTTATCCGCATCATTAGACACAGATGTATTGTGACTGTCTTTGTGGACCACTTATACTGCTTTTAATCACGTTGGTTTGTGAGTATATATCCTCTTTTTATTCAATAAACACGTGTTCTACCAAGGTAATGCACGATGAGAGTGCGCCCTTGTCTGTTCTTTTCCACTAGTGGTCAGATTTCCCGATCTTAGAAGGGCAGCACCTCTTCGGTTGGCATTTTGGCATCTCCTTGGTTGTATGAAGACTGGAGCGCTGGTTTCGTTCGTTTATCTTTTGGGGATTGGAGAGTGTAACATTTGCAGAGAAACTACACTCAACTGATAATTTAGGTTCGCAGAAAGTTTTACAGAGGCACTCTGCTATTTAGGTTTGGGGGGGGGCTATGGTATTTGCAGGGTGGGCTGCAGAGTTGAGGATGGAAAGGAGTGATCTTTCCATAGACAAAATGTAGGGTTAAGGACAGGAAGATTTATATTTCTACAGTCTTTGTTATTGTGCTAAGACAGGAAGATTTAGATTTGCACAGACTTTGTTATTGTGCTGGGAATGTAGAATCTGTGATATCTCCGGTACATATATATTTGCAGGGACGCTAAATTAATGTCCCTGTAACATGTTAGGATGACATTGCAGTAAAATGCAATAAAGTCTCTCTGGCAATACTGGCAGACACTGCCGCTCCCAGTCGCTGCATTTTTGGTGTGCAGAGATATTAATATACATTGTAAATCAAGATTTCTCACAATTATGCTGAGAGCATTTTAAGTGGAACCACGGACAAGACTACCTTGAGCAACAAAATGTCTTGATCAGCTCAAAGGCAAATGAGAGCAAGCTAAACACTAGTCAAAACATCTCAGAACTACCCGAAAGCACACTACATTCTACTCGCTTCCAAATCTATACAAGCCCTAGCGTTGGTCAAACCTGTATTGTTGCATTGTATTTGCTTTATTCATGTCATAGAGATGGCCTTATATCTGCATTAGTTGAAGCAACCTTGCCGGTTACATCTTTTAATATAATGTGTCCTTATTTACCCTCTTATTAAAACTTAAGCATTGCTAATCAGTCACTATAAAACCCTTCCTCCCCTTCTCCCTTTACAGTTCCCTGAAAAATAATTCCTACCCCTTGAAATTTTCCACATTTTGTCATGTTACAACCAAGAATGTAAATGTATTTTATTGGGATTTTATGTGATAGACCAACACAAAGCGGCACACAATTGTGAAGTGGAAGGAAAATAATAAATGGTTTTAAAAATTTTTTACAAATAAATATGTGAAAAGTGTGGTGTGCATTTGTAGTCAGCCCCCCTTGAGTCAATACTTATAGAACCACCTTTCATTGCAATTACAGCTGCAAGTCTTTTTGGGTATATCTCTACCAGCTTTGCACATCTAGAGAAGGACATTTTTGCCCATTCTTCTTTGCAAAATAGCTCAAGCTCTGTCAGATTGGATGGAGAGCATCTGTGAACAACAATTTTCAAGTCTAACCACAGATTCTCAATTGGATTTAGGTCTGGACTTTGACTGGGCCATTCTAACACATGAATATGCTTTCATCTAAACCATTCCATTGTAGCTCTGGCTGTATGTTTAGGGTAGTTATCCTGCTGGAAGGTGAACCTCCACCCCAGTCTCAACTCTTTTTCAGACTCTAACAGGTTTTCTTCTAAGATTGCCCTGTACTTGGCACTATCCATCTTCCCATCAACTCTGACCAGCTTCCCTGTCCCAGCTGAAGAAAAGCATCCCCACAACATGATGCTGCCACTACCATGTTTCACAGTGGGAATTATGTGTTCAGGGTGATTTGCAGTGTTAGTTTTCCGCCACACATAGCGTTTTACTTTTAGGCCAAAAAATTAAATTTTGGTCTCATCTGACCAGAGCACCTTCTTCCACATGTTTGCTGTGTCCCCCACATGGCTTTTCGTAAACTAAAAATGGAACCTCTTGCCATGATGCTCTGAATAGTGTAAAGCAGCTGTCAAATTTAGGGGGTCAGGCTTGGAGGCAAGTGGCTATAGCAGTGGAAATACACAGAAACCAGCAAGATAAATACATAAGCAAATTCCCCTGGCAGATGACAATGGTTCACCCGACGCTTGGGGTCTAAGTACTAGCAGGTCTTCACCAGAGCTCCTGATGGTGGAGATGCCTGTTTTTGGTTTTGCTGCCTGCTAGTACCAGGCTGCGGTCCTCAGGATTGCCCCGCCAGGTGGTGAGCAAGTCAGGGTGCCTTAGCAGATGTAACAGGTAGGGATCAAGCAGAAGCATAGTCAGTAAACAAGCCAAAAGTCGGTAACAAGCAGTTGCAAGTTGGATCAAGCATAAATATAGTCAAGGAACAAGCCAAAGGTCAGTAACTAATGGTTGCAGGTTGAGATCAGACAGAAAATAGTTGAGGAACAAGCCAAAGATTGGTAATGAAGATGTGTACAACAGCATAAGCATAAGGAGCAAGATATTGGCTGGAGAAGAGCACAATAATCTGGCAACCAGGAAGTGTAAAACATAGCTTAAATAGGAAGTTCATGGGAGGAGCAAGGAGTTCAAGGTTCATCATAAACAAGACAGAAAGTAAGTTTGTCCAACGAATCCGACGGGGAGCTGCCCAGCATCTCAGGTGGCTCAGCAAGATGAGCTATTACCAGATGCAGCAGAGGGATCCAGGTCCTGAGATTTCCATTAAAATGAAGCGTAAATTCATAAATCACTTAAGAACTATTGTCTTGGGTATCCATATTATGAGGGTCTCTACTCTGCACAAAAATAACACAGAACATAGGGAAACTGAAACACTTAATATCTTGATTTGGCAGAACAAACAAAAAAATTGATGCTATGCCTAGATTTTTATATTCGAGTTAGGATCAGATAGTGTTCTTGCTACACTTGCAAGAAATAATACTATTAATATATTTTGGGCCTCCAAAAATGAACCAAAATTTCAGGCTTCCTTAAAATTAGGGAGGTATGACAAAGTTAAACATGTACCGTCAAGCTTTTTTATTACTGATGGGTGCAAGCACTTTGTTAACTAAAGGTTGGTTCGTGCTTGACCAGGAATTTGTTGACACACTCTCTGGCTCTTTGCCACTGTCTGGGGTCTCTACGGGGTCAAGGTTTTCACACATTTTAATTAGTGATTATTTGGAACATTTCCAGTGAGCCATTCAAGTTTCAGGATATGTTTTGTACCAAGTACTAACTTGATTTAGACAAAATCCAGGGTTCTCCCTGAAGAAAAATTAGCTGTGGCAACTATGAACAAAAAAAGTAAAAAAAAAGAAAGCAAGTGCAAGTATATTAGAAATCTAATATACTGCAGCTTACTAGTCCCTTGAAGTGGTTGCTGCATTTGTTAAATTTTTTTCACATCTATTTTCCTTTATTTTTACCAAGTGATTCTGCTAGTAGCACACTTCCCATCCTAGAGTAACAACTTTCACTATCAGGACTACAGAAACAAGCTGGGGCTACAGAACCTTGCTACTCTCCTATTGCCCATAACATACAGTGGATATAAAAAGTCTACAGTCAGGTTTCTGTGTTGTAAACAAATTATAGAAAGATAAATAATTTAAGAACTTATTCCACTTTTAATGTGACCTATAAACTGTACAACTCAATTGAAAAACAAACTGAAATCTTTTAGGGGGGGAAGTAAACATAAAAAATTAAAATAATGTGGTTGCATAAGTGTGCACACCCTCTTATAACTGGGGATGTAGCCGTGTTCAGAATTAAGCAATCACATTCAAAATCATATTAAATGGGAGTCAATACACACCTGCCATCATTTAAAGTGCCTCTGATTAACCCCAAACAAAGTTCAGCTGTTCTAGTAGGTCTTTCTGGACATTTTCTTAGTCGCATCCAACAGCAAAAGCCATGGTCTGCAGAGAGCTTCCAATGCATCAGATGGATCTCATTGTTAAAAGGTATCAGTCAGGTGAAGGGTTCAAGAATTTCCAAGGCATTAGATACACCATGGAACACAGTGAAGACAGTCATCATCAAGTGGAGAAAATATGGCGCAACAGTGACATTACAAAGAACTGGCCATCCCTCCAAAATTGATGAAAAGACGAGAAGAAAACTGGTCTGGGAGGCTGCTAAGAGGCCTACAGCAACATGAGAGGAGCTGCAGAAATATCTGTCAAGTACTGTCTGTGTAGTACATGTGACAACAATCTCCCGTATTCTTCATATGCCTGGGCTATGGGGTAGAGTGGCAAGACGGAAGCCTTTTCTTACGAAGAAAAACATCCAAGCCCGGATAAATTTTGCAAAAACACTTCTGAAGTCTCCCAAAAGCATGTGGGAAAATGTGTTATGGTCTGATGAAACCAAGGTTGAACTTCTTGCCCATAATTCCAAAAGATATGTTTGGCACAAAAACAACACTGCACATCACCAAAAGAACACCATACCCACAGTGAAGCACATTGGTGGCAGCATCATGCTTTGGGGCAGTTTATTCTTCAGCTGGAACTGGGACCTTTGTCAAGGTAGAGGGAATTATGAACAGTTCCAAATACCAGTTAATAGTGGCTAGAAAGCTGAACATGAAGAGGAACTTCATCTTTCAGCATGACAACGACCCAAAGCATACATCCAAATCAACAAAGGAATGGCTTCACCAGAAGGAGATTCAAGTTTTGGAATGGCCCAGCCAGAGCCCAGACCTGAATCTGATCGAAAGTCTGTGGAGTGATCTGAAGAGGGCTGTGCACAGGAGATGCCCTCGCAATCAGACAGCTTTGGAGTGTTTTTGCAAGGAAGAGTGGGCAAATATTGCCAAGTCAAGATGTACCATGCTGATAGACTCTGGGTGTGGGTGGAACAGAACACACGCAGAGAGCGGTGGTACACACAAGGCTTTTACTGAGTGATTTGGAGGGCACACGATGAGTATAGCAAGGTTCTGGCAAAACAAAAGTTAAGTCGGTACCACAGGGTGGGACACACGACAAGGATCACCGAGCTCTGGTAGGCAACACGGGGGGGGGGGGGGATAGTCTGTAGCACCATCTGGGTTCACAACAGGGGGGCAGACTTGCAGGTAATGGGTTAAGTCCGAGTGACACACAACAGGGAGCAGTCTCTGGCAGGCAATGGGTTAAGTCTGAGTGGAACACAACAGGGAGCAGTTTCTGGCAGGCAATGGGTTAAGTCCGAGTAGCACACAACAGGGCAGCAGAACTCGGGCGGGCAAGGATTAAGTCTAGGTTGGATCCTCAGCATGGGGTGGCACACAGCAGACAGGCAGAACTCTGGTGGGCAAGGATTAAGTCCAGGTTGGGTCCTCACCTCAGGGTGTGGCACACAACAGGGCGGCAGAACTTGTGCGGGCAAGGATTAAGTCCAGGTTGGGTCCTCAGCACAGGGGGTGGCACAGAGCAGGGTGGCAGGACTCTGGCGGGCCAGGATTAAGTCCAGGTTGGATCCTCAGCACAGGGGGTTGCACACAGCAGACAGGCAGGACTCTGGCAGGCAAGGATTAAGTCCAGGTTGGGTCTTCAGCACAAGGGGTGACACCCAGCAGGCAGAGCAGAGAGAGTTAAGTCTTTGGCACAAGGCAGCAATTCAGGGACTCACCAGCCAACAGTGGCCCCAGAAGAGAAAGTCTAGGCAGATAGGCACCAACTCCTCACGGGAACTCCTCACGGGTCTTCAGAGAGCTGTGTGTCTTGGCTGCAGCTGCAAGACTACACAGACAATGTAGAACCACAAGTCCCAGCAGTGCACAAAGCAAAGCACAGTTCAATGCATCTCCTAACGAGGCCTGCAGCCATGAGCTGCTCTGTCCATCTTGACTCAAACTCTGCCCATTCTCCCCCCCTAGGGCATTATATGGTCCTTTCAATTTGACCAAGCCCCCAGTGCCGACACGTCTGGCTTTTCACAGCCACAGGACACCATGCTGTCTGGGCCCCCTGCCAACCTGCTGGACAAAAGTCTGGAGCTCAACAAAACAACACAAAAATAAAATAATATTTCTGCTGTCTGTCACAGACTCATACCCAAAAGGACTGAGTGCTGGAATCAAATTAAACGATGCTTCAACAAAGTATTAGTTTAAGGGCGTGCACACTTATGCACCATATTATTTTAGTTTTTTATTTTTACTTCCCTCCACCTAAAAGATTTCAGTTTGTTGTTCAACTGAGCTGTACAATTTATAGGTCACAGGGGTGTGTGGACTTTTTATATCCACTGTAAAAGGGTGTGGTTCTCTAGTCCTTAGACCATCTTGGTGATGCTCTGCTGACTTCCATTATCCATTCAGGTAAATTTTTTTAAATTCCTTGCATGTGATTGTTTTAGGAAAGTGAATTTTCATCAAATTCAAGCTAAGGGCCAATTCCCTTGGAAAATGAAATGCTAATTTGCTTTTAGTGAACCAATCCCAATGTATTCATTGATGCATGTTGTGAGCCTAGAGCCAATTTCTCCCAGGTAGGGGGACACAGGAAGATGAGTGGGATTAAAAAAGCCTCTTTAGGTGGTGCTTTTCCAATTGTCTAATATAGTAGAAATCAGTTAACTATTTCAGAGTTATACTAATTCCAGACTGTATAAAAGAGAACATTTCTAAAGACATGCTGGTAGGTTAATTGGCTGCTGTCTAAAAATTGGCCCTAGTATATGTATGTATGAATGTGAGTTAGGGACCTTAGATTGTACGCCCCTTGAGGGTTAGGGACTGATGTGAATGTACAATATATATGTAAAGTGCTGTGTAAATTGACGGCACTATATAAGTACCTGAAATAAATAATAATAAGAGAACACAAGGGAGATGATATAAGCATTGATGAGAAATACTAAAGCTGTTTGAAAATAAACATATTGAGGGGCTGTCTGAGTGAGTCACAAAACCATTCACAAGTATAAGGGCTAGCTCACACCCCATGCATTCCAGTGCTTTTTTTCTGCATCCAAAATGCATAGAAAGTAGGTTACATGGTTTTCAGTGGCACTGTTCACACCAGTGCTTGCAGTCCCAGTGCATTCTGGTTCACAAAAAAGTAGAACATATTGCATTTTTTCTGCACAGAGTTGTACTAGAACATGGCAAAATGCATCAAAAACACACCGGACCCCAGTACAGTGAAAAAAGAAGAAATAAAACATCTGCAAAGCATCCGGAAACGCATCAAAAGAGCAAAAACAAAGCACCAGAATGCATAGAAAATACATTAAAAATGTGCATGCAGAAACGCATCCAGAACAGATCTGAAGTGTGTTTTTGTGGTGTGAACTAGCCGTAAGCTGATAATAAATATAACAATTATGTAATTCTTGCTAATGGAAAACAGACAAGTAAGGTAATGAGATGGCCAACAGACTCAGCCAGTATTTGCTAATTGTCTCCAGCAGCACAATCCACCATTTCCCTGTGTGCTCCTTTTGACAGCTGCCACAAACTGACCCCATAGAGGTAGAGGGCCCTTTCTTTTATGTCCCCCTGCTGTTGGCGATGGCTACCACCTAAACATGATGTGTAAGTTATCAGAGGTGCAGATGTAAATCCACACATGCTATGCTCAGTCTGTGGACTCTTTGAGCCTCCACCTACCAACATGGAGGATGAGAAAAGTCCTGGTTTCCCCAATCTAATTCTGGATGTTGGCAATAAAGTACACATAAAAAGGGAAGGAATTGAACCTTACCCCCCCCCCCCACACACACACAGTAGGAATACGAAAGTGCAGAACAAAGGAGCATCTAACCTATTTGTCCATACAGTCCCCAACAGCAAAAAGGAAAAAAACATTGATTCAGAACACCACACACAGGGCCGCTGCTTCCACTAGGCAAACTGGGTGGCTGCCTAGGGCACACTACCACCTAGGGGCACCTGGGCACAGCCCAGGCCGGCACTCTATTTATGTGGGACTCCGCCACGTCATGATTGAGTCTCCAGCTGATGGGAGGGGCAGCAGAGGGGAGGAAGAAAGTACAGAGGAAGATGCCGGGTGTCTGGGGCCAGTGTAGCAGCTGAGCTGCCGCTCCTTCCAATGTTCCTCTCAGACGCAGTCTTTTACTGTCCGCTTCTGATGGCTGTGGAGTTCCAGCCCTTCTCTTCCCATTCATCAGCGGAGGCGGAGCTGCACCTGCGGAGGAAGGTAATGTCTGACTCTCATGTCTTGTGTCTGTGTGAGTGTGACCAGGCCGGCTGGACATCCATTACATGTGCAATGTGTCAGTGAATGATGACATCATCATGATCCCACAGCCTGCTCTTCTAGTGCCTACTGGGCCTGCTGATCTGTGTCAGTGTTGGTGGTGGTGTGTTGTGTTGGATCTGTCACTGTGTGAGATCACTCAGTTCAGGTGTTCTCTCTGCTGTCACAGCGTGTTATCTCCCTCCATTGCCTGGGAATTCCAGCCTGGTATCTATCAGAGTGTGGATCCATCATCCTCCACTCACTGCAAATGTCACCCTGCCACTGCCAGCCAAAGATACAGTCCACTGATTTTGTCTTTAATATTGGTGCCAGTGGCATCTTATGGCACTTATTTTTGCACATTAAAAGAAATTTTAGCAGTTTCATGTTTTGTTGATTGAATATTTTCTACTGCTTTTTTACATTTTTATTTATTTATTTTTTTTGGGGAAGGGGGGAGTAGCTGGTCTTGCCTAGGGCGCAAAATAGTCTAGCACCAGCCCTGACCGCACACACATATGTTTATATATAAGATATATAAACCATATAGACAATGTATTAACATTAGGGTTATGGTATCATGGCTGTCTATAAATACCAAAATTGTACCACAGAACCAGGAACACTACTGATATGAAAGTCACCAAACAGATATATAGCTGACTTTGGTAAAAAGAGGTATTTAATTTTTAGTGTATCAAAAATGATATACCATAACTACTGTATAATGCATATACAGTACAAAGACACAGCATTTAAAACCTGATGATTTCTATATAAATTATTTAAAGCTTGGCATTTCATTAAGCCTAGAGCATGCATTGCTTTTAGGGATTGTATCAATCATGTCTCACATTGCAATAAGAGTGTATCAATTTCATCCCCTCTGGGATTAGTATGTACAGTATGCAATCTAAGACATGAAAAGAAGCATCATAGCTATGGTAAAGCCTGTTGCCAAGCATGATGTCCTTCCCATATTTTACAAATTATACAAGGTCTTATATTAGTTTATCAGTTTGCCAAATTGTTTTGCATTGACAACAATAGGTACGCAATGCCAGTCATTTGACAATCCATAAAGTGTTTCGGGGCCCATATCTGTCCATATGGTAGAGTGACAGTCGTTCCTGCTTTTTCCCACAGACACTGGCTACATGCACAATACGCATAAGTTTTCCTTGTTTCAGTTCGACTTTTTTCTTTTCCCAAATAGTGACTCTGTATCAGTCAAACACAAATTGAACCCAAATGCTTATAAACTAGTTCTGGTCTTTCCTTAACATATTTTCTTACAGTACGTCTGCTAGTTAACCACGTAATCTCCAGAACATTTTACCCCCTTCATGACCAGACCATTTTTTGCACACAAATAGAGCTTTCTTCTGGTGGTATTTAATCACCACAGGGTTTTTTTATTTTTTAGTTTATAAACTAAAAAAGACAGAACATCTTGAAAAATTTTTTTTTTAACTTTCTGTTTTAAAACATATTCAACAAAAAAAATTTAAACAATTTAATTTCTTCATAAATTTAGGCCAAAATGTATTCTACTACATGTCCTTGGTAAAAAATAAATTCCCATTAAGTGTATATTAATTGGTTTGTGTGAAAGCTATAGAACCTAAAAAATATAGGATAAATACTGGAATTTTTTTTATACTAGTAAGGGCGGTAATCAGCGACTTATAGTGGAACTGTGAAAGTGCATCGGGCAATCTGACTATAACTGACACTTTGTGGGAACTGACACTGACATCTCCAGTGACACTAATACAGTGATCAGTGCTACTACTATACACTGTCACTGTACTAATTACACTGGCTAGGAAGGGGTAAACATCTAGGGGAAATCAAAGGGTTAATTGTGTGCCTAACAATGTGTACTGCATGTAGTTTGTGCTGCTTTTAAGTCATGTGCTGGATTTTACTCCCTGCTTTGCAGGGAGAAAAAAAAACAGACACATTGCTGCTGTCTGTACAGAGCTATGTGTTGTTTGCCAGCACAGAGCTCTGTTCTGTCATTTGCTTAGCCCATCAGCAGGTCCTAGTGAAAATTTTTATAGTAGCAGAATCATCTTTAGGTTAAAATCAAAAAATCCCTTGTGTGGACTTTTGCCCCATGGCAAGCTTTCAGGGTTTTTTTTTCCTATAGCCTCTCCAAAGCAACCCATCCATTAACTCTTTAGCTTTCTTTTCAAAATCTCTCTCTCCCAAACATTTACACCCTATTCTCAGGTATTGTGCAAATAAAGTCAACTATACAGCCCAAATAAAAGAACATGAATAACTCATGAGTACAATATAAGTGCATAATCCAACACCAATTATTTATACATACAGTTAGGTCCATATATATTTGGACACAATTTTCAAACTTTTGTCTCTGTATGCCACCAGAATAAATTTAAAACAAAACAATCCAAATGAATTGAAATGCATACTTTCAGCTTTAATTCAAGGGGTTGAACGTAAATTTCAAGTATAATTTTTAGCAACCATTATTATACACAGTCCCTCCATTTTCAGGCGCTCAAATGTTATTGGACAAATGAATATAATCAAAAATAAAAGGTTCATTTTTAAATATTTTGTTGAGAATCCTTTACTGGCAATGACTGCCTGAAGTCTGGAACCCATGGACATTACCAAAGACTGGGTCTCCTCCTTTCTGATGCTTAGCCAGAGTCTAACTGAAGCTGTCTTCAGTTGTTCTTTGTGGGTCTTTCTGCCTTTAGTTTTGCCTTCAGCAAGTGAAATGCATGCTCAATTGGGTTGAGATCAGGTGATTGACTCGGCCATTGCAGAATATTCCACTTCTTTTCCTTCAAAAGCTACAGGGTTGCTTTTGCAGTGTGTTTTGGATCATTGTCCATCTGTACTGAGAAGCGCCAATCAACTTTGCTGCATTTGGCTGAATCTGGCTGACAGTATATCTCTAAACACTGCAGAATTCATGCGGCTGCTTCTGTCACATCATCATTAAACACCACTGGAAGCCATGCATGCCCATGCCATCACACTGCCTCTACCATGTTTTAAAGATGACGTGTGCTTTGGATCATGAGCTGTTCCAAGCCTTCTCCACACTTTTTTGTTCTCATCAATCTGGTACAGATTAATCTTAGTTTCATCTGTCCAAAGAATGCTTTTCCAGAACTGGTCTGGATTTTTTAGATGTTTTTTTGGCAAAGTCTAATCTGGCTTTTCTATTCTTCAGGCTTATGAATGGTTTGCACCTTGTGGCTAACCCTCTGTATTTGCTCTTGTGAAGTCTTCTCTTGATTGTAGACTTTGACAATGATACACCCACCTCGTGGAGAGTGTCCTTCACTTGTCTGGATGTTGTGAATAGGTTTTTCCTTACCATAGAGAGGATCCTGCTATCATCCACCACTGTTGTCTTCCGTGGACGTCCATGCCTTTTTATGTTGCTGAGCTCACCAGTGTGTTCTTCTTTCCTCAGAATGTACCAAACTGTTGATTTGGCCACTCCTAATGTTGCTGCTTTCTCTCTGATGGATGTGTTTCATTTTTGAAGCCTTACTATAGCCTGTTTCACTTGCATAGACAGCTCCTTTGAACGCATGATGTAGGTTCACAGCAACAGATTCCAAATGCAAATACCACACTTAGAATCAACTCCAGACCTTTTACCTGCTTAATTGATGAAGAAATAATGAAGGAGTAGCCCACACCTGGCCATGAAACAGCTTTTGATTCAATTGTCCAATTACTTTTGGTCCCTTGAAAAAGGGGGATGGCTGCTCTTAAAGAGCAGTAATTCCTAAACCCTTCCTCCAATTTGGATGTACATACCCTCAAATTAAACCTGAGAGTGTGCACTTTCAGCCCATATCCATTATATAACTATAGCTTGAATATGTATTGGTAAATACCTGAAAAAATATAAAATTGTGCATGTGTCCAAATATATATGGACCTAACTGTATCTGTTATTACAAAGCAGATTCAACATAATAATGGAATACAACAGTAAACAGTCCAATGTGATCATCATAAACAATGCTGTTATGTTTGTAATAGCCAGACATTAGGCTAGCTGCTCTAGCCCTTTCACTTTTATAGGTGTTGTGAGCGTGGTCTTATGTTTTTTAATTTTAATTCTTGGGTTTTGGCTGTAAGGTACACTACTAGAGATTTGTGGTAAGCGCTAAATGCACAGAATATTGTGTTTCTACTTGTTGACTTCCTTTATAATGTGGTTGCTATAGAGCCACTTTGTTGCTTGATAATTTCAATGTAAGGAAAAGAAATACTCAATTTACTACAATTCATCAAGAAGTTGAGGTTGTATGTCTTCTTGTCCAGGGCCTGCATGAACAGGGTCAGCTCATCCAGTGTGCCTCTTTAGATGACAAACATGTAATTGATATACATTATATTGCCAAAAGTATAGGGACACCCCTCCAAATCATTTGATTCAGGTGTTCCAATCACCTCCATGGCCATAGGTATAAAAATCAAGCACCTAGGTACCATGATAGGCTGCCACCTGTGCAATAAGTCCATCCGTAAAATTTCCTTGCTACTAAATATTCCATGGTCAACTGTTAGTGGTATTATAAAAGTAGAAGCAACTAAGAATAACAGCAACTCAGCCACAAAGTGGTAGGCCACATAAAATGACAGAGCAGGGTCAGCATATGCTGAAGAGCACAGTACGCAGAAGTCGACAACTGTCTGCAGAGTCAATAGCTAAAGACCTCCAAAATATTATGTGGCCTTCAGATTAGCACAACAGTGCATAGAGCGCTACATAGAATGGGTTTCCTTGGCCAAGCAGTTGCATGCAACCCTTACATCACCAAGTGCAATGCAAAGCGTTGGATGCAGTGGTGTAAAGCACGCCACCACTGGACTCTAGAGTAGGGAGACGTGTTCTCTGGAGTGACGAATCACGCTTCTCTGTCTGGCAATCCTATGGACTTGTTTGGGTTTGGCGGCGGCCAGGAGAACGGTTCTTGCCTGACTGCATTGTGTCAAGTATAAAGTTTGGAGGAGGGGGGATTATGGTTTGGGGGTATTTTTCAGGGGTTTGTCTTGGCCCCTTAGTTCCAGTGAAGGGAATTCTTAAGGTGTCAGCATACCAAGACATTTTGGACAATTTCATGCTCCCAACTTTGTGGGAACAGTTTCGGGATGGCCCCTTCCTGTTTCAACATGACTGGTCACCAGTGCACAAAGCAAGGTTCATAAAGACATGGATGAGCGAGTTTGGGGTGGAGGAACCTAACTGGCCTGTACAGAATCCTGACCTAAACCCGATAAAACACCTTTGGGTTGAATTCGAGCGGAGACTGCGAACCAGGGCTTCTCGTCCGACATCAGTGCCTGACCTCACAAATGTGCTTCTGGAAGAATGGTCAGTTGTTTCCATAGATACACTTCTAAACCTTGTGGACATTCTTCCCAGAAGAGCTAAAGCTGTTATAGCTGCAAAGGGTGGGCCAACTCAATACTGAATCCTACAGACTAAGACTGGGATGCCATTAAAGTTCATGTGCGTGTAAAGTTAGGCTTTCCAATATTTTTGGCTTGAGCCTGGCTGAATTACTTGAAAACCGACCTATTTGTTGCTATACTACTCAAAGTAATGACCATAAACCTGTCTAGATTACAGTTCATTTTCGATAATAGTTTCAACAGTTCTGCTAAATAAGTTTTGCTGGGGAACATTGCAGTGGTTTACAGACCATTCTTCCAGAAGCACATTTGTGAGGTCAGGCACTGATGTCGGACGAGAACGCCTGGTTCGCAGTCTCCGCTCTAATTCAACCCAAAGGTGTTTTATTGGGTTGAGGTCAGGACTCTGTGCAGGCCAGTCAAGTTCCTCCACCCCAAACTCACTTATCCATGTCTTTATGAACCTTTCTTTGTGCACTGATGCACAGTCATGTTGAAACAAGAAGGGGCCATCCCCAAATGGTTTCCACTGAGTTGGGAGCATGAAATTGTCCAAAATGTCTTGGTATGCCGACACCTTAAGAGTTCCCTGCACTGGAACTAAGGGGCCAAACCCAACCCCTGAAAACCAACCCCACACCATTATTCCCCCTCCACCAAACTTTATACTTGGCACAATGCAGTCAGGCAAGTATTGTTCTCCTGGCAGCCGCCAAATCCAGACACGTCCATCATATTTCCAGACAGAGAAGCATGATTTGTCACTCCAGAAAACACATCTCCACTGCTCTAGAGTCCGGAGGCGGCATGCTTTACACCACTGCATCCGATGCTTTACATTGCACTTGGTAACGTAAGGTTTGGATGCAGATGCTCGGCCATGGAAACCCATTCCATGAAGCTTTCTATGCACTGTTGATGTGCTAATCTGAAGGCCACACAAAGTTTGGAGGTCTTTAGCTATTGACTACAGACAGTTGGTGAATTCTGAGCACTGTGCACTTCAGCATGCGGTGACCCCGCTCTGTCATTTTACATAGCCTACCACTTCGTGGTTGAGTTGCTGTTGTTCTCAGTTACTTCTACTTTGTTATAACACCACTAACAGTTGACTGTGGAATATTTAGTAGCAAGGAAATTTTTCAGACTTATTGTACAGGTGACAACTCATCACGTTACCACGCTTGAATTCACTGAGCTCCTGAGAGTGACCCATTCTTTCACAAATGTTTGTAGAAGCAGTCTCCATGCCTAGATACTTGATTTTATACACCTGTGGCCATAGAGGTGATTGGAACACCTGAATCCAATGATTTGGAGGGGTGTCCCAATACTTTTGACAATATAGTGTATGTGTTCTGTCTGTACTTGGAAAAAACTGTGAGATATTCTTTTATGATAGCTTGTATTTACAATGTACATTTGACAAAAGAATACAAGTCTTCTGTTCCAACTGCTCTAATTATATTTTGCATTGTGTTTTTAAACATCTAATGCCACGTGGGCCATGTAACTTAGCACCAGGAACAGGACAACTTACTCATATTACTTGTGTAGCCAGCAATTCACAATGCACTTCATTGTGTCATTATGAATAAAGGTATGGAAGTTGGTTTTAATGGGTGTAAGTGCAGTAAAGTCACCAGCACCTGGGGGTGTTAAAGAGCTGATTGGTAGCTTATTGTACTGGGCAAACTGGGAGCAAATGGCAGGGAAGTAATTTATGTAAGGTTATCCAAAGGTGGCCACACCTAGCATTTTCTCCTACATTATTATACTGCATTTTTTGCACATATGACTCCCCATTGACAAGCAATGCTAAGCCCTAGTACTAAGCTGATACAGTACATATAATTGTTAACATACTGATAAGGGAGAATCACTTACTTCTTAGTTTCTCTTAGATGTAAACTGAACTTATAATTTTCCTTTCCCCCTGCAAAGTCCCACAAATACCTGCCAGTGAAGTCCACTGAATGCAGCTTCATGCGATGGTTTGTCAAAAATGCTGCACTGACTCTGAATTCAGTAAGAAATGCCACTCTCTCACGTTGCACTAAAGTGGGATAAAAAAAGTTGAAGGACATAGATAATATCATTGTCATTGCTGATTGCCAAGCCTGTAGTTTGTTAGTCACCACCTGACCACACTTAATTTTGCCCCCTGCTTTCTGGATTGACAGTAATGCTTTTGTTGCTGAAACCCTCCCACTGAGAGCTGCAGTGTCTGAGAGAGGTGAATGTGACACTCAAATGAAGGAAGACATGGCTTTATGCTATGTGTTTTGTACATCACATAGTAACTGGATTTGGTACGTGTTTAGACTGGTATTACAGGGGCCTGTATTTGTTCTTTATCCATTTCATCTGTATGTCCCCCAATGGACCGCCTAACTCAGAAATAACTGTCATTTCTTACGATAACTATGTAATATATATAGACAAACAATGCTTTGTTTTTGTGATAATGTTTTACAAGAATGCCTTTATTTTAAATGCAATCTATAGACAAAAAACAAACCTAAAATTAGTAGCCATTAAATTGTAGCCATTTGTCTGTACATGACACCACAATGGATGCATTTCATGTTAGGCGGAGGTAACAAGTACAAGGCAGTCATACACAATTTTTTTTCTAATTCTTTAGTGTTTTTCCCATATCACAGAATACGAATAAATGCCTTAGCAGTAGTTACACAAAAGTCAAACAACAGGGATAAAAGCACTCTACCTCCTCCACCCATATATCATGCTTCATCCTCAGGGGATACCGGTGCTCATTCAGGCTACTGTTTAACTTTAACTTTGTAAACATTTTAACAGGACACGTTACATTGTAACATAGGACCCCTTATTTGATAGCAGCTTCACAAATCTTGCATCCATTGAACTTGTGAGTTTTTGGACAGTTTCTGCTTGAATTTGTTTGCAAGATGTCAGAATAGCCTCCCAGAGCTGCTGTTTGGATGTAAACTGCCTCCCACCCTCATAGATCTTTTGCTTGAGGATGTTCCAAAGGTTCTCAATAGGATTGAGGTCAGAGGAGGATGGAGGCCACACCATGACTTTCTCTCCTTTTACCCCATAACAGCCATTGATGAAGAGGTATTCTTTGCAGCATGAGATGGTGCATTGTCATGCATGAAGATGATTTTATTACGGAAAGCATAGTTCTTCCTTCTGTAACAGGGAAGAAAGTGGTCAGTCATAAACTCCACATACTTTGCAGAGGTCATCTTTACACCTTTGGGGACCCTAAAGGGGCCGACCAGCTCTGTTCCCATGATTCCGGCCCAAAACATGACTCCACCACCGCCTTGCTGACGTCGCAGCCTTGTTGGAACAGGGTGGCCGTCCACCAACCATCCACTACTCTATCCATCTGGACCATCCAGGGTTGCACGGCACTCATCAGTGAACAGGACTGTTTGAAAATTAGTCTTCATGTATTTTTCTGCCCAGTGCATCCGTTTCTGCTTGTGAGCATTGGTTATTGGTGGCCGAATAGAATGTTTATGCACAGTTATGCACAGCTGGAGGACTCTACACCTTGATGTCCGTGGGACTCCAGAGGCACCAGCAGCTTCAAATATCTGTTTGCTGCTATGTAATGGTATTTTAGCAGCTGCTCTCTTGATCTGATGAATGGATCTGGCAGAAATCTTCCTCAATGTGCCTTTATCTGCACAAACCTGTCTGTGCTCTGAATCAGCCGCAAATCTCTTAATAGTGCGATGATCGCGCTTAAGTTTTCGTGAAATATCTAATGTTTTCATACCTCGTCCAAGGCATTGAACTATTTCATTCTTTTCGGCAGCAGAGAGATCCTTTTTCTTACCCATATTGCTTGAAAATGGTGCTCTGCTTAATAATGTGGAACACCCTCCTTTAGTAGTTTTTCCTTAAATTGGGCTCACCGGCCAATCTAATTATTACAGGTGTCCGAGATTGTTTTCAGTGATCAAAAGAGCCCTGACACACAATGCCATCCATGAGTTAAACTGAAAAACAAAATATTTAATCTTTGTGACATTTAAATAGGATTTGCATAATAATTTGGAACACGGTGTATATGTCTTTATTTCTTCTGCGGCTTACATACAAGGCATGGTAGAGGTGCTAACATGTTTTGGACAATGTGTCTTTAGCTACCTGTCCAAGGTTCTATAACTACATAAGTATTTCTTGGCCTAGACAACAGGGTTGAGTCATTCTGAACACATTTTTTTAATTAAAATCTAAAAATCTAAACTGGAATCAGTATCGATTGTGGGAAGCTCTATTGTAATAAACTATTTCAAATGGAGACATTCCTTTTATGTAAGTCAGAGAAGAAATAAAGACATATAGAAGGTCAAAGGTGCTGTTTTTTCCTTTTGTTTGAATACTTACACAAAACTGTTAAAAGGTAAACCATACCCAGCCATTTACATTTTAAAGATGCTCTGTCAGCCTGCCTATCCAGGGCAAAGTGACAGCGTCTCTGGAAAGGGCATCCACAAACCTATATACTTATCCTAATCCTTGCTCCTCCACAGCTGACATCCAGAAGTGGAGAAATCTGTGTCCTGCTCCTCTTTGATGATGCCTCAGCATAGCAGCCATTTGCTAAGCCTGAGCACTGTCACATGCCTAGGAGAATGAAGCGTTGGCTGCAGAATGGAAAGCAGCTGCAAGGGAAAGTAAGGTGAATATGTGGGGGTTGGGGGATTCTTTTCCAGAGACACTATCACCTTGCCCGGCAAGGTGAGTTGTAGCAATGGGGGATGACAAGCGGATACATCGCAAAATAAAGCTTGATTGAGTCACATTAATATAGTTTACATTAATTTTACAAATGCATAATATCTGCCTATATACGGTATATGATGTCATCGCGTTATGGATCGTGGCCATCTTGCTGGTTGGAAACATTCTATGATATATTTTATGCTGAACATATTCGATGTTTGTAAGTGCAATACCATTTATTAAATTTTGTTTTTTATAAATGACTACATTATGAAGTAGTCTTGCTTTCCTCCGCATATATATATCTGGGAGCATCAAATCATCCTTTTTGGCTTAATACTACATCTATACCTTGGAGTAAGCTGCAGGGGAAAGGAGATTGGCAAAGAGATTTGCTGGGATCCCCAACCACCAACCACTAGTATATACAATACGCACTTTTTGACCGCTTGATTTGTGATCAATGTTTCTGGTAAGAGACATGTTGATTAATGGAGGAGGATTCCTTTCTTCAAGCACTTTTTACCTCTTCTGGCACATGTACATGTGATTTCCAGCTGCACCATATGGACTTATTCTAAGGACTGCATCTTATAGTAATTGCACTTTGTTTTGACATTTAAATGTTATTTTATTTGGTGATATATTATCTTTTATTATATTGAATATTTGGTATCTAGCGCTGCATTTTGGCATATGTTATTAATTATTTGTTGCCAACATTCTTGCTAGCTGCTTTTTACCAATCGTGCTGCTCCTAGCGCAGGTTTGCATTCATTTTAAAAATGCATATTATCTGCCTAAACATAAAGGATAAGTTCACCTTTCGTAACATGTTATACCCAGGATGTAATATGTTACTGCAACACTGGCCTCTGCATCCCCCCCCCATTTTTGCCCGATTATACTTCTCCCTTTGTAAGAAATATAGATTAGCTGTAGCATACATGTTGATATGGCTTGCATCTTATCTGTTATTAGGGTTTCCACTGAAAGGGCATTTCATAGGGCAATTAAAGATGATAATACTGAAGGAACAGATTGTTACTCTAGAAAAATAAATATTTTAGAACAAGTCCAAAATATTTTTTTTATCCAATCTGTGATAATTGACTGCGATAAAACTGCATCACTACAGCTTCTCTTTGGTTGGTTTCTTTATTAGCTCAAGAAACGATGAGCACGTATTAACGGTTGCAGTGTCTTCTCTAAATATTTGTAGACTATCCAAGTTCATCTATATTCAAGTGGGTAACTAGATGTGCCTGGTAATAACTAGGGATGATTTTCAGGTATGCGCCTTCACCCTGTGTGTTCAAGGTTTTGCAGTCCCAGCCAGTTACTGTGGGATATCACCAGACCGAATGCTTTGTAACCATAATGCACTGCCTGGGCTTTGAACATAGGTCAGTTGTCTTAGAAGGGCCAATAAGGCATAAGCCAGCCCCCTCACTATAAAAGGGTGAGGTAACAATGCCCATAATGACATTGTGCTATAGCCATGATAAGGAAAGCATAGGGAGTGCTGCTGGAAATTTAGATAGTGAGAGATTGTATAGGGCTTGTAGGTCTATTAAATTAGACATGAACCCTTACTGGAAGTCATGTAGGTAGCAGAATGCTGTGTATCTTAAAGTGTTACTAAACCCATGATCCAGCATTCACTATATCTGATCTCCCACAGTACACAGAACATGGAAATACAATTACTTTAGTAAATATAAACTGCTAAATACCTTTTCTCATCAGCAGTTAGAGCAGTCTTGTGACTTCAGCAGAGCACTGGTTAAAGCTTGTAGGAGGACTTTGCATTATGCTCTAGGAGGATGCAAAACCCCTGATCATCTGTCTGGACAGTGCTCATTGGTCCTGTGCTGATCACATGCACTCTCCCAAGAAAAAAAAAACTCTCTAGCAATACACACTAAATTGAGCATGTGAATGTTGCTATAGATTCAGTCTGTCTTATCAAGAGATAAGAAGTTGACATTTAAACAAGAGGAGGGGCAGAGAAGTCAGGATCAAATGGTCTTTTTACACAATGTGGAGGATTAACCTCTTAGGTTCCACAGTGAGTATAACAAGCATGCTTTACTGCATATACAGACTGATTTTACTGTTGTGGGTTTAGTAACACTTTAACCACTAGCCGACCAGCCACTGTAGAAATACGGCGGCAGGTCAGCACGGCTGCGCAAAACCACGTTTTAAAACGTGCTTTTGCAAAACAGGTAAGGGGCACGCGCGAGGCGTGCCACCGCCCTACCTGTCCCGCCGATCACGGCCGCGGATGTCAGTCGCCAGTTGTTACCAGCTGTGTCCCGCCGATTAGCGGCAATCACTGACAGAGAGCAGGCCACAGTAGCTCTGCTTTCTGTCAGTTCCCTGTCAGCTCCTGACATGCTGAGCCGGAGAGAAGAGTTTATCTCTCCCGATCAGTGTTTCCCTGTGCAGTACACACCCCCGCCCCCTAGTAAAACACTCCCCTCACACAGTTAACCCTTTCAGTAAATAAAAAGGTTAACCCCTTCCTCCCCAGTGCCATTAGTACAGTGTCAGTGTTTTTTTTTTTTGCACTGATTACTGTATTGGTGTCACTGGGGATGTCAGTGACCCCAAGTCAGTTCCCCCCCAGTGTCAAAATGTCCGCCGCAGTTCCGCAGTCCCGCCATAAGTCACTGATCTTCGCCATAAGTCACTGATCGCCGCCATTATTAGTATAAAAAAAAATTTAAAATCCCAGTATCTTTCCCACCATTTGTAAACGCTACAACTTTTACGTAAACCAATTAATTTACACGTATTGGGGTTTTTTTTTAGCAAAGACGTCGCAGAATGCATTTTGGCCGAAATTTATGACGAAATTTGATTTTCACATTTTTATTACTGGACATGTTTTATAGCAAAAAGTCCAAAATATTGTTTTTTTTTCTCAAAATTGTCAGCCTTTTTTTTTTATAGTGCAAAAAATAAAAATGCACATGTGATCAAATACCACCGAAAGAAAGCACTATTTGTGTCAAAAAAAGCACATAAATTTCATTTATGTACCGTATTGCATGACCGCACAATTGTCCGTTAAACTAGCGCAGCGCTGTATAGCAAAAAATGGCGTAAATTGCAGTATCTATACCATAGTTTGTAGACGCTATAACGTTCACACAAAGCAATCAATATACACTTATTGGGATTTTTTTTACCAAAAACATGTAGCAGAATACATTTTGGCCTAAATTTACAACTAACTTTGAGTTTACTATATATTTTTTATAGCTGAAAGTAAAAAATATTGTTTTTCTTCAAAATTTTTGGTCTTTTTTTGTTTATAGTGTGAAAAATAAATAGCGCACAGATGATCAAATACCACCGAAAGAAAGCTCTATTTGTGTGAAAAAAAAGGACGTAAATTTCGTTTGGGTGCAGCATTGCATGACCGGGTAATTATCAGTTGAATTAGTGCAGCGCCGAGTAGCAAAAAGAGGCCTGGTCATTAAGGGGGTAAATCCTCAGTAGGGAAAGTGGTTAAATAATTGGGAGGGGAAAGGTTTTTTACCTGTTACATCACATTGTGCAGCCTCTTTATAGCCAGTCCGCAAGCTCTTCGGTGATAACAGACTGCATGTTTGTTTTTCACAGGGCATATTTCTTAATTGTTGCTGGCTGCATTGTTTCCCAGGCCTTTTTTCAAATAGAGAAAGTAATGGAACACTGTGCTGATGCACATATGACCGGGCAATGTACATCAGCACAGAAGCATATAGTTTGCTTTGGGAGAACATGTGACAGGGTAAAAGCACCCTAAAAAGCCGTTTATATCCGTATTGCCAGCCGTTATTTTTACGAGTGCTAGCAATTAAAATGAAAATAGGCTTTTCAAGTGATATCATGTTAAAGCTTATGAGGTTTTAATGGTTGGGTTTACATCTACTTTTCCAAGCTATGCTTGATTTCTTTTAATGGCAGTGTTAGAATACATTTTCTTATGTGCCCTGCCTGTGTGCACAGATCTTTACACCGAAAAATCCTTATAAGGACCAATATCCATAAGAATTGATTGATAGTTAACTCTTTAATTTTCAAAACCTAAGCTACTTTTTTACTAATATATTGGGCCTTTTCCTTTTTTTTAGATTATAACTATTAGCTTGGGGCAATAAAAGCACATAAGGTAGTTATTGCTCACAGTCCATTCAAGAGTTGTTTTTTTCTCACCATCCTTTGAAAAAAAAAACAAAAAAAACCCCACTGTCTACCTAAAACACCGCACACCCTCCTCACCCCAGGTTCACCACAAACCCCCGGGAGTGCTAGTAAATACTCTGCATCTTGGGTGTGAGGTGAATTGGCCCCTGTCGTGCACATTTTCAAGACAATATGAGTTCTCTTTCAAAAAATTAGAGCTTCAGCTCTTTATCAGGGGTGGACTGGCAACTCATAGGGCCCCCAGGCAATAGGGGATCATGAGGCCCCTGTGTCCTCACCCACACTCAAACCACACCCAAAACAGCCTATGAAAGGTACCAGGGGCATCTCACGGGGCCCCTTACTGACCCCTGGCCCTCGGGCACTGCCCGAGTGCCGGAAAGGTCAGTCCGCCCCTGCTCTTTATAGATTGAAGGATGTCAATCGATTTTTTTGAAAAAAGGAAGGACAAGACAGAGGAGAGGTGCTAGAAGGTAGAAATGACAGCTGCACCAGCAACAGCAAAAATATGATATTCATGTGGGACTGCTGCTTTTATTAAAAAATATAATGTGGGACTGATCAGGACATGAACATGAAGGGGGCTGTTTTCAGGAGCTGTTATGAAAGCATTTGAAGTGTCAAGCTGGCATACAGGTGCTGGGCATGTGCAGGGTTTGGGAATTTTTTTTTTCTGCAGCAGCAAAAACCTGGCATGGGAAGGCTGTTACTGGACGGTGGGGTGAATGTTGGTTGGTGTTGCTTTGAGTTTTAAGGATTTACTCTGGGGAAGGGCAGGCAGCCTATGGCCATAGAATGATATGCTCAATGTTTGCTGCTGCTTGCCATTATCTCTTGTCCCTGGGGTAAGCTTCACAGGAGAAGGCCAACGAGGACACTAAATGTAGCAGCTCCACAAAATCCAAGGTCCCTCTTTACAGCTGCCAATATTTTTACCAAGTTTGCATTGTCCCTGTTTGTGGTTGCTTAAATTGGGCAGGGATGGCCTTACAAAGAAAAAATTAAACATCTAAATAAAAAATAATTTAATTTAATAAAATTTGCAGTAAATAATTTGCATTTAAAAAAGTAATGGGATCTGGGAATGTGTTGCTGTGGGGCCTCCCAGGCCAGGAACTTTTTACTAAATACAGGAGGAGAACATGTTTTTTGAGTTATTAAACCTTTATTGAAACAGTTCTTCAAGTGCATAGTTGCTAACATTTGAAAAAAGTATTTAGAGACACTTTTTTTTTCTGTGTGGTGGGAAAGCCTCTGTAGCATTACTTTAAATACGGGTGGGGCATTCCTATGGTATGGGCATGGTTGTAGCCACACAACAAAGTGGGTGTGGTTTAAACATGTCAAATATTGAGTGTAGCTTAAAGGGGGTGTGGTTAGAGTTTGAGATGATTACTGTAGCAATCGTACCCACAGAGATGGACGCGGTTCAACTATTTTGCTCCAACCTCCATCTTGGCAAAGGATCATCCATCTTGTACAACTATATATTTTCTCATCCCCCTCCCTCTCTGAGATCCACAGTGACATGTGGTCGGTGTGTGTTGGAAGTGTCACAGCACAGCAGGTAGCTCCGAGCTATAAAACCTCTCTGAACTGGGTGCTGGGCTGTCTAAGAAACTGCAATCTGGCACCTCGTAAAAGTATAACCTAAGCCTTCCCCTGAGTTCAAAGACATTCCAGAGGAGTCAAACTAGATACCACTTTTAAAATCCATTGTCCCCATATGTCTTATATCTTGGAATATGAGAGACTTACATAAAAACCAGGCATATCTTCAGATTGGTCACGAGAAGACAAACCGTTTGATATGTCACACTCCTTGGCTGGAATATATAGGAAAGCAGAAAATTACATCTCTTGAACCATACAAGTATGTATTTCATATCTAACCATTTCGCAGATGCGTCTGCATATTAATCTACCCGCAGGTGGAATGTTACTTGTGCCTAGGAAAAGTTATGAGCCAAAATATAAGCTGGGAGAGATTTTGGTTCTAGCTTGAGTCTCCACCTAGAAACCCCCTCCGCAAATGAGGCATTGGTCCTTGGCTTCAGAGACACCCCCTGCTGGGGGACTACAAAATAGGCTGTCAGGCCTAAGGGTGGAAGTTGAAGAATTCTCCCTTTTAACATCAGAACCAACTTGGGAGACGGTACCCTTTTGCTCTGAAACTTGATCTGCTTAACCCAGGACTTTTGGCAAGTACTCTACCTCTCTAAACTTCTTTCTGTTACCTCTTTGCTTTGTTATTGCTCTCTGTATTTATATATATATTGATTACATCTTTTTTTTGTACATATTTTTATTGCACCCTTTTGACCTTTTAGTAATAAATCTTTTCTTGCTGAAAGTGTTGAACTGTTTCTATAGCTCTTTAATGCAACTTACGAATTCCTGCCGCTGAAGAGCGCTACTATGTGTGTTTAACCCTCTGTATAACCTGTCTGCGGTGACAGTGGTATACAGACGATTAATCCAATCATCCAAGTGTTATTGCTGATATTGCCGAGTTTCCTCTTTCTCTGTACAAAAAGGAGGTGGTGGCAGTGTAAAGGGTTAATTGCATAATTAACCTGACCCAGTAACGATCACGCTCAGGCTGCCGAAACATCGATTTATGGTCCAGTGAGCTGAAAAATCATTGTGCAGGGTGCAGCTGGGCGTGGCATTGTTACGCACGTGACATCGCGGTTTTAGATTGGCTAGTCCTTCGGTCACGAGTTTGGTGAGAAGGTCAGGGGTCTGATGCCGCGATCGTCACAATTACATAGTGCAGAATGTGGTTGTGGTGGCTAAATAGGGAATGTACAGTGCAGAACAAGAGAGGATGGAGATGACTGTGCGTGTCTGTGCAGGATGGGAGTGACTGGATGGAGTTGTGTGTGTGCAGGATAGAGATGACTGTGTGTGCAGGATGGAGATGACAGTATGGTGGTGTGTGTGTAGGATGTAGATGACAGGATGGAGGTGACTGTGTGTGTGGAGGATGGAGATCACTGGATGGAGGTGACTGTGTGTGTTTGTGTGTGCAGGATGGAGATGACTGGATGGAGGTGTGTGTGTGGAGGATGGAGATGTTTGGATGGAGGTGACTCTGTGTGTGTGCAGGATGGAGATGACTGGATGGAGGTGACTGTGTGTGTGCAGGATAGAGATGACTGAGTGGAGGCGTGTGTAGGATGGAGATGACTGATAGCCATCCCCACCAGATAGAGACCCCAAATGGCTGCTGCTCGCTTCCCATCCAGTCAGGTCCACTGCAGCCTCCTAGAAATTCGAGATCAAGGCAGGGCAGCAGCAGATAGGGGTTCCTAATTCTGCAAGTCTAGAGTAGTTTAAAGATTAAAAATTTCCCTGGCCTTATTTGCTTAGTGGGAAGGGGCGCGGCAGACTGAGGATCATTTCCCCATTCTCGGTTGCCGCAGACTAATCTGCAGTGCAGCAGCTCCCATGCATTGAACTAATGTCCTGGCCTCTGCTACATCAAACCACCAGAGCAATCCGGTGGATTGATACAAATGTGGCTGGGAGTTTATTAATAAGAAACAGTGGTGCTACAGATTACTCCACAACTTCTGAAAACAGAGAAATAGTTCCCAGGCTGCAGCGCCCCCCAACCCCCCTTTCCACTGAGCAAATAAGTCCAGGAAAGTTTTTAATCTTTTAACTACTCTTGGTTTTGCAGAATTAGGAACCCCTATCTGCTGCTGCCCCTTATGCCGGATTTCCGGGATTGAGGCATGGCAGGACATCATCCAAACATTTGTGCAATCCGTGACAGTTGCCAACTATGCAAGTATGATTCAGAGGTGCTTTTCTCTATGCTTATCTCAGCGTTTTATGCCATCTATGCCCAACAACTGATCACTTCGAACAGACTACAGGGGTCAGATTCCTCTGCATTTTCCCTCAAACAAAACACAACTTACAGTTGTCAATTTTTAAAAAATGTAAATTGCAGCCCTTGCCTATGTTTACTTGCTGTGAGTAGGGAAAACAAGACATGTGGCAGCACCACCAGCTTTAGTGGTGTGCCCTATCTTGTATCCTTCTTGGCCACCAGAAAACTGCCCAGTGTACCATAAAGGGTATGCAGCATTCCCACCCACCTCTTTCCCATATGTCCATGGTCATGTGAACCATACCTCTGACAGCGAGGTCCAGTGAAACACAGACGCAGTACATTCCACATGCTGGTGGAGAGCAGGTATGGTGGTCTGGACTAACAACAACAGGGTTCCTGCCTTCCTGCCATTGGCAGAAAATGGTTCATTCCATGTGCTGAAATGGGAATAGCTATAAAGCCAGCAATTTTTCCAAACTTCCATCAGGATGCTAAGCATGGTGGTAATTTGGAAACATTTTTTTCTTCCACTTCCACTTCAGCATCTACAGAAGACTGTCCCTGGGGAAAGTATTGGCATGTACCCGTGGGGCAGTGTCACCAGATGGATTTAATGGCTACTCCATCCAGCCCCTTGCAAGACATTCCTGGAAAACGTTTGCCTCTCTACTGTTTTGACTTTTCCTCAGAATTTACCTTCTATTTAATCAGTGACATCGACATATGATCTGCCACCTAATCATCCATCTCTCCTCATCGCTGGACCCCACAGTAAGTTTCAGTTGCTGGAACATCACTTCCTCTTGCTGCTTCCTGCCTGATGTCCCCTGAATGCTGTGTGGCAGAACTCCTTTCTCCGTTTATGGTCATGATGGTCATTACGCTATCTTCTCATCCACATTATCTGAAAGGAGCACCTGGTGATCTGGCCATTTTTTCTTCAATTTTCTCTAACAGAGCTATCCAGCAAAAGTGGCAGTTTTGAGACAACCCATTTAACACTGACATGGTTGCGTATAATATAATTTATTGCGTGGATGGAGGAATGCCTCCACCACTGAGTGGCAGAAGTGAAAGATGCAGCTGTTAATCGATGGAAATTTTTCAACATGTCTCTTTGACAGTAGTCAGTAAAGCAATCAACTTCTGTCAAGTGAGGAAGCCCATACACTGGTCAAAATTTGATCCATGTGTGGCTAGCTTAACCTACTAGTGCAACTAGCACTATCCTCTCCCAAGATTAACAATACTGCTGTTGAAGGGTGTCTCCATTCCTCCTCCATAGATAGAGGAGCCACCCTAGGATAGGAAGTATTACTGGAACACAAAAAAAGAAAAACAGCTTAAAAAAGAAAAGAATGCAGCCACGACATTTTTAGGATCAGTAAGCTGCAATATATTACATTTTTGTTTTTGGGTTATATTAAATGTTAGAGTTCAGGTGGGTTAGTTCAACAAGTTAGGGTTAGGTTATCCCTTAGGGATAATATAAATTTACAGAAATGCATTTTTAGAAGCATATTTTACAGGGTATTTATTATTCAGGCACAAATGCATCAACTACAATGAGTTTTGAGCATACATACACTGCCTGTCACATAATAATGTAGCTTTACTGAACTATCTCTACTGGGAAGAGTAAAAACAGAGAACATCAGCAAATGCCGGAGTCTATGTAATGAAGTAAAATTAGAATCTTGTAGAGTTGCAAATCTTCATGCTGAGTCACTCTTAGCTCTTGAAGATAAAATCCAAATAAAGATTGCTGTAATATTTACAAAAAAAGGTTAAGATTACTTTAATACCACAGTTGAGGCTTGTAAATGGTGATTCATATTGATGGTTAAAGGAATGCCAACATCATTCTTATATGTATACATTTATTCAAGTTTTATTGCAGGAACAGCTACTGGGATCTAAGTTAGCTTTCGTTGAGGAAACTCTCAGCCTAAATATCCACTATAATATATATTTTTAACTAATTGACTGTAATGGCAAGGTTAGTGATGTCACTTAGTTTACTAGGACTGCAGATTATATCACCTACATAGTCACCTTACCATACTATCTGTCATGAAATCTGCTTGTTATTAGAGAGTAAACCATAATACCAGAGACACTACTGAATGTTACCAGGGTGTATGATATGTGAAGATATGTGATACTGTTCAGTGCTGTAATATCATTTACAACTGAATTTGAACAGCATATAGAGAAACATATCGACCAAGTGAAGCCATAAACTAGAACTGCAGGCAAACACTTAAAGAATAATTTATTTTCCCCATGCAATGGGACTGTGCCTGCACTGCATGGGTTTATTGCTCATTATTGTTGAGCTGAGATATACTCACTCACCTAATCCACAGATCCTCTCAGCGCACGACTGGTCTCTGCCGCTCCTGCTCCACACCTCTGCTGTTTAGCGATCTTGTGTGGTGGACTGTTCCTGACTTCATTACGCCCATAGACCAGCTCTGGACATGAGGATGGCAGGAACAGTCTACCAATGGACATGGGGGAGCGCTGTTTTCTGGACGATTGAAGGATCGTGTAAGTATAGATTCTGGATGGGCACAGCCCAACTACATGGGAGAAAAAAAATTGCCTGGAGTTCTGCTTTAAGTACACACTTGAACAAAAATATGTAGGTTTTCTGTAATACCTGCTAAAGATATTGTAGTTTTGGCCATCCATTTACATGATACACACATCACTGCTAGTCAAAATAATGTTAACTTCTAGTCCACCATAAGCCTCCTCTGGGTTCAATTTTATTTTCTCCTTTTCTACTCCCTATTGAGATGGTGGGTTACTGTCCAATCAGAAGGCTGGAGGTAGAAAGGTGATACAGAAAGTTAAAGTGATTGTAAAGGTATTTTTTTTTAAATAACAAACATGTTATACTTACCTGCTGTGTGCAGTGGTTTTACAAAGAGCAGCCCCTATCCTCCTCTTCTCGGGTCCCCCCACCAGCGCTCTGTGTTCCTCCGTGTGTCTATTGACACATACAGTACAACATCGATTCCGCCTCCCACTCCCTCGTCACATGATTTGATTGACAGCAGAAGGAGCCAATGGCTGTCACTGATTCCAGTGAGGAGAGAGAGAGCTGGTAGCACTGCTGCTCCCGGGCACAGTGCTGGGTCGAGTTTGGGCTCAGGTAAGTATTTGAGGGGGGTGGGGGAAGCTCATCATGAAAAGTTTTTTTATGTTAGTGCAGAGAATGCACTTTAGCTTTTACAACCATTTTAAGCTGGCTAAATTGATGAAACAGGAAGATGAACTGAAGAATTATATATGTCAGCTGACTGGCTGTACGTATATAAAATGTGTATAAATTATGAGATTAACCTCAGTGCTTGAGGTCTCTGCATTAATACCCATTGGCCCTGCTGCCAAACTGTGGTGAACCTATCCAGATATTATCAACTGTGATGGAATGCCTGTCACCCCGATTGGGTGATTCCATTACAGAACTGCTTCCTCGCTGCCGAGACACAGGACCAAAGTATTATAGCTAGGCATTGCACCCAAGACTAGACGACACTAGCTTGGATTTCAACTGAAACTACTTTATTTAACAGGAATATTGATTTTTATACACTTCAGGAATAGGGGCAGTCCCCACATGAACAATAAAAACAAAATATTATTCATTAGGATAAACAATGTTTTGGTAACGATGGAAAGTGGACATAATACTAATCACATCTCCAGGAGAACTAGAAGACAGACAGAAACAATAGATTACTCAATTAACAATGAGAATGCACACAATAGTAGAAAGACAGTAAACACATAACACCTTAATAAACAGATTAGAGCAAGAGTCGTCAGCATCAGGTTGTTTTGAGCTGATTATATCAACATCTTCACAGAGTCTCTGAGTCTAGGAGTGGATTGAAGCAGCCAATGCAGGTTTGGGCATAGAGACCCAAAATCTGTACTCGGGTCCTCCAAATCTCAGAGTCTGTGTGTTTTGAATCAGAAGTAAACTACTCCAAACGACCCCAACTCGGCACACACCTCCCAAAGAATAGAGGCCCCCTCAGATGCCAGGGCCATGGTCAGTAGGCAAGACTGCAGTTCTCTCCTCCTGTCCCGGTTGGGTCTGTCACAACAACTCAAACCTAAGGGTTGCAGTTGTAAACTATCTAAAACTATAAAAAAATAAAGATATGTGCCATTCACTTACCTTTGCTGTGCAGGCTGTTTCTAACAAAATTATAGTTAATAATTTTTGCCAATGGATTATTGAGCAAAATATCAGCAAAATATTACATTGCCATTAAAATATTTTCTCTTTCAATAATTTCCTGAATGTTTAACATTTACAAACACCTGCATTGCATTAAACTTCTTTTAAGTGTTGTTTAGAGGTAATCTAGAGAAAATGTTCTGGTTTTTTATCATCTTTATCTTTTTAATATTTTTAAATTCGTATATATTGATATTTTATATCTTTTATTTATCATTTGTAACTATCTTCCTATTTTACAAAGAAACATTCACTACAGGATGCTTTAATGCTTCAGCGTATACACTGAGTGCTTGGCTGTCTAAAAAGAAAGCCCAGTGCTGGCTGTATAGTTGTTGATTATTTCTGCAGCCTGAAGCTGTATGTGCCATGGATTTGAAAGTTGGGGAGAGGGTGTCCCTCCTCTGTTCACTTATCCATCAATGTTTATGAGTAACTTGAGTTATTAAAGTCTGTATCACTGCACAGTAGTAAGTCAGCTTTCTTTCCTGGTCATTGGACACAGGGTTCAGAGACAATTGGGCTACACAAACACCTACAAGAGGATTTAGAAACTGGCAAGGAAAAAAGACAATGACCGAGCAGATATAACTGTTCCCTTCCCCAGCATCCCTCCTTTTTTTTTTCTAATGTCCTAGGAGAATCAACATCTTTTCTCTACTGATAAAAATTTACTGTAACCATTTTTACTAGCCTTTTTTTCTCAAGATTATTTTTCTCTTCAGTCAAGGTTTTGCTACATGCTGTGTGAGCTAGTCTTTTTTTACAGCTATCCATATTGGTGTATCTTAAGCATCAGCTTTGTAGGTCCTATCCAGACCCTGCTGAAGAGAAACTGGTGGGGCCTATCTTGAATGTGACCTTCGAGCACTGAGCTGTGCTTTTGGCACTTTCCAGGCCTTTGTGTACTACACTAGTTAGCCACAGAGCACTCTTCAGGTCCAAAGATAAGGCACAGCCGCTGGTGTGAGCCAGTCTTTGAAGACACAATCATGAGTAGGCTGCGCCCGCCAAGCATTGTGGGTTACTTAATTCATTAGTACTGTTGGGTTCCATTATTATCCATTTTTCTTTAGCAAAAGGGCTACTGTGCTGAGGAATTACGTGCTGGGTCAGTGGGTGGAGTTTTGTATACGTGCATTCTGGTATCTTCCTGCCTTTCATTGTTAAGTAGCATCTTCCTGAGATTGCTCCTTTTCACAAGAGACAACAGATTCCACCTCCTTTAGTCCTTGCTGCTGCCTACAGTGACAAGGTCAGCTTTGAACATCTGCTTTCTGCAGCTGGTTCATGAGTAACCAAGACTTTTTCTGTTTCTCTAAGCCACTTTGTCAAATGATATAATATGTCTGATCCCAAGCAAAGGGAGCAGAACCACTGCATTGGGTCTCTCCAGCTCACAACCCACCAGCAGTTCCAGGCTGGAGTGCAGTGCCACATCTCAAGGGCCTGACACTGACAGCTTGGACCATTGTCCCCTGCTTGAGTCTATTTTTGATTATTCAGGCATGGCCCCTTCTCAGCTTTATCCCAGGAGGAGTTCTCCGCAGTTATGCAAGCATTTATGAGCCAACTTGCAACTTTCGTTGATGAATGCAGTGAATGTAAGCATACCTCAACGTCTTCCTCTTCAGAATCACTGTTGAAATTAATAGCAGCTGTAGCATCTTTGTGTATTACGTTGTGGAGACTCTGTCTGATAAGGAGTCTCACAAATCCTTGTTCTGACAATTCCTTTGAAGGATATAGTATTGTTTTTGGATAGATTTGACAAATGTTTGGAAGCTCTTTTTAAATCCTTGTTTTCTTTAGCAGGCTCTGCATTGCAACCTGCCATGGCCATGATGTTATTCTGTCAGACCTAAGGGCGAATACATTTATTGTAAAGGACCCAGCTTTAATTTACACAGATCCTCTATATATAGAGTGCTCAGAGCTTATGCCCTACACTTTGTAGACAAATTAATTGATATCACCAACCTTATTTCCCAGGTAATTTCCCTCTATATGAATACGTGTAGAACTTTTTGATTAATATGTTGGTCTGTGGATTAGCAATGCAAAAAACATCTTCTGTACATACCCTTTGAAGGTGAACATCTGTTTGGAACTGCTTTGGACACCCTCATGAAGGACGTCACAGGTGTAAAACTATTTATATGCCCCAGCTGAAAAATCCTATGCCGCAAGCTTGGGCCTCTGGGACCAAGAAGTGTCTATTATTACTCCCAGGCTTCAGCCTCCAAGGGAAAACCTATTCCAGGAGCTTAGTTCAGCCACAAACCTTGACCCCTAAAATCCCACAAACCTGCAGACAAGTCCTCATTGGCATGAAGGGACACCCACTATTTCCCAAAGTGGGGGGACACCTGTTGATCTTTGTAGACACCTGATCAGAAGGCATTTACAATGCTTGGGTAAGAGATGTGGTTTACAGGGTCTAAAAGTCAGAATCACACTCTGCCTCTTAACAGTTTCATTTTGTCCAACCTGCCTGTGTCTCTGTACAGACTAGCAGACCTTCCTGCAGCTATTAAATATCTTTGGATCAAGGTGTTATCACTCTAGTTTCTACAGTGGAAAGGTTCTAGGGGTTTTACTCATGGTTGCCAGATCAAAATGGGGTATCATCCCTATACTGGATCTGAAGGCCTTACAATTGGGTCCAAAAATTTTACATGGAATCCACTGGGTCTTTCATAGCGTCCCTTCATTACGGAAACTTTCTAGCCTCTATGGACATCAAAAATGCATACCTGCTTGTCCACATCACCTATATTTTACTGTGGGCTCTCAACACTGCTAGTTTTAGCCCAACTATTTGGTATGTTTTTTGCACTCTTAAGTGTTCACAAAGATGCTGCCTATTGAGGAAATTTTTGTCACAAGCTTAGACTGTAAATGTGATAACTTTACATTGCAGGACCTGATTCTACATTAGAGATCTGGGCTTGATGGTGGTCTCCTTCAAGGCAGTTTCATGGCTCAGTTTCACTCTGGACCCCTACAACTCAACATTCTACCATCGAGGCACAAGTTGGTTGAGTCTCTGAATAAATTAACACTCCTGACTATCTATAGCCTGGTAGTTCAGGAATCCAGCTCTGGAGTTGGGGAAATCCTGGACCCCAGGCTGCCATCCACCATGAGCATTTGAGAGATGCTCATGATGCATGACAGCCTGAAGGGCTGGGAAAGAACCCTAGACACCTTGTCAATGCAGAGGACCTAGAGGAATCCCATCTCCTGATCATCATTTTAGATCTCCTGAATGGAGGGAAATCTGAAATGTTCCATCCTGCTCTGCCGTTTACATCTCAGGGGTGGACAACTGGCAGGCAGACTACCATAACTATCAGAGTCTGGATTCAGAGGAGTGGGTCCTACACCCTGAGGTTTTCCAGAACTTGCATCACAGGTGGGGAATGCCATATCTGGATAATCTGGCCTGCAGGCTAAATGACAAATTGGACAGCTTTGTCTCCAGCTTTGTTACTGAGATTCTCTGACCAGGGCAGTGGAATTGAATGCCTGTTGAAGATCGTGTCTTGAGACTCAGAGGCCTCTCTTAATTAGTGAATTCCACACTGATAAAAGCACAGAAGTATACCTTGCCCAAAATTTACCAATCAAACATGAAGGCCTACGTCACCTGGTGAGAAAAAAGAAGTTTTTACCCACAAAAATACTCTGTGGGAAGAATCCTGACCTTTTTGCAATTTGGGTACATTTACATTTGGTTCAGCATTTGGCTTTGAGTACCAGTAAGGGGCACTTGCAATCTTGTTCCAAAAATCGCTTGCCTCCTATTCTTTATTTAAGATCTATGTACTGAGTGTCTCTCTCATAGCTCGCCCATGCAAGTACCAGTGACTTTATGGGATTAAAATTGGTTCTTTCAGCACTTCAAAAACTGCTTTTTGGAACCTAAAAGGGATATTTGTCTTTGCCCGCTACTCACAAAGTTGCATTCCTTTGTGCAATCGCCCCATGCAAGGCTTGTGTTTGAACTGGCAAAGTGGTGATGAGGACCAGAGTCCTACAAAACTTTGGCATGCTAGGAGTGGAAGGGGTTATACCTAGCTGGTCACATTTTTTTTTTTTTGCCAGGGTCCAAATCTTCTTGTACGCGACTGTATAACCCAATTGTCTCTAAATTCTGTGTCACTCAATGAACTACGAGTAAGGCCTCATTTACACAGCTGGTTTGGTATCCTGTGGTTGGTAAAAAAAAAATAGGCTGTTGACCTGCAGTTTTAGTGCCCCCTGACCTCTCAGCTGCAAGTTACCATGGCTAAAGCCCATGTTAGTACACACAATCCACAGGTCGCGTTCAGCTACAAGTGTAAGTGAGCCCTAAGAATTGAATTTTACAGTAGTCACAAAAATCCTATTTTTGTAGTACTATATTTACACATGCCTTCTCCTGCCTGAAAAGTGTAATTATGGAATTTTTCACATATATTAGACTAAAAAGACATTTTAAAAAATGAAGTGATATTTTTAGTCCTGAACATAATACACACATAGAAAAGACACTGTAACTTCCTTTTAACTAATAAGGAACAATTGATAATTTTATTTGTCTATGTCTATAAATATGACTGTTGGTAACCAGACAAACTCTACACAACCAGTGCAGGCACAGAAAATCCAGTGAGTAAATACGTAGATATAATCAGACACTGTGATTAAATCAAAGGTCACTAGCCCTGGGACACCCATAAAAACCTACTATAAATTTTTAAATACAATATTTTCACCACAGGCACCATAACAAAACAAAGAAATCAATCAAAATGATATGCTGATAGTTAAAAATACAATCATCATATTAATTAAATTAAATTTGCTAAAATCATTTCAGTGTATGCTGTTAACACAAAACATGAATTTACCAGATACACATGTATTATTAAATATGATAACTGCCTCTAGAGTTGATTAACTACTGTATAATAAAAATTTGAAAAGCCAGTTGGCTGAAAGAAAAATCGAGGATGGAAAACCATTAGTCATCATTTTTGCTAGTCTATTATATAATGCATGTACTGTTTGCTGAAATCACATAGCTGCCTATAATTTTGTCTTTACTAGCGAGATACTCTGGAAAGCTTAAGTTTGCCAACCCCCAGGCGGGCAGTCTAAATTTAGAGCTGCACAGATGGTAGCAGTAGATGCAGCTGGGTGTTTGAAATGAAGCATTAGCAGCAATATTCCAAGCAAAAAGCAATACAAAGCAAGCTGTAAAGGACCTCTATCTCAAAAAATAGTACATACGGGTAATACATGTAATGATAGTATTCTGTATATTAATGTTTTCACATTTAATTTTTCTAATAATTACATGCTGACCAAGCTGGCCAGCAAAAGTGACTGTAACAGGTCTTAAGATAATCTATAATGAAACACAACAAGTTTTAACCCTTAATACCTAAAAGGTACAATAAACCTAAATGCCTGAACTTTGGCATGTGTTAGTATTACTGCCCATATCTTTGCACCTACTTAGTTTATCTCGGTACATTATACCTTGCTTTTTTTTTCAGGATAATTTGGATCTTTATTTGGTGGAGAATTGATATCTATTTGTATTATTATAATAATAAATAAATAAATACACTTTACCTGTATATTTCTTGGCAATACTATAAAAAATTTTGATTGGTTGCCATATAGAGCCTCTCCAGTTTCTGTCTGCTCCGATCTTATTAAATTCCCCTCAATGTATCTTTCTCTCCATTCATAAGGAGAAATAGTACAGGACTGGATCACAGAATTGGCAACTAGATCTCCCAACTCCAGACTAATAGTATGAGACCAGAAGCTGTGGATGACAGCTCCGGCTCTGTGCTGGGAATGCACTTCCAGCACAAACGGTGGTGCACATATACGTGGTCCACTTGCATTACATTGCATATATGCATTAGATTGCCATCCATAGGGTTAAAAAATGTTTTATTCATATACATTAAACTGGTTTTAAAGTCAAAACCCGAATGCATTAAGGAAAAAAACTTCCACCCCCTGTTCCTACCCCCTCCCCCATCCCTAAACACATACCTGACTCCTTTCTCAATCCAGAGCTGTCCCTGCCTGCAGCGCTGCCATTGGCTCCTGCTGCTGTTAGTCAAATCCTGTGAGGACAGAGTGTTGGGGGGGGAAGCTGCATATTGGCCAAGTCGTAATGTGCCCTCCCAATATACAGCTGGCTAGGAAGGCAACTATAGAAAAGGAGCAGGTAAGCATAACATCTTTTTATGTTAGCTAAAAAAATATAATCTTTAAAATCATTTTAAGGTTGACTGTTGCAATACTATAAGTTAATAAGTAAAAATGTAATTCCAGTAAATCGTTTCTGTTTTGAATAGTGTGGGAAGGGGTTAGAACCTTTCTGTCTTGTTGGGGAAACTTTTCATGTTCCCTGTGACAAAGTAATCACCATAAAGGAAAAAGCTACAACAGACAAAAAAATTAAAGATTTTCTAAGCTTCCTCTAAATTATTAAACACTGGGGGAGATTTACTAAAACTGGAGCACTAGAAATCTGGAGCAGCTGTGCATGGTAGCAAATCAACTTCTAACTTCAGCTTGTTCAATTAGCTTTTAACAATAAAACCCGGAAGCTCATTGGTTTCTATGCAGAGATGTGCCACATTTTTCATTATCCAGTTTTAGTAAACCTCTCTCACTGTGTTTTCATTGCTGTCTTTATCCTTGTTTGAGATTTTTACTCACTTTCTGCCCCAGAGATATTATTCTATTCTCTAACTCTAGCTATTCACTATCCAAAGAAAGAAAATTGTCTGAAATATACACTATATTGGCAAAAGTATTGGGACACCTGCCTTTACACACACAGGAACTTTAATGGCATTGCAGTCTTAGTTCGTAGGTTTCAATATTGAGTTGGCCCATCCTTTGCAGCTATAACAGCTTCAACTCCTCTGGGAAGGCTGTCCACAAGGTTTAGGAGTGTGTCTATGGGAATGTTTGACCATTCTTCCAGAAGCGCATTTGTGAGGTCAAACACTGAAGTTGTATGAAAAGATCTGACTCACAGGCGCCTTTCTAATTCATCCCAAATTTGTTCTGTCGGGTTGAGGTCGGGACTCTGTGCAGGCTAGTCAAGTTCCTTCACCCCAAACTCGCTCATCCATGTCTTTATGGACCTTGCTTTGTGCACTGGTGCGCAGTCATGTTGGAACACGAAGGGGCCATTCCCAAACTGTTTCCACAAAGTTGGGAGCATGAAATTGTCCAAAATGTCTTGGTATGCTGACGCCTTAAAAGTTCCCTTCACTAGAACGAAGGGGCCAAGCCCAACCACCTGAAAAACAACCCCACACCATAATCCCCCCTCCACCAAACATTACACATGACACAATGCAGTCAGGCAAGTACCGTTCACCGTCAAACCCAGACAAGTCCATTGGATTGCCAGACAGAGAAGCGTGATTCATAACTCCAGAGAACATGTCTTCACTGCTCTAGAGTCCAGTGGCAGCATGCTTTATACCACTGCATCCTGCTTTTTGCATTGCACTTGGTGACATAAGGCTTGGATGTAGCTGCTCGGTCATGGAAACCCATTCCATTAAGCTCTCTATGAACTGTTGTGCTAATCTGAAGGCCAAGTTTGGAGGTCTTTAGCTATTGACTCTGCTGACAGTTGGCTTCATCATGTGCTAACCATGCTCTGTCATTTTACGTGGCCTACCACTTCGTTGCTGAGTTGCTATTGTTCCCAGTTGCTTCCACTTTGTTATAATACCAGTAACAGTTGACCATGAAATATTTAGTAGCAAGGAAATTTCATGGATGGACTTGTTGCACAGGTGGCAACCTAACACCATATCACGCTTGAATTCACTGAGCTCCTGAGAGCAATCCATTCTTTCACAAATGTTTTTAGAGGCAGTCTGCATGCCTAGGTGCTTGATTTTAAACACCTGTGGCCATAGAGGTGATTGGAGCACCTAAATCCAATGATTTGGAGGAGTGTCCCAATACTTTTCACAATATAGTATATATTAACTTTTGCTTTTGGAAATAAAACACTGCAAATAAATTCTTTGCATTTGAAATCAAAGCTGGGTCTATTTAAATTTCTAGAGTATAGTACCACTGTGCAATTAGCATTTGGACAGCTGTATCTGGAAATAGCATGGAGGAAAGTGTAATGACCACATTACACTTACCTCCCATTGTTCTTTCTAGGTATAATTCATGGAGGACTCCTTTAACAGTCCATCTAAACAACTGATATATAAAATAGTCTTAAAGATAAACTTTAGTCTTTTACATTATACAAGCTTTATTGATCAGCTTAGAAATTAATAGACTGTGAATATTCATATTGATGTGTGTAATTTTTTAAAGCATTGTTTCTTGGATAGTTAAGAAGTGCAGCACAACGGTTGTGACTTACTGTAATAGACTCTCTGTGTGGCTAAATTTTTTCAGGCTGAATGACTAATAGGATACAGTACAGATAACCACCACAAGAATGTAAAAATACTATATATGTGTATATACTACACAGGAACAATGGTACAGTAGACATGTGAAAGAATAAGTTACAGAAAAAAACCAATAATAATAATAGTATATGCTGTCACTGAAAATCAAAACATCTTGAGGTTTAATGCATACAAAACTCAGCATTTAATAAATTTACCACATTGTCCTAGCTCTTTTTAGTGTCCTTCCTTTTTTCCAATGTTCTTGCGGTGCATTTCCAGGGGTTTGGAAAAGGGCCACATTTTTGCCAGGTCTGGCTCCAAAGGAGCTGTAGCAGTTGACCTTCTGCTCCAGGCTTGCTCTTCATACTTCTGGCTTTAGCTCCAGGAAGCTCCAGAAACCCCAGCTCTGGATCCAGAACTGCTTCAAAACACACGTGTTAACTTCAGGGATAATAAAGAAAAACTGGTACAGCTCAAAAACAGGAAAGGAAACAAAATACATGAGTTTTCTTGATTCTTTTGAAAAAAAAGTTTAAATATTTAAAAGGAGCTTCAGCAGCTCTCTGGACATCACCATACAAAAATAATGGTTTGTCCTGGCACTTTTTGACAATTACTGTTCTGCAAAAGATGTTTGCCCTAGATAGAGGCTGAGCTTGTTGGTTCCCTTCACTCCCCTCTGCTAGTTCTCTTCTGGATCTTGAGAGAATTCTGGCAGATGAACATCAAATGGAAAGTGTCCACCTCATGCAGGCATTGATATGGATGTGGATGCCCAAGGAGCAAGTAAACAGAGAAGGTGAAGACTCTGGGATGTTACTGTGGCTTAAGGTAAGGGCATTTAGATAGGGATTTTATTTGGATACAGAGATCAGAAATTTATCCTGGAGAGGGGCTTTAACTGAAGAATAATTTAGGGTGAAGGTGAAAAAGTAATTGGTCAAATATAGCTGTGGGTGGCAATTACTGAACTTGAACGTCCTCCAACTTCTTCTCTATTTCCTACCCACTCTTCCAATTCATTTATTGCCAGACTTTTTTTTGTCAGTTTTTATTTTGCCAGTGGTTGGAAGACACCTATCTTACGCAATCTGGGGTCTGTGGTTAGTTGGAAGCCTGTCCAGAAGTAATGGTTAGGACAGGCATTTAGATGAATTTTTATGTTTACATTTTGTGACTAGCTTGGGCTTTTGCTCAAAAGTAATGTTGCTTGCTGTTGTGATGAAATAAACTTTGGTCCATAAACCAAAGCTGTGGCCTTGCATACTTCAGTATATTTGCTTTCAAAAGTCTTTTCCTGGTGAGGCCCTCTTTAAAGGTTCTGTATTATTTTTCCTGTTTATGCTTCTTGGCAGTCTGGATAGCTCCTCATTGTACAGATTTCCTGTTATAGTTCCACTCCAGCTCTAATAACTCAACTTCACTCCACCCCCTAAGCTTATGCAAAACATTGTGTTCGATTCCACTCCAGAACCAGGCAATGAGGCCAGCTCCAGATCCCTGCTAATTTTACAGATGAAAGTAAATTTTGCTCCATGGGTGGCCCAGTTAGCACCCTCTCATCCAACATCTTGTGATTGAAAGTTCAAAGAAAACAGGCAGAAAATTGTTGGTCGAACAGTGCTTGCATCCAATCAGATGGAGACTCTGTTTGGATATTTTGACATCCAGTGGTCCTTGCTGCCAGAACATGATATGCACAGCGGGAGATTTCAAAGTAGCCGAGGGCGCAGGTGTTAGTACAAATATTGTTACATTTTATTAAAAAAATATCCACGCTTACATTGAGGCAGAAGTAGTGCAGCTTGGACATGGAGGGAATTGTCAAACATGCAGGATGGAAACACAAAAAAACGCTATAGGCAGGCAGCTGTCAGCATGAAGAGCCGGACCCGCCAGGTGACAAGCCAGTGGGAGATTTGTCCATCTGTGTAGTGTGGATGGGGGAATCTGTTATTTTAGGTTTTGTTCAGCTCACAGGCTTAACAAAAAACAATATTTGTGTGTCTATGGTCAGCTTAACTTGGAGTTTCCCAAGTCTTGGGATATAAGCAACCACCTAGAAATTCCCATTTACCTTTCCTCTCAAGTCAATATAAATATCTAGAAAATAATCTAAAATCTGCAAACTTGGTATTAACTATGAAAGTTCCATTCGGTCTGTTTCTTATGATTGTTCTTTTAAAAACAAATATCTGATCCCTTTTCCCTTTCATATACTTTATTGTAATCAAATTAGTCACAATTTAACTTGTGTGTTTCAGTGACTTGTATCTAAAACAGATATCCACATTATAGAACAACTCCTTGCTGTGGTAGCTTTCAGATCTCCCTCAGTGGTAGGTCATAGATATTGCAGTCCAGTCCTAAAATACCTTTGAATGGAACTAATAGCATCTTTATGTTGTTAATATAGGACATTTTTCATCTTTAGTTTAGAAGTATTGAGTTATTGAAATGACTAACAGTTGATGAAAAACCAAATATTTGTTGGCAATATCCATAGTAGGGAGATACCAAGCAATCAGTAAACTTTAATGTTAATATAGAACATAATACTTTAAAAAAAACCCCTTCAAATTGGTTTTTAACATAGTGGAAAATCTTATTAAATAAATTTTGTTTGCTACTGACCCCCTCCCCCTCAAATGTGGCATAAGATCTATTCAAATATTTCCATGTTATGTCATGTTTGGCTTCTTTGTGTTAAAGGATAATTGTGAATTGCGCTGAGCCAGTAAATGCTTCTTAGAGTTGCAATAGCAGAGCAGTTGCATTCCAATGCTAGATTTGTTGGGGTACAAGACAAACTTAGCTTGGATCACCTGAGTAATGAAGTGAAGAGAAAAGTGAATTCTATATTATGATTACAAACACAGCAGCAGTAATTTTAAGGTATCATAATTACTCCTTTTGTAAATATGGGATTTAAAAAAATATAATTATATATATATATTTTTTTTTAGGTCATTCAAAAAACACATTAATGTGCCTTGTTATGTTAAAGTTCTCAGTGGGTTGGGATTTCAATAAATAGATAATAAGGCACAGGCTGTGACCAAGTCCAGGGACATCATGTTCTCAGTGAAGTTGCTGGCAGTACAAATTATTCCTAGAGCTGTGCTCTGAAGTCCAAAATAAGGTGGAGATTAATGGTGAGATATGCTGTTGGGTATTTGATGACTCCAAAAAACCTTCCCTGTTACTGTGCAGTTCACAATTGAAGGTAAATATAAATATATGTAATACAACAATGTTGTTGCAGAAAATGTAACAAGTCCAGGAATATATTCCAAATAAAAGCTTACATTCCTTTCATGTAAATATTATAATGGATATTTATTAACCACTTGCCCTCTAGAGGATTTACCCCCCTTAATGACCAGGCATCTTTTTGCTACTCGGTGCTGCACTAATTCAACTGATAATTGCTCAGTCATGCAATGCTGTACCCAAACAAAATTTACGTCCTTTTTTTTCAAAAAAAACAAAAAAAGACTGAAAATTTTGAAGAAAAATGATATTTTTTACTTTCGGCTAAAAAAAATATATAGTAAACTCAAAGTTAGTTATAAATTTAGGCCAACATGTATTCTGCTACGTTTTTGGTAAAAAAAAAATCCCAGTAAGTGTATTGCTTTGTGTAAAAGTTATAGCGTCTACAAACTATGGTATAGATAATGGAATTTACGCTATTTTTTTGCTATACAGCGCTGCACTAGTTTAACTGACAATTGCGCGGTCATGCAATACGGTACATAAATTAAATTTATGTCCTTTTTTCACACAAATAGAGCTTTCTTTTGGTGGTATTTGATCACCTGTGCGCTTTTTATTTTTGGCACTATAAACAAAACAATTTTTGAGAAACATTTTTTTTTTAAATCATATTTTCTCATTTCTGTCATAAAAAATATCCAAAAAAACCTAACATTTTGTCATAAATTTAGGCAAAAATTTTTTCTGCTACATGTTTTTGGTTAAAAAAAACTCCCAATAAGTGTATATTGATTGCTTTGTGTGAAAGTTATAGCATCTACAAACTATGGTATAAATAATGGAATTTACACAGCTTTTACTTTCTGACTACCAGATATACCAGGGCAATACAAACACCCCCAAATTACCCTAAGCTATCTGCTGAGAGGCATGTTGAGTCCATGAAAGATTTATTTCTTTTCCACAAGTTTTTGGAAAATGACAAAAAGTTGTCACTTTAATGATATATTTCTCGCACAAGCCATGGGTATATGTGGAATTACACCCTAAAATACATTCTGCTACTTCTACCGAGTAAGGGGATACCATATGTGTTTTTTTGGGAGCCTAGCCACATACAGGAGCCTGAAATCCTATGGCCACTTTGAATGCCTGAAGGTACATAACTTCCTCATTTCACTTCCTCACTACCACAGTTTCGAAGGCCCTGAAATGCCAGGATAGCACCAACCCCCCCCCCCCAAAAAAAATGACCCCTTTTTGGAAAGTAGACACCCCAAGGAATTTAAAAAGAGGCATAGTGAGTATTTTGCAGATCTCATTTTTTCCTCACAAGGTTTTAAAATATATATATATAAAAAATAAAAAATATGTTTTTGTTTTTTTTCTTCATTTTCCAAAAACTTGTGGCAAGAAACGAGATCTGCAAAATACTCACCATGCTTCTTATCAAATTCCTTGGGGTGTCTACTTTCCAAAAAGGGGTAATTTGGGGGGGGGGGGGGGTTTGGTGCTATCCTGGCATTTCAGGGCCACCGAAACTGTGATAGGTAGTGAGGAAGTGTAATGAGGAAATAAAGCCCTTTAAAGGCCTGAAGGTGCTGATTGGATTTTGGGGTCCTGTGCTTGGCTAGACTGCCAAAATGTCTCTCATATGTGGTACCCCCATACTCGGGAGAAGTAGCAGAATGTATTTTGGGGAGTAATTCCACATATACCCTTGGCATGTGTGAGCAATAAATCATTTAAATGACAATTTTGTGTACAAAAAAAAATGTTTTTGTTTGTCATTTTCCAAAAACTTGTGGTAAAAAATAAATTCTTCTATTGATTCAACATACCTGTCAGCAAATAGTTTGGGGTGTCTACTTTACAAAAAGGGATCATTTTGAGGGATGGGGGCATTTTATGCCCAGCATTAGAAGTTTATGCCACACATCATTCACTCTTCTAACCACCTGAAGACCAAGCCTTTTCTGACACTTTTTGTTTACATGAAAAAAATCAGTTTGCTAGGAAATTAATTTAAACCCCAAACATTATATATATTTTTTAAAGAAAACACCCTAGTGACTAAAATGGTGGGTGCTGCAATTTTTTATGTCATATACTGCTTGTGCAGCGATTTTTCAAACGCAATTTTTAAAAAAAATATATACTTTTTTTACTTTTGATGCGCAAAAACACAATATATTGGACAATTATTTGGTAACATATAAAAGATGATGGTATGCTGAGTAAATAGATACCAAACATGACATGCTTTAAAATGGTGCATGCCACGAGCAATGGCGACAAACTGCATACGTTTTTAATATCCATAGGCAACGTTTTAAAAACCTTTACAAGCTACCATTTTAGATGTACAGAGGAGGTCTAGTATTAGAATTACTGCCCTTGATCTGACGTTCATGGCGATACTTCACATGCATGGTGCAACCGCTGTTTCCATACTGGCACAGGGTCAATGCTCAAGAACGCAGGTGCGTGCGTGCAGGTGGGGGGCGAAGGTACTTTTGTTTTAAGTTATTTTGATTTTTTTAAATTATTTTTACACTGTCCCTTTAATTTTTTTTTTTTGATCACTTTTAATGTTATCACAGGGAATGCAAATATCCCCTATGACTTCAATGGGCATTGTCATATATTCTTTTTTTTATAAATCTGGGGTCTATCAGACTCTAGATATCTCCTCTGCCCTTACGTTATCTAATCAAATGCTTTCCCAATTTACAAATGGCGCTGTTTATATCCTGCGAAACTGAAGAGATGAAATGCTCGTAGCTTCTGATTTCTTTAGGCTATAGAGATGATTGGCACCATTCTGGTCTCCAATCAGCTCTATGGTCAGCTGGCAGAAACACCAGTTGCATTCTTAGGTTCCCCCAATGGCACAGGACTGGCCGAGAAGGCCGTGGAAGGCAGCGGGGGAGGACATTGTCTCCTGCTGATTGTAAAAGCAATCCTGCAGCTAATTAGCCACTAGGATTGCTTTAACATGAAAGCTGATCGCAAAAAAAATGATACCAGGATGATGCCTGTAGCTGTAGGCATCTTCCTGGTATAACCATTCAAAATCCAGTGATGTACCAGTACGTTGCTGGTCCTTGTAGGGTATATATGCTATGTTCTTTTTTTTTTTGTATGCAGCCTGTGGACTGAATGAAAAAAAGGCAAGAAATCTCTGCCAAAAAAATAAAATGTATGGTATGCCAACTATTAAAATATACCGCCCTGCATCCATCCACTTCTAATGGTGGGCACACATTAGGTCACACTGTGCCACATGTGCCAGTTCCAAGATTATACAAATGTCTAAATATTGGCACGCTTGAATAAAAATTGTCCACGTATAAGTGGTATCCCATATGGAAAAAGAATGACAACAAGTCCTAAACTATCTTTCCACTACTCCCCATGTAGTCTGGGCTCCACGTGACTATCTTTTCCCTCGTAAATTTGTAACTTATATGTATAGCCTGTTGTCCTCTCACAGGTCTTCTACATCTTGACCCCATATCTGGCACGCTTACTGGGGAGAAATTGTTCGAATGCAAGGCAGCCAGATAAATTAATGAGGGACTCATCAATGCAGATGTTTTGCTGGGGAGTATAGACATCTGCAAATTTTTGGTTAAGGTGATTTACGAGGGGCTGAATTTTGTGTAGCTGGTCACCTTGAGGTCGACAGAGTGTATTGTCGTTGAAATGCATAAAACAAATTATACTCTCATATCTATGCCTGGCCATGGCAGCAGAGAACACGGGCATATGATGAATCGGGTCCGTGGACCAATACAACTGCAATTAATTTTTTTTTAGTAATGCCCATGTTGAGGGTTAGGCCCCAAAAAAATATAAATTTGGAAACCGTAATGATTTTTCATGCGAATGTTCTGGCAAGGTTTGAATTTGGGTTGGTGGCAATAAATTGTTGTACATATAAAATGCTTTGATCCACAATCAATGCATACAGATCTTCCGTGAAAAACAGCTCCAAAAAATCAAGGGGAGAAGTTAAATTTGCTATTTCGACCTGAATTCCGGGTTGGGCAGTGAATGGGGGAAGTACCGGTGCTGCAGAATTTGTGGGCTGCCAGTCAGGATTTGCAAGCACATCCGGAAGGATACTAGGGGCTCTACGGACCTGTGTGCGAATTCTTGGTGGTTGCGGGACAATACTTGTGCTCGCCACCGCACCAGCTTGTACAGCACTTATGGGACTCGCCACGTCACCAAGTCATACTGCAGTGCTGGTATTATTATTATTATTATACAGGATTTATATAGTGCCAACAGTTTGCTCAGCGCTGCACAATATAACGGGAGACAATACAGAACAATACAGTTCAATACAAGAGGGTTAGGAGGGCCTGATCCTGGGAGCTTACAATCTAAGAGGTATGTGAAAGACCAGGATGTACTAGACCACTAGTGCTTGCTAGTTCACCAAAAGGTAGCGCGTCACTAGTACTGGCACTCTGCTGCATATGAGAGTCATCAAAATTTACCCGAAAGTGCTAACAGAGATCAGGCCTGATTCTGCCAACACTGCAGTTTTGTGTGCAATGTATCAAGTGACAGTGACCTACTGATACTGCACTTGCTGGGGTAGAAGGGGGGGGTAAGCATAGGGGCTAAACGCAGGGGCTGGCAGGTGCCGGGGCTGATCCTGCATTTTTGGGGATGCTATACTAATGTGAACGCTGGTATAGTGCTGATCTGATCAAATATATTGATCCGTTCCGACACTATACTAGCAATGGTGGTTTATTGTGTATGAGCGTGTTCCTGGCAATCAAGGGGTTAAATGTGATTACTGGTGTACTGAAGGGCAATCTGACGCCATCTGGGAGGGGCGTCAAAACCACGGGAGCACAAATCACATACAGTGGGGATTGAAAGTTTGGGCACCCCAGCAAAAATTTGTATTAATGTGCATAAAGAAGCCAAGGAAAGATGGAAAAATCTCCAAAAGGCATCAAATTACAGATTAGACAATCTTATAATATGTCAACAAAAGTTAGATTTTATTTCCATCATTTACACTTTCAAAATAACAGAAAACGAAAAAATGGCGTCTGCAAAAGTTTGGGCACCCTGCAGAATTTATAGCATGCACTGCCCCCTTTGCAAAGCTGAGACCTGCCAGTGTCATGGATTGTTCTCAATCATCGTCTGGGAAGACCAGGTGATGTCAATCTCAAAGGTTTTAAATGCCCAGACTCATCTGACCTTGCCCCAACAATCAGCACCATGGGTTCTTCTAAGCAGTTGTCTAGAAAACTGAAACTGAAAATAGTCGACGCTCACAAAGCTGGAGAAGGCTATAAGAAGATAGCAAAGCATTTTCAGATGTCAATATCCTCTGTTCGGAATGTAATTAAGAAATGGCAGTCATCAGGAACAGTGGACGTTAAAGCAAGATCTGGAAGACCAAGAAAAATATCAGACAGAACAGCTCGCAGGATTGTGAGAAAAACAATTCAAAACCCACGTTTGACTGCACGATCTCTTCAGAAAGATCTGGCAGACACTGGAGTTGTGGTACACTATTCCACTATAAAGAGATACTTGTACAAATATGGTCTTCATGGAAGAGTCATCAGAAGAAAACCTCTTCTACGTCCTCACCACAAAAATCATCGTTTGAACTTTGCAAATGAACATATAGACAAGCCTGATGCATTTTGGAAACAAGTTCTGTGGACCGATGAGGTTAAAATTTAACTTTGTGGCCGGAATGAGCAAAGGTACGTTTGGAGAAGAAGGGGCACAGAATTTAATAAAAAGAACCTCTGTCCAACTGTTAAGCATGGGGTTGGATCAATCATGCTTTGGGGTTGTGTTGCAGCCAGTGGCACAGGGAACATCTCATGAGTACAAGGAAAAATGGATTCAATAAAATTTCAGCAAATTTTGGATGGTAACTTGATGCCATCTGTGAAAAAGCTGAAGTTAAAAAGAGGATGGCTTCTACAAATGGATAATGATCCTAAACACACCTCGAAATCCACGGGGGATTACATCAAGAGGCGTAAACTGAAGGTTTTGCCATGGCCTTCACAATCTCCTGACCTCAACATAATTGAAAATCTATGGATAGACCTTAAAAGAGCAGTGCGTGACAGACAGCCCAGAAATCTCAAAGAACTGGAAGACTTTTGTAAGGAAGAATGGGCAAAGATACCTCAAACAAGAATTGAAAGACTCTTGGCTGGCTACAAAAAGCGTTTACAAGCTGTGATACTTGCCAAAGGGGGCAGTACAAGATATTAACTCTGCAGGGTGCCCAACCTTTTGCAGACGCCATTTTTTTGTTTTCTGTTATTTTGAAAGTGTAAATGATGGAAATAAAATCTAACTTTTGTTGACATATTATAAGAATGTCTAATCTGTAATTTGATGCCTTTTGGAGATTTTTCCATCTTTCCTTGGCTTCTTTATGCACATTAATACAAATTTTTAGCTGGGGTGCCCAAACTTTTGATCCCCACTGTATATATATATGTGATTTTGTGCACCTGTGCTGCCCTGTAGCAGTATTTCTGCTATAGGGCGGTCAGGAAGTGGTTACATAAGCGGTTTGTGTTACGACGCTGTGTTAATTTAACTGACAATTGTGCTGTCATGCAACGCTGCACCAAAATGAAATTTACATTCTTTTTTCCCCATGAATTAGGCTTTCTTTTGGTGGTATTTGATTGTCTTTGCGGTTTTTATATCTTGCGCTATAAAAAAACCCGAAATTTTGAGAAAAAAAAACAATATTTTGGACTTTTTACTATAAAACATGTCCAGTAAAAAAAATTTAAAAATCACATTTCTTCACAAATTTCAGCCAAAATTCTACAACGTCTTTGCTAAAAAAAAATAATCACAATACGTGTAAATTAATTGGTTTACATGAAAGTTAAAGCATTTGCAAATGGCGGTATAGATACTGGATTTTTTTTTTAATACTAATAATAGTGGCGATCAGCAATTTATGGCGGTGATCAGCGACCTATGGCAGCGATCAACGACTTTTGGCAGGACTGCGGCGGACATTCTGACACTGGGAGGGGAACAGTGCAAAAAAAAAAAAACACTGATACTGTACTAATGGCACTGGGGAGGAAAGGGTTAACTTTTGGAGACAATAAAAGGGTTAACTGTGTGAGGGGAGTGTTTTACTAGGGGCGGGGGTGTGTACCTCTCTGTTACACACTGTTCCAGAAGGCTGAGCTCAGCGATCCCGGAACAGTGTGCTGAAAGCTGACAGGGAGGAGAGCTCCATTGAAAACAATGCAGCCTTCCTCCCCGTCAGTGTTGCCGGCAATCGCTGGGCTCCGGCGGGTAATCACTGGCTGAGACCCGGTGATTGACACCCGCGATCGGTGCCACGGGTAGGGTGGGCGTGCACCCCCTCCCCCTGAATGCAGGATCACATTTATATAAGTGATCCTGTGCACAGGGGCCACCTTGTAGCATTATATGTACTGCGGGCGGTCCCCTAGTGGTTAAAATATTGAAGTATGGTCTACTCAGCTTGATTTTATTACACTAAATGTATTCATCATTCTAACATACACTATATTGCCAAAAGTATTGGGCCAGCCCTCTAATCACCTCCATGGCCACAGCTGTATAAAATCAAGCACCTAGGCTTGCAGACTGCTTCTACAAACATTTGTGAAAGAATGGGTTGCTCACAGGAGCTCAGTGAATTCCAGTGTGGTACCGTGATAGGTCGCCACCTGTGCTATCCGTGAAATTTCCCTTCTACTAAATATTCCACGGTCAACTGTTTGTGGTATTTTAACAAAGTGGAAGCAACTTGGAACAACAGCAACTCAGCCATGACGTGGTAGGCCACGCAACATGACAGAGTAAGGTCAGCGCATGCTGAAGCGCACAGTGTGCAGAAGTCGACAACTGTCTGCAGAGTCAATAGCTGAAAGATCTCCAAACTTCATGTGGCCTTCAGATTAGCACAACAGCAGCTGCATCCAAGCCTTACATCAGCAAGTGCAATGCAAAACGTCAGATGCAGTGGTGTAAAGCAGGCCGATACTGGACTCTAGAGCAGTGGAGACATATTCTGGAGTGAAGAATCACACTTCTCTGTCTGGCAATCCGATGGACGTGTCCGGGTTTGGCGGTTGAGAGGAGAACGGTACTTGCTAATATAACTATGTAACTTGCCTGACTGCATTGTGCCAAGTGTAATTTTGGTGGAGGGGTGATTATGGTCCATGCTATTTTTCAGGGGCTGGGCTTGGCCCCTTCGTTCCAGTGAAGCGAACTCTTAAGGCATTAGCATATCAAGTTATTTTGGACAATTTCATGCTCCCAACTTTGTGGGAACAGTTTGGGAATTGCCCCTTCCTTTTTCAACATGATTTCCCACCAGTTACAAAGCAAGGTCCATAAACACAAGGATGAGCGAGTTTGGGGTAGAGGAACCTGACTGGCCTGCACAGAGTCCTGACCTCAACCCGATAGAACACATTTGGGATGAATTAGAGTGGAGACTGCGAGCCAGGCCTTCTTGTCTGATATCAGTATCTGACCTCACAAATGCGCTTCTGGAAGAATGGTCAAACATTCCTATAGACACATTCCTAAATCTTGTGAACAGCAGTCCCAGGAGAGTTGAAGCTGTTATAGCTGCAAAGGATGGGCCAACTCAATATAGAACCCTATGGACTAAGTCTGAGAGGCCATGCTCTCATATCCAACATGCTTTAGTTTTAGGTTAGTGTCATAGGTGAATTGACATCCTTATCCAGCTCTGCTGTTCAAAGGCTGCTCACTGTAAGGTGCACCGCTGGACCTGGATAGCTGCTTTCTCTTGCTGTTCAGTCAGCTTCTTCCACACATAATTTTTGTGGGAGGAATCCTTTTTGGGTCAGAGATGGACCATAACCTGTCCTGAAATAAATAAGAGTCAGGTCTGGGCCATGGCATTCTTTTTCAGAGGGCAAAGGGATAACTTACATGATGCCTCAGCTCAGATCCCATCTACAGCTGTGGTATCTGACATCTACAGTTGTGGTTCTTCAGCAGCTTCCTATCAAAGTGATAAGAGTAATTGCTATGTAATCATCCTTGTCTCAGAAGGTGACCTTCCTTGTGGTGTTTGCTTTGACCAAAAAAGTTTCAGACCTGACTACATTGTCCTGTAGGAAACCTTTTTGGTTTGGCTAAAACCTCATTTTTCTATAGTCTTGATTTATCTCTACAAGGGTATTGTGATGCTAACCTTGAGAATTAAATTTTGTTGCCTAGAGTCCATTTCAAGTTGAAGGTTACTGAATCAATTCTCGTGTCCCACAATAGAAAGGGTTTTTCCAGTAAGTACAAACATTCTAAATTTTGGTATAACTGGGGGTATTGTTCTTTATTGAAAATAAACAACAACAAAAAAACTTCCTATATGTGTCAAAACCATACTCTCCACTCTTAACCCCATTAAGTAATTTGCATGCAATTTCAAAATATTAATTGGGAACTGAACTTTTAACTATGGCTAAATATTTAGCAAAAGGACCCGTGGAACTTGTTTAAACATAAATTTAAAAAAAATGACCATTTCTGACTGCACAGAGTTAATAATTAAAGTACAATTTCTCAAAACAGCTAAATACGCTTTTATAAAATAATTTTTACTAGTCATAAGATAGTGAATAACGTAATTACCTTGATTCACGATACTATGCCTTCATTACTGGAACAGGGTGACTCCCCCATCCTACAGTTCTGCAGACTCTGCCACACCTTCTACTTGTCTATTGGACTACTTACTGGCATGCCCACCCTCAGATCACTTTCTGTAAATCTGCCATATTACAAAGAAAGAAATTTCACGACAATCCTTATTTTAGTGTTTAACTGATTTGTAGCAATACTTGCTGGTTACAACAATCTGACTTATTAAGTCAAACAGAGGTGACTGAAGGGTGTTTTATGTATGTATCTGTTTCTTTTTTTTTTTAAATGGATGTCTTTTGGAAAAGAAGATATTACTTGTGGGTTAGAAGTATATATCTTGTTTTAATTTCATGCTGAGACTAAAGCTGGTCATGCATTGATTGAATATAGGCCAGTTCCTGATGAACGAGTCAAAATTTTCATCATGGGTGACCCTTTTGCCCACTGCCACCAATCCTCCTTAGAATGAATGATCAAATGAGTCTGGTAGAAAATTGTTGACCAAAAACACTGGCTGCATCCAATCAGATGCAGCTGCTGTTTGGTATTCTAACAGCTGTTCTTGATGGCTGTCAGAAACCACTTGCCCATCCACACTGTATATATTCCATCACCTAGGCTACACAGTTTTCAGGCCGAACATAAAAAATGTGTGCAGGACTAGCTTTAGGTCTTATTTTCTCAGCTGTTCTGTCATACATACAATTTTGAGGACAAGCTTTCGGGGAGTGTCCCCTTCTTCAAGGTCCAAGCAGTACTATACAAATCACAAAGTTTTAACAGAACGTTAGAAGAGATGAAAAAAAAAAAAAAGCTAAAGATAGGACACAGCAAAAGCAAAGGGGGGGGGGGAGACAACACTCACATCACAGAGGGAGTCAAGCTTGAGCTGATAGTCATAAAATTGTTGGATAATGATTGAGGAATCCCATGTCCAAATTCTCTTGTGTCAAATAGAATTATCATTCGTAGTTCAAAAGTTTTTCTTTTCTGAATGGATTTGAAATTTCCTTTAAGAACAAAAATATTGAGGTCTCCCATTGTGTGGTCTGGTTGTGCGAAATGGTGTCCCACAGGTGTGCAGAAGTCATCTGCTTTATGTTCCTTGATGGTATGTCTGTGCAAATTCATTCTTGTTTGCAACTTCTGTCCTGTTTCGCCAACATAAGATCCTTTGTTACATTTTCTGCACTGGATAAGGTACACAACATTACTGGAGGTGCAGCTGTATGATCCGGAGATATTGAAGATCCCTTTTGAGTGTCTGACACTTTGTGATGGATTTATTTGGTTGCACAGTTTGCAGCGTTTTTTTATTGCAGTGTGTGCTTCCATTATTTGTGACATCTTGTGTAAGGGACCGCCTGGCGGTACCACTAGCACTCCACTGAATAGGCGTTCCCAGCGCACGGAATCTAAGTCCCAGGGTGCTTGTTCACCAGGGCCCCTGATGGTGGGGATGGACTTGGAGCTCCCCGAGACCAGGTCGTGACTACTGGGTGCGTCCGTCAGTGGTAGTAGTATGCGCCAAGGGCTCCCATGGGGAAGAGTCTGATGTGAGGAGGTCAGAAGACCCCACTGCAAGGAATGGATGGATGAGCAAGGTCAGACGGGCCGGGTCGGTAACAGAGAGGACGGCAAGGTACAAGGCAGCGGGCATAGAATGGTCGGGTCACACGCCAGGTCAGCAACAGCAGGTCAAATCCAATCAGGGGCATTCAGGAGAGAGGTCAGGCAAAGCAAGGGTCAGAACAGGAGAAAGCAGCAAGGTCAGGTATAATCCGGGTCAAAACTTACAAAGGGTACAGGTTCACAGGATGCAGGGAAGACCAGAAGGCACTGAATGACAGCTCAGGGCCATTTAAATATCCCGCCCTGCGCTGCCATTGGTGCCCAGCGGGCGGCCGCGGCTTCTACTGCGCATGCGCAAACTCGAACGCCGCGGCCGGCCCGGACCTAGTGCCCGTGTCCCTGCACAGGGCGGTGCACTGCGCCTGCGCCGGGACCATCGCGGCAGGGATCGAGGAGATCCCTGACATTGCCCCCCCCCTACGGGCAGCCTCCGGATGCCCACCCGATCTCTCCACCACGGGTGATCGCGAAAAAACCTCCGGACAAGTCTGGGTGCATGGACATTATGGGCTGGTTCCCAAGAATTGTCCTCAGGGCCATAGCCCTTCCATTTGATAAGGAATTGGGTCTGGCCTCCCCTCCTTCGACACTTCAGGATTGTTTCAACCTCAAATTCTTCTTCTCCCTCGACCGTTACCGCTTCCGGGGGTCTAGATTCCCGGTCAGGGAAGGCATCTGGGACCACTGGCTTCAGCAGGGACACATGGAAGACTGGGTGGATCTTGAGCGTGTCAGGGAGGACGAGTTCGTAGGCTACTTCGTTAACCATCCGTTTAATAGAGAAGGGGCCTATAAATTTGGGTCCCAATTTCTTTGACGGGCAAAGCATCTTTAAATTGGACGTCGCCAGCCAAACCTTCTCCCCAGGCCGCAATACCAGATCTCCTCTCCGTTTCCTGTTGAATGCTTTCCTGTAGTCTTCCTGGGCCCGACTGATGGCCTCTTGAAGCTTCTTATTGTTCGCGGCGAAAAACGTTACCACATCTTGCGTTGCAGGTACTGGGCATTCCGAGACCAAATCCGGGAGGAATACTGGGTGAAAGCCATAGTTGGCAAAGAACGGGGACTGTCCTGTCGCTGAGTGGCGGGCGTTGTTGTACGCAAATTCCGCTAGAGGTAGAAGTGGCATCCAGTCATCTTGAGTAAACGAAGTATAGCATCTTAAGTATTGCTCTAAGGTCTGATTGGTCCTTTCGGTTTGACCGTTAGTTTGAGGGTGGAACGCAGAGGAGAGAGACAATTTGATGTCCAGGGCTTTGCACAGTGCTTTCCAAAATCTTGACGTGAACTGGACCCCCCGGTCCGAGACAATGTCTTCGGGGACCCCATGCAACCTTACTACCTCACGAATGAAGACTCGCGCGGTCTCGGCCCGCCGAGGGGGTTTTCTTCAACGGGATGAAGTGGGCCATCTTCGACAAGCGGTCCACGACCACCAGGATTGCCGTGTGGTCTAGGGATGGCGGAAGCTCGACTATAAAGTCTAATGAGATCTTTTGCCAAGGCCGTTCAGGAATAGGTAAGGGTCGCAGCAGACCCCAAACCTTGTTTCTTGCTGGTTTGTTCTTCTGGCTGGTGACACAGGACCTTACATAGCCCTTACAATCCTTAGCCATGTCTGGCCACCAGAATGAGCGTCGGAGAAGTTGCAGGGTCTTTTCTGGGCCAAAGTGCCCCGCCATCGGGTGGTCATGGCAATGCCCCAAGACCAGGGTTCGGGCTTCTTCCGGCACCACAATTCGATCTTCCCTCCATAGGAGTCCCCCCTTGTTCTGGAGCGGCCCTCCGCCTGGGGTAGAGAAGTTTGTGGATGCCTCCATTAGCCTGGAACGAAGGTCCGATTGAAGGGGCAAGAAGTTACCCGAGGACAGGATGGTGTCGGGTACTGGGATCTCCTTGGCGTCTTCGTACATCCGTGATAACGCATCCGGCTTAGTGTTCTTTGATCCAGGCCGGTACGTAATGTGGAAGTTGAATCTTGAAAAGAATAGTGCCCATCTCGCCTGTCGCGGGGGTAGACGCTTGGCGGTTCTCAGATATTCTAAGTTCTTGTGGTCAGTAAATATTAAGATGGGGTGCACCGCACCTTCCAGTAGGTACCTCCATTTCTCTAACGCCGTTTTGATCGCTAGTAGCTCTCGATCACCGATATCATAGTTCCTCTCCGCTGGGGTAAGCTTCCGTGAGAAGAATGCCACAGGATGGAGCAGTTCCTTGGTGCCTTTTCGTTGGGAGAGGATGGAGCCTACCGCATTCTCCAATGCATCTACCTCCAAGATATAGGGCAGGGCGGCGTCTGGGTGACCCAAAATGGGTGCTGAAGTGAACAGCTTCTTCAAGGCTTCGAAAGCTCCCTGCGCTTCTGGTGTCCATCTGAACCGGGTTCCCAGCTTGGTTAGCTGATGTGGGGAGACCAGACCCGAGAAGTTCTTGATGAACTTCCGGTAAAAATTTGCAAAACCGACGAATCGTTGGACGCCTTTCCTGTCTGTGGGTTCAGGCCAATCCAGTATTGCTGCGACCTTCTGGGGATCCATCGCGACCCCCGCGGTGGAGATAATCAGGCCCAAGAAGGCAATGCTGGATTGTTCAAAACAACATTTCTCTGCCTTGGCGTACAACCCATGCTGCCGCAATCGCCCCAATACCTTTGCTACATGTATTCTGTGTTCCCCCAAAGACGGGGAGAAAATCAGAATGTCGTCTAAATAAACGATAACAAAGACATCCAAAAAGTCCCTAAAAATATCATTCACAAAGTGTTGAAACGTGGCCGGAGCATTACACAGCCCGAACAGCATGACCAGATATTCAAAATGGCCGAAGCGGGTGCGGAAGGCCGTCTTCCACTCGTCCCCCTCCCTTATGCGAATCAAATTGTACGCCCCCCTCAGATCCAGCTTGGTAAAAACCACTGCTGACTTTAAACTTTGGAACAGCTCTGGTACTAACGGTAGTGGGTAACGGTTTTTTATCGTGACCCTGTTCAATGCCCTGTAATCGATACACGGCCTTAAGGTTTTGTCTTTCTTTTCAACAAAGAAAATTCCCGCCCCCGCCGGTGAAGTGGAGTGGCGGATGAACCCCTTCTGGAGGCTGTCCTCGATATATTCCTTTAGGGCCCCCAATTCGGGCTCTGAAAGGGGGAAGATTCGCCCAAAAGGAATTTCTGAGCCGGGTAACAGGTCAACGGGACAGTCATAAGGGCGGTGGGGGGGTAGAGTATCGGCTCCCCGTTTGCTGAACACATCTAGAAACCCATGGTAGACTGCAGGGATTACTTGTTTTAATTCAGCTTCCCCCTCAGAGCACAGGAGGATTTGGGGGGCCCCCGGGCCCGAAGTGCGGCAGTATACCCAACAGTATGGGGAGGGGAACATGATTACTCCGGTCTCCCAGTCAATCTGGGGGTTATGGGCCCGTAACCATGGGAGCCCCAGAATGACTGGGAAGAGGGGTGAAGCTATAGCATCCAGGCGGAGGAGTTCCTGGTGCTGGCCGGCAATGACAGTGGTGATGGAGGGGGTTTCCTGGTTCACTACCCCCGATTTTATTCGGGAACCGTCGGCCAAATAAATATTGAACCCCTTCTGTTTCAATTGGAGAGGAATACCCTGCTGGTGAGCAAAATTAATATCCAAGAAGCAGCTGCATGCCCTCGAGTCAATTATGGCCGATACTTCCACGGTCCTTTCTGGAAGCTGAAAGGAAAGGGGTACCACTAAGTATTGGGATGGACCAACATTGCCAATGGATAAGGAAGAAGAGGTGCACTTACTCAGTTTCTGCGGGCAGGATCGTGCCATATGACCAGCTTCGCCACAATAGAGGCACAGGTTCTGGGATCGTCTGCGCTGATGTTCCTCTGGGGATAGTTTAGGCCGTGCCAGGCCGAGTTGCATGGGTTCGGGGTTATCTCCAGGTGGCCGGTTTTGGGTGATTGGCCTAGGTGCTTGACTGGGACCTTGAAATGACCCCCAGGGATTTCCATGACCCTGGCCGGACCTCTCAAACCTGCGTTCCCGCAGTCTACGGTCAATTTTAATGGTCAGTGCTATTAAGTCCTCTAAAGTCTCAGGTACCTCCACCCGGGCGAGCTCATCTTTCAGGCCTTCTGATAGGCCTATACGGAACTGATGCACTCGTTCCAGCGAGTATCCCCCATCCACCGCCTAAACTCAGATGCGTACTCCTCCGCCGCTTGGCGGCCTTGCCGGAGCGTGTACAGAGTAGCTTCAGCAGAAGCTGCCCGCTGCGGGTCATCATAAAGGATGGCCATTGCATCAAAAAAACTGTCAACCGAAGTAAGGTGAGGGTCATTTTTTCCCCGTAATCGATGGGCCCAGTCTTGGGGTTCACCCTGCAGGAGGGAGATGACGAACCCCACCTTCACGGATTCAGTCACGAAGGTCCGGGGTTGTAGCTCAAAATAGAGGAGACAGGACTCGCGGAATGATCTGAAGCGTGTGCGGTCCCCGTGGAAACGTTCCGGTAAGGGTACTCGGGGTTCGGCCGCCGGGAGTGGTGCGGATGCCCCAGACACCAGCACAGGGACTGCTACGGCTGGAGGTGCGGGGACCGCGGCCTGTGGGGCAGAAACGGATATAGTGCAGGTCTGGAATTGGGTTTCAATCTGCTGACATCTATCCTGCAGGGCCGATACGGCCTGTGTCAAATTAGACAGGTGCCTGCAGATCTCCTCAAGCGGCGAGGGCCCTCCTCTAGACTCAGTCAGGGCCTTCTGGTACTGTAAGGGACCACCTGGCGGTACCACTAGCACTCCACTGAATAGGCGTTCCCAGCGCACGGAATCTAAGTCCCAGGGTGCTTGTTCACCAGGGCCCCTGATGGTGGGGATGGACTTGGAGCTCCCCGAGACCAGGTCGTGACTACTGGGTGCGTCCGTCAGTGGTAGTAGTATGCGCCAAGGGCTCCCACGGGGAAGAGTCTGATGTGAGGAGGTCAGAAGACCCCACTGCAAGGGATGGATGGATGGATGGATGGATGAGCAAGGTCAGACGGGCCGGGTCGGTAACAGAGAGGACGGCAAGGTACAAGGCAGCGGGCATAGAATGGTCGGGTCACACGCCAGGTCAGCAACAGCAGGTCAAATCCAATCAGGGGCATTCAGGAGAGAGGTCAGGCAAAGCAAGGGTCAGAACAGAAGAAAGCAGCAAGGTCAGGTATAATCCGGGTCAAAACTTACAAAGGGTACAGGTTCACAGGATGCAGGGAAGACCAGAAGGCACTGAATGACAGCTCAGGGCCATTTAAATATCCCGCCCTGCGCTGCCATTGGTGCCCAGCGGGCGGCCGCGGCTTCTACTGCGCATGCACGAACTCAAACGCCGTGGCCGGCCCGGACCTAGTGCCCGTGTCCCTGCACAGGGCGGTGCACTGCGCCTGCGCCGGGACCATCGCGGCAGGGATCGAGGAGATCCCTGACATCTTGATCCGAAGGAAGTTTCCTACTGATTAGTTTATTTCTGAGGTTGGGGGGTTGTCTGAAGGCCAGTATTGGGGGTTGCTGGAATATTTCTTTCAGAGTTCCATCCTCTGTTATGATGGGTTGTAAATCTTTGATTATTTTTCTTATTCCTTCTAGTGCTGGGTTGTATGTGGTTACTAGAGGTACACGGTTGTTTGTTTTTTTCTCTTTGTACTGAAGTATATTTTCTCTTTGGGTTCTCAAGGCTGTGTTTATGCCAGCGTTGATAGTTTTGTCCTTGTAACCTTTCTTATGGAAGGCGTCTGCTACTGTCCTGAGATGTTAATCTCTGTCTCATGGGTCAGAACATATTTGGTGGTATCTAATGGCCTGACTGTGTATGATGCACGTTTTGTGTGTTGGGGGTGGAAGCTAGAACTGTGGAGGTAGTTGCATCTTTCAGTGGGTTTCCTGTATATTGAGGTGTGAAGCATATCATCCCTGATGTATACTGTGGTGTCTAGGAAGCTGACATGTGTGTTTGAGTATTCCATTTTTAGTTTGATTGATGGATGAAAAGTGTTGATCAATGAGTAAAATTATTTTAGGTTTTCTTCAGCTTCTGTCCATATGATGAAAATATCATCAATATAGCGATAGTATCTGTATGGTTTTTGTTCCATGCTGTTCAGGAATTTTTCCTCCAGGTCAGCCATAAATAAATTGGCATATTGGGGTGCCATTTTACTTCCCATCGCAGTACCCATACATTGAAGATAGATGTCTTTATTGAAGGCAAAGTAATTGTGTGTAAGTATGAATTCAATGAGCTGTGTAACATCCTCAGCAGTGTATTTGTGGTTTGGTGAGGATGATAAGGATCTGTGACATGCAGCTAATCCATCCTTGTGAGGGATATTGCTATACAGGGATACTAAATCCATAGTCACTAGAAGTGTATTAGATGGTAATTGCTGGATGTTGTTGATCTTGTTCAGAAAGTCAATTGTGTCTTGCAGGAAACTAGCAGTATTCTTGACATTACAGTTTTAAAATATTTTCTACAAAGCCTGAGATTTGTTCAGTGAGTGTATTCATGCCTGTTATGATGGGTCTGCCTGGATTTCCTGGCTTGTGGATTTTGGGCAGCATGTAGAAGTCCCCGATTTCTGGATGATCCGGAATCGCATTTATAAGTTTTGAATGTAGGTGGGCTGCAAGTGTTTTAATGAGACCTTTTAATTGCTTTGTAAAGTCCTGGGTCGGATCATAATCCAGTTTCTTATAGTAGATGGCATTTTCCAGCTGCCTCTGGCCTTCTTGTATGTATTTGTTTGTATCCATCACAACAACTGCTCCCCCTTTATCCGCTGGTTTGATGGTGATGGCCTGATTATTGCGCAAATCGTGTATAGCCCTTCGCTCTAGTGGTGAAAGATTGTACAGAATTTTCTTTTGCTGGGTGGATATCAGGGATGTAGCTCACAATCTGAATCTATCAATATAGGTGTCCAGTTTGGGGTTGCGTCCTTATGGAGGTGTGAAGCAGCTGTTCTTTTTCTTTGTGTAGCACTCCATTGTCCCAGGATTCCTTTCATTATTGTGGAAATATTTTTTGAGCATTAGTCTCCTGAAGAAATCCTCCATATCTGACAATAATTGTAAATGTTTCAATACAGGCAAAATGCAATTCCAGTTTCCAATGGAACCCATTCAGAACAAGTCATTGGTGTTAATTTACTAAAGACAAATGAGCTGTTCACTTTGCAAGAGAAAACTAAGTTAATGTGGTGACATTTCACTTTCCAAAGAATAACCAATCAGAATTTTTGCTTGCACCTGATTGAAATATGGAAGTCTGCAGCGCTTCTCCTCATTTGCTATGCTCTGGGGCTAATTCCTTTGCACAGTGAACAGCCTATTTGTCACTTATCATGCATCAGTCCACCGAAGAGGTCCCCTTGGGACAAAACATGTCAGTCAGTGCTTAACAGGGCGATGTCATCACACACTCCAGCAGGAGGAATTCTGTGTTTTACATGCTATGGACATCACCTCCTTCGTAAATACCCATTGGTTCTTTGTACTAAGAAAACTGGATTATGCTACACTACGTGCCTTGTCCTTTCCTTTTCTATGTCTTACACATGACATTGATGAACAGGTGATTATCTGTATAGTGCGGTGGTCAGCGTGTTGGATTCGAAGGAAAGTTTTTTTTTTTTTTTTTTTAACTTTACTTTCACTGTACACTGTTTAGTGGTTTTATTGTTTGCACTGTCAATGGTATTGACTGCACATTTAAAAGGGAAGTGCAACATATTTGTGTTTAGGGTTTTTATATATTTTTGTAAGTTTAGCTCCCACAATAGTATTTCTTTTTCTCCTATATAAATATACACAGTGTCACCTAGCTCAGAGTTGTTCACTTGACACATATTTGCCTTTACTAAATCAAAGCTGGGTTATGTGATAACGTCCTGCATATGTTGCATTTCCATGAATTTTACTATTTCATTCAATTGAACAGGATAAAAATTGTACAGCATGTACATGTTAAAACAAACATCAGGGAGATAATCTGAAAAGGGTATTTCTGCAAAAAATTAAAAATATACAGCACTTACCTCTTTTGCTATCCATGTCAGTCAGTTGAAGAGGAATCATCCCCCAAAGTCTGCCTCTGAAAATGAATCTTCCAGGAGTGTTGATCCCTCGTCCCCTGGTTATTGAAGCAATGTAATCAAAGTGAAAAGAATTCTTGTGTGTCTATTAACATATTGTCTGTCATACTGTTATGGATTATTGTGGATCCTCACTTCACATACAGTGCATATAATGCAGTGGGTGTCCCCAAGGAGCAGTTTCATAAAAGGCTCAGGCCTTGACAGGAATTTCACTGTGTGACAAAATAAGATAACCCCTTGGTTGAAGTACCAAAATGTAGAAAAGAGTAATATCCATGAATGGACTGACCCAAATAGCAGACTCAGGTTATGGCAGACAGTGTTCAGATGGTATCATACTGGAAGATAAAATGTCCTGGATACATATGATATATTATTTTATATCACAGACCTTTTTTTTTTACAACCGGTCGATGACATGCTAACTGTTATGGCTACTAACATGTTGTTCCCTGCTCTCAGATGTGTCAGTGCATAGGAAGCAATGTGCCATGTCTTCTAGATGATAGAAACAGTTTTATTTTCTTGCTATTTAGCCCTTGGATGTGCAAGATGTATGCAGTGCCTTGAAAAAGTATTCATACCCTTTGAAATTTTCCACATTTTGTCATGTTACAACCAAAATTGTAAATGTATTTTATTGGGATTTTATGTGATAGACCAACACAAAGTGGCACATAATTGTTTAGTGGAAGGAAAATGATAAATGTTTTTCAACATTTTTTACAAATAAATATCTGCAAAGTGTGGTGTGCATTTGTATTCAGCCCCACTGAGTCAATACTTTGTAGAACCACCTTTCACTGCAATTACAGCTGCAAGTCTTTTTGGGTATGTATCTACAAGCTTTGGACATCCAGAGAGTGAAATTTTCACCCATTCTTCTTTGCAAAATAGCTCAAGCTCTGTCAGATTGGATGGAGAGTGTGGCAAGACTTGAAAATTTCTGTTCACAGACAAATTCTCAATTGGATTTAGGTATGGACTTTGACTGGGCCATTCTAACACATGAATATGCTTTGATCTAAACTATTCCATTGTAGCTCTGGCTGTATGTTTAGATTCGTCATCCTGCTGGAAGGTGAACCTCCACCCCAGTCTCAAGACTATTGCAGACTCTAACAGGTTTTCTTCTAAGACTGCCCTGTATTTGGCTCCATCCATCCTACCATTAAGTCTGACCAGCTTCCCTATCCCTGCTGAAGAAAAACATCCCCACAACATGATGCTGCCACTACCATGTTTCATGGTGGGGATGGCGTGTTCAGGGTAATGTGCAATGTTAGTTTTCCGTCACACATAGCATTTTACTTTCTGCCAAAAAGTTCAATTTTGGTCTCATCTGACCAGACCACCTTCTGCCACATGTTTGCTGTGTCCCCCTACATGGCTTCTCACAAACTTTTGATTTATTTCAGCAATGGCTTTCTTCTTGCCACTATTCCACAAAGGCCAGAGTGGAGTGCGTGACTAATAGTTGTTCTGTGGACAGACCTCAGCTGTGGATCTCTGCAGCTCCTCTAGAGTTACCATGGGCCTCTTGAATAAGCTCTGATTAATGCTCTCCTTGCCTGGCCTGTCAGTTTAGGTGGATGGCCATGTCTTGGTAGGTTTGCAGTTGTGTTTATACTAAGATTAAATTACACATCACATCCTCCATTTTTTACATCAACCACAATCATCTGCTAGAAGTGATATAAGAAAGACATCTGCTGCAGAAACCCACAGATGATTCAAGGATAGGAAGTATTATACATGCATGTGACATTGCAAACTGAATTATTGAAATTCCATCTCTGAAATTAACAAAAATATCTTGTGTAGAGACCTCAACGTAAGACCAAAAATTCCTCCAGAAAAAATATTTAGGACTTTTAAGGTACCAGAATTAATCAGATTATGTATAAAACATCACATTTTTGTATTATAGCAATTAAAACTCAGCATTAAAATCCATCAAAACATGTTGCTGGAGTTACAGATCAAATTCTCTCTCTCTCTCTCTCTCTCTCTCTCTCTCTCTCTATACAGTATATATATATATATATATACACAAATCAAAACAAAGTGTACATGAACAATTCAAATATTCAATTGTAAACGAGGAAGTAGAAATGAGGTATCCACATTCAACGCATTTCACAGGTTAACACCCACTTCTTCAGGAAAGAAAGGAAAGGATTTTTCCCTTGTTTAGAACAATAACAACATGTTCACGTATACTACCATCATTTCAAAGAAAGACAGAGAAGACATTAATACGTGGATCCAGGTGTTCACTGTTCAGCCTTAAACCATGGAAGAGGGGACAATTTAACACCAAACTGGGAAACAGGCAGGCAGCTCTGACTGAAATACGTCCCCACTCAAGATCTTTTGTTTCAAAAGTCCTCACTGCCAAAAGTGTATAATACCTTCCACCAACATGGTGACTGAATACAGTACTGTGTGTATTTACAGTGGGGCAAAAAAGTATTTAGTCAGCCACCAATTGTGCAAGTTCTCCCACTTAAAAAGATGAGAGAGGCCTGTAATTGGCATCATAGGTAGACCTCAACTATGAGAGACAAAATGAGAAAAAAAATCCAGACAATTACATTGGCTGATTTGGAAAGAATTTATTTGCAAATTATGGTAGAAAATAAGTATTTGGTCAATATCAAAAGTTCATCTCAATACTTTGTTATATATCCTTTGTTGGTAATGACAGAGGTCAAACGTTTCCTGTAAGTCTTCACAAGGTTGGCACACACTGTTGCTGGTATGTTGGCCCATTCCTCCATGCAGATCTCCTCTAGAGCAGTGATGTTTTGGGGCTGTCGCTGGGCAACACGGACTTTCAACTCCCTCCAAAGGTTTTCTATGGGGTTGAGATCTGGAGACTGGCTAGGCCACTCCAGGACCTTGAAATGCTCCTTACAAAGCCACTCCTTCATTGCCCGGGCGGTATGTTTGGGATCATTGTCGTGTTGGAAGACCCAGCCACGTTTCATCTTCAATGCCCTTGCTGATGGAAGGAGGTTTGCACTCAAAATCTCATGATACATGGCCCCATTCATTCTGTCCTGAACATGGATCAGTCGTCCTGGTCCCTTTGTGGAGAAACAGCCCCAAAGCATGATGTTGCCACCCCCATGCTTCACAGTAGGTATGTCCTTTGGATGCAACTCAGCATTCTCTCTCCTCCAAACACGACGAGTTGTGTTTCTACCAAACAGTTCTATTTTGGTTTCATCTGACCATATGACATTCTCCCAATCCTCTTCTGGATCATCCAAATGCTCTCTAGCAAACTTCAGACAGGCCCGGACATGTACTGGCTTAAGCAGGGGGACATGTCTGGCACTGCAGGATGTCCCTGGCGGTGTAGTGTGTTACTGATAGTAGCCTTTGTTACGTTGGTCCCAGCTCTCTGCAGGTCATTCACTAGGTCCCCCCCCCGTGTGCTCCTGGGATTTTTGCTCACCGTTCTTATGATAATTTTGACCCCACGGGGTGAGATCTTGCGTGGAGCCCCAGATCGAGGGAGATTATCAGTGGTCTTGTATGTCTTCCATTTTCTAATTATTGCTCCTACAGTTGATTTGTTCACACCAAGCTGTTTGCCTATTGCAGATTCAGTCTTCCCAGCCTGGTGCAGGTCTACAATTTTGTTTCTGGTGTCCTTCGACGGCTCTTTGCTCTTCACCATAGTGGAGTTTGGAGTGTGACCGTTTGAGGTTGTGGACAAGTGTCTTTTATACTGATAACAAGTTCAAACAGGTGCCATTGATACAGGTAATGAGTGCAGGACAGAGCAGCCTCTTAAAAAAGAAGGTACAGGTCTGTGAGAGCCAGAAATCTTGCTTGTTTGTAGGTGACCAAATACATATTTTCCACTATAATTTGCAAATAAATTCTTTCCAAATCAGCCAATGTGATTGTCTGGATTGTTTTTCACATTTTGTCTCTCATAGTTGAGGTCTACCTATGATGCCAATTACAGGCCTCTCTCATCTTTTTAAGTGGGAGAACTTGCACAATTGGTGGCTGACTAAATACTTTTTTGCCCCACTGTATATATATATATATATATATATATATATAAATAATATAAAGAGGTGAGACAAAAATACCAGATTATACCTACCTTATTGTTGTATACGTTTGATTTAAGTGGTAAAATGTCCTCTTAATTGTACAACACTGCAATGTTCTGTAGTAATGTCTTCTTTAAATTAAGGATAATAAAAAAAAGAGAATATTTGTTTGTTTGTATTTACTCCCCCTCCTCCTTATTTATATAGGTATATACAAACTGAGATATACTGTATGTATGATATACAGTAAATATTCACCAGAAATCAAAACTCGTCTATTCAGAAGTAGAGAAAAAACACTGAAAAATGCTCAGTCATTATTTTGTTCTCATCAAACTTTCATAAACATATTTTAGAACAGGTGTGGATGAATACAAAACTGGAGGAAGTGGTTTTGTCAGAATGCAAATAATAGTAATAATGATAAAAGTGGGGATAGTCATACTACGCTTTATTTACTGGACACCATAATAATTTGTTGGGGGAAGGGCAAATAGAATGCCTTTATGTACACTCAAGGCTTGCTGGTTTGGAAATTAAAAATATGAGTCAGGCATTTATGTACGTCTTTATTAGAGATGAGCGAATTATTCAAAAATTCGATTCGATTGATTCGGCGAATTCGTGAAAAAATTTTGATTCGAGTCGAATATATTCGCTGCGAATTTAACTTATAAAAGGGTGTTTCTAGGCTTCAGAGAGCCTTTATATTAGTGCAGAACACTGTACCTTTAATTTAAATGCCCTTGGAGTCTGCTGGGGAAGAGAAATAATACTGACAGTCAGTATGACATGCAGATGAGTGCCGTCGATCTTAGAATCACCGCACACTTCACTCATTTGGGCAGTCACGGGGCCAAAACCAGAGTGTGGAGCCACAGTGTGGCGGTGGAGGCAGCAGCAATGGGAGGCCATACAGCACCCTATGACAAAAATGGAAACCACCAGCAGTGTGAGGAGACCTGAAAGTGGCACATGGCAGAGTGTGGCGATGGAGACAGCAGCAATGGGAGGCTGTACAGGGACCCATGACACACTCTGGACCTGGCAGCAGCATGAGGAGGCGGTACAGGGGCCCATGACAGATTACGGGCCTGGCAGCAGCATGAGGAGTTGGTACGGGGGCCCATGGCAGATTACGGGCCTGGCAGCAGCAATGGGAGGCCGTACAGGGACCCATGACACACTCTGGACCTGGCAGCAGCATGAGGAGGCGGTACAGGGGCCCATGACAGATTACGGGCCTGGCAGCAGCATGAGGAGTTGGTACGGGGGCCCATGGCAGATTACGGGCCTGGCAGCAGCAATGGGAGGCCGTACAGGGACCCATGACACACTCTGGACCTGGCAGCAGCATGAGGAGGCGGTACAGGGGCCCATGACAGATTACGGGCCTGGCAGCAGCATGAGGAGTCGGTACGGGGGCCCATGACACACTCTGGACCTGGCAGCAGCATGAGGAGGCGGTACAGGGGCGCATGACAGATTACGAGCCTGGCAGCAGCAACTTGGACAGGAGGACGTTCAGCTTCTGCACCGTCGGGTGCGTGCTCGCAAACTGTTGTCTCTTGGAAACGGATTCCAAGAAAGACTGCTGACGGAATCCGTGAAGAGGAGTAGCAGGAGAAGGAGCATCTGAACGAGCGGAATATGCCAACAAGCGACAACAGGGGCCCATGACAGATTACGGGCCTGGCAGCAGCATGAGGAGTCGGTACGGGGGCCCATGGCAGATTACGGGCCTGGCAGCAGCAATGGGAGGCCCGTAATCTGCCAGCACCCTATGACAAAAAATGGAAAACACCAGCAGTGTGTGAGGAGACCTGAAAGTGGCACATGGCAGAGTGTGGCGATGGAGACAGCAGCAATGGGAGGCCGTACAGGGACCCATGAGAGACTGTGGACCTGGCAGCAGCATGAGGAGGCGGTACTGGGTCCCATGGCAGATTAAGGCCTGGCAGCAGCAATGGGAGGCCCGTAATCTGCCAGCACCCTATGACAAAAAATGGAACACACCAGCAGTGTGTGAGGAGACCTGAAAGTGGCACATGGCATGAGACACTGTGGACCTGGCAGCAGCATGAGGAGGCGGTACAGGGGCCCATGGCAGATTACGGGCCTGGCAGCAGCAATGGGAGGCCCGTAATCTGCCAGCACCCTATGACAAAAAATGGAACACAACAGCAGTGTGAGGAGACCTGAAAGTGGCACATGGCATGAGACACTGTGGACCTGGCAGCAGCATGAGGAGGCGGTACAGGGGCCCATGGCAGATTAGGGGCCTGGCAGCAGCTATGGGAGGCCCGTAATCTGCCAGCACCCTATAACAAAAAATGGAACACACCAGCAGTGTGTGAGGAGACCTGAAAGTGGCACATGGCAGAGTGTGGCGATGGAGACAGCAGCAATGGGAGGCCGTACAGGGACCCATGACACACTCTGGACCTGGCAGCAGCATGAGGAGGCGGTACAGGGGCCCATGGCAGATTACGTGCCTGGCAGCAGCAATGGGAGGCCCGTAATCTGCCAGCACCCTATGACAAAAAATAGAACACACCAGCAGTGTGAGGAGACCTGAAAGTGGCACATGTTTGGGGCATGATTCATGGCGGATTTAGTCAGTTGTGTCAGGAACTGTTGGTTTGAAATCCAGACTAATCCACGCCTGATTCATTTTCACAAACGTGAGTCTCTCCACACTTTGGGTGGACAGTCGTGTCCTCCGCGGAGTTACAATACCTCCTGCCGCACTAAACACGCGCTCCGATGCCACGCTACTGGCCGGGCATGACAGCCTTTCAAGGGCAAATTCAGCTAGTTGGGGCCAAAGGTCAAGTTTCATTGCCCAGTAGTCAAGGGGATTGTCTACCTCGGTTGGCAGGGTGCTGTCCAAGTAGGCCTAAGCCTGTTGTTTGCGGTCCTGCTCCAGGTCCACCTGATGCTGCTGCTGCTGCGGCTGGTTAGTAGTTTCCTCACTGCGCTGGTGAAGAAAGCTACTCATCATCGACTGCAGACTGAGGCAGCCGCTGCTGGTGGAGCTGCCACTGCTCCTACCACCCCACCCCTCCCCTGCTGCCATGGCAGCGGAATGCGAGCGCACAGGGCCCACAGTGTCTGAGGATGGACGTTGGCGCAGAAAGGCAGAGACCAGCTGACTACATAGGTGGTTTTTATAGTACGTTATTTTGGCCTCCCTCTCAGCAGGTGTGAAAAAGGCCACCATTTTTGAACGGTAGCGAGGGTCCAACAAGGTGGACAGCCAAAAGTCATCCCTCTGTCTGATGGTTATTATTCGGCTGTCGCTACGCAAGCAAGCGAGCATGCTATGGGCCATTTGTGCCAAGGAATGCGAGGGACTCCCTGCCTCCATCTCCACAGCATACTGCCACGGTGCGTTTGGGTCCTCTGTCTCCTCCTCCTCTACCAGATGCTCCTGCTCCTCCACTCCTGTCCGCTGAGTGGAAAAACCACCCATTTCACTCAATAATTCCTGAGCACCAATGTCCTCCTCTACCTCCTCCTCTTCTTCCTGTCCTGCCCCCACAGGGGTCATGTGGCGTTGAGATCTGTGCGCCACGTCTACCGCACCCTGACCAGCCATTGTTAACAGCATTTGTTCCAGGACGTGCAACAGAGGAATGACGTCGTTCATCCCATAGTCCTGCCGACTCACGAATAGCGTGGCCTCCTCAAAGGGCCTGAGCAAGCGCAGGTGTCACGCATGAGCTGCCAATGGCTGACATCTAAGTTACACAGGGAGTACCTTTATCCGCTTGTAACATCAGGAAATCTGTGATGGCCTTTCGCTGTTCGTAAAGGCGGTCTAACATATGTAGGGTTGAATTCCACCTTGTTGCAACGTCACAGCATGAGGAGTCGGTACGGGGGCCCATGGCAGATTACGGGCCTGGCAGCAGCAATGGGAGGCCCGTAATCTGCCAGCACCCTATGACAAAAAATGTAACACACCAGCAGTGTGAGGAGATCTGAAAGTGGCACATGGCAGAGTGTGGCGATGGAGACAGCAGCAATGGGAGGCCGTAAAGGGACCCATGAGAGACTCTGGACCTGGCAGCAGCATGAGGAGGCGGTATAGGGGCCCATGGCAGATTAGGAGCCTGGCAGCAGCTATGGGAGGCCCGTAATCTGCCAGCACCCTATGACAAAAAATGGAAAACACCAGCAGTGTGAGGAGACCTGAAAGTGGCACATGGCAGAGTGTGGCGATGGAGACAGCAGCAATGGGAGGCCGTACAGGGACCCATGAGAGACTCTGCACCTGGCAGCAGCATGAGGAGGCGGTATAGGGGCCCATGGCAGATTAGGGGCCTGGCAGCAGCTATGGGAGGCCCGTAATCTGCCAGCACCCTATGACAAAAAATGGAACACACCAGCAGTGTGAGGAGACCTGAAAGTGGCACATGGCATGAGACACTGTGGACCTGGCAGCAGCATGAGGAGGCGGTACAGGGGCCCATGGCAGATTAGGGGCCTGGCAGCAGCTATGGGAGGCCCGTAATCTGCCAGCACCCTATGACAAAAAATGGAACACACCAGCAGTGTGAGGAGACCTGAAAGTGGCACATGGCAGAGTGTGGCGATGGAGACAGCAGCAATGGGAGGCCGTACAGGGACCCATGAGAGACTCTGGACTTGGCAGCAGCATGAGGAGGCGGTATAGGGGCCCATGGCAGATTAGGGGCCTGGCAGCAGCTATAGGAGGCCCGTAATCTGCCAGCACCCTATGACAAAAAATGGAACACACCAGCAGTGTGAGGAGACCTGAAAGTGGCACATGGCAGAGTGTGGCGATGGAGACAGCAGCAATGGGAGGCCGTACAGGGACCCATGAGAGACTCTGGACCTGGCAGCAGCATGAGGAGGCGGTATAGGGGCCCATGGCAGATTAGGGGCCTGGCAGCAGCTATGGGAGGCCCGTAATCTGCCAGCACCCTATGACAAAAAATGGAACACACCAGCAGTGTGAGGAGACCTGAAAGTGGCACATGGCAGAGTGTGGCGATGGAGACAGCAGCAATGGGAGGCCGTACAGGGACCCATGAGAGACTCTGGACTTGGCAGCAGCATGAGGAGGCGGTATAGGGGCCCATGGCAGATTAGGAGCCTGGCAGCAGCTATAGGAGGCCCGTAATCTGCCAGCACCCTATGACAAAAAATGGAACACACCAGCAGTGTGAGGAGACCTGAAAGTGGCACATGGCAGAGTGTGGCGATGGAGACAGCAGCAATGGGAGGCCGTACAGGGACCCATGAGAGACTCTGGACTTGGCAGCAGCATGAGGAGGCGGTATAGGGGCCCATGGCAGATTAGGGGCCTGGCAGCAGCTATAGGAGGCCCGTAATCTGCCAGCACCCTATGACAAAAAATGGAACACACCTGCAGTGTGAGGAGACCTGAAAGTGGCACATGGCATGAGACACTGTGGACCTGGCAGCAGCATGAGGAGGCGGTACAGGGGCCCATGGCAGATTAGGGGCCTGGCAGCAGCTATGGGAGGCCCGTAATCTGCCAGCACCCTATGACAAAAAATGGAACACACCAGCAGTGTGAGGAGACCTGAAAGTGGCACATGGCAGAGTGTGGCGATGGAGACAGCAGCAATGGGAGGCCGTACAGGGACCCATGAGAGACTCTGGACCTGGCAGCAGCATGAGGAGGCGGTATAGGGGCCCATGGCAGATTAGGGGCCTGGCAGCAGCTATGGGAGGCCCGTAATCTGCCAGCACCCTATGACAAAAAATGGAACACACCAGCAGTGTGAGGAGACCTGAAAGTAGCACATGGCAGAGTGTGGCGATGGAGACAGCAGCAATGGGAGGCCGTACAGGGACCCATGAGAGACTCTGGACTTGGCAGCAGCATGAGGAGGCGGTATAGGGGCCCATGGCAGATTAGGGGCCTGGCAGCAGCTATAGGAGGCCCGTAATCTGCCAGCACCCTATGACAAAAAATGGAACACACCAGCAGTGTGAGGAGACCTGAAAGTGGCACATGGCATGAGACACTGTGGACCTGGCAGCAGCATGAGGAGGCGGTACAGGGGCCCATGGCAGATTAGGGGCCTGGCAGCAGCTATGGAAGGCCCGTAATCTGCCAGCACCCTATGACAAAAAATGGAACACACCAGCAGTGTGAGGAGACCTGAAAGTGGCACATGGCAGAGTGTGGCGATGGAGACAGCAGCAATGGGAGGCCGTACAGGGACCCATGAGAGACTCTGGACTTGGCAGCAGCATGAGGAGGCGGTATAGGGGCCCATGGCAGATTAGGGGCCTGGCAGCAGCTATAGGAGGCCCGTAATCTGCCAGCACCCTATGACAAAAAATGGAACACACCAGCAGTGTGAGGAGACCTGAAAGTGGCACATGGCAGAGTGTGGCGATGGAGACAGCAGCAATGGGAGGCCGTACAGGGACCCATGAGAGACTCTGGACTTGGCAGCAGCATGAGGAGGCGGTATAGGGGCCCATGGCAGATTAGGGGCCTGGCAGCAGCTATAGGAGGCCCGTAATCTGCCAGCACCCTATGACAAAAAATGGAACACACCAGCAGTGTGAGGAGACCTGAAAGTGGCACATGTTTGGGGCATGATTCATGGCGGATTTAGTCAGTTGTGTCAGGAACTGGTGGTTTGAAATCCAGACTAATCCACGCCTGATTCATTTTCACAAACGTGAGTCTCTCCACACTTTGGGTGGACAGTCGTGTCCTCCGCGGAGTTACAATACCTCCTGCCGCACTAAACACGCGCTCCGATGCCACGCTACTGGCCGGGCATGACAGCCTTTCAAGGGCAAATTCAGCTAGTTGGGGCCAAAGGTCAAGTTTCATTGCCCAGTAGTCAAGGGGATTGTCTACCTCGTTTGGCAGGGTGCTGTCCAAGTAGGCCCAAGCCTGTTGTTTGAGGTCCTGCTCCAGGTCCACCTGATGCTGCTGCTGCGGCTGGTTAGTAGTTTCCTCACTGCGCTGGTGAAGAAAGCTACTCATCATCGACTGCAGACTGAGGCAGCCGCTGCTGGTGGAGCTGCCACTGCTCCTACCACCCCACCCCTCCCCTGCTGCCATGGCAGCGGAACGCGAGCGCACAGGGCCCACAGTGTCTGAGGATGGACGTTGGCGCAGAAAGGCAGAGACCAACTGACTACATAGGTGGTTTTTATAGTACGTTATTTTGGCCTCCCTCTCAGCAGGTGTGAAAAAGGCCACCATTTTTGAACGGTAGCGAGGGTCCAACAAGGTGGACAGCCAAAAGTCATCCCTCTGTCTGATGGTTATTATTCGGCTGTCGCTACGCAAGCAACCGAGCATGCTATGGGCCATTTGTGCCAAGGAATGCGAGGGACTCCCTGCCTCCATCTCCACAGCATACTGCCACGGTGCGTCTGGGTCCTCTGTCTCCTCCTCCTCCTCTTTTACCAGATGCTCCTGCTCCTCCACTCCTGTCCGCTGAGTGGAAAAACCACCCATTTCACTCAATAATTCCTGAGCACAAATGTGCTCCTCTACCTCCTCCTCTTCTTCCTGTCCTGCCCCCACAGGGGTCATGTGGCGTTGAGATCTGTGCGCCACGTCTACCGCACCCTGACCAGCCATTGTTAACAGCATTTGTTCCAGGACGTGCAACAGAGGAATGACGTCGTTCATCCCATAGTCCTGCCGACTCACGAATAGCGTGGCCTCCTCAAAGGGCCTGAGCAAGCGGCAGGTGCCACGCATGAGCTGCCAATGGCTGACATCGAAGTTACACAGGGGAGTACCTTTATCCGCTTGTAACATCAGGAAATCGGTGATGGCCTTTCGCTGTTCGTAAAGGCGGTCTAACATGTGTAGGGTTGAATTCCACCTTGTTGCAACGTTGCAGATCAGGCGATGCTGTGGAATTCCGTTCTGCCGCTGCAGCTCAAGGAGGGTGTGCTTTGCGGTGTAGGAATGGCTGAAATGCATGCAAAGTTTACGTGACATTTTAAGGATGTCTTGCAGTGGGATGGTGGATTTTAGGAACCGCTGGACAACCAGATTGAACACGTGAGCCATGCATGGCGCATGGCACAACCTTCCTTGACGCAGAGCAGACACCATGTTCTTTCCGTTGTCGGTCAACATGGTTCCGATTTTCAGTTTGCGCGGAGACAGCCATCTGTCGATTTCTCTGTTCATTACACTGAGAAGTTCCTCCCCTGTGTGACTACGTTCGCCAAGGCATACCAGGTGCAGCACAGCGTGACACCGTTGCGCCCTGCACATGTGATATGCCGGTCGGGTAATGGGACTTGGCACGGGGGTGGCGGCTGAGGACACGGCGGAAGAAGAGGTGGTAGAGGCGGACATCTTTGCCGGACCAAGGACGTGCAAACATGGAGGCAAAAGCGGCGTGACCTGTCCCAAGTTGCTGGTGCGGCTGTGACGGCACCACGTTCACCCAGTGGGCCGTAAATGACATGTACTGTCCCTGACCGTAGTTACAGCTCCACACGTCGGCGCTGCCGTGCACTTTGGCAGAGACCGACATGCTCAAAGACTGGCCCACCATCTCTTCTACATGTGAATGCAGGGCTGGCACTGCCTTTTTGGCGAAGAAATGACGTCTTGGCACTCTCCACCGCGGCGCGGCACAAGCCATCATTTCTCGGAAAGGTGCTGAGTCCACCACTTGGAAAGGGAGGGACTGCAGCACCAGCAACTTGGACAGGAGGACGTTCAGCTTTTGCACCGTCGGGTGCGTGCTCGCAAACTGTTGTCTCTTGGAAACGGATTCCAAGAAAGACTGCTGACGGAATCCGTGAAGAGGAGTAGCAGGAGAAGGAGCATCTGAACGAGCGGAAGATGCCAACGAGCGACAACTCCCCTCAGCAGAGGTGTTGGAGCCTTGACTGGCTGATAGAGGGCGATTGACGTCGGGTGACGGAGCAAGTAACGGAGCGGGTGATGGAGCGGGGGCTGGGGCGGGCAGAACCGCCGTATCTTTATCACGGTTTTCCCAGGCCACCAAATGGCGACGCTGCATATGCTGCCGCAACGCTGTAGTCCCAACATGGGCCCCCTGGCCACGCTTGACTTTCTGGCCACATAGTCGACATACGGCTACGTTTACTTCCTCGGGCGGCTTGACAAAAAATTGCCACACCGCCGAGTAGGAAACTTTGCCCCCGATACTCCTCACTGGCTGACTGCTGCTTCCTCCGTGCACACCGGCACCACTACTGGCCGTGGTGGTAGGCTGCAGTGGAGCTGGTGCTCTACTCCGTGGCCGTTTGCCTCCACTGACACTGCTGCGACCCTGCTGCCTCCTGGGCAACCCACCGACTGTTTTGCTCGCTGCCAAGCTGCCACCCTCTTCTCCTGATGATGCGGAAGCAATAGCCTGATGACGACGAGGCTGCCAAGTGCGATTAGCCTCATCATCATCAATTAGGGTCTCCGCCTCACTACTAGCCCCCTCGGCTGCGTGTGGGTCAGGAGACAGACCTGTCTCTAGACCGGCTATCGAGGCATTCTCCTCGCCACTACTTCTTCGCCTGGCTGCTGAAGAGGCGGATGTCTCCCCCCGTTCCTGACCGCCCTCTGTTAGCTCTTCCTCATTGTACAGTGGGGCTGAGCCCACAGCATGCGATACTTCGCTTGGTGAGGGAACACCAAAGGACAGGGGCAGGTAGAGGACACGTGATTTCAGTGGGCTTGCTCCCGGGCCATGCCAACTAACGGGTGTGTCTGACGTACCCACCGACCGTTGGCTGTAGGTGTCAGAGGTGACCTGGGAAGAGGAAGACGACCGAGCCAACCAATCGATGACGGCAGGGTTGTCGGTGGAGACACGACCGCTGGATGACACCGGGAGCACTGGCCTCTGGCTGCGAATAGCGCTGCCTCGACCCCTTCCTCTGCTGCGACGTCTGCTCGCTCCTAAAACATTGCCTCCTCTGCCACTCCTATGCATGTTGTCTGACATACTCTTTAATTAAACGATTCTGTGTCCCTGAGTAACAATTCTGTGTCTGTCCCTGAGTAACAATTCTGTGTCCCTCAGTAACTGTGTCCCTCAGTAACAATTCTGTGTCCCTCAGTAACAATTCTGTGTCCCTCAGTAACAATTCTGTGTCCCCCAGTAACAATTCTGTGTCCCTGAGTAACAATTCTGTGTCCCTCAGTAACAATTCTGTGTCCCTCAGTAACAATTCTGTGTCCCTCAGTAACAATTCTGTGTCTGTCCCTGAGTAACAATTCTGTGTCCCTCAGTAACAATTCTGTGTCCCTCAGTAACAATTCTGTGTCTGTCCCTGAGTAACAATTCTGTGTCTGTCCCTGAGTAACAATTCTGTGTCTGTCCCTGAGTAACAATTCTGTGTCCCTGAGTAACAATTCTGTGTCCCTCAGTAACTGTGTCCCTCAGTAACAATTCTGTGTCCCTCAGTAACAATTCTGTGTCCCTCAGTAACAATTCTGTGTCCCCCAGTAACAATTCTGTGTCCCTGAGTAACAATTCTGTGTCCCTCAGTAACAATTCTGTGTCCCTCAGTAACAATTCTGTGTCCCTCAGTAACAATTCTGTGTCTGTCCCTGAGTAACAATTCTGTGTCCCTCAGTAACAATTCTGTGTCCCTCAGTAACAATTCTGTGTCTGTCCCTGAGTAACAATTCTGTGTCTGTCCCTGAGTAACAATTCTGTGTCTGTCCCTGAGTAACAATTCTGTGTCCCTGAGTAACAATTCTGTGTCCCTGAGTAACAATTCTGTGTCCCTCAGTAACAATTCTGTGTCCCTCAGTAACAATTCTGTGTCCCTCAGTAACAATTCTGTGTCTGTCCCTGAGTAACAATTCTGTGTCTGTCGCTGAGTAACAATTCTGTGTCCCTCAGTAACAATTCTGTGTCCCTCAGTAACAATTCTGTGTCCCTGAGTAACAATTCTGTGTCTGTCGCTGAGTAACAATTCTGTGTCCCTCAGTAACAATTCTGTGTCCCTCAGTAAAAATTCTGTGTCTGTCCCTGAGTAACAATTCTGTGTCTGTCCCTGAGTAACAATTCTGTGTCCCTCAGTAACTGTGTCCCTCAGTAACAATTCTGTGTCCCTCAGTAACAATTCTGTGTCCCTCAGTAACAATTCTGTGTCCCCCAGTAACAATTCTGTGTCCCTGAGTAACAATTCTGTGTCCCTCAGTAACAATTCTGTGTCCCTCAGTAACAATTCTGTGTCCCTCAGTAACAATTCTGTGTCTGTCCCTGAGTAACAATTCTGTGTCCCTCAGTAACAATTCTGTGTCCCTCAGTAACAATTCTGTGTCTGTCCCTGAGTAACAATTCTGTGTCTGTCCCTGAGTAACAATTCTGTGTCCCTGAGTAACAATTCTGTGTCCCTCAGTAACAATTCTGTGTCCCTCAGTAACAATTCTGTGTCCCTCAGTAACAATTCTGTGTCTGTCCCTGAGTAACAATTCTGTGTCTGTCGCTGAGTAACAATTCTGTGTCCCTCAGTAACAATTCTGTGTCCCTCAGTAACAATTCTGTGTCCCTGAGTAACAATTCTGTGTCTGTCGCTGAGTAACAATTCTGTGTCCCTCAGTAACAATTCTGTGTCCCTCAGTAAAAATTCTGTGTCTGTCCCTGAGTAACAATTCGGTGTCTGTCCCTGAGTAACAATTCTGTGTCCCTCAGTAACAATTCTGTGTCCCTGAGTAACAATTCTGTGTCCCTCAGTAACAATTCTGTGTCCCTGAGTAACAATTCTGTGTCCCTCAGTAACAATTCTGTGTCCCTCAGTAACAATTCTGTGTCTGTCCCTGAGTAACAATTCTGTGTCTGTCGCTGAGTAACAATTCTGTGTTCCTCAGTAACAATTCTGTGTCCCTCAGTAACAATTCTGTGTCTGTCCCTGAGTAACAATTCTGTGTCCCTGAGTAAGAATTCTGTGTCCCTCAGTAACAATTCTGTGTCCCTCAGTAACAATTCTGTGTCTGTCCCTGAGTAACAATTCTGTGTCTGTCGCTGAGTAACAATTCTGTGTCCCTCAGTAACAATTCTGTGTCCCTCAGTAACAATTCTGTGTCTGTCCCTGAGTAACAATTCGGTGTCTGCCCCTGAGTAACAATTCTGTGTCTGTCCCTGAGTAACAATTCTGTGTCTGTCCCTGAGTAACAATTCTGTGTCCCTGAGTAACAATTGTGTCCCTCAGTAACAATTCTGTGTCCCTGAGTAACAATTCTGTGTCCCTCAGTAACAATTCTGTGTCCCTCAGTAACAATTCTGTGTCTGTCCCTGAGTAACAATTCTGTGTCTGTCGCTGAGTAACAATTCTGTGTCCCTCAGTAACAATTCTGTGTCCCTCAGTAACAATTCTGTGTCTGTCCCTGAGTAACAATTCTGTGTCTGTCCCTGAGTAACAATTCTGTGTCTGTCCCTGACTAACAATTCTGTGTCTGTCCCTGAGTAACAATTCTGTGTCCCTCAGTAACAATTCTGTGTCCCTCAGTAACAATTCTGTGTCCCTGAGTAACAATTCTGTGTCCCTGAGTAACAATTCTGTGTCCCTCAGTAACAATTCTGTGTCCCTCAGTAACAATTCTGTGTCTGTCCCTGAGTAACAATTCTGTGTCTGTCGCTGAGTAATAATTCTGTGTCCCTCAGTAACAATTCTGTGTCCCTCAGTAACAATTCTGTGTCTGTCCCTGAGTAACAATTCTGTGTCTGTCCCTGAGTAACAATTCTGTGTCCCTCAGTAACAATTCTGTGTCCCTCAGTAACAATTATGTGTCCCTGAGTAACAATTCTGTGTCCCTCAGTAACAATTCTGTGTCCCTCAGTAACAATTCTGTCTGTCCCTGAGTAACAATTCTGTGTCCCTAAGTAACATTTCTGTGGCCCTAAGTAACGGTTCTGTGGCCCTCAGTAACAAATCTGTGTCCCTCAGTAACAATTCTGTGTCTGTCCCTAAGTAACAATTCTGTGGCACTAAGTAACGTTTCTGTGGCCCTAAGTAAAGTTTCTGTGGCCCTAAGTAACGATTCTGTGGCCCTAAGTAACGTTTCTGTAGCCCTAAGTAACGTTTCTGTGGCCCTAAGTAACGGTTCTGTGTCCCTCAGTAACAATTCTGTATCCCTCAGTAACAATTCTGTGTCTGTCCCTCAGTAACAATTCTGTGTCCCTCAGTAACAATTCTGTGTCTGTCCCTGAGTAACAATTCTGTGTCCCTAAGTAACGTTTCTGTGGCCCTCAGTAACGGTTCTGTGGCCCTCAGTAACAAATCTGTGTCCCTCAGTAACAATTCTGTGTCTGGCCCTAAGTAACGTTTCTGTGGCCCTAAGTAACAGTTCTGTGGCCCTCAGTAACAATTCTGTGTCCCTCAGTAACAATTCTGTGTCTGTCCCTAAGTAACAATTCTGTGTCTGTCCCTGAGTAACAATTCTGTGTCCCTAAGTAATGTTTCTGTGGCCCTAAGTAACAGTTCTGTGGCCCTCAGTAACAATTCTGTGTCCCTCAGTAACAATTCTGTGTCTGTCCCTAAGTAACAATTCTGTGTCCCTAAGTAACGTTTCTGTGGCCCTAAGTAACAGTTCTGTGGCCCTCAGTAACGATTCTGTGTCCCTCAGTAACAATTCTGTGTCTGTCCCTAAGTAACAATTCTGTGGCCCTAAGTAACGTTTCTGTAGCCCTAAGTAACGTTTCTGTGGCCCTCAGTAACGATTCTGTGTCCCTCAGTAACAATTCTGTGTCTGTCCCTAAGTAACAATTCTGTGGCCCTAAGTAACGTTTCTGTGGCCCTAAGTAACAGTTCTGTGGCCCTCAGTAACAATTCTGTGTCCCTCAGTAACAATTCTGTGTCTGTCCCTAAGTAACAATTCTGTGGCCCTAAGTAACGTTTCTGTGGCCCTAAGTAACGTTTCTGTGGCCCTAAGTAACGATTCTGTGGCCCTAAGTAACGTTTCTGTGGCCCTAAGTAACGATTCTGTGTCCCTCAGTAACAATTCTGAGTCTGTCCCTAAGTAACAATTCTGTGTCTGTCCCTGAGTAACAATTCTGTGTCCCTAAGTAACGTTTCTGTGGCCCTAAGTAACAGTTCTGTGGCCCTCAGTAACAATTCTGTGTCCCTCAGTAACAATTCTGTGTCTGTCCCTAAGTAACAATTCTGTGGCCCTAAGTAACGTTTCTGTGGCCCTAAGTAACAGTTCTGTGGCCCTCAGTAACAATTCTGTGTCCCTCAGTAACAATTCTGTGTCTGTCCCTAAGTAACAATTCTGTGTCTGTCCCTGAGTAACAATTCTGTGTCCCTAAGTAATGTTTCTGTGGCCCTAAGTAACAGTTCTGTGGCCCTCAGTAACAATTCTGTGTCCCTCAGTAACAATTCTGTGTCTGTCCCTAAGTAACAATTCTGTGTCCCTAAGTAACGTTTCTGTGGCCCTAAGTAACAGTTCTGTGGCCCTCAGTAACGATTCTGTGTCCCTCAGTAACAATTCTGTGTCTGTCCCTAAGTAACAATTCTGTGGCCCTAAGTAACGTTTCTGTAGCCCTAAGTAACGTTTCTGTGGCCCTCAGTAACGATTCTGTGTCCCTCAGTAACAATTCTGTGTCTGTCCCTAAGTAACAATTCTGTGGCCCTAAGTAACGTTTCTGTGGCCCTAAGTAACAGTTCTGTGGCCCTCAGTAACAATTCTGTGTCCCTCAGTAACAATTCTGTGTCTGTCCCTAAGTAACAATTCTGTGGCCCTAAGTAACGTTTCTGTGGCCCTAAGTAACGTTTCTGTGGCCCTAAGTAACGATTCTGTGGCCCTAAGTAACGTTTCTGTGGCCCTAAGTAACGATTCTGTGTCCCTCAGTAACAATTCTGAGTCTGTCCCTAAGTAACAATTCTGTGTCTGTCCCTGAGTAACAATTCTGTGTCCCTAAGTAACGTTTCTGTGGCCCTAAGTAACAGTTCTGTGGCCCTCAGTAACAATTCTGTGTCCCTCAGTAACAATTCTGTGTCTGTCCCTAAGTAACAATTCTGTGGCCCTAAGTAACGTTTCTGTGGCCCTAAGTAACAGTTCTGTGGCCCTCAGTAACAATTCTGTGTCCCTCAGTAACAATTCTGTGTCTGTCCCTAAGTAACAATTCTGTGTCTGTCCCTGAGTAACAATTCTGTGTCCCTAAGTAACGTTTCTGTGGCCCTAAGTAACAGTTCTGTGGCCCTCAGTAACAATTCTGTGTCCCTCAGTAACAATTCTGTGTCTGTCCCTAAGTAACAATTCTGTGTCCCTAAGTAACGTTTCTGTGGCCCTAAGTAACAGTTCTATGGCCCTCAGTAACGATTCTGTGTCCCTCAATAACAATTCTGTGTCTGTCCCTAAGTAACAATTCTGTGGCCCTAAGTAACGTTTCTGTGGCCCTAAGTAACGTTTCTGTGGCCCTCAGTAACGATTCTGTGTCCCTCAGTAACAATTCTGTGTCTGTCCCTAAGTAACAATTCTGTGGCCCTAAGTAACGTTTCTGTGGCCCTAAGTAACAGTTCTGTGTCCCTCTGTAACAATTCTGTGTCCCTCAGTAACAATTCTGTGTCTGTCCCTAAGTAACAATTCTGTGGCCCTAAGTAACGTTTCTGTGGCCCTAAGTAACGTTTCTGTGGCCCTAAGTAACGATTCTGTGGCCCTAAGTAACGTTTCTGTGGCCCTAAGTAACGTTTCTGTGGCCCTAAGTAACGATTCTGTGTCCCTCAGTAACAATTCTGTGTCTGTCCCTGAGTAACAATTCTGTGTCCCTAAGTAACGTTTCTGTGGCCCTAAGTAACAGTTCTGTGGCCCTCAGTAACAATTCTGTGTCCCTCAGTAACAATTCTGTGTCTGTCCCTAAGTAACAATTCTGTGGCCCTAAGTAACGTTTCTGTGGCCCTAAGTAACAGTTCTGTGGCCCTCAGTAACAATTCTGTGTCCCTCAGTAACAATTCTGTGTCTGTCCCTAAGTAACAATTCTGTGTCTGTCCCTGAGTAACAATTCTGTGTCCCTAAGTAACGTTTCTGTGGCCCTAAGTAACAGTTCTGTGGCCCTCAGTAACAATTCTGTGTCCCTCAGTAACAATTCTGTGTCTGTCCCTAAGTAACAATTCTGTGTCCCTAAGTAACGTTTCTGTGGCCCTAAGTAACAGTTCTGTGGCCCTCAGTAACGATTCTGTGTCCCTCAGTAACAATTCTGTGTCTGTCCCTAAGTAACAATTCTGTGGCCCTAAGTAACGTTTCTGTGGCCCTAAGTAACGTTTCTGTGGCCCTAAGTAACGTTTCTGTGGCCCTCAGTAACGATTCTGTGTCCCTCAGTAACAATTCTGTGTCTGTCCCTAAGTAACAATTCTGTGGCCCTAAGTAACGTTTCTGTGGCCCTAAGTAACAGTTCTGTGTCCCTCAGTAACAATTCTGTGTCCCTCAGTAACAATTCTGTGTCTGTCCCTAAGTAACAATTCTGTGGCCCTAAGTAACGTTTCTGTGGCCCTAAGTAACGTTTCTGTGGCCCTAAGTAACGATTCTGTGGCCCTAAGTAACGTTTCTGTGGCCCTAAGTAACGTTTCTGTGGCCCTAAGTAACGATTCTGTGTCCCTCAGTAACAATTCTGTGTCTGTCCCTAAGTAACAATTCTGTGTCTGTCCCTGAGTAACAATTCTGTGTCCCTAAGTAACGTTTCTGTGGCCCTAAGTAACAGTTCTGTGGCCCTCAGTAACAATTCTGTGTCCCTCAGTAACAATTCTGTGTCTGTCCCTAAGTAACAATTCTGTGGCCCTAAGTAACGTTTCTGTGGCCCTAAGTAACAGTTCTGTGGCCCTCAGTAACAATTCTGTGTCCCTCAGTAACAATTCTGTCTGTCCCTAAGTAACAATTCTGTGGCCCTAAGTAATGTTTCTGTGGCCCTAAGTAACAGTTCTGTGGCCCTCAGTAACAATTCTGTGTCCCTCAGTAACAATTCTGTGTCTGTCCCTAAGTAACAATTCTGTGGCCCTAAGTAACGTTTCTGTGGCCCTAAGTAACGTTTCTGTGGCCCTAAGTAACGTTTCTGTGGCCCTAAGTAACGATTCTGTGGCCCTAAGTAACGTTTCTGTGTCCCTAAGTAACGTTTCTGTGTCCCTAAGTAAAGTTTCTGTGGCCCTAAGTAACGTTTCTATGTCCCTAAGTAACGTTTCTGTGGCCCTAAGTAACGTTTCTGTGTCCCTAACTAACGTTTCTATGTCCCTAAGTAACGTTTCTGTGTCCCTAACTAACGTTTCTGTGTCCCTAAGTAACGTTTCTCTGTCCCTAACTCTCTCCCTGAATACAGCCAGGTCTGCCTCTGTTGAATGACTGGAGGCAAATGGAGAATTCTAAAATGGCCGCCATTTATAGCTCGACCATTACACAGTGCTGGCTGGATGGCTGCTGATTGGCTAATGCGATCACATGTCATGAATGAATGCATTATGGGTCAGCGCGCCTTGTCTGCGCGCCTTCCCAGACATCCCCGCTCCGTCGCCGCACATGTCGCCGCCATTTTAGGAAAAATTTCGATTCGCGCATCCGAAGTCTGCTTATTTTCGGATTCGGCGCGAATCGAAATTTTTCTAATATTCGAAGCGAATTCCACTTCGCCTACTTCGATTCGCTCATCTCTAGTCTTTATGTATTTACCAGAAGTTAACAATTTGAAAAGATTTTGGATTCAACAAACAGGAAAATAAAATACAATGCATTTCATCATGCTACATATAGAATGTAATCTGAGTATTTTCTAGCAGAAAGCTAGAAAGGTGTGCACTTTTATCTGACCGCCTTCAGTCAGCTGGGGTTAACTTTCTTAAAGTGTAAGTTGCCCTTTTCATAAAAACATGAAAATATGAACTACCACCCTCACAACCCTCAGTCCTCACTGTACTTATCTCTGTGGGTGGTGAGCTGTCAGTGCCCATGTAGCTGGTGTAGCAGTCCATGGATTTGAAAACCCTGCTCTTCCTCCCTTTCTTTCTATAGGAATTCTGGGATGATTCTGATTGGTCAACACTGACACATGACCACTTTGCAAAATTGGAATTGATCTGATCCGTCCATGAAGCCCTACAGAAAGAAGAGGGAGACGATCAGGAATTTAAAACTCCCGGACTTCTATACCAGCTGCATTGGCACTGACAGCTCATTACCCAGAGAGGTAAGTACAGTGGAGACCAGGGGATGGGTAGTGTGTTAGTTCACCTTTTCATTTTATTGTGAAAAGGTAAACTAACCCTTTAAACAAAAATGGAGGAAGAAGACAGGGGTTATGAGGTGGGAGGGGGGGCACTCCCAACACCTGTACCTGGCCAGCTTCATAATTACAAGGAGAAAAAGCATTCTTATAAATATACATGTTCATTTATTTATGTTTTGCTAAGCCAAGTACTCTTTTATTGACCTCATATTAAAGGGCTAATACATTTTTACAAAGTACTGTACAACATTACAACTGTACAACAGATGGATTGGAGACTGTGAAAGAAGGGAAGGATCAGAGAAGACAGGATCAAACAGCTTTTTTTTACACAATGCAGAGGATTAACCCCCTTTGATTCCACAGTGAGTATAACAAGCATGCTTTACTGCATATACAGACTGATTTTACTGTTGTGAGTTTAGTAACACTTTAATCCTTGAAATATGTATTTATGTAAGAAACCTGCCTTAATCTCCCTAGCTAAAATTTAATGTTAGTTTTGTGTCTTCAGCTAAATGTAGTGTTTTTTGCAACTCGGCTGTAACCAGCCTGAGCTTTGTTTAGGTTTTCTGTGCTCGCTATGTTCCTCTTAAGCTCAAGACATTGATTATTATGTCTGCTAATACTGGGTTGTCTCCACTAGTTAGTGTGAGTTGTGAATATTTATCTGCTTTAGCTAATCACTGTGGATTTTGCTACAGTGATGTGAGCTGAGGGGACATGATAAGTATTTGGAGCAAATTTCTACAAGTATCTTCTCTCCTGGGCTTTTACCTGGTGAGGATACTGCTGTGAAGAGGCATCTTCCCTCTTAGTCATTTGCCTGCTAGAATGCTACTGTAAAGAGAAGTCTTCCCTCCTAGGTATTTGCTTGGTGACGATGCTACAGTGAGAAGGGACTTTTGTTCTTGAGCTTTTGTCTAAGTTTAGCTAGGGACATCCTCACTGGTGGCTGCCAGAGAATACGGCAGGGAAATCTTGTTGCTTAACATTTAAGATATGTGTAACTTCTTTCATGGAATCAAGAACCAGTTGTTCTTAGAAGGCCAATAATTTCCTGCTACTAGAAGGCTTGAGAGTTTTGCTATTTTTAGGTATCAAAAAATCTCACAAGGGCAATAATAAAACATTACAACTATTAGGAAAAAAGTACTCCAGCTCCCCCTTTTACCTACCTGAGCCCAATCTCAATCCAGCGACGTGCACGAGAGCAATTCTCTCCCTCCTCATTGGCTCAGAGACAGCAGCAGGATCCATTGGCTCCCGCTGCTGTCAATCACAGCCAGTGAGGAGGGAGCAGGTGGTGGGGCCGAGCAGGGAAATCTTGTTGCTTAACATTTGCTTGTTGCTTAACATTTAAGATATGTGTAACTTCTTTCATGGAATCAAGAACCAGTTGTTCTTAGAAGGCCAATAATTTCCTGCTACTAGAAGGCTTGAGAGTTTTGCTATTTTTAGGTATCAAAAAATCTCACAAGGGCAATAATAAAACATTACAACTATTAGGAAAAAAGTACTCTAGCTCCCCCTTTTACCTACCTGAGCCCAATCTCAATCCAGCGACGTGCACGAGAGCAATTCTCTCCCTCCTCATTGGCTCAGAGACAGCAGCAGGATCCATTGGCTCCCGCTGCTGTCAATCACAGCCAGTGAGGAGGGAGCAGGTGGTGGGGCCGAGCCATGCTCTGGGTCAATGGAGCAAGAGGCTTGCTATGCTGCACTCAGCGAAGGAGAGGAGCTAGGAGTGCCTGCGGGGGAACCGAAAAGAGAAGGACAAGGGCTGCTCTGCGTGAAACCATTGCACAGAGTAGGTAAGCATAACATGTTTGTTATTTTAAAAATAATTAGCATTTACAATCACTTTAAACTTATACTAAAAACACATTGTTTAATTGTCCCTTCTATTTCTGTATATGGATGATGGCATTGTAATAATTTTAATAAAAAATAAAATCAAAGTACCTTATTCCTTATTGATATGTAGCTGTCACATGACCAAGCTCATTCCCAGCCTGTCTGTAGGTAAACATAAGCATGAGGAGCTTCCAGTCCTCTGCTGCTGGACACATGTTCAGAATAAAAACAGCCTTTGGAATACTGAGTACAAATAAACAATTAATATCAATAAAAATTGTCATACAAATTTATACAGTATTTGAAAGCAAATCCTTATTATTTTTGTCAACAACATAGTGTGGGTGGATTTCTGCCAGTCATAGGCTGTGTCACGCCCGTCCAGCCTGTGTCTTAGAATAAGAGGGAGGTGAAGCCTCCATCAATCTACATGTAATATCCCACCCCCATTGTGTTTAGCTGGTTAGAGGGCATGGAGGAGGAGGAAGGGAGTGGGCTGTCATTTACCACTGCATATACCAGGTGCGGACTGGGCCGAGGACAGGGAAGCAATTGCCATTCTGATGCCCCATAAAAATGTTTCACCGCTTCCACCAGAAGCAGTCAATAAACAAAACACCGGCCACTGTCAAACAAGGCCCCGCCTCCTGGATCGTTTCCTATGATGGACAGCACACTGGTCCAATGCCGAGAAATTAAACCAGTGTGACATCTAGCTTAGGAGTCAGTCCAAGACAGGGGCGGACTGACAACTCATGGGGCCCCCGGGCAATAGGGGATCATGGGACCCCTGTGTCCTTGCCCAAACTCAAAAAAGCCTATGAAAAAGGTACCAGGTGCATCTCATGGGGCCCCCTACTGACCCCGGGCCCTAGGGCAGTGCCCGAGTTTCCAAATGGTCAGTCCGCCCCTGGTCCAGGAGGTGAGAACTTGTTTGACAGAGGCCAGGGTCTCATCTCCAAACTGTTTCACAGCAAGAGATCCCCCCTCTGTGTGATCCAGCTGGCTCTCATCCTGATTCAGGCTGTGATCCCCATGCAGTGTTTCATCTGCTCCACAATGACTGATTGCTTCTCCTTTTGTGAGAGCATATCATTTTTAATATAAATTCTTTGTTTTATGCTACAATTACAGGCTCCTTTTGTGCTGGGTTTATTTTTAATAGCTTGAGAGCCCACACACACTATGAATCACACAGAAACACGCTGTGCATTCCTGTGCGATTCACATGTGATTCGGGGAGCAGTGTGATTTCAGCCCAGTCATTCCATATGGGCTGAAATGCACTGCAACTGAATTACTTCTGTACTACGCAATCAAGTGCGGGCAAACACTGCAATTGCGACCTGCATTTGTGGTGTCCTGAACTTTGCATTGACACCCACTGCAGATCAGGGCAGTGAGGGAAATGTGCAGGGAACACGCAATGGGAATGGGCCCTGAGGGTTCCATGCTTCTCCATCCAGGCTGCATAAGACTGCTTCACAGTTTTAGGGTTTTTTACACTAGAATGCTGTGCGGGAAAGTCACGTTCCTGTGTAGCTTCCCACATCACATTTCAGTTGCACTGCCCTTGCAATCTGCTGTGGGTGTCACTGCAAATTTAACGACACCCCATATGGAGGTTGCAAACGCAGTGCATTTGCCCACACTGGATTTCATGGTACAAAAAAGTACCATGTGATCCTGTAGCCGTGCATTTCAAAAAGTAGTGTATGCACTACTTTTGGTGTGGTGAAGTCGCACTGCACAGAACTGCATGTGAATTGCACAAAAATTGCACCAGCAGTTCCTAATGTGAAAGGGCCCTGACTGTGGTTCTCCGCTAGGGGTACCTGTGTCCCAATCAATTGACTGAAACGGTGTTGCTGCTCCGGCAGATTGGTAACCTTTTGGCTTATACATTTTATAGAGAATTAATTTATTCTGGTTTTATATCTGTGGATCTGAGTGCATAGAATTTTTTGTGTCATTTTTGGGCTAGTAAAATCCGAATCCCCAGCCACTTGCTGGGGATTAAATTTTTTTAAATACCTGTCTGTTTTCTTAAGCCAGGTATACACAGGCCAAAAATCATCCAAAAATGATCAGTTTGGCTGGATCCATCCAACTTTCGTCCCATGTGTACACCTCCCTGTCTGACAGAAGACAGGCTCAGGAAGCAGAGCCCCAGGCAGCAAAATGCACCTTCACCGGAGTATACAAAAATCCTTGCACCGCATGGTGCGTACTAGAAGCAGAGCTCCAGGCAGCAAAATGCACCTTCACCGGAGTATACAAAAATCCTTGCACCACATGGTGCGCACTAGAAGCAGAGCACCAGGCAGTAAAATGCACCTTCACCGGAGTATACAAAAATCCTTGCACCACATGGTGCGCACTAGAAGCAGAGCACCAGGCAGTAAAATGCACCATTACCGGAGTATACAAAAATCCTTGCACCGCATGGTGCATACTAGAAGCAGAGCTTCAGGCATCAAAATGCACCTTCACCGGAGTATACAAAAATACTTGCACTGCATGGTGCGTACAAAAAGCAGAGCTCCAGGCAGTAAAATGCACCATTACTGAAGTATACAAAAATCCTTGCACCGTATGGTGCATACTAGAAGCAGAGCTCCAGGCAGCAAAATGCACCTTCACTGGAGTATACAAAAATCCTTGCATCAGCCCTGCAGGTATGCCTAAAGGCTTCTTGGTGAAGCAGAGTAAAATATCCTTGCCAGTGCCCTACCAAGTGCAGGATAAGGACAACGACAAAGTGCAGGCTGTCACCTGGCATGGATGGTATATACTGTGTCCTAGCAGAGGCCGGCTCTGTACTCCACTGAAGGTTCTCCTCCCTTGGCCAGCCCCGACCAAGATGCCTTGGCTCTCCTCTGCAGCCCCCGCCTTCTGCTGGCCAGTTTGTGAACCCAGAGTCAGTGCAGCAGGCGCTATCCAACCTGACCCACCTGGTGAGCAGAAAGGACCTAGAGCAGAGCTTCAGCCTGGGATGGGGGTCAAAATGAGGCAGGGAAGAGGGAGAGCATGAGGGGGGCTGAGTAGCTGCACCATGGGCCTCTGGGTTGTTCTTGCCCCCCTGGGGCAAAATTTGCCAGTCAGCCCTTGGTGTATATTCTCACATATGTGGCTCTATAATCTCATGGACTGCTCAGATGTGATAGGGAGGAAATGATGAGCATAGAAATACATAGAATACTGAGCATGTGCAAAGCTGCCAACACTGCCCTGTAAAATCCCCAACTGCATTGGGAACTTAGACAGAAGGGGGAGACAGAGAATAGCAGGATCAACCAGGCTTTTTTTTTCCAGAATACAGAAAATGAATCTCATAGTGACTGAGTGTGAACAGCATGTAATACAGCATTTATTGATAGATTTTTATAATGTGGTTTTAGTGACACTTTAAGTATTTTTTTTGTACACAATTGCAAGCGAGGTAAATTTTTATCATTCGGCTCATTAGGACTGTACCTACAGACATTAAAAGCAAAAAGGCATCTTTTATCTGTGTTGTTCACAGAATATACTTCCCACCCACAAAAGTCATCTCAAATAAGTTTAAGGTCAGGTCAGCATGGCACAAAAAAATAAGAAGTTAAAGACGAGATTCTGCCAGGACAGTATAAGCTTTGGGTGCCAACAGTAGTTCACCTATAGGCTACATAATGGAACTTTAGCCCTGAACTTAACATTTTCAATTTTTTGCATATGCCTATATGCTATACAAGTGGTTATGCAAGTACCAGTATATACTCCCGTATACATGACTATGGGCGTCTGTATGCAAAGCTTGGGCTTTCTGAGTGAGGGAAAATGCATTTGAATTTACTTTTAAATATATAATTTTGGACTATCACCCTTTTACAAAACTAGCTTAGTGCAGCGTAGTGAAAATGTGCAAAACCCACCTTCATAACAATACTATAAATCACACATAAAGCTTATAGCAGACTGCAAATGTTGCAAAAAAGACATTTGCTGGTACACAATGCTAATTAGCTGACAGGTCTACACTGTGTTCTCTTGTTTCTCCGATCCTACAGGACATTGCATGAGACTATTCAAAGAGAACTACAACCAGAAAGATTGGGCAGAAATTCAGGTCTCTAGGCAACACTGTGCACACATAAGGTGCTAGAGAGGCAAGCTGAAGTAAAACTGTCAGTTTTTCTTTTGCCATTTGTGTCTTATTGGGGACAATTTCCTCCACTTCCTGTCCCATAACCAAAACAGGAAGTGAGAAGAAATCCCTCCAAAATGTGAGAATCCCTGGTTGTGACCAGGGTCACCAGAACTAATGTTCCCATTTGAAGATTTCCACTCTATTCCTCTTCTTGCCTGGGGCAACCAAGAATTTAGGATTTTCTTTAAATTTCATTTAACAGTCACCAAGACCAAGGAGGGTGAATCTCCCTAAGGAGGGCACAGACAGCAATATACACTCACCAGCCACTGTATTAGGTACACCTGTTCAATTGCTTGGTAACACAAATTGCTAATCAGCCAATCACATGGCAGCAACATTTAGGCATCTAGACATGGTGAAGACGACTTGCTGAAGTTCAAACCGAGCATCAGAATAGGAAAGAAAAGGGATTTAAGTGACTCTGAATGTGGCATAGTTGTTGGTGCCAGACGGGCTTGTCTGAGTATTGCTGATCTACTGGGATTTTCACGCACAACCATCTCTAGAGTTTACAGAGAATGGTCTGAAAAAGAGAAAATACTCAGTGAGCAGCATTTGTGTGGATGAAAATGCCTTGTTGATGTCAGAGGTCAGAGGAGAATGGGTAGACTGGTTCGAGATGATAGAAAGGCAACAGTAACTCATGTCAATATGGAACAAAATCTCTGAGGAATGTTTCCAAAACCTTGTTGAATCCATGCCATAAAGAATTAAGGCAGTTCTGAAGGCAGAAGGGGTCCAACCCGGTACTAGCAAGGTGTACCTAATAAAGTGGCCGGAGAGTGTAGACCTGACAGGTGTTTGGATCCCTCTCCACTTTATTCAAAACGAAAAAAAGGTTTGCCTTTAGTTGTACTTTAATACTGTTTCATTGCAAATGCAAAAGACTGTGATATAGAGGACACATAAACACATTTTTAAAATTATAAGCAAATTGAAAAAGGGAGGGACCCAGCAGATCCACCCACTACAAGATGCCTAAAGACAACTACAGGAGGGCTGATATGAGACCAATGACCCTGCACAAGTAGAGAGGGGAGCAGAAACTGGGTCTTTATTATAGGAAGCTCCGGCACAGAGACAAAGTGCAGGAGTTGTGTTATGCTGGATTACTGTAGAGGTCTGGAAGAAATACACTAAGGACACAAAGATTTAATGATACGAATATACATGGCTTTTTTATTTAGACTATATACTGTATGTTTAACCTGAATTTCAGCTGTAATATTTATTTTTTTAATCCTGCTCATCAATAGATCTACAGACAAGACAGACTAAGAATTCTCAGAATCTGTGCTTATAAAAAGGTAAATGCTTCCTCATAAAAGAGGGAGAAATCTGTCCAGCCTTCATGAAGTAGTGGTCAAATGTTCAATACCTCCAACTCCTTGGAAGATTGGAGGTACACAGTGCCGGTCTAAACTCTGTGGCGCTCCAGACAGTCGATCCCCTGCTGATTTTGAATGTTTGCCCACTCACAAATAAATTATCAGAGTGCGGGGTCTACATCATCTGAATCCTGCAAAGCCAGGCCATCCCTATTCCAGAAAGCTAGCGGAGACCCCTTTCATTCTGCTTATAGTGACGCCCAAGGTTTGGAGCAGAGCTGCCTCACCTGCAGTACCTGAGACTGTAAATGAGACTGTACAGCAGAGACACCGGTTTGCTTCTTCAGAGACCCAGAGATGCCCAGGGTTGCAGGGCCATCCTATATAGGCAGAACACCCAAGCAAGTCCATTGGGGGCCAGCACAGCCAAGTAAGAGGGACCCCTCCAACTACAAAAACCACTGCTGAAACGCAGGAGGCAGTGAGAGGTTTTCTAACCCATCCTTCTTTTCTTTTTTTCACATAACAGACATTGACCCTTGATTTCACCACCTTTATTCTCTTCCATTCCCCTTAGGAAGTTCTACTATAGGGCAGAACCTCTGCAGCTAGTCAAAATGACTTGCTGTGGCACCAATCTAAAGGTCAAAAATCACCAAGTTAGCAAGTCCTTTCTTCATTCTACAACTATACCAAACTTGTCACCTTGCTCTTTTTTTTTTTTTCAACAAAGTTGCAGCATTGAACTAAGCTTCCAATAGTTTATTCTGTTAGTTGGTTGTTGACTTTGACTAGGAGAGAACCCATGGACTCTACTAATGTGCATCAACCATAAGGGCCCCAACTTAGATGGCCAGCTGCAAATGTCTTATTTTACAGAGATCTTTTTTTTTTCTCTGCATATTAAGGTCATTATATCCTGTGTTTTTACTGATTGTATTAGTGTTATAGGTCTCTGTATAGAGCTAAGGGTATTGTGGTTTCCTTGTTTTGTTACCACCAGACTGTCCTAATGCAGGCCATAGATGGGTCATTTATCGGCCGATTTTTCATCCGCACGAAAAATCGTCCGATATTCACGCCGTTAGTGGCACCAGCCTGACGGCCGTTTTTCGTGCAACTTCTCGTTTAGTTTTATCGGTCATGCTGGAAAATCCGTGAAAGACAGACGTTTTTCGTGGACATTGGTGGCAGCATCGGCAACGGGGCTAGCCGATTTTTCATTTATCGGCCGAAAATTTTGCCGATAAATGGCCTGTCTGTGGCCTGCCTTAGTATAGACCAGGTATCAATACAGTCACCATTGTCTGATTTGGTGTCCTTTGATTTACTATCAGGTGTGAGTCAGAGTGGTACACAAAGTTAGTCAGGTGTTCAGGTTAAGCAAACTAATTACATTTCCTGAATGACTATAATTGTTCCCTAGTACATATCTAAATGTCAAAAACTCAAATCAAGGTCAGGCAGAAAGGTTGGCTTAATATAATTCCAAATTAATAGATATGTAACAGTTGAGACACTAAGGGGGGAAATTAAAGTATTAAACCCTCAGCATCTTTTAGCTTAGGCTAGGTGCACACCTTTGTGTGTCTAACGTACACTAAATTGCACGCTTTACTGATACACACAGAAATTGCGTAGCGCCATTGTTAATGGCACCCCCACGCATCTGTTAATGTGCGTGCAAAACATAGGTTTAGCTTAGGCTAGGTGCACACATTTGCATGTCTAACGTACACAAAATTACATGCTTTACCGATATGCACAGAAATTGCATGGTGCCATTAATTGTTAATGACACCCCCGCGCATCTGTTAATGTGCATGCCAAACATAAGTAAGGATTAAAAAATAAAGAAGCGGGATACTCAGTAAATTATTAAATCAGCTGCATAGAGCTTAAAACAGGGTTTAATATCACTTTAATACAAAAATGTCTGATACAGACATAGTCTTAACTCGAGTGCAGCCAATCACCTTTAACATTTTCATTTTCTAAGTTGTGTGGAAAAAAGGAGAGATATAAGCTGATTGGTTGCTATGACAACAGCACTAGTTGAGCTAGAAAGTGTTTCAGGCACTCTTATTTTAATCCTCCCCCATATGAGACAATCAGGGCCAGCAGTACCGGTTATTATTATTTATGATTCACTACCTGAACCAAAATAACACAAACATACACTACTGTGCAAAAGTTTTAGACAGGCGTGAAAAATGCTGTAAATTAAAAATGCTTTCAGAAATAGAAGTGTCAATAGTTTTTTTTTTTTATCAATTAATAAAATGGAAAAGGACTGAACAGACAAGAAATCCAAATCAAATTAAGATTTGGTGTGACCACCCTTTGCATTCAAAACAGCATCAATTCTTCTAGGTACACTGTTTATGAAGGAGCAGGTAGGCTGTTCCAAACATTTTGGAGAATTAATCACAGATCTTCTGGGGATGTAGGCTGCCTCAAATCCTTCTGTCCTTTCATGTAATCCCAGACAGACGTGATGTTGAGATCAGGACTCTGTAGGGGCCAAACCAGGGGCGGACTGACCATTTGGAAACTAGGGCACTGCCTGAGGGCCCGGGGTCAGTAGGGGGCCCCATGAGATGCCCCTGGTACCTTTTGCATAGGCTTTTTTGAGTTTGGGCAAGGACACAGGGGCCCCATGAGTTGTCAGTCCGCCCCTGGGCCAAACCATCACTTCCAGGATTCCTTGTTTTTCTTTACACTGAAGATAGTTCCTAATTATTATTATTATACAGTATTTATAAAGCGCCAATAGTTCGCTCAGCGCTGTACATTACAAAGGGGGACAGAACATGTGACAGAACAATACCAATACAATGCAAAACATGAGGGGATTAATGACATTGGCTGTATGTTTTGGGTCATTGTCCTACTGAAGAATACATTTGGGGCCAGTCACTCGCCTCCCTGATTGTATGGCATGATGCATAGGTATCTGCCCGTATTTCTCAGCATTGAGGATGTCATTGTTCCTGACCAATTCTCCAAATCCATTTGCAGAAATGCAGCCCCAAATTTGCAAGCAACCTCCATCACACTTCACTGTTGCCTGCAGCTCATTACTGTACTGCCCTTTAGGCCAACAAACTGCCTCCTGCTACAGCTATACATTTCAAATTTTGATTCATCAGTCCAGTAGCACCTGCTGCCATTTTTCTGCACCCCACTTCCTCTGTTTTTGTGCATAGTTAAGTTGCTTAGCCTTGTTTCCACTGCGGAGGTATAGCTTTTTGGCCGCAATTCTTACATGAAGGCCACTTCTGGCCAGACAACTCCAGACAATAGACAGGTGTACCTGGATCCCACTGCTTTACACCAGTTGTGTGCTGATGGCACAATAGGAGATCTTCTGATGTAGAAGGGAAGTAAGCATGTGTCTTTCATCTGCTGCATTAAGTTTCCTTTGCCGATCACTGTGTCTATGGTCCTCAATGTTGCCTGTTTACTTGTGCTTCTCCAAAAAATCTTGAACAGCACATCTTGAAACCCCAGTCTGCTTTGAAATCTTTGCCTGGGAGAGTCCTTGCTGATCCTTGTGTCTTGTTGCTGTGCTCATTCTTGCCATGGTAAATGACCTATGAAATGAAATGGTCTTCCACAACCTCACCTTAGTAGCAGAGTTTAGCCGTTCCTAGAGTAACTACCTGTCTCCTGGAATCTCCTCCATGCTTGAGACTGTGCTGGGAGACACAACAAACCTTCTGGCAATGACACGTATTTATGTGAAAGCCTGGAGGAGTTGGACTGCCTGTACAACCTCTGTCGGATCCAGGTATTGTCTCATGCTACCAGTAGTGACACTGACCCTAGCCAAATGCAATACTAGTGAAAAACAGTCAGAAAAGATGGAGTAGGGAAAAATGTCAGTGGTTTCCACCTGTAAAACCATTCCTGTTTTGGGGGTCATGTCATTGTTGCCCATCTAGTGCACTTGTTGTTATATGCCAGGAGTTTAATTGACTTGATTCTATACTCTGATTAAAATGTGTTCCTTTAATTTTTTTGAGCATTGTATATTTTTTAAAGCATTCTTACTGTATAGCATTTCTTCACCCCTGCCTATAACTCTTGCCCAGCACTCTAACTATTAGAACATTTGTGATTATAGGCCCACCACCAGACCACAGTATCTAAGTAGTCAGATCATAGTTTCAGCTTGGTCTTTCCTCAGAGCTCTGTGGACAGCATTAATTTGAAGAAAAAAAAAAAAAAAAAAAAGATAAAAAGGTGGTCAGACAGGCAAACAAACGCCATGTACCATTAGACACGGCTTTCAGCGACACAATGAGCAAACAAAACAGTTTGGCTCATATAGTCATCAGTGTCGATTGCCAGGGAAGGGAAGGGAGGATGAACAGCCAAAGTAAATCATACCAGTGCCAACTGTGACACTGGGCAATTAGAAAAATCAAGAATGGCTCAGTGAAGGCTCAAACTACCATACATGCTTTGCTGAGACTGATTGGAAATACTTGTGCTAATGATGAGGAATGGCAAGCAGCCTTTGCTGGACTGCAGGCATTCTGACATGAATTGGCTGCGAAGATGGTGCAGAAGATCAGCAGGGATGACATGCAACAAAAGTTGTATTTTATTAAAAAAAAAAAAACATTTATGACACAAAGTGCTTAACTAGCACTTAGCAAATTAAATATCTATCAGTAGCAAACTAAATATTGTTCAGTTAGGGCAGTGGTATCCAAATTGCGGCCCGAAGGGCTAAATGTGGCCATTTACTTGCTGTTATCTGGCCCTCGGGGCACTATTTTAATCCACTGATAACAACAGTGGGGCATAATTCCCCCCCACTGAGAGCAATGAAGAGGCATAATTACTCCCAATGACACCAAAAATGGGACGCAGTTCTTTCCACTAACACCAACAATGGGGCACAATTCCTCCCACTGACACCAAAGATGGGGCATTGTTTATTCACACTGACCTCAGGGCCTTTTCTACTCCTAATGGCTGCAGTCCAGCCCCCTTTAAGCCTGAAGGACAGTAAACTGGGCCTTTGTTTAAAAAGTTTGGAGACCCCTGAGTTTGGGATTATCAAAAGAAAACCCCGGAAAGTGAGAGGAACACTATCTCACCTTCCCTCCTCCGCTACCTTCTGGGCTATAACAAGAGTGACAGCAGATATTGTAACCCTTAGCTGCCTGATAGCAGTCAAAAGCCCCAAGTACACAGCGGACATGCACTGCTGACATTCTCTGCTACAATGGTGGCAGAGAGATCTCCTAACAGCACTTCCTATATTTTACTGCTGCCTGTCCAATCAGCAACATGTAAACCTGACCCCTCTACATTCTAAGGACATTATGTTGCACACTGTATGCTACCTAAGCATGCACAGTAAGTGGCTGTTCTGCTGAGCAACCATATGCAATGCAAACAATCAGCAGCTTCTATTGTAGTGCTTTTTGGAATGCCAAATGCTGTGCAGGCTAGCAGGCCAGCAGTCCATGAAAGTATTGTTCACCCCAGTGAATGAATGGGAAACAATTTTTTAGCTGTAATAATGGACATAATATGTGCGTATAGGAAGGAAGAAGGATATTTCTTTGTATGGCCACTAGTTGGCATCCCTGCAGGATATATATAAGTAGTGGTGGGGGAGTTTAGAGAGAAGAGGTGTACCTCATGAAGAAGTAACAGCCTCTGGCTGTGTGACCGCTGTGCACATTTCCTGCAGCCTAGCTGCAAAGATGTGACCTTTCTAGCAAGGCTGGGGAATAATTAAAGAGTTGGTGCTACCCTGGGAAAGAAGCAGGGGTAGAGGAGGAATCGTCCTACTAGGGACTAAGGCAGTACTGAGGGACTGTGATGCTGAGGTGCACTGAAAGATGCCTGCCTCATTAAATGTTGAACTGTGCTATATATCATACTGTAACTTCTATGAAGTTCCAGTAAAAGTTTTAAATTGAAACTAACCGGTGTGTAATTATCCAGAAGGCTTAGGCAATGACTGCAAGCGTGGCAGCTGAACAGAAAGCTGAAGAGCTCGCTACAAGAGAGGGGATTCATATAGACTGGGGGACCAGAAGCTGGGAAGCCCTGTGTCCTGTAGCAGTGGAATGAGAAACAGGATGTATAGAAAACAAATGTTGGTAACTTGTGAATTTTACAGACTTTTAGTCCTGTCTGTAACCCTGCAGGGGAGATAACTAGATAAAGGTCATATTTACCAATAGGTCCCCCAAGGACCTGTCCCTGAACCCCTTCAATTCTCCTTCTACACTTCCTCCCTTGCTCAGTTGATAGCCTCCCATCGCTAGGGTGATGACTAACATGAGCTTGGGCTTCCTCCTCTAGCCAAACTACGAAATTATTTTTTTTATTCTGATGAGCTGTGAACGAATGAGTCCCCTGAGGATTTGTCCTCAGACCCCTTCATTTCTCCATCTACACCTCCTTTCTTGGTCAGTTAATAGTCTCCCATTGCTTTCAATACCATCTCTATGGTGATGACTAGAGATGAGTTTGAGCATTCTTTATCAGAACTGTGCAATTAAGCTTTCTTTTTTTTACACCCTAATGAGCTTTGGGCTGGGTCATTGCCACCCTGCAGCCCACCTCTTTGTCAACGTGAGCTAGGGGGTAGCAACGCACTGGCCTAAAGATCGCTGGAGTAAAAAAAAAAAAAAAAGGAAAGGTAAGCTTAGAGGCGATATTGGAGGATATCCAAGCTCATCTATGGTGACAACACCCAAATCTATCTCTTTCTACCTCCTCAGCTCGCTCTAGGGTCCTGAGTTCTAGGTGTAATCCGAAACCCTGACCTCTACTTTCGGTCCAATATACAATCCCCATCCAAATATTACTGCCTTCACCTCTAACATTTCTAAAATATGCCACTTCCACACAGCCAATCTGTTAATTCACTCCTCTTGTTTTCTCTCACCTTGACTATTGTAACTCCTTGTTGGCCTACCTTGACTATTGTAACTCCTTGTTGGCCTACCTTTACACAGGCTATTCCCTCTTCAGTCTATCGTGAATGCTGCTGCCAGACTTATCCACCATACTAACCGTTCAGTGTCTGCCACCCCTCTTTGCCAATGCATATACTGGCTTCTATCCTATCACCCAAACTATTTTCTCTCCTCCAAAACCTGCTCTCTAGCTCTCTCATACCCTTATCTCATGCTTTCCTCCATGAGTTCTCCAGAGCCTCTCCCATCCTCTAAAACTACCTATCCCAATCTTTCCGGTCACCACCTACACTGTCTGCCTTTAGACAATCCCTGAGAACTTCTTCTAGGCACTCATGAGCAGGGCCGTCTGTGTTGTAACGGTACGGTCTTTCTATATTTTGTAAAGCACTGTGCAGACTGTTGGTGCTATATAAACTGCTAAAAGTTACTAGGAAGTTTCTTGATGATCTAAGGTTGTAGAGTTTAATTCTGTATATATATATCCTGGGTAATACAGAGAAACTAATATAAAGCCAAGCGTAGATGTCTGCATTTTGATAGTAAAGTTATGCAGATCGGTGGACATAGGTTAATTTTAAAGAATGAGCGCTTCTGAAATCTAATGTGAATTCTAAAATGATTATTTATAGGAAACAATTTCCCAAATCTCAGGAGAACCTACACTGCATTGGAAACTGCAAGTCATTCTCAACTTGACAAAAAGCAACCTTTGGTGAGTAACTCATCTTGCACCTGAATGACAATGAATTTCATGCATCCATGAGTTAGAACAATGCAACATTAAAACTTCGATCCAACCTTGGCTGAAAGACACAATATACAATACCAATATTTCCATTTGGGTAGATGTGAGTTGAGAAACAACTGTAATTCTCTGTGGAATAGAAGAAGTAAAATAAACCCATACATAATATAGGACTATCACTTCACCAAGTAACTTAGAAATTGGTACAAATAAAAGAATAAATCATGATATGAACACTGAAACAAAAAAAACCTGATGAACTGCCCTAGTACTTTTCCATGCCTCCCCAAAACTCTAGGAATGTATTAAAAATGTGTTCCCTATGTCATGGTGAGCAAGCATGTAGGACTTAAAATTTGGATGCCCCACTGGTAACTATGCAGGATTTTAATGCAATATGCTTTTATTTGGTGGTTATAAATTAGATTTATAGAATTTTAATATACAAACTTAATTAGGGTTCGCACAGCAAGTATTGGTTAGCCAAAGCTTTCTTCAATGAGCTAGCAGACTTTATGGCTTCAGCTGTAGTGCATGTGGGCAACAACCTAAGCCCCTCTTCACATCGAAATTCCCCTCATAGCCAGTTGTCACCAGAACAGACTTCCCCTCACCTCTTGTTCTGGGGACAAAACTGTTAAAAAAAAAAATATATATATATATATATTTTTCTATGGGAAGATAACTCATAAAAGTCCACTAAAGAGACACTGTCACATTTTTCTTCAGCCACATGTGTTTAAGTGTAAATGTATTTTTCCAAAATCACCCCCCCCCCCCCCACACAAAAAATTAACATGTTTAAGCAAGTTTATGATTCTGTGTTAGGCTGCAGGCCACATTTTAGACACCCCTGCTCTAAAACAAGCTACAACACAAAATTCCAGTGGCTGAAAACCCGGTCATTTCAAGGTGTCTGAAGAAACCAAAGTAAAACCCTTCCATTTAGAACTAGACTTAACACAAAGCCCACCAAGTCTGCCACAAAACCCCATCCACAATAAAGGAGCATCCTCACTCCTAAGAGTGCGGGAATGCCTGTTACAGTTTGCATTCCTCTGGATTACAGATGTTCCAGACCTATGGGTTCAGTCAGTGATTTCAAAAGGGTACAAAATAGAATTTCAAACTCTACCCCCTCATCATTTTCTTTTCTCAAACCAACCAAAATCTGCCCAAGGACAGTCAGATTTGCTCTATGCTGCCTCTTATCTCAGGGATTGATTTGCCTGCTCCCTATGGAGACCAGGTTTAAAGGATTCTATTGAAGTTTGTTCATGGTACCAAAACCAATGGGGGCATTCATCCTCTCCTGGACTTAGGCTAACTTGCCTGTAAATTTTATATCTTGGAGTACAGAACACAGTGGACTACACAGCAGATAAATATACTTTATTAATAAAGGGTACAATGTGTGCAAATTACAGATCTTATGCGCTTCAGTAAGAATGGCTTTGAACAGTTTCTTACCAAAACGCATAAGCCACTGTAATTTGCGCACTGTACCCTTTATTAATGTATATTTATCAGAGGGACGAGTTGGCAGCTCTTCACCTCATACTTCTATGCTATTAAAAGTGCCAGGAAGACACCATGAGCTTTGGAGCACTGTTGGTCTGCCTCCAGGGGGGAATTAATCTAAGTATCCCTTTTTCTGTTAGGAACACTGTTGCTAGCTTACACTGATCAGCAGAGACTGGGTCTGGTGTGGCGGCGATCAGGAATACTGTTGCTAGTTTCACTGGCTGTGGTGACATTGGTGTGGCAGTGATCAGGAACACTGTTGTACATGATCACCACCACAGCAATACAATATCACCATAGTACAACGGCAGTGCTCTGGTGACATTATGTAAAAAAATAAAATGTGTATATATATATATATATATATATATATATATATATATATATATATATATAGTGGGTCACAAAAGAAACAGGTGTTTTACTTCCTGCCAGAAATGCAAAGCATCACAGCAGTGCGTGTATACAACCCCCAACCAGGGAGCAGCTGTAGGGGATGGTAAATCCATGGCATGCAAGGTTTTACTGCTCCCCCAACCTCACAGGTTAATGAGCCCTGATAGTGTAGCCAGAAACGGTATTCCAGACCTCCGCCACACCAGATCACTGCAGCCAGCAACAGTGTTCCTGTTCATTTCCACACTAGTCCCAGTACCACCAGCCCAGTTTATGTCAGTGATCTTTGCCACTGCCACATCAATTGCAGTGTTGCCAGACCAGTGTATGCCTGCAACAGTGTTCCTGATCTCCAGCACACAAGTACCAGTGTCACCGGAACAGTGTAAGCCAGCATCAGTGTTCCTTATTGCTGCCACACCAGTCAGAGGAACTAACAACATTGTCCCTGATCACTGCCACACCAATCCCAGTGTAAGCCAACAACTATGTTCCTTTTGACCACCCCAACAGTCCCAGTTTCACCAGTCCAGTGTATGCCAGCAAAAGTGTTCTTAATTGCTGACAAACCAGCATAAGCCAGCAACAGTGTTGCTGATTGTTACCACACCAGTCCCAGTGTCACCATATAATTTCTTACCCCAGCTTCCCATACACCTGATGCTATGTCATTCACGTAATCTACTTCCAATGCCAAGCCTACTGGTTCTACTCCATCTCACTAGGAGACTCTGCATACTAAAAGACCTGTAAACCTAAAAACACATTCCCTATTCATTAACAAATTTGTGATGACTGGGTGTCTCCTGAAAATCTTTTCATTCCACTATTCCCAAGTTAAAATTCCTTTTTCTTCACAATCATGCGTTATTCATGTCATCAGTTTTTGGTAGAACCTATAGTTATGAAAAACTATTTTCAAGGATAAAGCACACAAAGGGCACAATTAGAACAAAAATATTTGATGAGCACATTGAGAATTCACTGCAAATTGCTACTCCATGCATCAAACCAGATATTGATGCGTCAGTTTATCAAAAACAGTGTCAAATATCACACTAGTTTTATGCTGCCCTCTTTTACAATAAAAAAAAAAATTAAGTTTTATTACTCAGATAGGTAAATAGTCTATATCAGTGATTGTTAATTTGTGATCTGCTGGACTTTTTCAGTTCATCAGGTATCCTTATTGTTAGTGTATTTTACGTGTGGCCCAAGACAATTCCTCTTCTTCCAAAGTGACCCAGGAAGGTAAAATTGTTGGACACTCCTGTTCTAGAGAATCAACACTCAAACTTAACACACAAGGCAGTGTTGTAAGTGTACCACCAGATTTAAGTCCTGAAAGACATTATCCTGTTGATTGTTCAGTGTCCTAGTCCAATTAGGTGTGAATTGACAAACAGAAACTGCAGTGAAAGCTGGTTGCAGGGCAGCTAAAGCCCAAGTTCAGGCAACTAAAGTCAGGCTTAAAGATGGGACAGTAGGGTGTACTACTTGAACAGTGAACGTTTTGCCACTGGATATAACGTCAGAATGATTCTCAATCCACTTAATCTTCCAGTAGCTTAGTCCGTCCTTGAACAGCAGTGATTTTGTTGTTTTTACACAATTGATAACAGTATTTAAAAAAAAACAAACAAACAAGAAAAAAAAAAAAACCCCAAAACAATATATTAGCATTTTCCTTAACCATTTCAATATCGGGCACTTTTACCCCCTTCCTGCCCAGGCCATTTTTCAGGTTTCAGCACTCTCACACTTTGAATGCAAATTGCGCGGTCATACAACATTGTACCCAAACTAAAATTTTATCATTTTCTTCACACAACTAGAACTTTCTTTTGGTGGTATTTAATCACCACTGGGATTTTTATTTTTTGCTAAAGTAACAAAAAAAAACCCGAAAATTTTGAAAAAAAACAAAACAAAAAAAAACACGTTTTTCTTTGTTTCTGTTATAAAAGTTTGCAAATAAATAATTGTTCTTCATAAATTTAGGCCGAGATGTATTCTGCTACATGTCTTTGGTGAAAATAACCCAAATTAGGATGTATTTTTTAGTTTGTAGGAAAGTTATAGAGTTCACAAACTATGGTATAGATCTGAAAATTGATCAATCCTGAAGTACTGACGGCCAATCTAATTTCTTGTGGTCCAAGAATGTCGGAACAGTACAGATATCCTCCAAATGACCACTTTTTGCAGAGTAGACAGTCCGACGTACTTCATAAGAGGCATGGCGAGTTTTTTGAAGTTGTGTTTTTTTTTGTCATAATTTTTCGGAAAATTAAAAAATGTAAAACATAATTTTCACTATTTTTTTTTTTTTTTTTTACATACGGTCACCAGTGCAGTACAGCTTCATCAGATAACTGGCATGGCGGGGACACTGACAGTATGAAAAAATATATATAATTTTTTTTTATTATTTTTAATTTTTTATTACTTTTTTTCAGGATTTTTTTTTCATATTTCACAATGACCAAAGTAGTACAGTGTTACCACAGTAACATTGTACTACTTTGGGGAAGTGATCAGTATTTTTATTTTGTTTTTACACAATTTGCTTGTAGCAAAGAATTACTTTGCTATAAGCAAGCATTTACCTGAATGACATTGATTCATTCAGGGTTTTTTTTTTTTGTGCTTAGCTGTGATTTGGCCACGGCTAAACACATGACACAGCTGGGCTGTGCTTGGCCCAGCTTGTGCATGTGATCGCTGTGACCATTCACAGCTAGGCACACTAGTATACTAGAATGAAGCCATCCATTGTATACAACGGTCATGTGACCTGCTGTGACTGGTCACAGCAGGTCACATGGTACTGGCAACGGGGCCGTTACTCAGATCTGTCATCGGCCGTGTCCGAGGTGCATGGCCAGTGACAGATCGCGTCGCTGCGCGGCTCTGCAGGCACGCAAACTGCGCATGCCTGGGAGGACGCCATATGGAACGATGAGGGATTTTGCTGGCCGCCAAAAGGGCCATTGGCCGGGTGGCAAATGGTTAAAGATCATTTCTATTTTTTTAACCCCCCCTATGAATGGGGTAGTCTGTCAGGGAAAAAAAACTCTTGATATATTGCTAATAGTATATTAGCCTGGTTGCTCTGGAATATTTTCGAATTTGTGAAACCCCTTTGAATATATTGGAAAAGTTAGATAATGAAACAAATGTTTCTCTTTTTTCCCCTTTTTTAAATTCATGTTGTTTTGTTTTGTTTTTTCTATATACTTATGAAAATTTTAAAATAAAATACATTATTAAATGCTCCACCACAGTAGCCTCAAAAGTGAAAAAGAAAATTGTTTTGAAATGGGAACAAAAAGGTGTAAAGAGCAGTTTGTGGTAAAAAATGTACGCGGGTCCTTTTTAAACAGGAGCTACAGTTGCAAGAAAAAGTATGTGAACCCCTTGGTATTCCGTGGAGTTTTGCATGAATTGGGCATAAAATGTGCTCTGAACGTCATCTAAGTCACAACAATAGAAGAACACAGTCTGCTGAACATAATACTACACAAACATTAGATGTTGCCATGGTTTAATTGCACATAACATGTAAACATTCACAGTTCAGGGAGGAAAAAGTATGTGAGGCCCTAGCTTAATGACTTCTCCCAGAGCTAATTGGAGCCAGGAGTGAGCCAACCTTGACTCCAATCAGTGTGATGATATTGGATGTGTTGCTGACAGTTGTCCTGCCCTTAAAAAACACACACCTGTTTTGGGTTTACTGGTTTCAAGAAGCACTGTCTGATGTGAACCATGCCTCGCAGAAAAGAGCTCTCAGAAGACCTACAATCAAGAATTGTTGACTTGCATGAAGCTGGAAAGGGTTACAAAAGTATCTCCAAAAGCCTTGATGTTCATATGTCCACGGTAAGACAGACTGTCTACAAATGGAGAAAGTTTAGCACTGTTGCTACTCTCCCTAGGCGTGGTCATCTTGTAATGACTGCAAGAGCACAGCGCAGAATGCTGAATGAGGTAAAGAAGAATCCCAGAGTGTCAGCTAAAGACCTACAGAAATCTCTGGCACATGCTAACATATTTGTTGACACATCTACAATAAGGAAAACATTAAACAAGAATGGAGTACATGGGAGGACACCACGCAGGAAGCCATTGCTGTTCAAAAAGAATATTGCAGCACGTTTGAAGTTTGCAAAAGAGCACCTGGATGTTCCACAGCACTACTGGCAAAATATACTGTGGACAGATGAAACCAAGATTGAGTTGTTTGGGAAGAACACACAACACTATGTGTGGAGAAAAAAAAGCCCAGCACACCAACATCAAAACCTCATCCCCGCTGTAAAACATGGCGGAGGGAGCATCCTGGTTTGGGGCTGCTTTGCTGCCTCAGGGCCTGGATGGATTGTTGTCATTGATGGGAAAATGAATTCCAGAGTTTATCGAGACATTTTGCAGGAAAACGTACAACCATCTGTCCGCCAACTGAAGCTCCGCAGAGGATGAGTGATGCAACAGGACAATGACCCAAAGCATACAAGTCATTCAACAAAACAATGGCTGCAACAGCACAGAATACGCCTTCTGGAGTGGCCCAGTCAGAGTCCTGACCTCAACCCGATTGAAATGCTTTGGCATGACCTTAACGAGCGATTCACACCAGACATCCCAAGAATATTGCTACACTGAAACAGTTTTGTGAAGAGGAGTGGTCCAAAATTACTCCAGATCGTTGTGCAGGTCTGATCTGCAACTACAGGAAACGTTTGGTTGAGGTTATTGCTGCCAAAGGAGGGTCAACCAGTTATTAAGTCCAAAGGTTCACATACTTTTTCCTCCCTGCACTGTGAATGTTTACATGTTATGTGCAATTAAACCATGGCAACATCTAATGTTTGTGTAGTATTATGTTCAGCAGACTGTGTTCTTCTATTGTTGTGACTTACATGACGTTCAGAGCACATTTTATGCCCAATTCATGCAAAACTCCACGGAATCCCAAGGGGTTCACATACTTTTTCTTGCAACTGTATGTGTTGTGGATGCACTATACAGCAATGGGTTATTTTGATTTACTTCTGGTCCCAGGCTGAAATCGAATCCTACCCTTCAGTCTAAGTAACAGATCAGAAAAGTTTAAACTTGGCTAGCTCATTACTCAAGCTTGTCTGCTTGGAATGTTTGCACCCTAAATATGATTAGGATTTAGGCCTTGGCCCACTGTTGACGACCTTTATTAAAAACTGCATATTTTAACACCTGTTCATTTATGCTGCTGCCAACATTTTAAAATAATGCGCATGTTTTGCAATGACTATGTGCTTCCATGCAGTGCTGTCAGGGTGAACTGGTAACTATTGCCTAACAAATATTTACTTTAACGACTTGCCCTCCTGAGGATTTACTCCCTTTCCTGACCAAGCCATTTTTTGCGTTACGGCGCTGTGTAACTGACAATTGCGTGGTCATGCAACGCTACACCCAAATTAAATTTACGTTCTTTTCCCATGAATTGAGCTTTCTTTCAGAGTTATTTGATCTAAATATTGAAGGCGTGGGAAATGGAAAGAAAGTGACTCCCCAACCTTGTAACCACGATTTTACTGGTACCACACCCCTAAGGGAAGTTTGTTGAAAAGTCCCTAACCAGAAAAACTAATGTGGCTTAAAAAAAAAAAAAAAAAAAAAAAAGTACCAAACCATACCAATGAAAGTAAATTAAACAAATATTGGAACAGTAGATAAAATTGAACACCTTTTATTAGGTTAAAAAAACCACCCATAGGTGGAGCATATTCATCAGACATAGAAAACCATAAAAATAAAATACAGAAAGTAAGACCCAGCCACAGTAAATTGTTGCCGATGCCCTAGACGCAAACAGCGTCACGGGTATCAGCCGCAAAAAACAGCAGCCATAGCCTTCGAGCAAGTAGGCTAAACTACAAATAGTGGATAAGATGGTACATGGCTATGAATGGAAACAGATAATTGTATTAATGTTGATATAGAACACCTAACCAGATAGTATCATAGGTGTTGATGAACAAATGAACATGTAGTTTGCACTTGAAATCATGAAAAGGTACTTTGCTTTGGGATTCCAATGTGTTTCGTGGGGCAGAGTCCACTTCTTCAAGGAACAAAAAAAAAAAAAAAAACAAATTCCTACAGTAAACCAAAACAGAACCAAAACGTGTCATCATACAAAATTGTGCAAAACAAAACTAAACTAAAACAAAATTAACAGCAATTACCAGTTGATGATACTAGCACAATCTCAGATATCTCCTGCAAGATATGGGTGAATCATATCTGGATGGACAGAGAGGGGCCTCAAACAACCATAATTAATGATCATCGATCAAGAAAGAATCAGTCGACTTGAAGATTTGTAAACGCTGCACCCAAATTAAATTTACATCGTTCTCTTCCCATGAATTGAGCTTTCTTTCGGTGGTATTTGATCGCCTGTGCATTTTTCACGCTATATAAAAAAAAAAAAAAAAAAAAAAAAAAAAATAGACCAACAAATTTGAGACAAGTACAAATTTCATCATAAATTTAGGCCAAAATGTATTCTGCTATGTCTTTGCTTAAAAAAAAAAAAAAAAAAAAAAAAAAAAATCCACATGTGTAAATTAATTTGTTTACATGAAATTTATAGCATTTACAAATGGTGGTATAGATACTGGAATTTTTTTTTTTTTTTTTTTTACTAGAAATGTTGGCGATCAGCGACTTGTGGCGGGACTGCGGCAGACATTCTGACACTGGGAGGAACTGACTTGGTGTCACTGACATCCCCAGTGACACCAATGCAGTGATCAGTGCTAACAAAAAGCATTGACACTACCAATGGCACTGGGCAGGAAGGGGTTAAAATGAGAGGCGATCAAAGGGTTAACTGTGTGCAGGGAGTGTTTTACTGGGGGTGGTGTCTGTGTGCTTCACTGTAATCACACTGCTCTGGATGGCTGTGCTGTGCAGTCATCCAGAGCAATATGCACGAGCTGACAGGGAGGAGGACTGTTAGTAAACATAAAAAAATAGTCCTCCTCCCCATCGGAGAGGCTTGCTAATCACTGGCCAGGACCCGGTGAATGGCGCCACGGGTAGGGTGCGCACCCACTACTCGGAAATGCAAAATCACATATACACACACGTGATTTTTCGCACCCCTGCTGCCGAGTAGCAGTATATCTGCTATAGGGCGGCAGGAAAGCAGTTAAAGGCCTATAGATTTTGAAGGAAAAGAGACAATAAAAATACAAAATAGCCTTTATAAGATCATTAAAAAACAAATCTTCTGAGGCTTCCCTGTCCACTGGCAGGAGCACAGGTGCCATCAGTACTGGAGGAGGGTGAGCAGCACCAGGATGGCACACAGAATCTCCAACACTTCCAGAAGTGTCAGAGAAGGAGACGCAGAACGATACAATAATGATGTATGCACTTACAAGAGCAACCACTGCTTTTTCAGTGTGTAGATTAATATGACATTCTAAACTGAACCCTGGACTCCACCTGCCTACCACCCCCGAACAAATTACTGGCATAGGGGGAAAAAAAAAAAAAGTAAAAAAATCAAATTTTTATGACTCATTTACACTTATGACTATCATTGTGGCCCCTCTAAAAGAATCGTTTTACAGGAGGATAGTTGATAGGTGGCTGGGAGGCAATAAGTCGTCTCCTGCACACCTGTTTTAACCAGTGAAAGCCAACAGCACCACTTCACAACTGCGGCATGACCACTTGAATGGGTCATGTTTGGTAGCAGCAATGCAGCTGAACTCAACACATGGTATAATTGATTTTGCTCTCCTTGGTTTCATGTTTTCCATCTCCCTGGGCTGCCATGTTAGCTTAAGGTGGGCAGTAAGGGGGCAGTGACAGCACAACCGCCAATTTTTACTGCACCCAGGCTGAAGTGTAAACAAGGCCTTACGAAAGTAAACCTGCAGTCATCTAATGGTCCAAGAATATTTTGATACTTTGTGTGACATGCACACTTCTTATTGGCTGTTTGATAAAGATCTGGTATGGATTTTGGGAGACCCCACCCTCTTTTTTTTTTTTTGTGGGGTCACCCTTACAATTCATACCAGATCTGAAGGAGTTTTATTTATGACAATTTTTTTTTTTTTTTTACCAGTGGGGACTTTGGAGAGATAGCAAGGTTCTTGAGAGACCCCTGATGTTTACCCTTAAAGGCTGAGGAAGAGAAGACACAATCTCCTCCCCACTGCTCGGCACTTACGATTGAACACATAAGTGCTCAGCACTGGTCACTCCTAGGTTCATTTAAATACAGAAGAGATAGTAAACATGTTATTTCATGGTTACAGTCCTTTAAATTATGAATGAAGAAAGAATTGCTCAGTACTGAGCACGTCTCTGTGCATTCAGGAAAGTTGGGTTATTGGTAAAACATGACAACATACTAACAGATCCCCCATTTGCTTTCCTGAATAGATCCAATCCTCCCCAGTGCCTTTGGTATAGGTAGGGAAGGGGAGGCTGTGGGAATAGGGGGCTCCCATGTTTCACAGGCACAGAAGAGAATCAGATGAGGGCATATAGTGGAAAGGATCAGTGGCAGGGTGAACACACTGCAGGGCAGCATTCACATTTCTAATGAATGGCTTGTCAGCTACTTATCAGAGCTATTAATAAGCAGAGGCTAGAGGACCCTTCAACTATAAGTTCACTGACACCAAAATGATGGTGAGCTTTTATGAAGGGCCTAACACAGGACAGAAGGGCTTATGTGTGGTCACCTAAATGTCTGTGTGATGTTCTGCCACACTTTAGCTTTATTCTACAGGACTTACTGTTAACTTGTTTTCCAGGAGTCTTTTAGGACAGCATCTGACAGATCGTGGCTCCTCCCACTAGGCAATAGGAAACAGCTCTTCTGTCAAATCTTTTTAAAAAGGAGACTTCTCCCAGCATCTTGTCAGTAGTAACAGAGTACCTCCGGCCCAGGCTGGGACATATCAGCACAATACATTAAAACACAGCAAAAGGGTGGGTCGGTCATTGCTGTCCTGAAAGCCTCTTGGAAAACAAGGTACCAGTAACTCTAAGTCTAGATTTACCCAACTAGGGAGGGACAACAACTTGTCGGACCTTTCTGTCGAAGGCCTGATCACTTGCGGATAAAAAATAAAAGTCCACAGAGGGAGGTATTATAAGACCAATGGAATGTCAAAGTTATCTCATGGAGGGACTGGCAACAGCAGACAATAGGTAAAAATGTCCACCAACAAGCAACCTTGTGATAAAATTCCCAAATAGGCTCAGATGGGGTCTTAAGAACTGGAAACACCAGGTTGAGGTACTATGGAATCAATGCGGTACTATGGAATCAATGCATACTGGTATTACAATGTGAGCCATACCTTGGACAAGTGTTCTGACCAAAGAATAAGTTAGTTGTCTCTAAAAGAGCACTGTCAAAACCCCCAGTAGTCCTCAGGGCCAAGGACTTCTACAATGCTGACCAAGGGAAAGATAAAACCCATGCCAGAGTATTTCCTGAAAGGAAGCTGCTCCTTCTTGCACCAAGCAAAATATGCTTTCCAAATGCAGTAGTAAATACTACAAGCGAAGCATGTGGGCATGTCAGCATGGTGGTAATCACGGAGCCAAGCTGTCAAAGTCAGTGACTGAAGCAGGATGGAACACAGGACCTTGAAAAATTCTGTAGAGCTCACACAAACTGTGCTATGAAACTATGTCTGAGCACCATACCTGGACCAATTTGGTGCAATGGGAATCACTGGTATACTCTTATGCTCTGAAGCAGGAAAGGCAGAAAATGGGGGGAAAAGCATAAATCAGGCTGAACTCAGGGCATGCATGGCCTGGGGATCTCTGGACACAAACATCCCCCCCCCAAATGGAGACAGAGAAAGTGAAAACACGTCTGGGTGAAAAGACCACTCTCTGGGATCTAGCCATTGGCAGTTTAAGAAGTCCACTTTCAAGTTTCTTCTTCTGGAACATGCACTGCAGACAGGGTCAGAACCTGAAGTTCTGCCCAAGTCAGAATGAGTTATGCTTCTTAAAGAGCTGTCTGACTCGAACCAGCATTTTTAGAGTACACAAACATCATACTGACAGGCATAAGCCCCAGGTGTGAATCTCCTAACCCATCCACAAAGAAGAGTAACATTCCATGTGCTGCCTAGCAGAAGAACCCAATTCCAGGGCTCCAGGTTCTTTTGACATTCACCTGACCCAGATCAGCAAGGCTTCACAAACTCCCAAGGACACAATGTAAGATTACATGGTAACACTTGCCAAGGAAAAGGATACCTTAAAGAGGGATTCACACTTTTTATCCACAGGGTTCTTAAAACACAGGCATAATGTCCATTGGTAATTATTATTATACAGTATTTATAAAGCGCCCATGGTTCGCTCAGCGCTGTAATGTAAGTCTTATTCAAATAAGACACAGTGGGGTCCACTTCAGGGAATGTCCACTTATCAGATATTGTTACACAAACACCTGCTCTGGATGGGCACAAGTCATTGTACAGATCTTCCTTGGTATGAGGACCAGATGGGATTTGTCTGGTTTGTGTACTTTCCTTGAACCTAGCCTCATGATTTTGGCCCTGAATGTTCCAGCTGTGAGTGCCTCACATTTTTACAGTTGACTCTCTCGAGCAAACGCACAGGACTTTTGTGATTGAGGAATGCTGGAGGGTGGAGTGTCCTCCCCAGAGGAATTGTCTATGTCAGAGGTGTCTGCTTTCTCAGACTCTTCCTCTCCAACATTAGAAGGGGTAGGAGGTGAAACTCACAAGGCTGCTCCCATAATCCCAGAACATTTATCTCTGCCACATATCCTTGTGAATGTCTGCCAATTGTTCCAGCAGTCACTGTGGACAGCAGAGAATTGCTCCTGGAGCTGCCTCAAGGACCTGTGTGTCACAGGAGGGAGTAGGAAGCCAAATGCTGCAGCAGAGCAGGTCAGTTGCTCCAGACATGCGTTAATGGAAGAAAGACTGTCCCAAACAGTGATGCACAGTTTAAGTCCTTCAGGATCCAGATCTGCCAAAACCTTCAGTGGCCTGAGGTCCTGGTGTCACAACTGCAACCCATGCTACTGTTCATGGAGTTGTTTAGGGCAGTGTATTTCAGCTTGTTAGAGTAGGGCTGGTAAATTCTTCACAATGCTTTGATGAAAAATTAAAGTGTACAATAATGGAAAACGTATTCAAATTCCTACTTCTAGTAAAACGCACTAGAAATTCACATTGAAATCAGTTGGTAGTGGTCTATGGAAAGCTGCATAGATGTAACAGTGGTTAGGAGAATGTGGGCAGACATGCAGATTGGGGAGAGGGCTCAGTGCTGGGAGTCTTGCAAGGGGATATTTGGCATGCTTAATGGTGGGACAGAGTGTCAAACATGAAACCTGTACAGGACCCAGCAGGTAATGGTCCTGAATACTGCAGTGCACAGCTGTTATGTAAATGACACAAAAAAAAATAGGAATAGCAGATGCCACATATGCCCAAGGTAGAGGAACAAGTGTATTATACCCTTAATCTGTACTGAGGTCCATTGCACAAGGTGAGCCCATCTTGGGACTGGTTGTTTACATGCATCACAGAGCTTGAGGGAAAAGAAAAGAAAAAAAAGCCGGAAGATAAATTACATCATGGTCATAGGGGGAAAATAGCTTTATTGAGTGACCAATATATTTGAATTAAATGGCTGACATTCTATGGGTTTTCACTGCATTGTGAAGAACATTATATTGAAATGTGGTGAAAAGTACTAAATTGATGTGGCAGCTGCACTCGTGATTTTCTAGTTTTATTTTTCATGCATATATTGACTTTTAATAGTGCAGATTGTTTTCACCACTTTCCTGTGTGCGTACCCAGCTTTAGTAGTTCTGTAAATCCTCAGGAGGGCAAGTGGTTAAAGTAGAAGTCAATTTTTATGAAAGAAGGTAAGGAAAGAGGGTATTTATGAAAGAAGAGACCCTATAGGTCTATGCTGCAGTGATGAGACTCCCGTGTGCATGCATGGTAGTTACATCACAGCCCGGCCTATAGCAAGGCTGAAGGCATGGGACCCAGAAAGCTGGCAGAATAAAGATGGAAGCACCGAGGACTCTCCAGATCTCACAGCAACACTGGAGGGAACCAATTGACAGGCAAGTCAGCCACAATGTGTTAATATGCCTGCATACTAACATTATGGCATAACCCACCGGGGGGACAACAAAATTAAAAAAAATTTACAGTGGCGTTTACTACCACTTTAAGCTTGTGCAGTATATTAGGTCTCTGCTTAATGTACCTCAGGTCAAAATTTGAACTTCCAAAAATCTGATAAGTGGCAGCAAGATGAGGATGGATAAAAATCAATGATTAAAAAAAAAAAAAAAAAAAAAAAAAAGATTTAAATCGGATTTTTTTTTTTTTTTTTAAATAACATGCTTTGAGGAAAATATATTACCATCCAAAAGTTATTCCATCATGAAATAAAGATTAGTTTATGTATGTATAATAAGGCTGTATATGGTTAATTTTTTTGGTAAATAAATTCCATTAATCCATTCACAATGTCATGCTCTTCCAGAGGTTTTTGTGAGATTATTGGGCAGTTTCTCTGCCTACAAGATATTATCACAGATGCTTGGTTTATTTTTGCAGTTCTCAAAACTGAATTTGACTCAGCGGAGATCACATGCCTCTTCTTCACAGCAAAAATGTTATAACATGAACAGAGTTAAGAAAAAGACCTTAATCCTAACTTCTACAAACCTATGAATACAGAATCAACCCCTTCAGTGCTAAGTTTCAAGAAGTTCAGTGAATAGAATCAATATTTTTCTGATTGTTTGGAGTGGAATAGATCTGCACAAGACGAAAGTGAAACTAAGTGTGAGGAGGAAGGGGCTAACGGTCTAAGTTTCTTAAAATATATATATTTTGTTTAGCCAAAATTAGTTAAACATGGATGTTTAAACAAATAACATGATGTAATGTTATTGTTTCAGTTGAATAAATTTATTTAAATTATTATTAAGGTAATGATTACTTTTCTCCTTCCTAAGTACAACAGAAAAGTTGTCCAAATATGAATGATTAACCTATTAAACTGGGGATAAAAAAAAAAACTAATATGAAAAGTTATACCAGCAAGAATTAGTCTTTATGTAGAAAACTATGATTTAAATCAAATCCACCCTGAGTGTCTCTCTCTCTCTGGTTAAAAATGGTTTTGCAATTGTTGATTTAGAAATAAATGCATGGATAATTGCCACAGTAATATTTTGAAAAACAGAAGGAAAGATCCACAAAGGCCGACCCATGTGAATGAGATGAATGGCAGCCATAGCCTGCACTCCAGCCAGACCATGACCCAAAAACATGTTTCACTCCATGAATTGAAACATGTTTGGGACATGGCCTGGCTAGAGTCCAGGCTGAGGGTGCCATTCATCTCACCTCATGCACATAGGTCTGCGGCGTATGGATCTTTCCTTCTGGCATTGCTGAAGCTTGGAGCACAGGCTCCCTATTCCTACCAGTACTCACAGCGATCTAGTTTGGACTTCACCTCCCTACCTGAGCACCTAGTCTTGTCTTTTTGGGTCACAATATTTTCAAAAGGCTAGTCTCTGGCATTCTAATTCAATACTTCACTAACCCAAAACAATTAAATACAGATCAGGAATTTCTACTTTATTTACCATCAGCGAACCAGTATAGAAGCCAGGGGGGGAAGGCTGTAGATTTAACAGAGGCCTCCATACTGCTTAGCTTGGCATTCCATCAATCTTAAAATGTTTACAGACAGGTACCCCTTTAATTTAGATCATGTAGAAAAATACTCAACTTTTAATATCAGCTCACAAAGGAGGGGCAAGATAGGAACTTTACACCTCAACAGCTAACACTAAAAACTATTTTACCCATAAATAGCAGACAAAGCAACCGGCTTGTTCTGGCACATCACCAACATTGCTTTATAACAGCATAAATTTCTGTTCAGCAACTACGCACAGGTGAACTATTTTTAGGCTGCCAATATACTGCAGTAGGTTATGACAAGTTTGTGTAGAAAAAAACAATAGAAAATGTACAGATCCTTGAGATAGTCTCACTCCACCCCCCACAAAAAAAAAAAAAAAACCTTCACAATTTAGTAAGAAAATGAACTTTCTAGACAAGGACAGCTTTCTACCAAGGATGTATCCAGCCAAAATTTCATTTAAAAAAAAAAAAAAAAAAAAAAAAAAAACACACTATCACTTGAAATCAAATACATACAAGCCAGCTTTTAACAAAAAAATCCAGCACACACTTATTTGCATCACCTTTATTACATTTAGCTTTAAAAACATCCCATTTAAACACTAAAAAAAAAATACAAATCTATTTTTCACTCGTGATTATAAAGTGCATATTTCTATCCCCCAATGACGTGTACAAAAATTTCTTCTTAAAACACCTACATGCAGAGGAGAAAAAAAAAATAATTATACATACACATCAAACAAGGCACTTCTAGTTTGAAGACACTAGGGGTTGAGTTACACATCTCCGCAAACAGTCACAGAAGGCAATCCCATCTTACAACTAAAAAGACAGTTTGCCTCTGTTCATGGCTATCAAGAAAGGTTTTTCTTTTCCCCAAAGTTCAAGAAGAACGTGTTACACTCACTGTTCCTCTGTACCAGAAAACGGATTAGGTAGAGTTTGTTGTACAGTAGAATTTTACTCACAAAATACTGGTCTTTAAATACACATCTTGGAGGGAAAAAAAAAAAAAATAAAAAAAATTGTGCAAGCTTTAAAAATGCCAAAACAAAAAATGGGGTCTACTTGGTTCACAAAGATGCAATTTCCATTATTTCATCACATATAAACTGGGCAGGAAATGCATCAGCAAGCTAATGATTATCCAAGTTTTCCAGTCTTGGACACTATGGTAAATGTATTTTGCAGTGGTCTTCAGTGACCCTAAAACCAATAAAGTCAATTTCCAACCGCCCCGGTTACTTTCCACCATAAAATTCATGAGACATTAGAAATGCATTAAATAAAGTTACTAAAAACATATGCAGATACAGTTGTAGATAATGTGTCTATCACTGAGTAGTGTTATTTGTGGCCAGTCAAGAAGATAAAACCCTCCACAAAATACAGCAAACTATGCAACAGTCAATTTTTAAAGGAAAAAAAAAAACCCTCATACAAGCAGCCTTAAAAAATCAGCCAAATAGTGCATTGAAAGTATGCAGTGAACGATCAAAGTGTACAATTTAAGGCACATATTCATAAGTGACTTTTAAAAGGGATTAAAAAATACCACCACAGTTTCACATGATTGATTTGGAGTAACAGCACAAAGTTGTTAATCAAATCAAAAAACAGTAATACTCGTGAAACACGAGAGGTCTACAATGTACAGGACTCGTGCAAACCACCAAATGTGATCTATTAAACAGTTGCATGTGCACAGGTCAAGGTGGTGCTAATGAAAAAAGGCAGATACCTTTGTTCCAGCAGACTTAACACATTTTACCTGAGAAGAACCAGCAGAAAAATTCGAATAGCCATAATTTCTGCCACTAGAACACATCCTTAACACAGGTACTGCATAGGACATCATTAAAAAAGGTAAGAAAACCATAACAAAGCTGAAAGTTTATGTAGAACTGAAGCAGCATTAGGAAGGTAAAAGTTTAGCAGCATCTTCCCATTTTGACTCCATTCATTTTAAAGAATGTGCTACTTTGGACATTTTAAAAGGATGTCAGTGTCAATTTTCAATACACATTACAATTTTGCTGTAATCTAGTATACGTTCTGAAATTTGCTTCAGTTCAACATGTACGAAATCCCACCATATACCAAGTCTACATCATAACAGTTCTTCATCCTTCATTAGTAGTAGGGCCCTTGTTTATCAAACCCAGAGTAGCTAGACCATTCCGGGAATATGCCATAAGAGCACCTGGGACTCCCGAACTGATCCAAAGAAGCGTTATAATCAGGTTCACAGTGGCGATTTTGAAAGTCAGACCGAACAATTCGGTAATTTTGTCCTTTATTACTATCCCAGTATGTTTTACCCTTGCATTCAAAACAGATCGCAAATTCTATCCTCTCTTGAGGCTTAACATCTGGAAGAATAAGATCAAATGAGAAAGTGTCCCTATCAGTCCCTGCATATGTGTCTTTAACATAGTAGCATTCGTGGTCCGTAAAGCTCTGCCAAGAATTGTGCGTCATTCTTATTTTGACGCCTTTCTCAAAGGCAAGATTTTTGACCTTTATAGTGCCAACAAGGGCCCGCTCCTTGAGTGTGCAGTTTTCAAGACAAACACTGTCTGCCTGAAGGCGGTTCCTGAAGTCCAGGTAATCTGCAGCAGGTTGTTCAAAATCCAAAACCAGGTGTTCTTTCTCTAAAGTGGTTAAGTTGACTATGTTGTCAATCAGTTCTGTGATGTTAAAGGGAATTTCCAGAGGGTCATCAAGCTCCGAATAGACTTTTACCATGGTAAGGGCTAGACCTCTGCTGTCTGCAAAGGAAACCCGTTTTTTCACTTTATTCTCTTGATTTAACTCAGTTAGCAAGGATTTGTCATTTGGTTGAATGCATGGCCTCAATGGCTTGTTCATTTTAGGAGCAATCCTATATTCCAGATGGTCTCCATTTAATGCAGTTGAACCCAAGTAGAACTTCATAGCAATGTCCACTGCCATGGTTGTCTTATGGGGAAAAAAGTCCAGAACACTAGAGAATAGAAAAAATAATGTAAAATTTCTAAGAAATATTGTTTCTCCCTTTCATCTAAAATGGCAAGTAGCAGGCTAGCATGCCTAAAAATTAAAGTGGTATTAAACCCAAAAGCAAAAACTCTTAATATATTGCAGCTTACCAATTCTCAGATGTGATGGCTGCAGTGGTTCTCTTTTTTTAGGCTCTCATTTTGTGATTTGGCCAATATATTTGCTTTTCAAACAGAACAAGCTGTGTAGTCTTGCATAATACAGGAGGCGTGTTACTAGCCAGATCACCAGGTGAGAGTGAAAACCCAGAAGATTGTATCCCCTTCATGATCAGGCCACTTTTGCTATTCAGTACTGCACTACTTTAACCGGCAATTGTCTGGTCATGCAATATTGTACCCAAATTCATTTTATTCACACAGAGCTCTTTTGATGGCATTTGATCACCGCTGGGTTTTTATGAACATTATGTGTGAATGTTGTAGCATCTATGAAATAAAACACACATACCAAAGTATTTAGTAAGAGGCGTGGTGATTTTTACTGAAGTTGTTTTTTTGGAAAATTAAAAAAAAAAAAAAAATAGTTTACATACCATCACCAGCGCAGTACAGCGTCATGACTGGTGTGGCAGTAATCAGGAACACTAACTGGTGACCAAGTATGAAAAAAAAAAAAATTTAAGTTTTAAAACTTCCTTTACAATCTTTCATCAATGTCACCATAGCAACAAGGGGGGGGTTGAGAGATTGGATTTACATTCATGACAGTTGTGATTCGGGATCTATCATTGGCCACAGCTAAATCACAATGGTACAGGGTCCTAGGATTGGCCTAGGTACCATGTGATAGCTGTGGGCCAAATCACAGCTCACTGGTATGGGAAAGCAGAGCTGTTATGAATGACATTCATTCAGCTTTGTTGACACCGATCACATCTGTGCAGGCTGGATAGCAAATGTGCATGATCCAGCCTGCATGTGTTGCTCACCTTCAGTAAGCATAAAGTGGGCAGTTGGTGGTGTTAAAAAAAAAAAAAAAAAAAAAAAACAACACAGAACCCCACACATGAATGCATCCACCACATCATCCAATGATTGTTCAACTGCAATATCACATTTGTTTTTGGTTTACCACCACTTTAACCAAAGCCAGCTTCCCTGGATTCAGTACAATTGGGCCATGGAGGCTTGATTTTTAGCTTAGATGTATGCATGGAAATTTACAGTCATGGCCAAAAATATTGGCACCCTTGCTTTCCATCAGAATGCACCACCTCGTCCAGAAAGTTGTTGCAATCACAAAACGTTTAGACACTCATGTTTCTTGTTTGTATTACTATGACACAAAAGTGGAGAAACAAAAAGCCAAATCTGACATTCCACACAAAAACCCAAAAAGGAATGGACAAAATTGGCACCTTCTCAAAACTGTAAAAAATAATTGCATTCCAAGTTTGCGATGCTTCTGTATTTGTAAATAAACTCACCGGTATCAATTAACAGATGACATTGACAATATAGAAAAATCACACCAGCAAACAGTTAAAATGGTGGGGAAAAAAAAAAAAAAAAAAAAAAAAAAAAAAAAAAGGACTCAACCTCTATGTGCCACATGGAGTATGGAGAAGAGAGAGAAGCAAAGAACTGAGGATTAGAGAACAAAAACTGTGGAAAAGCATGAACAATCTCAAGGTTACAAGTCCATCTCCAGAGATCTTAATGCTCGTGTCCATTGTGCGCAACATTGTCAAAAAGTTTACAGCCCATGGCACTGTAGCTAATCTCCCTGGATATGGACAAAAGAGAATAACTGATCAAAGATTGCAAGAAAGGATTGTCCGAATTGCGGCTAAAGAACCTAAACTTCCAGACAAACATAAGCTGACCTGCAGGCACAGGGTACAACCGTGTCAGCTCATACTATATGTCGCCATCTGAATGAAAATGGGACGCTATGGTAGGTGACCCAGGAGGACCACACAGCTGACAAACAAAAAAGCCAGAGCTTGCCAAAACTTACCTGAGGAAGCCAAGATCCTTCTGGGAGGACGTGCTGTAGACAAACTATAAAAAAAAAAAAAAAAAAAAAAAATTACAGCTTTTGGATAAAGCCCATCTTTCTGTTTTCAGAAAAAGAAAAAAAAGAAAGAAGAATACAGTCAAACATGGTGAAGGTTCACTGATTTTGGGTTGCCTTGCTGCTTCTGGCACTGGATGTCTTGACTGTGTGTGGATGGCATTAGGAAATCTGAAGACTACCAAATAATTCTAGGGTGCAATGTAGGGCCTGGTGTCAGAAAGATGGGTTTTGTAGCAGGGCATATGTCAAAAAGCACCCAGAAATGGTTTCAGACAAAGAGCTGGGAGAGTACTGAACTGGAAATCAATAAGTCCAGATCTCAATCCCATAGGAGCACCTGTGGAGACATCTCAAAACAGCCGTTGGGAAAAAGGAAGCCTTACAATCTGAGAGACCTGGAGCAGTGAAGTGGTCCAAAATTTCAGTAGAGGTGTAAAACTCATTGATGGTTACAGGAAGCGATTGATTTCAGATATTTCTTCCAAAGTGTGTGCTACCAAATCTTAAATTGAGGGTGACAATTTTGTCCAGTTAATTTTTGGGGTTTTGCGTGGAATGTGTCCGATTCTCCACTTTGGTGTCCGTTTATGACACAGAATAGCTGCGATTCAACGGATCTCAGCTATTCTCTGGTCACAGTTTATGACACTCAGGAGATCCTGTCAGCCCTTCTCTGGAGATCGGTGTTCTCCCTCCAGATTCTCCAGCCCAGAGCTGGAGAATCGGAGGGACCGCAAACTAAGCAGAGATAATTTACCTCTGCTTAGTAAACTGATCTTTTACTGTAATCTCATGAGATTATAGTAAAATCAGCCGTTTTCCAGAGTTTGTAGACCGTTATCCAGCGTTTGGAGACCGTTCTCCCTTCATTCTGAGAACTGCTTCATAAACTGCATTCACAGGAGAACTGTGTTCTCTGAGAATGCCAGAGAACTGAGCAGCGATCTATTACCGCTGGTTCACAAACGGACACCTTTGTGTAATACAAACAAAAGAAAAAAACATGAGAATGCCTAAACATTTGTAATTGCAACAATTTTCTGGATGAAGTGGTGCATTATCTGACAAATGCAGAGGGCTTATTTTACCTTAGAGTGGTTCTAAAGACAGAAGTTTTTTTCTCTCCTCATTGGCCCACACAGCAGCGGGGGCCGTTCACAGGAGCACGACTCAAGGGTGTGCCTGCTCAAGTACCCCCATAGCAAAAGGCTTGCTATTGGGGGACTTTGTAGGGGGAAGAAGGAGCCAGAACCACCAGTGGGGGATCCAAAAAGAAGAGTATCGGGCTACTCTGTGCAAAAAATTACACAGAGCAGGTAACTTTAATTAACCTTTAGAATCACTTTAAAGCCCATCTTCAGCCTTCCCTTCAGTCTTGCAGTTGTACAGACCTTTTCTGTACTGAAATGGTATACTCCAATTTCATTGCATTCAGATTCTCACAATGCCGCCAGAGCAGTTTTTGCACCCCCCCAAACATGATATATTTTCTGAAAGCAGACACCCTAGAGAATAGTGGTAGTTCCAATTTTTCTTGTTACATATTACTGCAAAAGGTCTAGAAAATGCTACATTTCAGTAAATGACAAAACACAATGAATTTTAGGACAAGCAAACAATAAATTACCCAAAATTTTGGTAAAATATAAAGATATGAGGTTGCGTCGAGTAAACAGATACCCAAATATAAGCAGATTAAATTTCAGTTTGTTTTAAAGTTACTTGCTACACTCAGGAATGTTCAATACATGAATATGGAAGTTAACCTGGCCAGATGCTGGATAGAAACCAAAACACAAGCGACATGTCAGTCACTGCAAAAACAAAACAAAAACAGTCTTATACACATAGCCATTGTTTAATCCAGTCCCCCAATTTTAGTTTTTGCAAACCAAAATTAAACAATCTGTACAAAGTTTTTGCAGCTTTCATGAACACACACACCCCAAGTCAGAAATGAAGCACTGCAGGGAGATTACAGGCAATACTGGTAACTAGACCTTCACTTGCATTTTTTGGCACAGCTTCCACACTTCAGGTCCTCTTTAAAACAACCTTCAGTCAAATTCAGCTGCAGGCTTGCATAACACGTTTTGCCACTTCCTATTTGAAAGCAATCTCTAGACATCCCCTTTTTAACATTTTAAAACCAGCTCTCAGTTGTGTCAGATTACCTAGACATAAAGTAGACCTCCACTTTGTAGGACATTGTGGGTGTATCCAGCCCCATCTCTCTACAGCAGTGGTTCTCAACCTGGGGGTCGCGACCCCTTTGGGGGTCGAGCGACCCTTTCACAGGGGTCCCCTAAGACCATTGGAAAACACATTTCTAATGTGTAAAGAGCAGCTACTGTGTTGAAAGCAGCTACTGTGTTGAAAGCAGCTACTGTGTTGAAAGCAGCAGTATTGGAGGTAAAACGACACTCATGAATTAGAATTACTGGGTAAATAATTTTATGGTTGGGGGTCACCACAACATGAGGAACTCTATTAAAGGGTCACGACATTAGGAAGCTTGAGAACCAGTGCTCTACAGCAACTGAATATTTTCATTTATGAGCTTCCTTTCTTTTTTTGTGCTGTAGGGCAGCATTTCCTCCTCTCTCTCCTAAGAAAATTACGTTCAGAAGAGGTCCAGGACCTCTTTTTCTGAGTAAGCCCATTTCAGCAAAGTAATATTTCGAAATACAACATTTTCTGGAAATAAAAGCGCACACAAAAAAAAAAAAAAAAAAAAAAAAAAGATACAGATGATATGACACATCCCGATCTATGGAATAATCCAGTGCGGATTGGCCATTACATCTGGTTTCTAGCTCCCCCTCATTATGCATGTCGAGTTTTCAGTACATAACTTAGTTTAGACCCAGTATCATCAATGGGTCTCTGTGCTTCTTTATGCAATGTAGGCAGGATTATGGCTGAAGGAGGAAATGTTGGGTTACTCTACATTACTTTCTGAAAACATTACAGTACCCTGCCTCCATACTCCTCTC